>NC_088330.1:30782500-31430000 GCF_036884655.1 Musa acuminata AAA Group
TATATATATATAGCCAGTCTAATAGCTCTTCTCCATCTCATACTTCATACTTAGCACATTCTCCCGTTTGGAACATAATCTGGACTTGGAACCCCATGATTCATTTTGAGCCAACAAGAGGGAGTGCTAAATCCGGTATCAATTCAATTGAAGAAATGGACAACTTGAATTCTATTGGTGAGACTATTTTAGTATGATATATTCCATGTTGTTTGAAATGACATATGGCTTTATGGAAATATAATAATAAAACAGGACGAACCTAAACTATATGACAGTGGAAGGACTCCTGAATTGTACAGGAATAGCTACAATTCCATGTTCAGGTTGGCATCAGAAAACTTCATTTTCCACTCCTCATTCACACAAATATAATAAAACATTACTCTGTCCTTTCTCAACAACATGATGCGATTGCGTGGACTCCTTAAATTAATGGTATTTATTAATCGAATTGGAGTTTCTCAAGCATTACTTAATAAGTTTTAGGAATGAGAACCTTTTTTTACCTTTACAAGAATATTTGTCTATTTTGAGGTTGAGATAAATGCCATATAATAGAGGGTGGATACAAACTAAACTTAACATGAATATGGTGAAGATAGAGGATTCAGCTAGTGATCCTACAAAAATTACATTTGAGACGTACCAAACAAATATTCATCCAATATTTAAGTAAATAAAGATTTAAAATTTTTAAAATTAAAATATATGCTTTTCTCATATGGGTTAGAGGATACACTTAGGGATATTTTTTTAGAAGATCATGGGAATTAAAGTGGACAATTAATTCAGAAGATAGTTACATAAAATCTTCGATCATCAATTAATGTTACAATTATAACATAATAGCTCATATTGACCTTAGGATTATTGACTAACATCCTTATCACATACGATATATATATATATATATATATATATATATATATATATATATATATATATATATATATATATATATATATATATATATATATATATATATATATATATATATATATATATATATATATATATATATATATGTATAAGATTCTTGGTCTTCCAATCAAGAGCTCTCTAATCATTATATATGATGTCATAATCAATTAATGATTTTGTTATGGATTATTTTCACTAAGTGATTATTAAGGAATTGGGTTACATAGTATCGACATGGGTTTGCCATCTAAATACATTATTAAGCCCTTGGTTTGTGATAGTGGCCACTTACATCCATAAGGAACTACTACACCTTAAAAAATCCGTCAAATGTTTTCAGACCCTTATCATGTTCTTCAGCTGTCACTGCGAAAAAGACATGCATTGTGGCTCATGTGAATGACAAGTGGAATTATTTCTAACATTATGCTCCGCTTGAATCAGGATACAACAATACAGTAACTTGTTTTTATTTGTTTATTTCTTGCAACCTCATTGATCATTAACATTGCTGTCTTGTGGCACAGCTGGGTGAGATGTGATATCAGAAAAGACATCAAAAAACAAGCAACACAGAAACCTGCAATTGCACCAATGTCATGCATCTTCTATCTGGAACCCTAAGTGTATGCCCTTGAACTACAGATTTGCCTTCACTTAGCATGATCTGAACCCTAAAACCTTTACTTCTCCCTGGTAAAAGAAATGAGAATAATTAGTCATAACTTGGTTTATGTTCTTCTTCATTTTATCTTTAAATTAAAATACAAGAAAATAAATCCTCCACAGATAGTTAATGATTTAGTCAGTATTTGTTAGCTGAAGGCACCCATTGTCCCAAACAATTGCACAAGCTTTGAATTAAGAAAGAATCAACAATGGATGACACCAAGCAGCAAGGTTGCATCACATCAACACCTCCTCACTGGCTCTCTTGCTTTGCTGCTGGCTCAACCCCACAAGCAAACCAAAGAAGCTCCAATGGAGCCACAAACAAACATACAATACGCGAGAAGTACTCTCACAAGCAAGCATGCACTACGGGAACAGACGACAGAGATGACAGGGAGGCTCAAGGGCACTGGAACTCCTTGGGGACCTTCTTGCCGCAGTAGTTGAGGAGCAAGCTGAGGTTGATGGGGAGGTTGAGGTGGATGCCCAGGATATTGGCCTTGAGAGCGGTGCACAGGCAGACGGCGGCCTCGAGGTCAAGGAGGCCGTCGATGAGAGTACAGCACTCGCACGGCTGCTTCGGGAACTTGCCGACGCCGACGGTGATCAGGCCGTTGAGCACGTTGGCGCAGGCGGCCAGTTTCAGGGTGTCGACGGGGCATTTGCTGTAGGATGGGCGTGGGGTGGGCTTCGGTGTAGGTGTGGGGCAACTGGTGCCACAGGCAGTGGTGAGGGCAAAGAAGAGGAGATTGAGGGTGAGGAAGAGGGCAACTGATGCTGAGGCTTTGGACGCCATGGCTAGCTTCTGCTACCGAGGCACCCAAGTAGACTACTCTTACTACCAAGTGCTTGTGATGGGCATAGTTATGCGCGAAGGTGAAGTATATATAGCCTAAGAAGCTCTATGAGGAGTCAGGCAGTCCAGTTGTCGAGGATAAAGATGACAAGAGAAGCCATGTGAAGGATGAGATCGGTGGCCAAAGCTTGTTAGCTGGCAATGGCGTGGATGGTTCAGAGGAAGCCAAGATGCTTGGTAGGCTTATTTCATGCTCGTTCTACTTGAACATGGTCACCTCCTGTTGCATGGGTTTCCTTTTGCAGATTCATCAATGATCAACATTGTTTTCTGCCACAGCATGATTTAAGATGGCCAAAACGAATACTTAGGTGCATAAATCCAACAAGAACTTGATTCCGTATCATCTTTGCACAAGAAAAATGAAAGAATAGAAACAATGGCATCATTTATGTGGATCCCATCCATCATGTGGGATCTGAACAATACAAGAACATATTGAATGTGTTGTTACCCCTATAATAAGAAACCAAAAGTTAAATGACCACCTCCTTATATGTGATGGTCTCTGACGGGGAAAACCTTATAAGATAGACTATGTTTACACAATTATCTTCAGATAGCCTGAAAATGCTTCACATTTGATCAGTATAATCGAAGTTTACTATAACAACAATAACATGCCATGATATTTCTAACCATTTTGAGATGATTTTTTTTTTCAAGCGATAAATAACGAAGGTAAAATTCGAGTTCAAGACCTTGCGATTGTTAAAATCTTCACCGGATAAGTTTACTTATACCTTCAAAAATATATCGAATGAGATTTAAAACCATGACCCTTTAGTACACAACTATCAAACTAATAATTAAGGTGTAAAATTACTATAAGAATTTTGGCAAAATTATATTAGAGTTTTTGCTTACTATAAGATTTTGATTTAGCCCCACATTTGAAGTGGGTTAAGAATTAAATTTAATCATAATAAACTGAAGATATACTACTATTAAGTTTGGTTTAAGCATTTTAGATTAGTGATTTAGTTTGGTTAAATGCTACTATCACCATTAGGTTATACCTCATAAACATAGATTTTGATTGAGCTTAAACATTTTAAATTTATGTGAGCTTAAGAAGTGATAGTGATGCTAAGCGTATATAATATTTTCTTCCTCTACATTTCCTTCTTACCCTCTGTCGATAATACTTATGAGTACATTTTCTCAGATTAAAAAATAATAAAATATACAGTATAGCACAAATGAGGGGCAAAAGAAGTGTGGGAAGTCAATCATGTCCGACACATCAATCAATAGCAACGCAAGTCTAACTATATCCTTTACCAAGGCCAAGTATTTGTGAAAATAGTGTATAGATGAATTTAGCTATGCGGTAAGAGTCAAACTCTATGTCTCAACCAAGTTAGATTCTATAAAAGGACTAATCAAGATCTAATTTAGCTATAGCACAAGTTAGATTCTCTAAATCCTAACTCACTATTGGGCTAATTAGCTCATATTCACGTATAAAAATGATGAGAATAAAAAAGATAAAAAAATAATTTTACTATCTTTTAAATTATTAATTTCATATAAATCTTTCTTTCCTCTTCGGCTCAAACTCGAGAGGCTTTCATACAAAGTGTTTGGCGTACTGACAACATGGATATTCACCATTGTTGATACATTCAAGCTTAAGGTGAAGCCAGGAAAGACGAACCTCTTGTGCATGACCAACGTTGCAATCAATGAGGAGCTCTTCTTTAGTATCACCAACCATTCCGTCACCGTCGTCGATGTTGATGCCATCTATGTGAAGCCCTTCGATGCTGAGACTATCCTGATTTCATCGGGCCAGACGACCAACATCCTCCTCTATGCCAAGCCTCCTTACCCCAACGCCACCATCTTCATGATGGCTAAGCATTATGCCACTGGATCTGGCACGTTCGACAACTCCATGGTCGCCGCTGTGCTTGAGTACCGAAAGCCCCATGGTTCATCCATCATCGGCTTTGATAAGAACCTCCCGCTCTACAAGCCCCATGGTTCAATGGCACTTCCTCTGGCGAAAACTTCACCGGCAAGTTATGTAATCCGGCGATAACTCTATTTCCTGCGAGTGTGTCGACACTTCTACTTCATGGTCGGGCTCAGGATGAGACCGTGCCCAAAGAACCAGACGTGTCAAGGGCCCAACAACACCAAGTTCGTGGCCACCCACGACGGCTCTCCTCTATGCACAATTCACTGGGAAGTCCAACGACGTCTACACCCCGACCTTCCCTGTCGTTGCCCTAATTCCATTCAACTACACTGGAGCTCTGCCAAACAACACGATTGTGAGTAATGGGACCAAGCTTGTGCTACTTCTGTTCAACACCGATGTCGAGTTGGTGATGCAGGACACGAGCGTTCTAGGGGTGGAGAGCGATAAGTTGCACCTCCATGGCGATAACTTCATCATCGAGCAAGGGTTCGACAACTATGATCCGATGAATGACCCTGCCAAGCTTAACTTGGTGGATTTGGTGGAGAGGAACACCATCGACATTTCGACCAGTGGTTGGGTGGTCTGTCTCGACTAGAATGCATATTCTCTTGATCGAAAGTGTTAAGAATCGAAGGGGAGGGAACCGATAAAAAGTTTATGTGAAAGCCTCTCGAACCGGAGCCGGAGAGAAAGAAAGATTTATACAAAATTAATAATTTAAATGATAATATAATTTTTTTTTTATCTTTTCATTCACATTATTTTTTCATATGATAACACATGTAATTTTTTCCATTGACAAAATCGATGACGTGAGGAGAATTAGGATTAGGAGAATTAGGATTAAATATTTCACTTTTTACTAAGTGTAGATATCTCAATATTACTTTTTAAATTATAGAGATCAGAATACTGATTATAGCTAATTACAAAAGGTAATCTATAATTAGCTTCTCTACTGCTAATTTTTGTCTCAACCCAGTTGAGACATTCAACCATTGGAAGTGAGATCCAATAAATAGATACTATGATTAACTTAGATTTAATTTTTTTATATATAATGATAAGTAATTTCAGGGTTAGATTAATATTTTTATCATTTAAGATAATAAGAAGTTTAATAAATAATTAAATTGAGAAATTAATATTATCCATAAGTCATAAATTATATATATTAGACTTATTAGGGATAATATTGAAGAAAAAATGATTAGGTTTTCTACTTAAAAGGGCCCTATCCATTTTTTTTTTTCTATTTGGCCTTGCATGCATGAAGTCATCATTGTTGGTGGTCTTGGTTCATCCTGATCGAGATTAAGAAATTGATAGGATTCAGACCATCACCACACTATTACAGTGGTCTAAGAGGATGCTTAGAGTTATATGAGCGTAAATGCTGGTCTATCTTATATATTTTTAGTTTTTTATTAGATTATAATAGGATTTGAGCATGAGATATATTTGTATTAGGCTTTGGACTTAGGCTTAAATGAGTTATTAAAAGGGATGTTATGCATGTATCTTAAAATACACATGATAGAAAATTTTGGAATAAACATATGTTTATATTCTATGAATCTCTAACTACTTTGGGTAGATATTTATCTTCATCCAATTGATCCCTACCCATCACTCTTCTAAAAGAAGGTATGTGACATTTATTCAAGGGTGGAAACTTATTTTAATCTTATGGATCCTTACCAACTTCTTTTACAGAAAGAGATATGCGATTCTCATTCAAAAGATATTCATTCTTATAAAAGCATTGTAAACCCTTACATTTTGGAGTTAATGAATGAACGAATGAAGAGTTTAGTGTTCATAATTATCAAGAATATTACGTGAGAGGCTTAAGTGAGGAGAGAGTCCTCAAGAGAGATCCTACCCTATCCATTCTTTCTCTTTCCCTCCTTCCCATCACCGACTTCATCTTCAACCATCATGACAATACCATCACATTCATGGTAACAACGCTATCGATCATCGTCAATGTAGCCCCTATCGATAACTACCATATTATGCGTGAACATTTCTACCATGCCATTCGCTCGACCACTATTTCACCGTCCAATGCTAATAACATTATATCATTTTCAATTGTGTTAAGGGTTATTTATGAGAAAAATATTTCCTACCCTAGTAATATATTAATTTGAAAAATAGGATTGATTTAGCCCTTTATTATATCCTATTTAAGACTAGCTTTTGACATACTTAATTTTCGACTTTCCACGAATGAGTATTTTAACGTCTCTTAGTTTTCTTTGTCTAATTATTTTATATTTATTTATTTAAATTTATTAAATTATTATTCAAACTAATTAAAATATAATCAAGTTATGATTATGTAGATAAATTAATATCTTTATTACTACCCCTTGTCTTTCTCAAACTTGTTGACCTTATCACCTTTGATGACGCCTTTTGTTTTTCCCATCTCATATCTCACTCATCCCCTACATTAAAAGTCCTAGATTTAGAGACGAAAAGAAAGATCAATAAAGAAAGGATACGATAGGATTTATTTTGTTTTTGATTTAATAAGTAGTGTATTTTTCTTTCATTTTTTCTTCTGGTTAAACCTAAAATACAACTGTAGCTAATCCTCTCACGAACATCTCATGCCGTGCTCGATTGCATTTCTCTTCTCTTTAGCTTTTTGTTGTTGATTTTTGGCTTGTTTTGTTGATGAAGAATTAATGCCTTCCTTGTGTCGTTAACTCTACACCGGTGCTTAGATTCTGGCGTCTTCTGCTTCCTCTACTATTGCATGCTAATTTTGACACCAAAAAACAAAAGAGAAAACACGAATGTACAACAAAGGAGAAGAATTCTTATCATCATATGAAGCATACGGGACACTTGGAATTGTGCAAGACATTGATGTTGACAAAAGAAAGATAGATATTACCTCTTTATTGCAATTTGTAAGATGATAACCCCACAATGTTGGTTGGGAAAAGATTACATCTTTATTGCATTTGTATGATCATAACCCCACAGTTTCGGCTGGGAAAAAAGCCAAGACGTTGATGTTGATTGGGAAAAGAGACACATAGCTCCTTCGTCCTCATCCATCAAAATAGGTACAAGGAGGTGATGATGGTTACTCCATGAAATCATCCATGTCTAACTTCCCATAGACCCAACAAGGAACTCGGTGAACGTGTCCTTTCCTTTTTACCAAGGTTGTAAGTGAATAGTGAGGCAAGTCAAACTCTATCGTTGACCAATGCCATATTTGTTCCAACTCAATTGACACATAGATCCAATGCGCTGGTATTATTGTTAACTTAGGTTGAACATTTTGGATGCTCATTGAGCGGAATATGTGATGAAAGTTACATGAGAATATACATTAGGCCTCTTCGAATCTTCATCACACATCGGTACCACAATCTAGCTAAATAAATGAAGTGACGTCCAAAAAAATGGGATTTGGTATCATCGGGAACAATCAAACAGCCTTTGAGAACCACTCGCCTCCTCAACAATCAAACATCCAAAGTAGTGTTTCAGATGCAGTAAAAAGTTAGGAACATTTTCCTTTGTACATCACACCAACACCATCATCGCTCTGGCTTCTTATCCGACAGATGTTTCAGCAGATCCGCAGTAAACTGCTCCAAGTTCTTGCTTGACGAACCAGTCGGAGTCACCGCACTCTTGACCGCCTTCTGAGCTCCCTCCATCTCCTTCCTCAGCGCACCGCCTACTTCTCCCATCAGGCTGTCGATTCTCCTCGACACTTCCGCTCCCCTCACCTCACCGATGCTTCCGACGTCGATCCCTATCCTCAGGTCCTCCACCACCAGCTTCCGGTTCGTTGGCTGGTCCGCCCTCACCGGGAAGCACAGCATCGGCACCCCGCACCACATGCTCTCCAGGATCGAGTTCCACCCGCAGTGCGTCAGGAATCCGCCCACCGCCTGGTGCAGCAGGACTTGCTTCTGACGGCACCACGGCACCACCATCCCCCTCCCTTTGCATGCCTCGATGAACCCCTCGGGAAGTGGGCTGGCCTCCGAGCTTCCGCTTCCTGGCCGAATCACCCATATGAAGCTGAATTTGCTGCCGAGGACTCCGTAGGCGATCTCGTCCATGTCCCTCTTGCTAACCCGGGCGATGCTTCCGAACGAAATATAGAGCACGGAGCGCGGTGGCATGGAGTGGAGCCACTGCGAGCAATCCAGCTCGGGCCATAGGCTGGTCGCTGCCCCGCCTTCGCCGGAGGCGGGAACGATGGGCCCCACGGCGTAGAATGGCCGCTCCTGCTGCAGCGCCCCGATGACCTCTGCTTCGAGCTCCTGCACCGTGTTGCACAGCACGAAGTCGGCCCCCTTGGCCTCCTCGAATGCCTTACCGACGTTCCTGAGCACCCGCCATGACGCCTCCGGCGAGTGAAAGAACGACACGAGGTCTGTCGGCTCGATGGACGGCACGCCGGGTATGTACATGATGGCATCCTTGCGAGTCTCTGTTCGGTCACCATGAAAAAACATGAAGGTCGATCGATCCATCACGAAGGTGAGTGTTCGTCGCAAAGGATGTATACCAACCTGTAGGAGAACCAAAGTGGCCATTTTCGACGAGGAGGTGCACGTGGTAGTAGATGGCGAAGATAAGCGCAGCCTCGGTCCAGAAGGAGACATAAGGCAGCCCAAACTTCTTGGCCAAGGTCGAAGGCCACACGTTGAAGGTGTCGGAGATGAGGACGTCGATAGGGGGCTCCGCGAGCAGGAGCTTCCGCATCAGCTCTTCGACATGGGAGGGGAGCAGGTGGTAGAAGGCATCGGAAAATTGATCCCGATGCAAGGTCCTATCGAAGGACACGGGCAGGCCGTCGCTCACGAGCTCGGAGCGGATGTCCATGCCCATCGAGCGGGCGTCGGCGAAGACCTCGTGGCCGTCAACGGACACGGCACCGGATGCGGCGCGCTGGTGGTGGAACGCCTCAGTGGTGACGAAGGTGACGATGAAGCCCCTGGCGGCGAGCTTGACAGCGAAGTTGGCGGCCGGCGTGAAGTGGCCTTGGAAGGGCACGGTCACGAAGAGGGCGTGGTGCTTGGTGATTCCCTCCGAATCGGCCATTTTTCTTTTACTGTTTTTGCTGTGAAACCTTGCGGACGGTGACCACCTGCACATCACTCAATCCAACATATTAAATATAAAATTCAAATTAGATTATTTCGAGGATAAATTATTCAGAAAAATCTTCAATAATAAAGGTTTAATAGCGCCTTTGTATTTGGTTTTTAACTGGGCACCGTTTTATTTAAAATATCAAAAATACTCCCAAAATTGGTTTGATCCTTTTTATTCAATTGAGAAGCCTGATTCAAATCTGACCAATGGAAGGGCTGGTTCGGTTCGGTCATGATTGCGGTCTAGTTCAAATGGATTCGGGTTGGATCTTGCAAAGCAAATTAAGTCAAGTTTGAATCAAATGATAAATGATTTATATGATGGTTGCACCATACCAGTGTAATTGGCAATGATTAGCGATCCTCTCCCTCCTTTGCTCCTCTATAGTGGTGGCATCCTCTCTAATGACTACAAACTCCTCTGCAATCTCCGACAAAGAATGATAATGACAAAGTCCTATATTTCTCTCCCGTATTTATGAAAAGCGACAACATCTCCACTATTTGGTGGTGGCAAACTTCTCTGCTCATTTTTGATATTTGTGAATAGCGGTGGCATCCTCCTCTCAGTAGTAATGACAGACTATTTTGCTTCTCTTCGATGGCGTACTCCTATGCTCCTCTCTGGTATTCACATCGGTAGCGACCTCATTACCTCTTTGGATACCAACGACAATGTCTTTGTCGATGACGGCATCCTCTCCTCTCCGACGATAAACTTCTCCTTTAAAACAAATGAAATTTTTTAAAAAACTAATTTGTCTCATTGATGCAAGTATGTGTGCTAATCTTATTGACATTGTGATACTTCTTACAATGTGAACACTGTGTAAGGGCTTAGTTGGTAAAACAAGAGAAGATTGATAATCTAAAACTAAAAGAGGATTTTTATTGGTAAATTTTTTGTTATTGAGATGTCAATGTCATGGGTCTAGATTAGTAAACTTAGTGGAAGTATTCAAGCATTGTCATCCAGTCCTACATTACCCCCTCCTATGTCACCCCTTTAGTGGCCACTCCATGTTTCCTCAGCTACGTCACCTCCTCTATAATATATAGTTAATAATCATTGTTACATCGATCATTTTAGATGTTTTGTCTGTTAATCTATTGGTAGGAATCGATGTGACATTATATATATTTCCCTTAAGCTGTGTCATCTTCATGTTTTTATGAGGACACATTTTTATCATATAATAAATATTCCTAACAGTTCTATGTGTTGATGTACTCTATATAGTATTTTACAATATGGGACAGAGGGATCCACTTTTACTTTTGGCATTGTCCCAATTAAGTTTAGGCCGAGCAATGTTACTACGATTTGGGGGTTCCCAATTGTAGATAAGTTGTAGATGTTGAAGTAACAAGTTTGGGTTATATATTTGAGAAATACTTTAGAGATCAGCTTCCTTGTAGATAAAATATAGATATGATGTGTAGATCGGTGTCTAGTGATAATGATATTGGCATTGCTGACTTTTGTTGATTATATATTTTACATATTTTTATATTTTTGGTCAAACAAACTATACTTCATCCCTCATGTTGTTACTATCTTATGTTGATGATTTGAATTCGTTTACAAACTATAACTGGGCGATGACTTTATATTCTTACTTTGTCATTAAGATTTCCACTATGGGTATTTGTATAAAGAAGTTGAAGCTTGAGGGTGGCACCACGATGATTGAATATTTGAGAGGTTGTGCACCGCTTTTGATTATAAGTCGAATATTATTTTTCTATGTACATATGAAAAGGTCAATACATATTAGTTTTAATTCTTAATTTTGCTAATTTTTTTTATAGGTATGGCTATATGAGCATGTTGATATGTTTATGTCATCCAATTATCCTAATCATCCATGACTATAGAGATGGTTTGTTAGTAATTAGAATATTATCGACTTAAGATTATAGTAAATAATTGAAAATAAGATAATTATTAACTTAGGAGTTCATTTGGAAATATAGACATTCTTTATAACTATTATATATGCATGTTATGGAGATATATTAAGTGCTCACCCTAACCACTATTGAGTCTCATCAACTGTCGCTTAATATTATTGATATATAATAATTTAAAAATTTTATTTATATATTTAAGATATATTATTTAATATATTAAACTATATATATGACATACTTTGGTAAAGATCAAGAATATGCCAAGTGTAGAAAGAACGAAAATAAAATTAAATTATTATAAAAGATACTTGAAGATCATTGACTTTGCCATCTTGTGACCCTAGGGGTAGAGGATTATTCATTTGGATCCATTGATGATCCATTCTTCCATAGTGCATTATGTGACATCCAAGAATTGATCAAGGGCTACTCCGTCAATAGTCTATAAGTAGCATATGCTGAAACTATATCTAGCCCTAAAACAAAGCTTATATTTTTTTAGGAAGAAAAAGTTATTTAAATGATTTTAAAATAATGGAGTTAAGTAGTGGAACATCTAATGATGGACTCTATTGTTATATAAATTGTTTAACAATATGATATCATCTTGGCAATTTGATTAGTGTTGTTGTGAGTTGTTTTCATGTGTTTGGTTTGTAATTATTGAATAAGTGTTTCTATTATGATTCATTATATGTGGTTGTGATAGTTCTCACTTGTGTGCGAATTTAGAATGTTTTCTTTTTGAAATATGGTGCTTCGAGTTGAATTTGTGATCAAGTGCAAGCCAAGTTAAACGTGAGTATAACCCAAGTAATCTTTCTCAAACCTATCCAAATTTCCCTATAACAATCCTAATATGATCTAATAAGTTTAGTTTCACTTATCCTAATTGTTTTGACTTTATGGTGGCTAATTGTCCAAATAGGATGCTTTTGATTGAATATGTGATCGTGTGTAGCTCGAGTGTGTTGGGAAGAAACCTGTTAATGCGGAATAATTCTTTCCCTCTTTGTGTATCAAAATAGGTTCCTCATCAAAATACCAACTTGATGAGGAACCTATTTTGATACACAAAGAGGGAAAGAATTATTCCGCATTAACAGGTTTCTTCCCAACAAGTGGTATCAGAGCATCAGGTTGTTTGGTGCTAGTTTTCTTGTGTGATTGAAATGGAGCAGTCAGATGGTATGATTAAATTGAACTCATCAAATTATTCCACTTGGAGGCGTCTGATGGAAGATTTGCTCTATTGCAAAGATTTGTACAAGCCTATCAAGGTTAAAGATAAACCTTCTATTATGGACGATGAAGAATGAGAAGTTCAACATAGAAAAGCTATTGCCTATATTAGAAGATAGATGGATATAAATTTGCATGAGCATATTTCAGATGAAACCAGAGCTGATGTTGTTTGGCAAAGGTTAGAAAATCTTTTTGCGAAAAAAACAGTGGGAAATAGAATTTCTCTCCTCAGAAGGCTTGTAAATTTGAAGTATAAAGATGGTGGTAACATTATTGAGCACATAAGCCTATTTCAGAGTCTTGCAAACAAGTTGGTTGCTATGAAAATGAATATAGATGATGAGATGCAGGGATTATTACTTCTCAGCTCTTTACCAGAAAGTTGGGAAACGTATGTGGTGACTATTTGTAACTCCACGCCAGAGGGGACTCTAACCATAGATATGGTTAAAGACAGTTTGCTAAATGAAGATGCAAGAAGGAAAGAACAGGGTGAATCTTCTTCTGGTGCATTTGTTACTGAAAAACAAGAAAGACGTGGAAGAAGTCATAGCAGAAATCCATATGGTTATAGAGGAAGATCCAAGTCTAGAAGAGATATCAAATGTTTTCACTGTAACAGACCAGGTCACATGAAGAAAGAGTGTAGGTTTTGGAAGCGAGAACAGAATGAAATGAAGAAAAATGAGAAAGAGACCAATACAGTTGCTGCTGAAGGTAATATCACTATTGTCTGTGATGAAGGTTGTGTTAGCCTTGTAGCTCAGGACAGTAATTGGGTAATTGACTCTGGTGCTTCATTTCATGTTACTTCTCATGGTGATTTCTTTAGATCTTACACTGCTGGTGATTTTGGTAATGTCAGAATGGGAAACAATGGTACATCTAAGATTGTGGGTATTGGAGATATTTGCTTGGAGACCAGTATTGGGAGCAAATTGATACTCATAGATGTAAGGCATGTTCCAGATATTCGTCTTAACTTGATATCTACAGGTAGACTTGATGATGAGGGCTTTGCACATTATTTTGGTGAAAGTAAATGGAAACTCACTAAAGGTTCTCTAATTGTGGCAAAAGGAAAGAAGATTAACTCTTTTTATGTCATGGAAGCTAAGCTACACAAAGGAGAGATTAATGCAATTCGAAAAGGTGAAAGTATAGATCTTTGGCATAAGAGGCTTGGACATATCAGCGAGAAGGGACTTCAAACTCTTGCTAAAAAGCAGTTCTTACCAGAGTTGCAAGGTACATCTCTTAAATCTTGTGATCATTGCTTAGCTGGAAAAACACATAGAGTTGCATTTCAGACATATCCATCATCTAGAAGATCTGATGTTATTGATTTAGTTCATACTGATGTTTGTACTATGCAAACTAGAACTCTTGGAGGTGCTCTTTATTTTGTTACTTTTATTGATGACCATTCTAGAAAAGTTTGGGCTTTTGCTTTGAAATCTAAAGACCAGGTACTCGATGCTTTCAAGGAGTTTCATGTCAATGTTGAAAGGGAAACTGGCAGAAAGCTAAAGTGTCTTCGATCAGATAATGGTGGCGAGTACAGGGGTCCTTTTGAGAATTATTGCAGGTTCCATGGTATCAGGCTTGAGAAAACAGTTCCTAAAACTCCTCAACAGAACGGTGTGGCAGAAAGGATGAACAGAACCATTGAAGAAAGGATTAGGTGTATGCTTTCCCATGCCAAGTTACCAAAGTCATTTTGGGGGGAGGCTATGAGAACTACAGTTGATCTGATAAATCTTTCTCCATCAGTTCCTCTGCAAGGTGATGTTCCAGAGAGAGTATGGAGAGGAAAAGATATATCTTATAATCATTTGAGAGTCTTTGGGTGTAAAGCATTTGTTCATATTCCCAAAGATGAGAGGTCTAAGCTTGATAATAAGGCAAAAGCATGTATCTTCTTGGGATATGGTCATGAAGAGTTTGGGTACAGATTATGGGATCCAGTGAACAAGAAGATTATTAGAAGCAGAGATGTTGTGTTTCTTGAAGACCAATTGTTTGATGATGGTGATAATGTTGAGAAGCCAGAAACCTCTGTTTATATTCCTTGGAGTTTGGGTCCAGTTCCTTCACCTGTAGTTCATGATGATCATGGGGGAGATGAACAAGAAGATAGTGGTGAGAATACCAGTGATGATACACCTACAGTTGATGATGCTGAACCAACTGA
Organism: Musa acuminata AAA Group; assembly: GCF_036884655.1. NCBI lineage: Eukaryota > Viridiplantae > Streptophyta > Magnoliopsida > Zingiberales > Musaceae > Musa > Musa acuminata. Next base: position 30,797,383 of record NC_088330.1, read on the forward strand.
ACAGGCACCTCCACCACCAGTTGAGATTCCATTAAGAAGATCCACTAGAGAGCGACAACCCTCTACCAGATATCCTCCACATGAGTATGTTATGCTTACTGACGGGAGAGAGCCAGAAACTTACCAAGAAGCTATTCTACATGAGAATAAGAATGAGTGGGTTAATGCCATGCAAGAAGAGATGAGATCCTTGCTTGAGAACCACACCTATGACTTGGTAAAGTTGCCTAAAGAGAAGAAAGCTCTCAAGAATAAGTGGGTTTACAAATTGAGGACTGAAAGCAATAGCTCACAACAGAGATACAAGGCACGACTAGTTGTGAAAGGATTCAGTCAGAAGAAAGGTATTGACTTTGAAGAAATATTTTCTCCGGTTGTGAAAATGTCCTCTATCCGAGTTGTTCTTGGTTTGGCTGCCCGCTTGAATTTAGAAGTTGAGCAACTTGATGTAAAAACAGCATTTCTTCATGGTGACTTAGAAGAAGAAATTTACATGGAGCAACCAGAAGGTTTCAAAGTCAAGAGAAAAGAAAATCTGGTATATAAGCTTAGGAAAAGCTTATATGGACTCAAACAGGCACCTAGACAGTGGTACAAGAAGTTTGATTCCTTTATGATGAGCCAAGGGTATGATAGAACCACATCTGATCATTGTGTGTTTATGAAGAAATTTTCAGATGATGATTTTATTATTTTACTGCTATATGTTGATGATATGTTGATTGTTGGCCATGATGTTGGAAAATTTGAAAAGTTGAAAAGAGAGCTAAGTAAGTCTTTTGCGATGAAAGACTTGGGATCGGTGAGACAAATACTTGGCATGAAGATTCTTCGTGATAGGAAGAAAAGGAAGATTTGGCTATCTCAGGAGACTTACATTGAAAAGGTTCTTGAAAGATTCAACATGAGTAAAGCCAAAGCAGTTTGTTCTCCACTTGCAGGTCATTTCAAGCTGAGTTCAAAACAATGTCCTACAAGTGAGAAAGAAAAAGAAGAAATATCCAGAGTGCCTTACTCATCTGCAGTAGGTAGTTTGATGTATGCTATGGTTTGTACTAGGCCAGATATAGCTCATGCAGTTGGAGTTGTTAGCCGATTTCTCTCTAATCCTGGAAAGGAACATTGGGCAGCAGTGAAATGGATATTAAGATATCTAAGAGGTACTTCCAGGTTGTGTTTATGTTTTGGCAGTGATGAACCTGTGTTAGAAGGGTACACAGATGCAGACATGGCAGGTGATACTGATTCCAGGAAGTCCACTTCGGGATTCTTGATGACATTTGCAGGAGGAGCAGTCTCTTGGCAGTCTAAGTTACAGAAGTGTGTTGCTCTATCAACCACAGAAGCAGAATACATAGCAGTTACTGAAGCCTGTAAGGAAACTTTATGGATGAAAAAGTTTCTACAGGAATTGGGCTTGAAACAGGAAGTATATACTGTTTACTGTGACAGTCAGAGCGCCATTCACCTCTCCAAGAATTCAACATACAATTCTAGATCCAAGCATATTGATGTGAGATATCACTGGATTCGTGATGTGCTTGAGATGAAAGAATTACAGTTGGAAAAAGTACATACCAGTGAGAATGGTTCAGATATGTTGACAAAGTCTTTGCCTAAGGAGAAGCTTGAAGCATGTAGGCGAAGAGCGGGCTTGGTACAGCCCACCATATGAGCTGGAGGGGGAGAATTGTTGGGTCCAGCCCATATGTGGGCTTGGACAAATTGGGCCTATTGAGCCCAAATCACTAATTAAGGTGAAGTAAGGCAAATTAGGGCATGCAAGAAAAATGGAGAGCAGCGTGCAGCGTGCAGGGTGCAGCGTACGTGCACAGTGAACAGCGACGGCGTGCAGAGAGAAAAGAGGAGAGAGAAATAGAGAGAGAAAGTAAGGTTTCTGAGTTTTCTGCTTGACGATCGGTGGCCAAACGTTGTCAGTTTCGGCCCAAATTTTATGTGGAGAATCCTTGCAGTAAACTCTACAATCCTAACGGTGTTGATCTACAGTTTACCCTCTCTAAGGTACTTTCCTGCGATATCCACTCTGTGAGACCTAGAATTCTCTTTGGAGGAGATCCACCTATGTGATGAAGATATGGTATTCTTGAGCCAAGATCTATGTTCTTGATGTTATTCTGATCCTCTAGTTATTCTAGAGAAGACCTAATGTAAACCTGTTATCATCATTATTGATAGTGGAAGTTTGAGGTGGACTACGGTCCCGTGGTTTTTCCCACATTGGGTTTTCCACGTTAAAAAGATTTGGTCTCACTGTGTGATTGATTTATTGCTCTATTGTTTATGCTGTGCTGATTGATATTTTCATTTGGATATCAAGTTGGTATTTTGATGAGGAACCTATTTTGATACACAAAGAGGGAAAGAATTATTCCGCATTAACAGGTTTCTTCCCAACAGAGTGTAACTCAAAAAATTTTCATTAAATATATTGAAACTTCTTTGTAACTATCATAATATGATTCTAGTATGTTTAGTATTATTTTTCATATTTTTTTTATTTTAGAATGATTAATTATCAAAATAGGGGATTTCTGTTTTGAATTTGTAACTTGAGTATAGCTTGAGTGTAACACGAGTCTGACTCAAGATATTTTTACAAAACCTAACCAAACTATTCTATAATTTTCATAATATGATTCTAATATATTTAGTATCATATTTTCTATTTTTTTTATTTTAGGATGACTAATTGTCTAAAGAAGATATTTATGTTTTGTATGTATGATCGAGTACAACTTGAGTGTAATTCAAAATATTTTCACTTAATGAAACTTTTCTATAAATATCCTAATATGATTGTAGTATGTTTAGTATCATTTGTTCTAATTTATTTTGACTTTAAGATGATTAATTATCCAAATAGGAGATTTGCATTTTGAATCTGTGATCTCAAGTGTAACACGTGTATAACTCGACTATAACTCAAAAATATTTTATCAAGCCTATCTAAACTTCTGTATAACTATCATAATATGATTCTAATATTATTATATTATTTTTTTATTTTTCTGAATTTTAAATAATTTTAAAATATTCAAAAAGGGTATTGTAGTTTTGGACAATACTATCGCTTGGTCTAGGGTAATGTCATCACCCAAAGTCAGTAGACCACAAGATATAGGTAGTATCACTATTTGCTTAACAGTATCATCGCAACGGGGTAATGTTACACTATGATCAAGTGTAACTTGAGTGTAACATAAATATAACTAGAGTTAAATTTAATCAAATTGATCGAAACTTATCTGCTATGACATGATTGTAAAGACAATTAAAATTATTTTTTTAATAATTTTAGTGCATTTAATGGAATTTGATACTTAGTGATAAATCATAATTGTATCTAATTCATAACTCAAGTATAACTCAATTAAAGAATATCATAACTAAATTAAAATCCACTTCAAAAATTAGCAAAATGGTAACATCAATTCAACTAAAATGTAAATATAACAAAGATTGTAACATTAACTGTAAAATAATAACTTCAGATTCAAAATTAGCAAAAAATTACAATGTTTCGTAATGTTGTGACATATTTGCCAAAAAATTATATAGATATGCTTGTATATGTATACTATGCATAAAAAATTGCCTTCTATAGCCAATGTAAGTAATAAAAAAAACAAAAACTACACTATACAAAAAGATTGAAGATACGACACTCAATAACGTCAACTTGTACAACCGACGTAAATTTGCATAACCATTGATTGTGATCTAATTGTTGATATATTGAACACCTTGTAGGGATCTTGTCGTTATATCTTGATTCTATTATTGTTTTTTTTTTTTTTTTCTTTCTGACCTAATAATACTAAACTAGAATATATATTCATCTCATACCATACATTTTTTGTTATTACAACGAATGATTCGATGATGCACTAAACGATGGGTCAATGTAGTCGGCACTTCAATGACTGTGAAGAATAATATCGTGATACTATAAATACTTTACCAATACAATGGTCAGTCATGTAACGATTCAGTAAAAGTACATAAAAACTAAATGGGGTTGTAACGATGAACCATTGATCAATGAGACTCCACAAGGCTTTGTTGACGATAGATGATGACTAGGCTACAACTCTATTGGCCCACCAATGGCCCAGGCTTAATAACCAACCACAAAGACAACCAGGGGGAAGGTGGATATTCTGTCGACGGGAAGACGACAGTGACCTCCTACCCCGTTGGTGACACTAATAGTGACATCTTGCCCGACAATATTGATCGCGACCACCAAGGCTTAGTGGAAAAATGAGCCTGATCTCCTGCCCCGGCAATGGATCTTGCGGCCACTAACGCTCATCGAGATGAGGACGATGGCCTCCTGTCCTATCGACGAAGGTCATCACGACTACCGAGGCCAAGTGGGAAGGTGTCGACTATGACTTTTTGATCACTAGATTACGGAATAATATTTCAGTTGCCAACGATGACGATGACTAATGACAAGAAGGTTAGCAACGACCAACGTCTTCCATGTTCTTGTTAAATTTGTCGATTGGGTTTTAATGAGATAATTTAGAAAAAAAAAATATAAATTTAGACTAAATTAAATAAATCAAATAGTTAATTTATTTTAAACCAATCTGATGTAGTTCATATGAAAATTCAGTCTAAAAAATAGAGTCAAACAGAATCAACTGTTGTTGTCTATCCTTATTTGATTTATAGAAAATATTTTGATCATAATATAAAAAAATACCGTTCATAAAAACGATAAATGGAGACAGCATCTGAGGTCAGCGTATACAACTCAACTTCCGAGACTTCTAACAAGTACAGCCACAATCGAAATGAATTGTAGATCACCTGCACTCCAAGGTTCAATCATGTATGTCGACATGGTTTTGAGAGAGATGAACACGAGGAGACATCATCACCATGTCTTCGTCGTCTCGGATGGTGCGAGTTAACGTCAATAAGACTTTTGGGACGGCACGTGTACATTCAACCACATGTTGCATTTGACTCTTTCGATGCGGTGGGGAAGCCTCGTGGGGCCTTCGTCGAATTAACGTCAATAATACTTCGGGACGGCATGTGTCCCTTCAACGGCGAGTGCCGCACATGGTATTTGACCCTTTCCGTGTTGTGTAGTGGAGAAGCCTCGTGAGTTGGTGGCCCCCTGGTTGACGGTGTTACTTAAATCTATCCCATCGATCTAAATTTGATTTCTTTTAATCGAATTGGGACGGATTCGACTGTCAAAATCAATATGCAGATAGTGAAATTTATCGATATTCTATACATTATGATTTTGTTATGGGATGACGATGACAACAGGAGGTTTAGACTTTGATGCTATTAAATAAAGAATAATAGTATATCTTTATTATATTAGAAAAAAAATTTATTTGATTTTGATCTTACAGAAGATGAGTAGTAAGAATGACTATATATTTCTATTATATTAAATAATATCAATGGTTACTATAAATAGTAAACTGAATTAGAGTCCATTTATCATAAAATTTTATAGTAATTATTGGGTTTGAAGTTGGATCAAAATTAGACTCGACCAAATACATAACTTAAACTGCATGAGGGTGAGGAGTAGCCGATAAAGCTGATTATACTTTGTCAACTTTACTAACGATAGTACCATCTATGATGATGATAGTATTGTCGAAGTCTAATATTATGACTCCACGTCAAAAATTACAATCATAATATTATTCAAAGTCAATAATAATATATATCATAAAATTATAATATTTAAATTATTAATTATATTTTTAAAATTGATTGTTATAAATATCTCATTCAAGCATGAATGATAGAGTATTTAATTTTAAATTTATAGAATAATATATATTTTTAGTCTTAATTGAATTTTTTTTTTTTGAATTGAGTTATGGGACTAAGTTACGAGAGATGAGAATGAAAAAATGAGGTGACGTCCACAAAAACAAACACTGATCCATTATCATGGGAACAATCAAACATCCTTTTGAGAACCACTCGCCTCTTCAACAATCGAACATCAAAAGTAGATCCGCGAGCAGCAAAAAATTAGGACAGTTTCCATGTCCATCACACCAACGCGTCTATTGCTCTCGCTTCTTCTCCGACAGATGTTTCAGCAGATCGACAGTGAACTGCTCCATGTTCTTGCTTGACGAACCACACGGAGTCACCGCACTCTTGACCGCCCGTTGAGCTTCCTCCATCTCCTTCCTCAGCGCACCGCCTACTCCTCCTCCCATCAGGCTGTCGATCCTCCTCGAGACTTCCGCCCTGCTCACCTCGCCGATACTTCCGACATCGATCCCTATCCTCAGGTCCTCCACCACCATCTTCCGGTTCGTCGGCTGGTCCGCAAACACTGGGAAGCACAGCATCGGCACCCCGCACCACATGCTCTCCAGGATCGAGTTCCACCCGCAGTGCGTCAGGAAGCCGCCCACCGCCGGGTGCAGCAGGACTTGCTTCTGACGGCACCACGGCACCACCATCCCCCTCCCTTTGCATGCATCGATGAACCCCTCGGGAAGTGGGGTGCCCTCCGTGCTCCCGCTTCCTGGCCGAAGCACCCATATGAAGCTGGATTTGCTGTCGAGGACTCCGTAAGCGATCTCGTCCATGTCCCGCTTGCTAACCTCGGCGATGCTTCCGAACGAAATATAGAGCACGGAACGCGGCGGCATGGAGTGGAGCCACTGCGAGCAATCCAGCTCGGGCCATAGGCTGGTCGCTGCCCCGCCTTCGCCGGAGTCGGGACCGATGGGCCCCACGGCGTAGAATGGCCACTCCTGCTGCAGCGCCCCGATGACCTCCACTTCGAGCTCCTGCACCGTGTTGCACAGCACGAAGTCGGCCCCCTTGACCTCCTCGAATGCCTTACCGGCGTTCCTGAGCAGCCGCCATGACGCCTCCGGCGCGTGAAAGAATGACACGAGGTCCGTCGGCTCGATGGACCGCACGCCGGGTATGTACGTGATGGTATCCTTGCGAGTCTCTGTTCGGTCACCATGTACAAACATGAGAAGCTCGATCGATCCATCACGAAGGAGAACGTTCGTAGCAAAGGATGTATACCAACCGGTAGGAGAGCCAAAGTGGCCATTTTCGACGAGGAGGTGCATGTGGTAGTAGATGGCGAAGACGAGCGCCGGCTCGGTCCAGAAGGAGACATAAGGCAGCCCAAACTTCTTGGCCAAGGTCGATGGCCACACGGCGAAGGTGTCGGAGATGAGGACGTCGATGGGGGGCTCCGCGAGCAGGAGCTTCCGCATCAGCTCCTCGACATGGACGGGGAGCAGGTGGTAGAAGGCATCGGAGAATTGATCCCGGTGCATGTACCTGTCGAAGGTCACGGGCAGTCCGTCGCTCACGAGCTCGTAGCGGATGTCCAAGCCCATCGAGCGGGCGTCGGCGAAGACCTCGTGGCCGTCAACGGACACCGCACCGGAGGCGGTGCGCTGGTGGTGAAAGGCCTCGGTGGTGACGAAGGTGACGATGAAACCCCTGGCGGCGATCTTGACGGCGAAGTTGGCAGCCGGCGTAAAGTGGCCTTGGAAGGGCGCGGCCACGAAGATGGCGTGGTGCTTGGGGATATCCTCCGATTCGGACATTTCAGTGTTGCGAAGCCTTGCTGACGGTGATCACGTGCACATTTCTCTACCTGCTGCTTGTCAGTGGTGGGTCTCCTTTCCGTCCTCCAACAGCGTCATCGATGGCGTTACTAAGAGGAGATGAATCAGAACCTGCGGACATGGCCATTCAGATCAGATCAGAGACACTTCAGCTGCCGAAGAGATGAATCAGATCCTGCGTTCCGAGGGAAACGAGAGGTCATTTCGCAGGTTCAATCATGTATGGCCACCTTGCGGACATGGTTTTGAGAGAGATCAACACCACGAGACGTCAATGGCACGTTTCTGGTGGTCCACATGGAGCCTTTGTTGTTTTGCTCGGATGTACATGGAGACGAAGTGTGAGTGATCGTCATGTATAACTTTGGGACAGCCTGTGCACCGTCGACAGCGACTACCGAATATTGGTCTTTTCATGTGGGGCAGAAGCCGCCTCGTGATTCGTGCCATCGGTTCGTGTCAATTAAGTCTATCCAATCGATCCAAATTTGATTTCTTTTAATCTAATTTGGACGGATTCGACTAAAAGAATCAATACGCAGATAATGAAATTTATCGATATTCTATACACTGATTTTATTAGGGGATGACGACGGCAATAGTAGGTTTAGATGCTCGAATTTGAAATGAGTTCAAATAAGGAAATAACTATTTAAATTAGATTAAGTTCAGTATCTAAGTAATAAGTTAGATTTAGGTTCTAAATCACCTATCAATGATCTTGGTGAGGTTAGGTTTCCAATATAAGCTTTGGTAAGTGAATATGATATATCACTGTTATATCAATGTTTTATATGTTAAAAATATATTATATGAGATTTAATTTTTAAAAATATTAAAGGTAGAATGATGATATATTTTTATTATACTAAATAAAAAACATATTTCATTTTGATCTTTGGAGAAGATGAGTAGCAAGAATGACTACATATCTCTATTACATTAAACAGAAAACCTAGTTGATTTTGAGCTCGGAGACAAAGCAGGTAGAATGACCACATATTTCTATTACGTTAAACAAAAATTCTATATGATTTTGATTTTGAAGAAGAGGAGTAACAATAATGATATATTTTCATTATATCAAATGACATATAACATTAAACAATATGCATCACACTTTTAGCATTTGATTCCCATAGATAAAGAAAAGGTGAGATATGATCTGTATTCCTTGGGCAGAACCAAAGATCAAGATGAATAAATCCTATTTATTGATGTGGTCCATCGTTGCTACATCCTATTGATAACACAATCGAAGGAGTTGAAATCTATTTGAGGCATATTTCAAGTATGAGTTATTTACTTTAATCTTTTGATGAATTATGCTGAGCAATTCATACTTAATTATATATTTCTAGTTTTGTTTAGTATATTATTTATTATAACATATGCAAACCTTCATCCTATTTCTTTTTTATCCTATGTCTCATGAATATAAATTATGATTCAATAGTTCTTTGAAAAAATCAGCATTATCTAGAATGGTGGTCCATCATCTATTTCCAAGATCTTTGTGGAATGAGAAAAATGCAACTTTGAAGGCATGGTTGCTCGAGTCGGATGATGACAAATTATCATGTCTAGTTCATTCAGAGGATGGCCACTTGACGAGGAGCGTAAGCCACTTGACAGATGATCTGCGGAGTTCTATTACATGATAACTTCCAAGTCACTTTTCTTTTTGTCTAAGTCACTTTTCCTTTTCTTTGTGAGTATCAAGAATATCTTCATTCATAGGTCCCAGATCCAAATCCTTTTAGTAATAAAAATCCCTTCTTAAACTGTATAAGTTTCTTCCAAAGCATATGACTTTGTAGATGTATAAGATAATATCTAAACATATGGATCTTATATAAATCAAATATCATACTCTCAACTAAAAACTCACGTTAGCACCCCAAAAGTAGCACATTCTAGAAGAAAGGTAAACAACTAGGTATGTACTTAGAGTTTCCTATCATGTACGGCTTGGCAATCGATTTTTTTTACTTTCATCCCATCTTAATCTACCCTATGCTAACTGAATAGTTTGTCATAAATATATTATTTTTTTCCTTTTTTTTTTTTTTTTGGGGTTAGCCTTCTCCTCGATCAAACCAGAATTGGCATTTCTAGCTCAAAAATGAACAAATACCATTGCTCAGCAGTTGCTCTCCTTTGTATGATCATTTTGCTACGATTAACACGTTTCTATCCCTTATAAAAGAGACAGAGTTAAGTTAACGAGAATGTTCGATAAAATGAAATTAAGTGTACATCACATGCACAGTTGAAGAACAGAAATAAAAATCATAGGTTTTTCATAGAAAATAAAGTTTCATCGTCTTTCAAATGGTACGTAAAAATCCATAAAACTGAAAAAATACACGTACAAGGGAGATTATATTATATAGGGAGATTGTATATCCCTGAAAATCTATAGATTTATGGAAGAGGATGAAGGAGGTTAACTGTCCTCCTCTCTAGTGGTGATCCACATGAAAGGATTGCGAAAACGCTCATCAAATCACTGCATATTCCTCATCGTTACGTGCACTATACAATCAAGAAGGGGTTACCCCTTTTTGCTGTCCACATGTCCCAAATATAGGTAATAGTATGAGGAGGAGAGGGAGAGAGGAGAATAGGAGGTGACAGTCCATATGTCCCAAATATGAGCTATAGTATGAGGAGGAGAGGGAGAGAGGAGAATAGGAGGTGTCAACCAAAAAGAACATAGCCTATGACCCTTTGGTTCCCTCCTATTTATAGAGACCCCCTATTAACTTAACATTAATAGATCCTACCATATTTGGTATTAGATCTCCATTCAACTACCCATGCTACTTAGATTAGTGGGTCTCTACCCAATAATCTCTCATTGGCTCTTATTAGATCTCATTCATAGGATCCAATAATTCAGGGGCTTATTGGATATCCAATAAGATATGGGCTCCAACAGATATCTCATATTCGAACCTCTACTCATCGTAGCACCTACCATATGTGTGTGACCCTCTAGGCCTAGTAATGAGCTGACTATGAGTCATACCTGTCAAAACTCCTTTTGACTCAATGAATTTTTATCTCTATAATAATTTACTCAACTCATCGACTACAGACGTACTATGCCACGACGCCGTAGTCCCCAAACGATATAGGGGAATCCAATCCATTGGACATGTCTATCCTTAGTTACCATATATCTATAGTCTCTCATCCATCTAATACCCTAGAGATTGTATACCGGGTTTGGTGCTATCAAGCCCATACGGTTTCTACTCAAGTCTCGTTCTAATCGGATTCTTCCGGAGAACTCTCTCTCTAAATCCGAATAACCCTATCTAGGGATTTGTCTGAGTAAGAACACATGGAATATTTCTCCCATGACATTGAGAGCGGATGATCTTATATCGATACTCAATAGCCCTTGTAAGGTTGGCTACCACTCTTGATGACCGACTATGCTAGATTTGGAACTTTCAAGCATATGAGTCTAATATCAAATAGTAGAGTACTCATACAGAACATCCTTAGTGTCCCAAGTCTAAGGAACATATATTCCACTAGAACTATGGAATCACTGTCTGAGAATAAGACATCATCAACCATCCCGCATTCCGTGAGTGGATCAATCGATGAACTCATTCTCTATTGAGCACTTGCACTATATCCCTAATGTTACCACACGAACAGCTATGAGACCAACGATCTCCATCATATGGAGTGATATATAATACACCAGTCCGTCCGGTTATCTCGATGTCCCTATTGAGTAACCTATGACTAGAATTATTTAAAGTCTGTGTTTAAAGATGAAACAATTTCATTATCGTGATCTCATCACGATTCGATTCTCATTGCAAAGATCCATAAACAACAATATTAAGTGATAAAATACCAAATAATATAATAAGCAAAATAAGTGTATGTGATGTCACATGTGTGTGACCCTCTTCAGAACATTCGTGCTTTCTTCTTATAAAATAATAAGGCGTGTGACCTTAGTTTTTTTGTTTCACGAAAGCTCGGCACCGTAAGACTTAAATTGGAGATGATGATATAGTCTCAGATTAGGATCTAGAGATCTAAGAGAGGTTCGTTTGGAGTCATCCTGAACTGACCACTCCACAGGAAGATCAAGCATATGAAACCATCAAACCCTGACCTTGCAACCGTAAGATGAGCAAAAAATCATCTAAAATCGACTAGGATATATTTCATGGGAATGTAAGATGGGGAACTGGTAGACCCATTTTGTGTCAGGCCATCAAGAATTAGCCTATGATAAGCAGTCTCACTGAATCCAATTGGTCACGGTTGACTGTCATCAACTGCATCCCCTTGGCTTTCAGAAATCAAGGCTTTCAAGATTAAACACAGAATTAAAATTGACTAATCCTATGAACCCTCCTCTCGTCCGTTGCTGATTTGGTCATCTCTCTCCCTCTCCCCTCAGATTGGCTTCTCGTGTGCACGTAGCACTAAAACCCGTGCGATCCACCGACTAGAAACCGCGATTGAGGTGAAGATCGTCGGAGGCGACTACGGACGTGAAATTTCTGCTGCCGAATTAATTTCGCTCTGCTTACGGTTGCAGTGCCAGACTGAGAACGATCGCTCAGCGATGGAAACGGGTCGGGTAAGCGAATGATATCCAAATACAAATCCAAACCCGATTGTCTAGCTATCTAAATTCGATTTATCATCAACGATAAGACAGATGCCGTTAATTAGACTACGTGAGTAAGTAAATGATGATAAATCAATCAACTCGACCGAGTAAATGCAGGCAATATGACAAATATATTAAGGTGAAATCGTGTCATTTCCATCTGCGCCGGAGATGCGTGGCTTTCTTTTCGTCGGAGTCACCCCACCACTCGTTTGAACCGATGATTCGTCTGGGTGGAATCAATCCGAAGACAGAAAAGTCTTCTCGAGGGCCATTTCTCGCAACAAAATTTGTGGTACCCAATTAGCTGTTCATGGACTCCGTGCATTTGGGGTCATCGAATATGCCAAAGTCGGATACGAACGATGACGGAAATGTTACGTTCCCTATTGTTTAAACGCACATTTGTTCCATTATAGAGTCACTTCGTGTTCTGCACGCAATCATTTTCTACATTTTGGGCTGCTGCAAGGATAACTTACGTAAGTATGTATTTGCATTAGAAGATAAGATTTTTCAAGGAAATCTCTCTATTTTGTTGAGGAAAATCGAGAAAAATCTTTTCTCATAATCTATATAAATAGGTGAGAAAACATGTATTTAAACTTTTCACTTCTTCAATAAAGCTTCTTCAATAATTATTTTTATCTTCTATTATTTCTATCATGGTATCAGAGCAGTGAGAAAAGTGAAGAAGCTTCGCTCTTGTCTTTGGCTATCGACCAACGTCGCTGAGCTCGCCCAATTGCAACAGTAGCAGCAATCTGCTCTTGCCCTACTCATGAAGCCTCTCGCTTGTAAATCGGTAGCCTTCGCTGATCTGTCAACAGTCGACGCACTTAAAGAGAACGAAGAGCGGACTTAAGGAGAACAAAGGGAACGCTTGTGCTCTCACAACAACAGCAATTGCAATAGCAGCAATCTGCTCTTGTCCTACTCATGAAGCTTCTCGCTTGTAAATCATTCTTTGCATCGATCCAAGATTGGTATCCTGTATTTAAACTTCTTCACTTTTTCAATAAAACTTTTTCAATAATTGTTCTTATCTTCTATTATTTCTATCACATTATTGGTCCGAGGATAAGGGAGCATCGTGGAGAGTGGAGAGCCCTGTACCGAAGAGCATGGAGAACCCTGTTGCTGTGGGCATCATGGAGGAGCTTGAGGCCCAGAGCGAGGTGTGGAACCACACGTTTAGATTCATCACCTCCATGTCCGTCAAGTGCGCGGTGGAGCTCGGCGTCCCCGACGCCATTCACGCCCACGGCGGCGCCGCAACTCTCCCTCAGCTGGCCGCCGCCCTCAGCCTCCCTCCCGCCAGGGTCGCCGACCTCCGACGCCTCATGCGCATGCTGGTCCACACCGGCTGCTTCGCCAAGCAGGAAGACGATGTATACGCCCTCACGCCATGGTCGAGGCTCCTGGTGAGCTCCGAGCACACCGCGGCGGCCCCGTTCGTGGTGGGGATGCTCCACCCGCTCGTGGTCCAGTCGTGGCACTCGCTGGGGACGTGGTTCCACGGGAGGGCGCCCACGCCCTTCGCCGCGACCCACGGGAAGGGGATCTTCGAGACGGCACGCGAGCAGCCGGGGTTCGCGGCCGTCTTCAACGAGGCGATGGCGAGCGACTGTCGGCTGGTGGGACAGGTGTTGGTAAAGAAGCATGCGGAGGTGTTGGAGGGAGCGCGGTCCATGGTGGACGTGGGTGGCGGCACGGGCACCCTTGCGGCGATCGTGGCCGAGGCCTTCCCGCAAATGAAGTGCACCGTCCTCGACTTGCCCCACGTCGTGGCCGCGGCCGCGACCGCCCGCACGCCGAACAACATGGTTGTTGTTGGGGGAAACATGTTCGACCATATACCATCGGCTGACATTATGTTACTCAAGGTACGCGCAACACTACAGCAAACTTTCCAATTCCTAATTCTTCTGAAGCAACACATGTCATATATATTGTGTGTTCTACAGCTTTCTCTAGAAAACAGAAAACACAGTAAAATAAAAGCATTTCGATATATTTATTTGTTAATTTGATTTATTTAGAAATCGAGTTTATCCTAGAATAGATTTGTCAAAAGGGAAGGGAATCACTTAGTTGGGAAGAAAACATGAGAACAAGTTAGGAATTTTTTGTTCCTTGTTTTTTAGTTCACAGTTAACAGTTTGTCTTTGCTCTTTAGTCAAGAATGAAAGCAGCTACTAGTAGTGTTATGCAGTAGAAGATTATGGCAATTCACAGTTGACAGTTTGTCTTTGGTCTTTAGTCAAGAATGAAAGCAGCTACTGTGTTATGCAGTAGAAGATTATGGCAATTCACAGTTGACAGTTTGTCTTTGCTCTTTAGTCAAGAATGAAAGCAGCTACTACTAGTGTTATGCAGTAGAAGATTAATGCATCAGGAGAAAGACTGTATAAGCTTATGTATCGATCAAACTTTATACGCTGCAGTGGATCCTGCACGACTGGAAAGATGCGGAATGTGTGAAGATATTAAAACGCTGCAGGGAGGCAATACCATCCAAGCAAAACGGAGGCAAAGTCATCGTAATCGACATTGTTCTCCAGGGAGACGAAGCCAGCAGGTGTGATAAGTCGAGGGAGTCACAGTTGTTCTTAGACATGCTGATGATGGTAGTCAGTGGAGGGATGCAAAGGGAGGAACACGAATGGCGTAAGATCTTTACGGACGCTGGTTTTTCGAGCTACACGATCAAAGGTATGGGATTGCGTTCCTTGATCGAGGTTTATCCTTGATGTTTATCGCAAGTGAAATTAATGGGGGTCAGTCAAACTATAAGCTCCTCCAACATGGTAAGTCGAAAACATCTACCTTTGTATGTTACCCAAGAAGGTGATGCAAGATTGGCTCTACTACAGTGCCTTCTTCAGCAGTCTTAGATTCAATGCCCGAGAGTCAAAGCGAGAGATTGTTTTAAGTCAACCATATAACCTATGTATGTGCCAAAAGAAAAAGAATAAAAAACTTGATGACCTATCAAGCTGTGGCTATGCTAAATGATGTCAATGTTCAAGAATTCTTCTTTTGTGATCCAAAATTTAAATGAGCTAATATTTATTACCTGCAACTAATATATTAGAAGCCATGCTGTGGAAACACTTTTAAGCTCGAGATAATAAGTGCATAAATTGAGGATTATTAAGGTAGGATTCGGGATTAAGAAAAACCTCGTCTCCTGTCCTGCATGCACCCACCCATGCTTTGGCAAACATCTTACGGCACGGTAATGTTATTTCTTATGGTGGTAATGTTGCGTTTCTTATGGTTACTGTATCAGATTTACATGGTTGGTTCGATAGATGTTTCTAGGTCATAAAACACCAGAATTTATTAAACAATAAAAACCCATACTATAAGCCCAAACTATTTAACCAAGTGTGGACTTAAACCCAAAGCAAACACTTAGGTTTTACTTATGGTGCATTTAACTTTAAAGCTAAGACCCTAATTTATAGTTCCAATAGGAGATAACAAGCCTGATTTTCTCGATGTGGGACTATGGGACTTGCCAAACTAACAAATCTCCACTTTGGCATGTCCCAACAAAACTTGCTCCACCTTCTTCACAAATGCCCCAATGGGCAATCACCAACAATGAATACCAACAAAGTCCAAGCACTGCTTGAACTTGTAAACCAGAAGAGGCTTCGTAAGCATATCAACTAGATTGTCTTTCGTATGAATTTTCTAAACAATGACCTTTCCCTCCGCAATAGTGTCTCATTTGCATCCAATAATTTTCTTACCCGAAGGTGGCTTCACAAGATCCCAAGTTCTATTCTAATGGAGAGATTCAATTTCTTCATTCATCGTGATCAACCACTTAGTGGAATTATCACAAGAAACTGCATCTGAGTAGGAAGTAGGCTTACTAACTTCACTTGTTTCTTCTACAACAGATAAAGCATATGCAACCAAATTTGCATATCTTTGTGGTGGTCGAATATTTCTCCGTGGTCTATCCTTGGCTATGGAATATTGCTCTTCCTCTGGATCATCTGCGTCAGTAGACTCGGGACCATCTACTGGCATTCTTTGAGTAGAAGAGTTTGATTGAAAAGAATTTGAACTATCAATCTCAAGCTCCACCTGCTTCTGCGCACTATCATTTGTACAACTAGTAGATTCCTCTTTGGAAGATAACATAGACAATTCATCAAAAGTAACATCTCTACTGATTATAAATTTTGGGGATTTGGGATCAGAATACCATAATCTGTATCCTTTCACCCTAGAAGCATACCCAAGGAAAATACATTTTTTAGCTCAAGGCTCTATTTTTCCTTCATTTATATGCATATATGCTGGATACCCAAAAAATTTTAAATCAGAGTAATCAGTAGGAGTACCTGACCAAACTTCCTCCGGAGTTTTAAAGTTAAGTGTTATAGACGGAGCACGATTGATAATGTAACAGGCTGTATTAATCGCCTCTGCCCAAAAGTCCTTTGTCAACCCTGCATTTGAGATCATGCACCTTGCTCTCTCTAAGAGTGTTCTGTTCATACGTTCGGCCACACCATTTTGTTGAGGCATCATCCTAACAGTGTGATGCTGAACAATTCCTTCATTTTTGCAGAATTCATTAAAGTCACTTTCACAAAATTCCATGCCATTATCTATTCGAAGCCGCTTAATTTGTTTACCTGTTTGCTTCTCAATCAAAGTCTTCCATTGTTTAAAGGTTAGAAAAATATCATTTTTATGCTTCAGAAAATAAACTCAAACTTTTTTGGAATAATTGTCAATGAAAGTCAACATATACCTGGCACCACCCTTAGACTGAATATGAGTTGGACCCCAAAGGTCTGAATGAATATAGTCAAGAGTACCTTTCGTTTTGTGAACTGTCGGAGAATTGAAGCTGACTCTTTTCTGCTTTCCAAAAATGTACTATTCACAAAAATCCAATGGCCCAATACTTTGTCCGCAAAGTAGACCCCCTTTTGCTCAATATGCTCAAACATTTTTCACTCATATGACCCAAACGCATATGCCATAATTTGGTGATGTCAGAATCAGACAATGATGATGACGAGACTGCAACTGAGCTTGTGACAGTAGTTCCCTGCAAAATATACAAGCTACCAGACCTACAAGCTTTCATAACAACAAGGGAACTTCTAGAAACTTTCATAACTCCACCTTCAGCTGTGTATTTACACCTAAGGGTCTCTAGGGTGCCTAAAGAAATGAGATTCTTTTTTAAATCAGGAACATGTCTAACATTAGTGAGCGTCCTCACAATACCATCATGCATTTTAATTCGGATTGTTCCTCTACCAACAATATCACATGTTGTATTATTGCCCATCAAAACAATTCCACCATTACAAGATTCATATGTGGAAAACAAATCTCTATTAGGACACATGTGATAAGAACAACCCGAATCTAAAATCCATTCATTTTTAAACCTCGTCCTGTCATCAATAGCAAAGAAAATATTTCCATAATTCTCATCAGTTGCTACACTAGCTTCAGCGGATTCAATAGTTTTCTCAACAATTTTTTTCTTTTGTTTTAATTTATTTTTCAATTTAAAGCAATCAGCCTTAATGTGCCACATTTTATGACAATATCTACATTCCAAATTTCTATGTCTGGATTTAGATCTACTACTGTCAAATTCTCTTTTATTCATTCTACCCTTGACAACCAGACCCTCAGCCTGATTCCCTCTACTTTCCCGAGTGATATCCTTGTCTATCTGCTCCTTAGATTTTAGTGCATATTTAATTTTCTGATACGAAATTTTTCTTTTCCATAAATCATAGTATCACGGAAATGCTTAAAATATTGGTGAAGAGAACATAAAAGTAATAGGGCCTTATCGTCATCATCAATTTTTGCATCTATATTCTCCAAATCCATAACCAATGAATCAAATTTATCAAATGTGAGAGTATAGATGTACCTTCAGTCATCCGAAGCATATACTGTTGGGAAATCTTGGGGGCGACATCACATGCGCAGCGGAAGAACAAGAAAACAAAATCCCCGATTCCCAAAAAGATGTTCGTCGTCGTGCAAAGATTGGTGCGAAAAATCCGCGAAACATAAAACTACGTATAGAGTAGATTGTGTTACCTAGGGAGATCGTATATCCCTGTTTCCTTGCATATCCTTAGGAGAGGGTGAATGAGGTCAAGCGTCCTCCTCTCTAGTGGTGATCCACACAACAGGGTTACGACGACGCTCCTCAAGACTCCAGGCCTGCTCTGAGGTGGAGAGGAAGAGGAGAATAGGAAAGGCAAGCAAAGGCTCTAGCCTATGAGGCTCTGAATCCCTCCTATTTATAGAGGTCCCCTGTCAAACCCTAATGGGTCCTCCCCTAGTGGGTATTGGATCTGTATCCAATAAGACAAGGGCTCCGTCGGATATCCCATATCCGAACCTCTACTAATCGCAATGCCTACCATATGTGTGTGACCCTTTAGGCCCAATATTAAGCTGGCCGTGAGTCATACCTATCAGAACTCCTTCTAACTCAATGAATTATTATCTCTGTAATAATTCACTTGACTCATCGACTACGGACGTACTAGGCCACTACGCCGTAGTCCCCGGACGATATAGGGGAATCCAATCCATTGGACCTGTCTGTCCTCAGTTACCGTGTACCTATAATCTCTCATCCATCTAATATCCCAGAGACCGTATATCGAGCATGGTGCTATCAGACCCATACGGTTTCTACTCGAGTCTCACTCTAATCGGATTCTCCTGGAGAAACCTTTCTCTCTCAACCCGAATGACCCTGGCCAGGGATTTGTCTGAGCAAGAACACATGGGATATTCCTCTCATGACGCCGAGAGTGGATGATCCTCTATCGACAC
Source organism: Musa acuminata AAA Group (assembly GCF_036884655.1). Classification (NCBI taxonomy): domain Eukaryota; kingdom Viridiplantae; phylum Streptophyta; class Magnoliopsida; order Zingiberales; family Musaceae; genus Musa; species Musa acuminata. The sequence continues at coordinate 30,816,526 of NC_088330.1, forward strand.
TCAATAGCCCTCGTAAGGTCGACTACCACTCCCAATGACCAGCTGTACTAGATCTAGGACAGCCAAACCTATAAGTCTGATATCAAAGAGTGGAGCACTCATACAGGACATCTTTGGTGTCTCAAGTCTAAGGACCATATATACCACTAGGACTACGGAATCGCTATCTGACAATAAGGCATCATCAACGATCCAACATTCCGTAAGCGGATCAATCAGTGAACTCATTCTCCAATGAGCACTTGTACTGTATCCCTAGTGTCCCTACACGAGCAGCTATGAGACCAGCTGCATCCATCATATGGACGGGTATACAGCACACCAGTCTATCCGGTTATCACGATGTCCCTCTCGAGTAACCTATGACCGGGATTATTTAGGATTTGTGTTTAAAGGTGAATCGATCTCATTATCGTGATCTCATCACGATCCGATTCTCATTGCACAAATCCAAGGACATCACAATATATGTATGCATTTATGCAATAGTTATAAAGTGATATACGCCAAAATATAATAAGCAAAAAGATTCTGTATCAAGTCACACGTGCCATCACTCACGTGATTGGTTTGCTGGGCACCTATGACTAGCAATCTCCCACTTGACCTAAAGCCAATCACCTATGTGTCTGATCCCCATCAGACCCCTGTGATGCTCAAAGACAATCTGAGACAACGACTTTGTCAGTGGATCTGCAATGTTATCTTCGAATGAAACTCTTTCCACTGCTACATCTCCTCGGGCTACGGTCTCTCTGATAAGGTGGAACCTCCTCAGAACATGCTTAGATTTCTGATGAGACCTAGGTTCCTTTGCTTGAGCAATCGCCCCGTTGTTGTCGCAATATAGGGAGATCGACTCCTCGCTACCCAGCACGACTCCCAAATCTGTAATGAACTTCTTCAACCAGACTCCCTCCTTTGCTGCATCTGATGCAGCAATGTACTCCGCCTCTGTGGTCGAGTCAGCAGTGGTATCTTGCTTGGAACTCTTCCAGCAAACTGCTCCTCTATTCAAGGTGTACACATACCCTGAATTCGATTTGCTATCATCGACATCAGACTGAAAACTTGAGTCAGTGTAGCCTTAAATCTTAAGGCTATTACCTCCATATACTAGTAAAAGATCCTTAGTCCTTCTCAAGTACTTAAGGATACACTTTACTGCTTTCCAGTGCTCCAAGCCTGGATCCGCCTGATACCTGCTCGTGACACTCAGAGCATGCGCTATATCAGGCCTAGTACATAGCATGGCATACATGATAGACCCTATTGCTGAGGCATAAGGTATCATATTCATGTTTGCCCTTTCTTCTGGAGTCTTTGGGGACATACTCGTAGAAAGCGATATCCCATGTCTCATCGGTATGAGACCTCTCTTGGAATTTTCCATGCCAAACCTTTTGACAATGGTTTCTATGTACCTGGACTAGGACAAGCCAAGCATCCTTTTGGATCTATCTCTATAGATTCTAATCCTCAAGATATAGGATGCTTCCCCTAAGTCCTTCATGGAGAAGTGTCTAGATAACAAGTCTTTACTGTGGATAGCATTCCTACATCATTCCCAAGGATGAGGATGTCATCCACATATAACACCAAAAAGGTGATAGCGCTCCCACTTACTTTCCTGTACACACAAGGCTCATCTTCGTTCTTAACGAAGTCATAAGATCTGATTGCCTCATCAAATCTTATGTTCCAACTTCGGGAAGCTTGCTTTAGTCCATAAATGGATATAAGCAACCTACACACCTTATCTGGGCAGTTCTTGGACACGAATCCCTCAAGTTGCATCATATACACCTCCTCCTCGAGGTTCCCATTGAGGAATGCGGTTTTCACATCCATCTGCCAGATCTCATAATCATAGTGTGTTGCAATAGCCAATAGAATTCTGATGGATTTTAGCATTGTTACGGGTGAGAAGGTTTCGTCGTAGTCAACACCTTGCCTTTGACGATACCCCTTAGCCACTAGCCTTGCTTTAGAGGTCTCTACCTTTCCATCTACTCCGATCTTTTTCTTAAAGATCCACTTGCAACCGATGGGTATAATACCTTCGGGCGCATCAACTAGGTTCCAAACCTTATTGGAGTACATAGAATCCATCTCAGAATTCATGGCTTCTTGCCACTTCCCGGAGTCTATACTCATAATAGCCTCCTCGTAGGTCTGAGGATCAATATCCTCTACATCCTCTCCTCTAATATGTCCCACATATCTCTCAGGAGGATGGGATACTCTATCAGACCTGCGTAAAGTTGATACTTGTGTATTAGGTACCTGAACAGACTCGGGCTGTAGAGTGGTGCTTGAGCTTGGTTCTCCAACCTCGCTCAACTCTATCATTCTCCCACTGTCTCCGCCAAGAATGTGTTCCTTCTCAAGGAACACTGCTCTCTTAGCTACAAAGACCTTTTGGTCCTCGAGATGATAGAAATAATACCCACAAGTTTCCTTGGGGTATCCCACAAATTTGCATCGCTCTGTCCTTGATTCTAACTTATCGAGGTTGTGTCTTTTAACATGGGCAGGGCAACCCCAAATCTTAACAACTTTAAGATCATGCTTCTTCCCTTTCCATATCTCATATGGTGTAGACACTACCAACTTAGTTGGAATTCTGTTCAGAAGGTAAGCTGCGGTTTCTAGGGCATATCCCCAGAATGAGATGGGTAGGTCAGCGAAACTCATCATGGACCGTACCATATCTAATAACGTACGATTTCTCCTTTCAGAGACACCATTGAGCTGAGGTGTGTAAGGAGGTGTCCATTGGGATAATATCCCATGGTCCTTGAGGAACTGAGTAAACTATGTACTTAAGTACTCACCTCCTCGATCTGATCGAAGAGTTTTGATACTCTTTCCAGTCTGGTTCTCCACCTCATTCTTATACTCTCTGAATTTCTCAAAGGCCTCAGACTTGTACTTCATTAAGTACACATATCCATACTTTGAGAAATCATCAGTAAATGTAATGAAGTAGGAGTAACCTCCAATGGCATGAGTTGACATGGGTCCACATACATCACTATGTATGAGTTCCAACAACTCAGTGGCTCTCTCTCCAGTTCCACTAAATGGAGAGTTGGTCAATTTTCCACGAAGGCAAGGCTCGCAAGTTGCATATGACACATAGTCGAATGGATCTAGATATCCATCATTTAGTAACTTTTGAATCCTTCTTTCATGGATGTGACCTAGCCTACAATGCCACAGGTATGCACTGTTTACCTCATCTCGTTTCCTCTTAGACACATTTACATTCATGATATGTGGAGTAGTGTCTAACATAAATAAACCATTATGCAATGTTTCTTTCGTGATGATCTTATCATCTAATAATATCGAACAACCATTGTTCTCAAAAACAAATTTATATCCACTAACTGTTAAACATGAAATGGAGGTAATGTTTTTGATAATAGAAGGAACAAAATAACATGCATCTAATGCAATAAAAGCTCCACTAAGCAGATGTAGGGCGACCTCGCCAACAACTACTACAGTAACTTTTGCTCCATTACCCATCTTAAGGTCCATCTCGCCTCTCTCTAGTCTCCTAGGCCTTGCCAGAACCTGCAACGAATTGCATATATGATAAGCACTACCGGTATCCAATACCTATGTGTTATCATAAGAGTCAGACAAATGGAGACTGATCATGAATGTACTTGAAGCTTCATCAAGCTTTTGTTTCGCCCTTTCTGCAAGGTACTATTTGCAGTTCCTCTTCCAGTGCCCATCTTTACCACAGTGGAAGCATTGGCGTTTGTCCTTTACTGGGTCTTTCTTAGCAACCTTTGCTTTACCTGGTCTGCCCTTGCCCTTTCCCTTCTTAAGGGACCTTTCTGCTTTCCTTTTCTTTCTGGTCTCACCAGTGTAGAGAACTGACTTCTCTTTCTTAATAGTACTCTCTGCCTCCCTCGACATATTGAGGAGCTCTGGGAGAGTCACCTCAAGCTTGTTCATATTAAAATTCATTATGAACTGTGAAAAGGAATCTGGTAGGGACTGAAGCACAATGTCCACACACAAGTTATCCTCTAGGACCATTCCTAGACCTGTGAGTTTCTCTATCCACTCAATCATCTTTAGGACATGGTTCTGAACCGGTGTCCGCTCAGTCATCCTAGCGCGGAAAAGGCTCTTGGATATCTCATATCGTTGAGTCCTTCCCTGTTCCTCAAACAATTTGCGGACATGTAGGAGAATGGATCTGGCATCCATCTTTTCATGTTATCTCTGTAACTCAGGAGTCATAGAGCCCAACATATAGCACTGAGCAAGAGTGGAGTCATCAATGTACTTCACGTAGCGAGCGATCTCATCCTCGTTTGCCCCTTTTTCGGGCGTAGGTATCACTGTATCAAGGACGTACACGATTTTCTCCGCTGTGAGAACAAATCTCAAGTTATGGAGCCAATCCGTATAATTTGGACCAGTGAGGCGGTTGACATCAAGTATGCCACGTAAGGGATTTGAAAGCGACATTTTCTGAAAATAAAGATGCAGCAAAAATGAATAACATGCAGATTTTGCAAGAAATAAACTATCAAGATATGGACTTCTATCTTAATATGCTCCCACTATTTTACTAACGAGTCACGCGACACTCTCAGCACGTGAAACGGAAGTCTCCGGCAGACTTATAGTGGGGATCAGGATCCAATCAGCGTCTTAGTGTAACCTCGAGGGACTCGACCAATCACACTAAGCCTAAAAGGTAGGCAACTCTTGCCGATCACAACTCCTTGTGATTCCCGTCCTGTTCGGCCTCCGAATCACCATGGCCTCGAGGGACTCGACCAACCATGATGCTTGGTTAAGTCAACACCTTCGTTACAAGATGAGTCTGATTTGATGATATACCCTCGAGGGACTCGACCAAGTATACCATGCCCTCAGGTCACCGGTGACTTCTCTATGTCGTAAGCAAAATAGCAAATCGCGATATAGGTGAGTCTCGAGGGACTCGACCAACTCAACCTACACCGGGAATCGGTTCCTACTCATAACGATGGAAGGCCACGTGGGTCAATCTAATTGCCTCACGTTTACCGACTTAATATTATCGAGAGATGTTTCTAAGATTTGGTCTCCTAATATGACATGTCACACATATACATGTTTAATATATATCTACATCGCATGCAAATATATATACTTATATAGTATGTGTATAATCAATTACACCAGATGATCATGGACCACAACCTAATGTGATTAGGCCCGAGCCAGTAGGCCTAATCACTCACATCAAGATCTATGTGTGCAACGGTGCATCTCCATGCCCTGTGATCGTCCATCTCGTCTTCATCGGTTCCGTCGACATCGTGATGCATCTTCATACATCGCGATCGTCCTTCTCGTGGGTCCCGCTATCGCATCCACGCTCCCGCTGCGCCTCCTCATGTGATTACAACTTAATCATAGTCACGCAGGCCCGACAATAAACGAGAAATATAATGGAGACTCGCAGACCTCAAAAATAATAATCACAAATACACACATCACACGGTCCATGATCATCCGTCCACACATCATACATCACATAATAATCTGACAGGTATGACTCATGGCCAGCTCGATATTGGGCCTAGAGGGTCACACACATATGATAGGCATTGCGATGAGTAGAAGTTCGGATATGAGATATCTGATGGAGCCCTTGTCTTATTGGATGCAGATCCAATACCCACTAGGGGAGGACCCATTAGGGTTTGACAGGGGACCTCTATAAATAGGAGGGATTCAGAGCCTCATAGGCTAGAGCCTTTGCTTGCCTCTCCTATTCTCCTCCCCCTCTCCACCTCAGAGTAGGCTTGGAGTTTTGAGGAGCGTCGTCGCAACCCTGTTGTGTGGATCACCGCTAGAGAGGAGGACGCTTGACCTCCTTCACCCTCTCCTAAAGATCTACAAGGAAACAGGAATATACAATCTCCCTAGGTAACACAATCTATTCTATACGCAGTTTTAAGTTTCGCGAATTTTGCGCATCAATCTTCGCACGACGACAAACATCTCTTTGGGAATCGGGGATTTTGTTTTCTTGTTCTTCCGCGGCGCATGCGATGTCGCCCCCAAGATTTCCCAACAGTGGTATCAGAGTCAGGTTGTTCGTGCGAATGATTGGTTTTGAACTGCGTGTGTTGTGTTTAGGAAGAATTTTGATATCAAAATCGTTGACGTAAAAACAAGGAAGGGCAACAACTGTTGCTGCGTGCGTGCAGCGCAGCCGAAGGCAAGAAGCACAGAGGCTGCGTCTGCAACAACCAACCGACGGCCTGCTTGCAGCAGGCTTGTGTCTGGCGGGGCTGGCAGCCCATGGGCAGCGGCGCCTGCCGTCGCTGCTCCCGCGGGTGGAAACCCCCCCACAAGGGTGGCTGCCCGGCGGGACAGCACTGCCTGTGGGCGTTGCCCCATGGGCAGAACCGCCCGCTGAGGCGGCGGCGCCCGTAGGGGCGCCAACCTGTAGGGGCAGCACCGCCTGCGGGCGTTGCCCCACCGGCAGAACCGCCCGTGGGGGCGCCCGCCCGCAGCGGCAGCGCCGCCAGCAGGCGTGCCGCTTGCAAGCGAGGGCAACGCCCCGCCCCACCACAACAAAGGGGAGTAGGGCACTATGGTTTTCTGGGCAAAAGACAGTTTTGCCTCTCGGAATTTGAGAAATTCAAGTTTATGTCTTTTATCTAAATTACGAAAATACCCCTATGCATTCATAAATTCCCTATATGTCCCTGATTTCATAAAATACTAATTAATTAAAAGGTTTAGTTGATTATTATTTTTTATCATTATCTAGTAGTCCTACATCATGATGATTATTTATACATGTAATGTATGGTGTGTGAACGGATGATCATGGACCGTGTGATGTGTGTACTTGTGATTATTATTATTGAGGTCTGCGAGCCTCCATTATATTTCTCATTTATTGTTGGGCTTGCGTGCCTATGATTAAGTTGTAATCACATGAGGAAGCACAACAGGAGCGTGGATGTGATAGCGGGACCCACGAGACAGACAATCGCGATGCATGAAGATGCATCAAGATGTTGACGGAACCGATGAGGACGAGATGGACGATCATAGGGCATGGAGATGCACCGTTGCACACATAGATCTTGATGTGAGTGATTAGGCCTACTGGCTCAGGCCTAATCATATTAGGTTGTGGTCCATGATCATCTGGTGTGATTGCTTATACACATACTAAATATGTATATATATTTGCATGCGATGTAGATATATATTAAATATTTATATGTGTGACATGTCATATTAGGAGACCAAATCATAGAAACATCTCTCTCGATAATATTAAGTCGGTAAACGTGAGGCAATTAGATTGATCCACGAGGCCTTCCATCGTTATAAGTAGGAACCGATTCCCGGTGTAGGTTGAGTTAGTCGAGTCCCTCGAGACTCACCTATATCGCGATTCGCTATCTTGCTTACGACATAGAGATGTCACCGGTGACCTGAGAGCATAGTATGCTTGGTCGAGTCCCTCGAGGGTATATCATCAAATCATACTCATCTTGTAAAGAAGGTGTTGACTTAACCGAGCATCATTGTTGGTCGAGTCCCTCGAGACCATGGTGATTCGGAGGCCGAACAGGATGGGAATCACAAGGAGTTGTGATCGATAAGAGTTGCCTACCTTTTAGGCTTAGTGTGATTGGTCGAGTCCCTCGAGGTTACACTAAGATGCTGATTGGATCCTGATCCCCACTAGAAGTCTGCCGGAGACTTCCATTTCACGAGCTGAGGGTGTCGCGTGACTCGTTAGTAAAATAGTGGGAGCATTTTAAGATAGAAGTTCATATCTTGATAGTTTATTTCTTGCAAAATCTGCATGTTATTCATTTCTGCTGCATCTTTATTTTCAGAAAATGTCGCTTTCAAATCCCTTACATGGCATACTTGATGTCAACCGCCTCACTGGTCCAAATTATACGGATTGGCTCCGTAACTTGAGAATTGTTCTCACAGCGAAGAAAATCGTGTACATCCTTGATACAGTGATGCCTACGCCCGAAGAAGGGGCAAGCAAGGATGAGATCGCTCGCTACGTGAAGTACATTGATGACTCCACCCTTGCTCAGTGCTATATGTTGGGCTCTATGACTCCTGAGTTACAGAGACAACATGAAAAGATGGATGCCAGATCCATTCTCCTACATGTCCGTAAATTGTTTGAGGAATAGGGAAGGACTCAGCGATATGAGATATCCAAGAGCGTCTTCCGCGCTAGGATGACTAAGGGGACACCGGTTCAGAACCATGTCCTAAAGATGATTAAGTGGATAGAGAAACTCACAGGTCTAGGAATGGTCCTAGAGGATAACTTGTGTATGAATATTGTGCTTCAGTCCCTACCAGATTCCTTTTCACAGTTCATAATGAATTTTAATATGAACAAGCTTGAGATGACTCTCCCATAGCTCCTCAATATGTTGAGGGAGGTAGAGAGTACTATTAAGAAAGAGAAGCCAGTTCTCTACACTGGTGAGACCAGAAAGAAAAGGAAAGCAGAAAGGTCCCTTAAGAAGGGAAAGGGCAAGGGCAGACCAGGTAAAGCAAAGGTTGCTAAAAAAAAAGACCCAGCAAAGGACAAAGGCCAGTGCTTCCACTATGGTAAAGATGAGCACTGAGGAACTGCAAAGAGTACCTTGCAGAGAGGGCGAAATAGAAGCTTGGATAAGCTTCAAGTACATTCATGATCAATCTCTAATTGTTAGATTTTTGTGATAGTGCATTGGTATTGGATACCAGTATTGCTTATCACATCTATAATTTATTGTAAATTCTAGCAAAGCCGAGGGGAGATTGGTGAGAGGAATATTGCATAAAGGTTTGTTTATGCTAGACACTACTCCACATATCATGAATGTAAGTGTGTCTAAGAGGAAACGAGATGAGGTGAACAGTGCATACCTATGGCATTGTAAGCTAGGTCACATCCATGAGGGAATGATTCAAAAGTTACTAAATGATGGATATTTAGATCCATTCGACTATGTGTCATATGCAACTTGTGAGCCTTGCCTTCGTGGAAAACTAACTAACTCTCCATTTAGTGGAACTGGAGAGAGAGCCACTGAGCTGTTGGAACTCATACATAGTGATGTATGTGGATCCATGTCAACTCATGCCATTGGTGGTTACTCCTACTTCATTACCTTTATTGATGATTTCTCAATGTATGGATATATGTGCTTAATGAAGTACAAGTTCGAGGCTTTTGAGAAATTCGGAGAGTATAAGAATGAGGTGGAGAACTAGACTGGAAAGAGTAACAAAACTCTTCGATCAAATCGAGGAGGTGAGTACTTAAGTACAGAGTTTACTCGGTTCCTCAAGGACCATGGGATATTATCCCAATGAACACCTCCTTATACACCTCAGCTCAATGGTGTCTATAAAAGGAGAAATCGTACGTTATTAGACATGGTACGGTCCATGATGAGTTTCGCTGACCTACCCATCTCATTCTGGGGATATGCCCTAGAAACCGCAGCTTACCTTCTGAACAGAGTTTCAACTAAGTCGGTAGTGTCTACACCATATGAGATATGGAAAGGGAAGAAGCATAATCTTAAGGTTGTTAAGATTTGGGGTTACCCTACCCACGTTAAAAGACACAACCCCGATAAGTTAGAATCAAAGACAAAGCAATGCAAATTTGTGGGATACCCCAAGGAAACTTATGGGTATTATTTCTATCATCTCGAGGACCAAAAGATCTTTGTAGCTAAGAGAGCAGTGTTCCTTGAGAAGGAACATATTCTTGGCGAAGATAGTGGGAGAATGATAGAGTTGAGCGAGGTTGGAGAACCAAGCTCAAGCACCACTCTACAGCCCGAGTCTGTTCAGGTACCTAATACACAAGTTTCAACTTTACGCAGGTCTGATAGAGTATCTCATCCTCCTATGAGATATGTGGGACATATTAGAGGAGAGGATATTGATCCTCAGACCTACGAGGAGGCTATTATGAGTATAGACTCCGGGAAGTGGCAAGAAGCCAATAATTCTGAGATGGATTCTATGTACTCTAACAAGGTTTGGAACCTAGTTGATATGCCCGAAAGTATTGTACCCATCGGTTTCAAGTGGATCTTTAAGAAAAAGATCGGAGTAGATGGAAAGGTAGAGACCTATAAAGCAAGACTAGTGGCTAAGGGGTATCGTCAAAGGCAAGGTGTTGACTACGACGAAACCTTCTCACCCGTAGCAATGCTAAATTCCATCAGAATTCTATTGGCTATTGCAGCACACTATGATTATGAGATCTGGCAGATGGATGTAAAAACTGCATTCCTCAATGAGAACCTTGAGGAGGAGGTGTATATGATGCAACTTGAGGGATTCGTGTCCAAGAACTGCCCAGATAAGGTGTGTAGGTTGCTTAGATCCATTTATGGACTAAAAGAAGCTTCCCGAAGTTGGAACATAAGATTTGATGAGGCAATCAGATCTTATGATTTCGTTAAGAACGAAGATGAGCCTTGTGTGTACAGGAAGGTAAGTGGGAGCGCTATCACTTTTTGGTGTTATATGTGGATGACATCCTGATCATTGGGAATAACGTAGGAATGCTATCCACAGTAAAGACTTGGTTATCTAGACACTTCTCCATGAAGGACTTAGGGGAAGCATCCTATATCTTGGGGATTCGAATCTATAGAGATAGATCCAAAAGGATACTTGACTTATCCCAATCCAGGTACATAGAAACCATTGTAAAAGGTTTGGCATGGAAAATTCCAAGAGAGGTCTCATACCGATGAGACATGGGATATTGCTTTCTACAAGTATGTCCCCAAAGACTCCAAAAGAAAGGGTGAACATGGATATGATACCTTATGCCTCAGCAATAGGGTCTATCATGTATGCCATACTATGTACTAAGCCTGATATAGCGCATGCTCTGAGTGTCACGAGCAAGTATCAAGCGGAGCACAGAAAAACAATAAAGTGTATTCTTAAGTATTTGAGAAGGACTAAAAATCTTTTACTAGTATATGGAGGTAATAGCCTTAAGGTTGAAGGCTACACGGACTCAAGTTTTCAGTCTAATGTCGATGATAGCAAGTCGAATTTAGGGTATGTGTACACCTTGAATGAAGGAGCAGTGTGCTGGAAGAGTTCCAAGCAAGATACCATTGTTAACTCGACCACAGAGGCGGAGTACATTGCTGCATCAGATGCAGCAAAGGAGGGAGTCTGGGTGAAGAAGTTCATCACAGATTTGGGAGTTGTGCCGAGTAGCAAGGAGCCGACTTCCTTATATTGCGACAACTATAGGGCGATTACTCAAATAAGGGAACCCGGGTCTCATCAGAAGTGTTCTGAGGAGGTTCCAGCTTATCAAAGAGATCGTAACCCGAGGAGCTGTAGTAGTGGAAAGAGTTCCATCAGAAGATAACATTGCAGATCCACTAACAAAGCCATTGTCTCATATTGTCTTTGAGCGTCACAGGGGTCTGATGGGGATCAGACACATAAGTGATTGGCTTTAGGTCAAGTGGGAGATTGCTAGTCATAGGTGCCTAGCAAGCCAATCACGTGAGTGACGACACGTGTGACTTGATACAGAATCTTTTTGCTTATTATATTTTGGCGTATATCACTTTATAACTATTGCATATATGCATATATATATTGTGATGTCCTTGGATTTATGCGATGGGAATCGGATCGTGATGAGATCATGATAATGAGATCGATTCACCTTTAAACACAGATCATAAATAATCCCGGTCATAGGTTACTCGAGAGGGACATTGTGATAACCGGACAGACTGGTGTGCTGTATACCCGTCCATATGATGGATGTAGTTGGTCTCATAGCTGCTCGTGTAGGGACAATAGGGATACAGTATAGGTGCTCATTGGAGAATGAGTTCACTGATTGATCTGCTTACGGAATGTTGGATGGTTGATGATGCCTTATTGTCAGACAACGATTACGTAGTCCTAGTGGTGGATCTGGTCCTTAGACTTGAGACACCAAGGATATCCTATATGAGTGCTCCACTCTTTGATACCAGACTAATAGGTTTGGCTGTCCCAGATCTAGTACAGCTGGTCATTGGGAGTGGTAGTCGACCTTACGAGGGCTATTGAGTGTCGATAGAGGATCATCCACTCTCGGCGTCATGAGAGGAATATCCCATGTGTTCTTGCTCAGACAAATCCCTGGCCAGGGTCATTCGGGTTGAGAGAGAAAGGTTTCTCCAGGAGAATCCGATTAGAGTGAGACTCGAGTAGAAACCGTATGGGTCTGATAGCACCATGCTCGATATACGGTCTCTAGGATATTAGATGGATGAGGGATTATAGGTACACGGTAACTGAGGACAGACAGGTCCAATGGATTGGATTCCCCTATATCGTCCGGGGACTACGGCGTAGTGGCCTAGTACGTCCGTAGTCGATGAGTCAAGTGAATTATTACAGAGATAATAATTCATTGAGTTAGAAGGAGTTCTGATAGGTATGACTCACGGCCAGCTTGATATTGGGCCTAAAGGGTCACACACATATCGTAGGCATTGCGATTAGTAGAGGTTCGGATATGAGATATCCGACGGAGCCCTTGTCTTATTGGATACAGATCCAATACCCACTAGGGGAGGACCCATTAGGGTTTGATAGGGGACCTCTATAAATAGGAGGGATTCAGAGCCTCATAGGCTAGAGCCTTTGCTTGCCTCTCCTATTCTCCTCCCCCTCTCCACATCAGAGCAGGCTTGGAGTTTTGAGGAGCGTCGTCGCAGCCCTGCTGTGTGGATCACCGCTAGAGAGGAGGACGCTTGACCTCCTTCACCCTCTCCTAAAGATCTGCAAGGAAACAGGGATATACGATCTCCCTAGGTAACATAATCTACACTATACGCAGTTTTAAGTTTCACGAATTTTGCGCATCAATCTTCGCACGACGACAAACATCTCTTTGAGAATCGGGGATTTTATTTTCTTGTTCTTCCGCTGCGCATGTGATGTCGCCCCGAAGATTCCCCAACATATACAAACTATACTTTAAGTAGAGACGATTCTCTACTGTCCTCTTCATATACAAGGCTTTAAACTTGTCCCACATGCTCTTAGCCGCAGTCTCCGTAGCTACCTCCCGTAAAACCTCATTAGAGAGATTTAGAATAATGCTGGATCGGGCCTTCTTATCCATACTCATAAAATATTCCTTTGACGTACCATTTTAAATGTTCTCAGCTCCCTGTAGTGCCAAATCAACTCTGTCTTGAACCAGAATTGCCTCCATCTTGAGTTGTCACATGCCGAAGTTGATATTTCTGTTGAATTTCTCGACAACGATCTTTGTTATTGTCATTATTGCCCAAAGATCCCGAAACCAAGCTCTGATACCAGTTTGTTAGAGCTAGCCCCAGGAAATTTACCAAAGGATAATTTTGGAAACCTAACAAAGACAATAAAGCAGAAAGAATAAAAGCGACAAGAACAGCATATTTACGTGGTTCGGTCAATTGACCTTGACCTACATCCACGGATAAAAGAGGAGCAAATCACTACTATAAAAGATGGACTATTATAAATGCCTTAGGAAGATGTTCCTAGATCATAAAACACCCGAATCTATTAAACAAGAAAAACTCAAACTATAAGCCCAAACTATTTAACTGAGTGTGGACTTAAACCCAAAACAAACACTTAGGTTTTTCTTGTGGTGCATCTGACTTCAAAACTCAGACCCTTATTTATAATTTCAATAGGAGATAATAAGCTTGATTTTCTTGATGTAGGACTATGGAACTTGCCAAACTAACGATTACTATATAACATTTTATAGGAAATGGAGAACTATCTTATGGTAAAGTGAATGTATGGATACAAGTGAGAACAAATATATGCAAACCGAAAGAGACAAAAAAAAAGGGGTATTTTTAACTTGTGCAGTCACTGTTTACTCAAGAAGACAATATCAACAGTACAGGCAAACTTGGTAATGAGATCAAATCCTGGGATTCCTACTTTATTTCTTTTGTTGAGACATAAGAAAGAGTTTTAACTTACTAATGTTCATACTATCACATCTAATCAGCTTAGCTTACGAAGGGTCGGAGAGAAAGCATTGCACCGACTCTTTTCATGATCTATTACAAGAATTAGATTTGGAGGCTTGAGTGTCTACAGTATTAGCTTTGTTAGGATCGGAGCGGCACTAAGAGGGGGGGAGGTGAATTGGTGCAGCGGTAAAGTACGATAAACTTTTCACGATTTAAACACTTTTCGGAAACTTCATACGATAAAAGCAACGTTTTCGTTTAAAACCGTTTCGATTGCGTTTTAACTTGAGGGGATAAGTAAGACAGAGACAAAGCAGTATAGCATTAAAGTGCAAATGGTTTGCAGTAATATAAATGACAATAAGTAAATGCAAACCAGAGATCACGCCGATTTTATAATGGTTCGGTCAAATGACCTACATCCACTTGCGAGGCCCCTCTTCGATGAGGCTCCCACCTTCCACTAGCAAATCTCTTGAAAGGGAAGGGTAAATACCCCTCTTACAACTTTTACAAGAGGTTCACTCTCTTACAGATTTTCAGCAAGAAAGAAGGAGGTGAACACTAGCAAATTGAAAACAAGACTAGCAAAGACTTTTCTAAGACCTTTCTCTCAATCAATTGCTTCTCAAAAAGTTGTAATCTCAGTTGAGATTTGAGAGGTATTTATAGGCCTCAAGAGGATTCAAATTTGGGCTCCAAATTTGAATTCTCGTTGGGTTCCCGATGCTGGCGGTGCCACCGCCCAGCCAAGCGGTGCCACGGCCTAGCTCTCGGGCGCTGGGCGGTGCCACCGCCTGGCTCTCGGGTGCTGGGCGGTGCAACCGCCCAGTCTGGCCGTGCCACCGCCAGACCCTTCGGTTCACTGGTTGGGCTTCAAATTTAGCCCAAACCAACTCTAAATTTGGGCCCAGTTGGCCCCTAACCAGGATATAGGATTATCTCTTAATCATAATCCTAATTACAAGTGAACTACATAACACAAAAACATCCTAAGCAAGTTTTCAACCGCGAACGTCGAGTCTTGTTCCGGCGAGCTTTCCGACGAACTTCTTCCGACGGACTCCCAGCAAGCTCCCGAACTTGTGATGACTTTAACGAGTAGCTGAGCCTTCTCGGTGATCTCCGTGAACCTCCGATGACCTCTTCGGCGAACTTTCGAAAATTCCGACAGGTTCCCGATTTCTTCTCGGTTGGTTCCGGCAGCATCTCCGACGATTCTTCGGACTCTTAAACGTCCATCGAACTTGACTCCGATATTCTTGCTTTGTGTTTTCTGGTTATCGTAGTTAATCTTGCACACTTAACTCAATAATATGGATTAGATCAATTAACCCATCAATTGATTGTTATCATCAAAATCCGAGATTCAACAAGCTTGACATTAAAAACACACACAAAACTAAACTAAAATCAAAGGACATTCTCACCATAATGTCACGCACTTAGCTAGTTTTGCCTAAGTCGTGCAGCACTCTTGTGTGTCCGTCCATAAGGGTCAGCCTTCCCGAAACCTCCTATGGTCCCTTATGACCTACAAAAGAGAAAACGGGTTAGAGAAAACATCTCACTCTGGATCCACAAGAAATCATTTCATTAAACAATTCATAGTCAATGCAAATTATAAACAGACTTTACAAACTTTGAACGATTGCACAACAAATGGTCCAAAATGATCCACTATGAACCGAAATCCCCCACAAGTGTCCACGTGATATAATATTTATTTACATGCCTAAAATGACCATCAAACCTAACTAAAATGGGATTGTTAAGCCTTCGATCGTCCCTCTATATGTTGTACAAAGCATGGACAAACCAAAAGATATGGACATACATAAGCATTACATCGAACACTCTGTTTATAATTCTGTCCATGACATTCTCCCTCACTTATTCCTTCGACGTCCTCGTCGAAGCCTTTGCCGACACTACAACTCCTCGTCTTTGTTGAGTCTTTAATCTTCTGCTCTAATTGTAATGCGCCTCTTAGCTCTCAACTGCTCACTACCGCTGTTGTTGAGTAGTCGAACTTTTGATCTGTCATGCTACTTCAACTCGCTAAAGTGTAGGGTTGGCTGAGTTGTGTTGATCACTATTGATTCTTGCATATCCTTCAGATGAAGGAAAAGATCATCCTTGATATGTATCAATCTCTCAAATATCTCATGCTTCTTGAACTAGATGGATGCTTGTTGGAGTTTTAACAAGCAACATCTCACAAACTTTTGAAGTTTTTGGGTTATTCCTCCATAAAATTTGTCCATCGATTCTTCTTTTCACTTAGTTATCACTTCCAAGTATGTTTGCATTACTTCTGCTTTTGATTGGCATTCTGTTAGGAAATGAAGCGGATAATCTACTCTCAGTAGTACTGATCACCATTGGTAAGAATTTGATAATTATTGTCTTCCATTCGGTTTCTTCGAAAGGTCTTTGAACCTTTGCAAAGCTTCTCTGTTAGATATATAGGAGAATTGGAATACTTGGTTTCGTCAATTATCTTAAGAGTTGAGAAGTCAAAGGTTACTTGACTTTGCCCACCTCCTCGAGGGTTGTACTCCATGCATCGAGCTGGTTACTAGTCTTCGCCCGCTCTTTGCTCACACTTCTAAAGCACTCGAAGTGTTTGCACTCCTTGTGTTGAGTTAGCTATTGTGATTCACCTTCTCAATATCATCAAACTTCTGAAATGCAAGAAGTTCACTCTAACTTGGAGCAAGTCTCTAGTAGTTTTGGTCACCTCTTGGATTGTATTGTCTTCTCCATCATCTCTGATGCCTACTCCACTGAGTAGCAAAGGTACAGTACCACGTACTGCTTACTTCATTCCTTGGTTGTGCACTCTTGCATCGACCTGAAGACCTTCACTTATGGTTATCTTAATGATAAGCTCATTGATACCAGTCTTATGAAGTTTTCTAGCCTTTGCCCTTCAGTCTTGTCTCGGTACTTGGAGTTTGCCTCTACATTCTCCACCTCTTCGGCCCCTTTCACGATCAAGCGTTCTCCCTCCATGAGAACAAGGGATCGATAACGTCACGAAAGTCCCGCCTCTGCGATACCATGACGCTACCATGCCCATGCCCTTACTGTCAGTCGCCTGGTAGCTGCGTCCCTTTCTTCGCAATCGGTAGATCTGTCTTTGTGGCACTATGGCACTCCTCCGAGTCCACCTCCATTCTAACCGATGCTTTGTTCTGGGTAGCTAAGCCCCTCTGAACTCGTCGTCGCTTCCTCTCCCCTTTCGACCCTTACTTAAACACCTTTGTGTTTTTCGAGCAGTTCCCTTTAGTCGATGAAAAGATAAACTGCAACTCCCATGCATAGCCTCTGCCATCATGTTACAGGGTTCACACCGATTTTGTTCTCCTTAGCTTCCTTGGTAGTAACGTTCGCTTACTTGGCCTTGTCCTCTGACTTGCCGGGCTCCCTTAAGCGAATATGGGCTCTAGAGCAGTCTAACTCTTCAGTCGTTCTGATCATACCTCTGCATGATCAAGTTCCTCCCATGAGACTCACTAGTACTTGCATTCAAACTTTTCACTCAGTGGCACACAGCCCCCATATGCTAATGACGAAGGCTTTCATCCGATGCAAAATTCGATGCATGCATGGAAGACTCGCCTCTACAGTACCATGACTTTCACTCCTTGAATCCATAGCCCTTCTTATCATCGTGTTGTTCACCGAAGTGGAGCTCCCAATAGCTCCCGATTATACCTCTATATGATATAGTTTCTTGTAGGACTAGATTCGTGTGTATTGCATTACCATAAAATGTTCCACCACAACCCGCTGCACCATTTCGCCTCCTGGTGACATCTCCATTGCATTCTTATTCTTGTGGGATGAACTCAGATTATGATCCCTCCATATGTGGTCTTTGCCAATACATCACATAGCCTCTTCTACCTTCGATTGTGTTCGCTCCTTTGGCAATTAACATTCATCGACCTACTCTTTGGTCACACCTAGACAAAACACAGCTCTATGATAATTTGTCGCCTAGTAGCTCCCAAAATCCACCGACTTTGTTAAAATTGGTGCACTATTGTCTAGATCTTGGGCCTCTACTCTTACTAGCACAATATATCAAAATTTATGATGTTTATTTTCGATGATGCTTAAAATTTTTTTATCTAATTTATAGATGCATTATTATCATATTTGAAAATTGTAAAGATATCGATATGTAACGAAAGCTAGACTCGTTTTCTTCTCTCCCTATTTTTTCCAAAACCGCTATGAGAGATGAATTGTGAATTAAAAAGAGAAGCGAGAAAATATATGAACTCTCAATAATTTCATGTGACCAAGATAGAGAAGATTAGTAATCTCTCAATAATTATTACTTCGTGTATCCACTTATTCATATCACTAATCTCTCAATAACATCAGTATCCACTTATTCATGTTAAGTCCAATCTTATTTATTTATAGATAAAAGCAAAAGGTTTGATTTATCTCTAATTAAGAAGTGGACCAATACTTCCCTTTCTTTTATCTCTAATTTTCTTTTGACAATATAGTGACTATAACCTATTTATTCTCTCTAGAGCTGACAAGCAGGGGCTTTAGATTTGGTATCACTTGTTATTAGTAAACTATCACTAGTACCAAAAGTTAGTACACCAGAAGCTCTATAAATTTGTGTGCCAGTGCATAAATCTATCGCATGGATACCAAGAATACTATTGAAGGATAGATCAGCAAAGCTCGATAGGAGCAATAAAAATACCCAGAACATGCTTTTAAAGCATAGTCGAACTATGCTACCATTTGTTATCCAGAATTTGTAGAATTGATACATGTAAATAAAGCCACCACATTATGTAATTGCAAGTCTAGTGATTTTCAAGAATAATGATTACATGCTTTAATATCTATCATCTGCATGCTTTCACTATCCTCGATAAACATATTGTTGTGGATTAGGGTTCTTGTAGCTAGAGGTGTGCAATGAGTTGATAAAAAAAAAAACACTGGCACATCTGGTTTTACTTTTACTTCCTAGTATGGTGCATATCTGCATGCGGTCACACATATGGCAATCAACGTGAGGAGCTCGGTGGGGAACCCTAAGATATTATTCCAAGTCCTGTGAGAACTACAAGATGAATAGCTGAACTGCTGATACGTGGTTACTTCGGTTCCATCACCCAAAATGTTCCTTTTGAATGCTGCTTTTGTGTTATTTGTTCTTTTCCTGACATGGACGAGAGCTCTCTCTTCTAAGCTGTGCCCATTCTCGTTGATGATGAATTCGCAGCGCGCATAGCCATTGGATCAGGAAACAGAATACCAAAGTTTGTTCCCTTCTTTTCTCTTCCTTTTATTATAGGGAATGTTGGAATACTCCATCTTGGAATTCTGGATCTTATGCAGGATTATTATTATTCATTACATCAACCTGACCTTTTTAAAACAGGCACTAAATGCATGCCAGATCAATACATTGATGGACCTCGGCTCATTTGCAAGGTTGTCCACCACTCCATCCCACTGCATCACAACTGACGGAGACCTCTCATTTGCAAGATCGTCCAGTCCGTTAACAGGGTCATTCATGCATGCATGTATGCAAACCGGATCGACATCGATCTACTTGTCGCCATGCATCACGGGGTGGTTTCCTGGAACCATGCACAGGGAAGCAAAATAACAACTCGATTCATAAGCTGTGGTGGTGTCACGAGAGTCGTACGACCCCATTTAATAACCTCATTGGGGATTGCTTCCGAGTCTCGTTGCCGGTGCCAATCCTCGGCTTTTCCGCTGTTCACACCGGTGGGTACTCCCCATGTGGAGCCCGGTTATATATGTTCAAATAATTCCGGATCAACCATCCAATTAGTCTGCGTTGTTTGTTGATTGGATTACTAACGATTTTGTCTTCAATTGATGTGTCACGTCGTCACTGTCGTCCACTGCGACATATCTGCTCTTCCATGCAGCAAAGGAAAGATGCATATGATCAAGAGGTCGGACGAGCATTTCCAAGAAACAATCTTTAGGATAGTAATTTTCACACGTACGTTGATGGTGACTGCACGAAGATTTTCCAAAGTTTTATCTTTAGATTGTACAGTAAGTACGTGAAGAATACGCATCAAACGCATGCAGGATCATCATATTCTTCGTGAGAGTTGGCCGCTATAAGCATTTGTTGTTTATTTCACTTGTAGGGGGCAAAAACTATAGGCTTCGTAGTTTGAGTAGGGTTAGGTTTTAGTCTAAATATTGTGGGGATAATCACTATTATCTACAACAACATAAATAAAAAAAAGTCTTTGACGATGATCTCACAATCATGTATGCTTGCTTACCGTCCTGTATGTTGTTTGTATCGATACAGAAAATGAGCTGGGAAAGTCAACTGATGCTTGCTTTAAACCTTTACGTACGCACGGGTGTTTCCCACTGCCGCTACATGTATGGCCAAAGCATGGTGAAATAAATAGTCGTTACTGGGAGCTTCACTCGTATCGATATGTATCTTGCTATGTAGAAGTTGAGGTTGAAATACGTGACATGAGATACAGCATGAAGATCGAGGGTGACATGTAGCATTGTATAACGCAAAGACTCTCTCTATTTTTCGTAGTTTAAGTTTCAGAATTTAATAAGGCCACGTGATTTCCATGTCTATTACTGATGAAGATGCAAAGACTAAACGAAGAAGAAGAAGCAAGCACTTACTGGTGTTCACTGCCGCATGAGAGGTAGGTAACAAGTCGACATGCAACTTGCTTCCTTCGGATCACCAGAATGATTGCCAGCTAAAACTCCTTGCCCATCCATTTCATCATCCACATGGCTTCCTTTGTCATCTTCCCCTGCAACAGCTGCACCAAGCATTAAGTAATGTCCACATGCAGCAGCTTCTTCTCTATAAATACCTCGGCACTCCACCTCCAAGCTATCCATCACAACCACTTGCAAGTGTTCCTAGTGAGTTGTTTCTGAGAAGCCATGGCGTCCAAAGCCTCAGCTCCGCTTGGCCTCTTTTTTGCCCTCAACCTCTTCTTCTTCGCACTCACCAGTGCCTGCGGTACCACCTGCCCCACACCCACCCCGAAGCCGTCCTACGGTAAATGCCCCATCGACACCCTGAAACTGGCCGCCTGCGCCAACGTGCTCAACGGCCTCATCACCATCGGCATCGGCAAGTTCCCCAAGCAGCCGTGCGAGTGCTGTACTCTCATCGGCGGCCTCCTTGACCTCGAGGCCGCCGTCTGCCTTTGCACCGCCCTCAAGGCCAACATCCTCGGCATCAACCTCAACGTCCCCATCGACCTCAGCCTGCTCCTCAACTACTGTGGCAAGGACGTCCCCAAGGAGTTCCAGTGCCCTTGAGCCCGTCACCCATCGTCTCCGTCATCTCTATATCTTTTCCGTTCATGTGAAGGTCGTCAAGTATGGTGTTCGACGTGCGTGTTAGTTATCTCTCTTTTCTACGGGAGAATTTGGTTTGCTTTCGATGTTTCAAGATATCTGATGGTGAGTAAGTGTTGGTGTATTAATGTACTTGTTATTCTTTGTTGATTCCAAGGTTGTGCAATAATATAATTGTTGTGACAATGCGTCATTAATCGAGTCACTAATATATATATATATATATATATATATATATATATATATATATATATATATATATATATATATATATATATATATATATATTCCATCTCATACTTCGTAGTTAGCACATTCTCCCGTTTGGAACATAATCTAGACTTGGGAACCCCATGATTCATTTTGAGCCAACAAGAGGGAGTGCTAAATCCGGTATCAATTGAATTGAAGAAATGGACAACTTGAATTCTATTGGTGAGACTATGTTAGTATGATATATTCCATGATGATTGAAACGACATATATCTTTATGGAAATATAATAATAATAAAAAAGGACGAACCTAAACTATATGACAGTGGAAGTACTCCTGAATTGTACAGGAATAGCTACACTATTGTTGCAATCCCTAAAATTTATTCATGACATTATTTTATAGGATATTTGATTGGATAATCATTTATTTTCCTGAGGGACATGAGTAATTTCACATAATTTATAAATATATCAAACATTATATTGTGTTCGGCTAGAATTTATTCTTTTTGCATACTATTAAACTTTTAACCTTAGATTCTTATCAAGAAAGAAAATGAGAGATACTATCCGTATTGCTTTAGCTGATGATAAATATGAAAAACCAAAGATCAAGATGAATAAAGCTTTGAAATCAAATTCATCTAGTCTCGGTCTATTGAGATATTAAAGTATGAGAAGTATGTTCAAATATGTCATATTGATGACACAATTGAATGAGTTTAAATTTATTTGAAGCATGTTATATTCAAATTATGTGTTGTTATTTAAATTTTTACGATGATTTATGCTAAGTAATTCATAATTAATTATAGTTTTTTTATATTTTTAATTTTGTTTGGTATAATATTTATTTGGCATACTTGTCCTTATTCCTTTTAACATGGTTCTTATTAAGCATTTTGTTATATTTATATGTTAATTTAGTTCTTCTCACAAACACCAATAATGAAATCAATAACATAATAGAAACTTAACATGTGTTCCATATCACATGTTCCTTAACATGTGGTCATAAGTCAAAACTATGAGAGATCAATGTCATATGAGAAACTTAATTAGAACACTACTTTGGAGCATAGAGCATTATTCTTGATGTGATTTTGGTAGACTCATGTATGCAATCTATTCAACATAGATGAAGAAAACAACATTATGAACCATTAGAAATGCATTGTTCTTACAATCTGTTAATCATATGTATTGTTAATAGAAGTGACCCTTAATGATACTCTGCCAATACTATATATAAATTATCTTCATTTTTCCCATTCTAGTTTAGGGACCCATGCTATTAGATATATTTTGATAACAATTAATAATCCAATTTGATGGCATAATTGACCTATTAAGAAGATATGTGATCTAAATTACTTAATCTCAAAACAAACTTTGTAGACTCATTTAGAGACACGAAGATTTTTCAAAAATTTTAAATATATTAGACAATAGAATGTGTTTAGATTTAGAATACGTTTTTTATAGATAATATTGTCATTTTCAAGTTTGATTTCTATATAGAAATAAAAGGATGCATTTGATCTTTATTGCTTTAGCTAATGATATATATGAAGAAATGAAGATCTAGATGAACAAAGTTGTTAGATTGAACCATAGGGTGAGGATTCCTGATGTGGCCTCTGTTCATCAATGCTAAGATATCAAGATTTTCATTTAATCATTGGTCTATTGTGTGCATTTCTTAAGCATTCTTGATCATGTTTCTTTAGAGTAATCATTCTTTTATTGGGTTTTATTTGGGTGCAACAAGAGAATAAAAGGATTATAGCACAATGACCCTCGATAAGAATAAGGCACATATTTAGTTGATCACTGATGAGCAACCATTGATGACAATTCAGTGGTTTTGATGAATCGTGAGACGAAAGAGAAATTGCAAATATTTCATGATGACACCATACTTTTAAAAGCATCCAGATCTAAGGTTTGCAACAGTTAGTAAACATTAAGCAGATCTCCTTCGTAATTGACTAAGAGATTGGAAGGAAGAACAGAATCTTTGACACCTTCAGCAAACTGAACCGTGTCGAGTTTGCCACCTTCCAATGTTGCCATGAGTTTTTTGTCTCTCACATCCTCATGCAAAAAGGTTGGCAACTGCTTTCCTTGTCATAGTACTGCTGTTCTAACAAGAGAACTCCAAAGAAATAAAAACCAAAGTTTCTTGCTTCCAATTGTTTACTCTACAGGAGAAGATTCCACCCTTCCGTTTCTCTTCTCCCCACCCCATACCTGATGATATGCGTGTCTTAGACATGGCAGCTCGTTCATGAAAAGGGAGTGAATGTGGAATAAGGAGTTGCTTATCAAAGCTATTGTATTGGAATCTGCTGGCACTGTTCTTAGCAAGATCTTGACACCCGGCTCCGCAGTTGAGCTGCTTTGAAAGAATACTCGTTTCACATCCTATACCTGCAAAGTTTGCAGCTGCATTCATGGGTCATACTCCCAAGGGAACACTGTAGAAACTGGTCCAATGTAGTGCACCAAAGTACCTTTCAAGGGACACGGAAAGCCTAAAGAATAATGTCCTCATCTGGTATGATAATGTTGCATTTATCTGACACAGGTTATCAGAATGGAGACTGAGCAAACTACATGGACTGCAGTTGGCTTGACGTGCACGACCATCAAAGCGTCATAATTCTGCATGGGAGATGCACACCTACGTGGCAAATAAGAACATTCGACCATGTTATGAAGGCATCTATCTATGCTGACCCAAATATCACCATTACTACTTGAAGGAATCAAATTTGTGTTACCATCAAAACTCAGAAACTAAAGCATTAGTAAAGGATAAATCATTAGTAAACAAACATGATGAGAATCTATGAAACTATAAAAACCTACACACCAACTATAAGCTGAACTGGGGAAGTAATGTTGACGTTATTAGCAGAACCAATTATGTGTTTCGATGTATTCCAATCCAAAGTGGTGAAGAATGAATAGGTCGGTTGGTGAGATCTGGAAAGATGTAGAGAGCAGCATCAACAAAGCTGAACAATGTTGTCTCACTGACCTTTGACCTCTGCTCAAGGGTGATACCGAAGGGGAATATTAGGTTAGGCATGGGACAGTGAAGAGACCGCTTTAAGAGTTTGTTCCCTGTGGCTGACCCATGCTGAGGAGATTCAAGAAAAGATTGCTTGCCACTGTCATTTTCCTTGTCAATGTGCTCCAAAATCATCAATAAAATGATCCAAGTCTCTTCTTTTTCAACCTTTTAGATACAAGAACCACAACTTGAAAGCACTGTCATTTTCCCTGTTGATGTGCTCCAAAATCATCAATAAAATGAGCCAACTTTTGGATACAAGAACTACAACCCAAGACCACAGATAAGGAGTTTGCTGGATATTTTACTGCAACTCATGACAGAAGGAGCATCATGTAACTAATGGATTGCATATAATGAGGTTTTGATGGAAACCAGATGCACTTATGAGAAATCAAGTAGGGAAAAATACTTTTTATCTTAACCGCATCACAATTTGTCATCTTGATGCAGTAAAAGAGACCATGAATCTCTCATGTTTGCAGCCATGCTTCAAGTACAAATACTTTTAGTACGTAAAAGGTAAGAACAGCAAGCAGCAGAGAAGCACAACAAACAATCTAGGGTGGAAAAAAGGCTTCTCTTGAATTTACAGGACACAACAATAATGTGTTATCTCATGAAATGCACTATATCCTGTAGACTGATTACAGCATAAACTCCTGCAGTCACAGCAGATGGGGTTTCCAAAAATCTTGTACCAAAGAAGAGTGAGATTTGAACTGGAGAGATTGTAATCACAAAAAATTTCAGCACACAAACTTCACAATCTGGGATAGGATCCCAGTTTGAGTGTGTCCTCCAAACAGTCATCATTATTAGGGACACTAAAGAAGATGAAAATTCTCCATTTTTTCAGCATTAGAAATAATCATTAAGAGCTTTGCGAAATGCTGAGTGCATTAAAACCTTTGCCTGCTTGAGTCCAGTTAACTAGATACAAAGAACTACAGATATTATCATTCTGAAATTTAATTTTCCTTTCTCCAAGCTAGTAATGATCTTATGAGTACTTACTGCCATGATAAAACATACCATTAACCTTCTTAAACATGTTACCAAAGAAACTCCAAATTCAGCATCTACCACCACAGACACTACTCATAGCATTATTGTCATAATTTCCACCCAAGTTCGTGCAAGAATTAGGATTAAAAAATAACAACATGGAAAGATATATTTGAGACATACATTACTGCTTCCAGGATGCATCTTCAACTTTTAGCAACAAGGACACATTGTGGTTGCAGTGCACCATTGAAATTTTAGTTGCTCTAAATGACCATTAGATGCATCAGGTTTTAATTATCATCAAAATGAAAACTTACATAACTCCAGAGATTTTGACAAACATCACAATAGCATGCAACAGAGAATATCACGTAAGCAAAAAAGTAAAAGGAAACAAAATGGTGTTCCTTCAGAGGACATGTGACTAGCGTCCACCATACACAAGCTTAGAAAGCAACTAGGGTTGTTATCTTTTTTACCTCAAGCGCCAACTCCACCTTTGTTCCGATCCAACCACATTCATTGCCATGCGTCAAGTTAACTCCATATGTTTGTGTTACATTCAATTGTACATAGTCATCAAGACATGTGCCAATGTAAACGGAAAAAGGTTCTAATTGGAATATTTTACAGTTGGTCATCATATACGCTGTTCAGAATCTTTTTGAAAGAGTGACCAGTGGGCAGCATGCCATGACTAGTTCTCAAAGATTGTTCATTGCACCAAGAGAAGACTGCAAAAAAGAAGTCAGTTGATGAGGAAGAATTAACTGAATGGTTCTTAACAACAGTCGCTTTACACTCCTTCCTACTATGTTCAAGAAATGGCCATACGTTAGATCAAGCAACAGAAATCATGAAGATTAAAAATGCCAGATCAGTTAGAAAAACCAGGTAAAACATCACATCCAATTGCATAAATTAAACTCTGAGAGCTTAAAAAAACAGAATTCCTGATCTACTTTGCATGGAGACCCAACTAGAATTTTCCAAAAGATTTACTCTTGGCAGAAGACCTAAAGACTAGGGAATAGGTGTTCATTTCTGTAGTCTTGGAACTTGAGATTAACTTGTTGGAATTGTGAGTTAAATTAATGTAGTTTTTGAGACTCATGATGATTTGGGTTCTGCAAGTAGAGGATTTATCAACATGAGATGATTTGAAATGAAAATGATTAATATTATTCTCCTCTGTGTCTCTCTACTGCTCAAGAGCTTCCTACACTGTCCACTTCTACCCTCCAATTTCTCTCCTCTCTTCCTCCTAGTTGTTCTACATCAGATTGGTACCGAGTCTTCATCATTAGAGCCAATATCCACCGCTACCTTTCTAGACACTCGTCTCCCTATGGGTATGTACTTAAGTTACATGAATTCACTCATTAAGAAATTTATGTGCTACAACTCATTGAAAAGGTGTAGACAAATTTGTTACAGGATCTAAATAAAGATGCCATGTGGATCAGGATATACCATAAAAGTACAGTCAAGCGCATCAGAGTAGTTACTAAAATAATTGAGCATAAATTTAAATAAAAAAAAGAAGGTAGACTAAATCCCAGTGATACCGTTCTCACTGATATATTTAACTCTAAAGGCAAACTAGTGCAAAACTAATTAAAATGTCAAACAAGCCTCCTCAAAAGATGAAATATCTGCATGCCAATCTTGATAGAATAATCATGCCTATTGATGCCTCACGTACTTCTTGTTTCAGTACTTGTAACCAAACCTATAAATTTTAAATTTCTGTCCTCCTATGTTCATATATTCATCAAAGAGGACATATAATATACCCAAGTTTTTTTCTATGTTTTGCTGATACAGAAGGAACTTAACAGCAATGATAAATCTGGAGCTTTTCATGATTTATGCAACTAGAGTTACTCAGGATTGGAACTAGTGGCAATTAAAGTCAGATGTGGTTTTTATCAACAAAATCAAACATTGATTCTAATATATGTTAGGAAATAAAAATAACTATTGAGAAAAAGATACATCATACCTTAGTGCCAGAGGGAGGGGTTCCAGTTTTAGCTGCAGGCATACCACCAAACCCAAACTTTGCCTTCTTTTCTGCAGGTTTCAAAATCTGGAATGAGCACATCAAGGTTTCATCTACACTCATCATGGCACCAGAATTGTCAAATTCCCCACAGTAATTTGGGGCAGAGAAAATTGTCACAAGTTGCCTGTCAGCAAAGAACTCGTATCCATCCTCTACCACCTAGGAAGAGAAGTAAGATTAGAAGTACAGATGTTTTTTCAAAATAATATAGGGAAGAAAAAAGAAGAGAGGGTTAATCGTAACCTGGTGAGCACGGCAGATCAGATCCAGATCATGCTTCTGAAGAAACTCAGTCACTCTATCAGGCCCAAAAGTATAAGATACTCCTCTATCATTCATTCCCCAACCTTGAATCTCATTACTAGGATCTGACCATAAAAGATCACAAAGCAACCCAGTGTCTGGCACATCAGTAGGGCATGCTAAATTTCGAATTTGATCCAAATCATGCAAGTCCGGAGAGAGACCACCATGCATGCAGAGAATCTTTTCATCAATAAGAGCTGCCACGGGTAGGCAATTAAAACAATCTGTGAAGACCTTCCAGAGCCTCACATTGAATCTGCGCTTGCATTCATCGTAAAACCCATAAATACGGTTTATAGATGCACATTCATGATTGCCCCTCAAAAGAAAGAAGTTCTCTGGATACTTAATCTTATAGGCCAAAAGTAGGCATATGGTCTCTAGGCTTTGTTTCCCTCGATCTACATAGTCACCTAAGAACAAGTAATTGGCTTGAGGTGGCAACCCACCATATTCAAAAAGCCTCAAAAGATCAGAATACTGGCCATGAATATCACCTGTTTTCAAAATGAAAGAACGGCACATATGTTTAGCCAACAGAACAAGGACACTGAAAGAACCTAGAAATTAGATAACTAGGAAAAACAGCATGTACAAAAGCTTTTCGACTCAAATCATGCGCAGAGCTGTTTGTGCTTCACAAAGCCAGATAGAAGCAAGGCCCCTAGTGTCCACATACCGATAGGCCAATTTACCATGCTCTCATTCAATACAACATTTAAAAATTAAGTAATCAAAGTCTCAAATCAACGAGTACGCTATTGATACATCAAACAGAAATAAATCTAAGCGTGTCAAATATCAGAATAACTAGACAAAGATATTCAATGTTACACATCAAAACCAAAACATGTTTTGTTACCATATCAAATTCTCTGAATATGATCTGAGTTAATCTAGCAGGTCTAACCTTGAGCAGTTTGGCATGAAAAGATAGGTGCCAATAGCTAACAAATACTTTCATCTACATTGAATAATCAATTTCCACGGGTTTGGAATTGTAAATACCAAAACAAAAACTTCATAAACTGCTCGCCATTCAAGTGTAACAAAAGATAAGAGTGTGGAGGCAGAGAATATTGTTTATGCAGCAATTTTTTTAATTTTTTCACATCTCCAGTGTAGGTGAATCAATAAAAGATGCAACTAGAAGGTAATCTTTAGTTACTCTTAACCATCTATAACTGAAATCAGCATCATACTAGATGTCGCCTCTTAAAATGTTATTTTACCACTGGTTATTTCTTTTAAAGATGACTGTTCTAATGCCTAGTACTCCAACAATTCTACAACTGCTATGGGCTAGGCTATATATAAAGCATAATTCTTAAGTAAGAATTCAGAGCAGATTCCAGAATACTGCTATGGTTATCCTGACATGAAAATTCAAACAGTGTATAAAGGTACAAGCAAGCCATTTTGGGCAGATCAAAGGATTTCAAGGATCATAAGGTGGATGACTAATATCACCATCTGTCATTAATTACAAAGACAAAATGTGGTGCTACAAAGTACAAGCCCCATAATTTGTCATAAGAACCTATCGATAGCCGCCTAGAAACATACAAAATACAATTAGACAGGATTCCTAAAAAGATCAGATGACAAATTGTCATAAATTCGAATTTAGACCAACTAAATATTTCATTATTCCCACTTAAACAGAAACACAACTCGTGTGTCTCAACACTGCAGAAATAATATTTTTAGTGCATACAGAAAAATCCTAGTCCCAATAGATAAGACCATGTCCACTTCCTTTTTATGGAAACATCATCAACCCTTTGTAAAAGTTTTATCTTTCAATATCACTATACATTACTTCCGAATAATCATTCTTAGATACTGATATTGTCCTACTTAAACTAGCTACCATTTAGCACATAAAAAAAAATCCATCAATCTATAAGCAGGTAAGACAAGGGTAGAAAATTAACTAACTGAAATGTCTCTAATTTGTAGCAATCTCATAGCTAGTGCTAGAAAAGCAGATAATAGGCGAAATAAAAATAAATTAAACTGCAAGCTTCCAAATTTCTAAACCTTTTTGCCGATTCGGAGAGCTCGAACAACCGACGGCATGAAATAAAAAATCTCTTTTTTCCTCTGAAGCATATTTGACTAATAATCATAACATTTTCCTCAAAAAAACCAGAGCTATCAAATCAGTCCATGTACAAAACATAAACAGGATCAAAGAAATGATAAGAATTTACCGCAGATCTTAATAGGCGCCTCGAGCTCTAAAAGGTTGGGCTGTTGCATAAATATATCCTTCGATACAACACACAGTTGCCGGATCTCCGCCTCCGACAGCTGCACCTGCTTCCCCGGTCGACTCCCTCTAACTTCCAGCAGCCGCCGGATGATATCATCCAGCGCCCTCCGATCCATCCCCACGAAGCGGGAATAGTAACCCTCTTTTTTTCCCTCTCAAAACCAAAAACTGCCAAAAAGATCACCACGAAAACAAGATAACGCAAGAACACCTAAAAAGACCACCTTTCCCTTCGAACCCACCCCCCAAAGTCGCTGTGAAACCCATATCGCGAGATTTCAAGACTCCGCAGCCCCATCGCCTCCGAATTTTCTTCCATTTCGAGAACCGCCCTCTCTTCCCCGATACAGTAGGGTTTCTCTTTCCTTCGTCACATCGATTTCCACTCACTCCTCTCTATCCACTTCTTTCTGGGTGCAAAAAGAGCTTTTTTTTCCCGTCGAATTGAAAGGTCGAGTAGCCAAGACCGGTCATCAAGGATCTGACGGCTGAAGCTTCGCAACAGACACAGAAGGGAGACTAGTGATCTGATCCAGACCGTCAGATCGAGGTAGGGGAGTACGTGGGTAGGTCGTGTGGGGCATCCGATGTCTGCAAAGGGTACGAATCTGAGTCAGCAGCACCAGGAAGAATCCATGCCAAGATTCAACCCGTATCTGACACAAGTCAAATTTAGAGGGTATTGAACACTAGTCACTCACATGAGCAATATAATATAATTTGAAGTCTCCAAGACTAGGGATAAATTTGAAATCAAATTTAAAATATGTATCGAGGATCTAATATATATTTTTTAAATATAAATTAATATTTAACAATTTTTTTTATTATATTTGACTTAGATGTTATATTAAAAATGTTCTATACTGATGTCTTCTTAGGATAGTATTAGCATCTCAATATTTAAGGAATATTAATATATTTTTTTAATTTTCAAATGTACTTCATAATTTTATCTAAAATTATCAAAATAATTTAATGAGAAACTAATATAATTTATATTTTTTATAGAGTGAAATTTTAGTTATTTATTTTTTAAAATTATTTTATATTTATTTATATGATTATATTTTTTAGTTATTATATATTTGGGCCATCAAAATTTTTATAAGATTACATTTATTTATTTATTGTATTTAAATATATATTCACTTTTAAATAAATATTAAAATATAAATTTATTATAAAAATATTCAATAAAATTTTAAAATATAATTTTATCAAATAACACTTATATGAATGCACATCTAAAGTTTAGTTAAATTTATCGATTATTTATTAAATATTCAAAGTATTTTATAACAATATATTCACTTAAATTTTTTCAATTGTATATTAAAAATATAAGTATGTTTCCAAAACACAGTGTGACACTTTAAAACCCATATCATATGATAAAGTATGCTTGTTATGAGGTGAATTGGACATACACGTCACATATCTTACAAACCAGCCAGAATGATATGTCCCTCGCTGTCATATAATAAATAGTAACTACGATGACTTCATACGTTGTGCGTGTGAACCTAAGGATAAATCTTACAATGCACCCTACTTATAGTATAGTATAGTATATATATATATATATATATATATATATATATATATATATATATATATATATATATATATATATATATATATATATATATATATATATATATATATATATATATATATATATATATATATATAATGCGAGAATTTGAACTTTTGGATCGATTTGCATTTATGTAGAGTAAGGTATATAATATCATATCATACCGATGTTTCGAGGTTGGCTCATGATACGATATCGATGTATCGAGCGGTACACCACAACGTACAGAACGATACACCAAGATTTATCGAACGATTTTCTCTTTCTATAGCACTGTAGTACTGCTATAGTGTAACACCGTAGCACTGTAGCACGGTCCGTCCGGTAACGAACGGTCCACGTACCAATATGTCATCGGACCGGTATGTACCACCCGTACCGAGTGATACCATTCAAAATTATATACTATGATATAAAATAAAAAAAGAACACACATATCATCATACGAACTGATATGTTCTTAAAGATACCTTCAAAAAAAGTTGTTTTTGTAATAATATCAAAAAATTTTAATAAAGTTTTAATTTATATTCTTTTTTAACTCAGACTAATTTATACTATATTTATATTTTATAATAAAAAATATATTATATTTAAACTTTTTATGTTTATATTGACCCCTATTATTATTTTTTACTTTATGAAACTCTAATTAGAGAGATCTCAATTTCCAAAAAAATTAGGTTCCAAGAAGTGCAGTAGTTTAATTCCCTTATATATATATATATATATATATATATATATATATATATATATATATATATATATATATAGAGAGAGAGAGAGAGAGAGAGAGAGAGGGGCATTTTACTGGAAAGCGGTCTCACTATTATTATTATTTTTTTATCAGATAGGCAAAGTTCACCAAAATGCTCATTCACGTGAGGAAGCAACCCAATGTGGAGAAGCTTTGTCAATGAAGCACTCATGGATAGCTTCGCTGCTATGTTGTCAAATCCTTCGCTACATCGACATCAAAGGCTTCGACGCATTCGTGGAAGGCTTCTTTACTACGTTTGCTAAGCATTTGTGGACGGCATCGTTGCTACGTTGCCAATCCATTCGTGGAAGACTTCATGGCTACGTCACCGAAGCCATGGTTGCATCGTCAAATTCTTTCGCTATCTTTGAGTGTAACTGGGACGTCAAAAGCCTTCACTGTCACCGAAGCATCCGTTAGATGACGCCGATCGTCGAAGGTTGGATTCTTGGTGTGGAGATCATGCAACTCGTCTTCCTCTTGACCTAGCTACGATGCTAAGTGTAATTGGGTTGCTGAAGCCTTCGCTGCATCGCCAAAGCATTCATTCGTTAGACGATGTTGATCGATCGTGGAAGCATGGATTCCCATTGTGACGGTCATGGAACTCATCTTCCCTATGACTAAGCAGCCCATTCGTTAAGGTAAAGGTTCGTCACAAAGTAGGTCATGCGGTGAGAGGTGTTGTTAATCTAAATTTGCAGAAGTCATGGTTTGAGATGTTGTTTGGGTTTGTTTTATCAACTTGATACATTCATCCCTTATAATATTAAACACTCATATTTGTTTAATATTATATATTTTCAATGTCAATATTTAATATTTGGGATGATTCTTTTTGAAATGAAATATTTAATATTTAAGTTGAGATAGAGAATTTCAATCAAACACAACGCCATGAGATACATGTTGGATTGAATGATACACTTCTACCTAACTTCAAACTTTTAATTTTGATTTGAAAAGAAGTCATGAGATATTAGACCAAATTGAAGGATCTATTTTCATACAACTTTAAACTTTGTTTGGGAAGTCGTAATAAGTTCAAGATCAAATTGAAGGATATACTTTGACATAATTACTACTTTCTAACTTTGATTTGAATAGGATTTTTGTAATGGTTGAGAATGAAGATAGCTATAAAATATTTGAATAAGAATGGGTGGAGCAAAGAATAACAAAAAAAGGTTGAACAAGATATGGATTATAATATACATAATGCCCATGATGTTATTGGTAAATATCTGAAATATGTTAGAGGAAAAAGTTATAGAAGAATATGACTTTAATACTATGGTTTATTTAGATGAAGTTGAACTTTATACATTGAACAGGTATGAAATTGTGAAATCTAAAATTTTTGATATGATAATGTTCTATATAATAATATATTTGTGATATTTGACACTTAATTTCTTCATGTTCCATAGATATTTAAAGATATTCAGAGCTTAAAAGAGTTTTACAAAAATATATTATAAACACAAATTTTGAAATGATATTGTTATTTGCTTGTTATTCAAAAATATTCTATAAACTAATTTATATATACTAATAAATTAGACCATACCACCAATACTAATATATAACCTCTTACATATTCAATAATCTTTGTGTCCACCACCCTAACTTTACATGCATACATTTATATATATATATATAGACTCGATTTATATAAATTTAATCTAAATTAAATGATTCATTAGGAGGTTCAAATAAGGGGTGCAATCTAGTAAAAAAAACAAATAGTGGGGTTTTTTTTTGATAAACTGCCCTATGAAGTTCCCTTAGTTTTGTCATATAAAATGTTTGTCGATGATAAAATACACATAGTATGATATATTATGTCTTAAGTTTTAAGATAGAATTACATTAATAAAAAAATAAAGATTTTATGATCAATTTTTTGTTCAATATATATCCTGATTAATCGAAGATTCATGAACAAAACTATATATTAATCATGTTTGAGAGGAATATGTTAATTGAAGTTTTTAGATAGAATAACGTAGAATTTTATTTTCAAATGCAAAACAACATAAAACAAAAATGCTTTTGGTTGCCAATAAAGAAAATGCTTCCCAAGTGTCGTAAGCTAAGTTGCGACGTAAGCCGGGAACTGAATCATGCCCATCCAACAGGGCTAGTCTTTGGAAGAACCTCCCCAGAATTGCTCTTGAGTTGGCACGAAAAGACAACTCCGGAGATAAAAGTTATAGTGAGAGTTCTCTCAAAGGAACAAACAAATGAGACTCTCCAAAACAACCAATGGACGATATCTTGTTTGTCTCTGGTCTTGAATTATCGTTCTTATGAGCCTCCCTCCACGAAAGAACGCACTTATCATTCTTTTATTTTCTTTCTTTTTTTCTTTCTTTCTTTCTTGCACTTGGCTGTCACTTCAAGTGAGCTTACGCAGAGAGAATGAAGTGATCATGATCCTGGCTAGATTTTCTTTCTGAGTCGATCAACTTTTTCTTTATTTCAGTAGAATATTCAGCAAGCATTAAACATAAATATATATATATATATATATATATATATATTTGTTTATGCATCAAATATATCTTTGTATATGTTCTTGATTTCTGTAAAAGAAAATAAATATATTTGGTATGTTCAAGCAAGCATATGGCCCTTAATTGTTCGACTTTGTGTTTTTTTTTGTTCTATTTGGTTAATGTTGGATCATACGCAGCTTTAAATACCTTGATATATTGTGTTTTTTTCACATCATTGGAAGTATTAATATTAGACTGCAGCCCTGTACGATCCTGGCTACTACTGGAGGCTTTCATCTCACGTTCTCAGCTTTTGCAGAAGCATCGAGAGGATTTGAAGTCAAGTATCTTCTCCTGATAGAAGAACTCAGAGCTGAGGAAGAGAAGAGTATCGTAGTTCTCGAGGGAATTAATGAACTGGATCAAGCATAATATAGAACAATATATTTTATATTGGATATATAAAGCATTACTTGATGATGGATGGGATTCAACGCCTGCGTTCTGCAAGGCTTAATCCAAGAGCTTGCACGAAAAGGTTATTTAAATGAGGAACAGGCAAAGCAAGCACAAAAACCTTGAATTTGACTGGTCAACTTGACCTACACAACTCTTCGTCGCTCCACAATGTTATTCAAATCATCAGCGGATAAATGGGCAGGGGAAGCTTCCATGAAGCAGCACGCATGGAAAATGACAAGTAGAGACAATGACCCATGACTCCAAGAATTTGGCAATGCATCCCCCTTGGACAACACCACCATCTCCTTCACAGCAGCCATAGCCATCAACAGATGATGACTTGGAGTGGTGGTGCCCTGATCCTTGTGGGTCAGAGGGCACCTGGCTTTCTCATGAACCAGCAGAAGATTGCTTTTGAAACTATGGTAGAAAAAGATTGCAGTAGGAACGCCAACCATTATAGACTGGCATGCACGAGCCGATCCTAGATTATTCACACTCGATGAAACTAGATGGATCGGATTCCAATTGAAAGAGTAGCTTTAAGTAATTACATGTTTCTGTCGAGAGGTTTCAGGTTGAGACATTCGAGTTGATCAGTATATTATTTCAAAAGCAATAAGTCTCAGGTTTGAATCCATATTTTATATGGGAGAAATATGTTTTTAATGATATTAAATAAAAAAAATAGTTAGATTCATGAAAATTTACTGTAATGCTGATCTTTTTTAGGATTTTGATGATAGATATGTTGTGATTGCGAGCTCTGATCATAACACGAACGCTTTTACACTGGAACAGAGAAAGAAGTAGAATTCTTAGAGCTTCTTTGTGCTGCAGGATTGGAACAATTGAACGAAGGAAAGAAGAAAGGAAACAAGAAAGGTATACAGAGAACATGGTCTCGAGGATTGAGAGTTGCGGTTCACCACGGCCTGGCAAACCCTGAGGTGCTCAAGAGCTCCTCCAAGTACTCTGCTCCCAGGTCCTCCAACTCCACCACACTCTCCGCCGTCCTCACCTCCCGGCCTTTGGCCTTCTTGCTCGTCGACTTCCTCCTCAGGGTATTCCTCCGCTTGAGCGCCACCACGGGCGACAGCCCAATCTCCGCCTCCTCGTACTTCACGCCCCGCAGCGACTCCCGAACTCTCTCCACCGGGAAATTGAGCACCGCCGTCGTCCCCCGCATCGAGAACGCCGCCTGGTCGTAAGCCAGCGCAGCTGCCTCCGCGCTGTCGAACGTTCCCAGCCACACGCGAATCCCGCGCCGCGTTGAGTCTCTTATCTCGGCGGCGAACTTCCCCCACGGCCGCCGTCTCACCCCGCGGTAGGGCTTCTCTCCCTTTGTGTCATGACCCACCTTGCTTCTCGATTCCACCTCTTCTTCCTTGGGTCGGGGTGAACTGCGGCTGTCAAGGACCTCCGACGAGGACGACGACGCCGCCTTGCCTGAGGCCTCTGCGAGCATGCTAAGCAGCAGCATCTCCTCGGAGTCGTTCTCGTCGAACGGAAGGGGCTTGTCAGGGCAGACGAGCCCGAAGCCGTCGGTTGCCGAGGACCTGGGCGAGTACGTGGAGGACTCGGATGAGTGTTCCTGGTTATGGGAGTGAAAGGAGAGAGAGTAATCCATCGAAGAGGAAGACAAGATAGAGATCGCTTCTGCCTTCCGCTTGTCTCAGTAGTATCAGTGCAACTGCTAAGCTTGATCGTAAGGACGGCTGGAGCCCGCCTCCTCTTATACTTGAAGGAGATGAGAGCGGGAGGGAACGGATCGGACAAAAGAGGGGCCACTTGGACTTGTGCGAATCGAAGGCATCGCATGCTGGGGCCCAGGTGGGAGGAGGTGGCCCCCTCGCCCCTGGAATGACTAAAAAGAGCACGTGAGTCAATCTCGCACGGCGGCCGGGTCAGAGAAGAGCATCCCACACCACTGGGCCCAATAACAAACAACTCTATGTGAGATCAGCCTTTCCTCTCGCTATCTCTTTCTATATATGTAGACATATATATTGAACAGGAGTAGTGGTTTGGGAAGGCTTCAATCCTGGGAAGTGTGGTGTGTAAAGGACCACGACAAGCTAGTGGAGCAGAGGGATGGAATGTCACAATAACTCTTGGTGATTTCTCCATCTGACTCCACTGGTATTGATACTGAGCTGGCAGGATCAGCTGACAGCACAGCACAGAGTTTGCACGGCAAATTTTGCATCATCATGCTTAGTTCCCATTGTTCATATGCCAAAACATATGTCTGTAGTATGTTGTCAGTTCATGTTCCATGTAACCTTTGGAGAAGATAGTAATCAACTGAAGCTTCTTCTTCTGCTTCAAGAGAAGCAACTTTTGCAGAGCTGCTGCTGCTGCTTCTGCTCCAGAAACAAATCAAGGTGACCAAAGTGTTTCAGAAAGAGGGATACGAAATCACATCTCACTGTGAGATTTTTGCAAGCAATCGGCAGAGTTGGTCTGCACAAAGACACACCTAAAAGAATATGAGGGATGAAAGTGGAGCTACAGGTGTGAA
Source organism: Musa acuminata AAA Group (assembly GCF_036884655.1). Classification (NCBI taxonomy): domain Eukaryota; kingdom Viridiplantae; phylum Streptophyta; class Magnoliopsida; order Zingiberales; family Musaceae; genus Musa; species Musa acuminata. The sequence continues at coordinate 30,854,792 of NC_088330.1, forward strand.
GTCCCCTGTCAAACCAGGCTATTGACATTTTTGACTACCTTCTACGTTTCAACATGGCTAGGTAGTAAAATATTCATGGTCTACTTAGCAATTCAATGAGTCCATCTACTTTTCTTTTTATTCTTCTTCTTCTCTCTCTCTCTCTCTCTCTCTCTCTCTCTCTCTCTCATATTTTGTGAGTGAAAAATCAATGGTGCATCCAAGCTAAGCAAAAGCTAGCTTGATATATTGCTTGGCAATAAGGTAGAGGAGCTTGTTTGCAGAAGAAGACTGTGTGATGGGACACCCGGTGATGTAATCGGAAGACATCAATCCAAATCAGTGGCAATTACGTGCCGCACTCGAGTTGTAAAACAGGAATATGCTCCCAATCGCCTTCATCTCGTCATCACCTCATGTTCGACCGTGGCGATGCAACACAAAGGCAAGCAAACGAAACCGAGATCAGGAACTGAGCTGCCACCGCTTCTGTAGACACACTGTGAGAATTCCTACCATGTCACTGTCTGAAGCAGGACATGCTTTGAACATGTGGCAGGCAGCAGAGCCCGCCTTCCCAAGTGCGGTGAACCAGGCCATCTCCTTGCACCGCTTGTTCTTGTGCCACCCCTCACCATCGAGGTCCCACAGAGCTTGTTGCTGACACCCCCCCCCCCCCCCCCCGCCCCACCAAGGTGAAGGGTAGGTGAAGCTGGGTTTGCAAGCTTTGAGGAAGCTTCCTGGAGAGGGGTGGGGAGACGAGGAGTGGTTTCAGAACATTCTGAGTCCAGAACTCTCGAGGAATTCAAGTTGGTTTTGCCTCGGTATCGGCAATCTGAAAGTTCAAAGATCATGATCTACTTTATTTGGCGTGTCTACTTTTGTATTCAGTGGCAAACCTATTCGATAAAAATATTATTCTTCTGACGATGACAATATATTTAAATAGTTGATATCAAAATTCCACAAATCTATTCTTCTCTCGTGTATGGCTTTTAATATATACATTCCTACAAGTGTTGCTTACATGTTTAAGGCGTTAAAAGGTTGCCAATATCCATCCAATTAGTATTAAGTCATATCACACAATCTCTCGAGTGCGCACATATGGTCTCATCGATTGTGCATATCTCGTTGCATAGTCCCATTGTCTATGATGGGTCACACGTTAATGCATTAATAGATTCCTTTGACTACATTAAAAAGATATTGAATGACGAGTCCATACAAAAGGGTCCCACCCTATGATAAATAAAATAGTCTGCACCCTTTTTCCGTTCCAATACTTTATTTATTATTTATTATTTCGTTTTGACTTGAACGAAAATTCTGAACGATCTTTTTGGACTTCGTCATAACTATAAAATATTTCTCTTGCGTTAAGACTTTTGGATCTCATCATAATAAACTATGCTTTCTAGCTAAGCTAATTTTATTTCAATCGTAATAATGAGCATTTGATTCATTATATGCAGTGAATACCTCTTAGCGGAAATAGGTTTAATTAGTCACAATAAGGAATTTTTAATATATAAACTGACTGAAAGTTGCCATTTTAATTTTGTTATATATTTCACTTTAATAAAGGCTTAAGCGAAACTTATAAATCTTTTGTTATATATTCGAAAGCTTCGCCTCGCCCAAATCTCCAAAATCTTCCTCCTCTCCCTTCTCGATTGGCTTGGAATTAGGGTTAGGGTTTCGAGATCTCAAGAATCCGATGAATTGTGCTTTTGGAATCGACTATGGCCAATTGGAACTGAAGGGCTAGTGCTCTGTCTCATCAACCATTTCTCGAGTTCTTGAGATTCATGTGTTTGCTCATCAGCAGAACAATGATTGCATTCTGACTATGCTATTTCTTTTGATGCGATTCATGAAATTTTACAGCCAATTAGCCTGATGATGAATGCATTATGTCGGGGAGAGACACATTCGTTCTTGCATATTGTTAAAAGGGTAATCTATTTATTGTTTTCTCACATTTCTGTCTTCTAAAATGAATCGATGGATTATAGATGTCTGCTTTACCATACCAAGAACTTAATGACAGAGAGACAGGGTAAATTAGTATAATAATATTTTTTAATTAATTTTAAAATTTGATCGATAAATTAATATATTTTAAAATTTCGATTGAACAAATTAAAATTATAAGTAAAGAAAATAAAATTATGACACAAGTAAAGAACAAGTAGGAAGAGACAAACTAATTTATCATGGTTCGATTTTCTCGACAAACTAATTTATCATGGTCACTTTTATTATCGATCTTTTAAGCAAATTAATTTATCATGGTTCAGTTTTCTTGACCTACATCTATTTCTGATTTCTCTTTTTTCAAAACTATTTACTTTTATTATCGATCTTATTTTTTAATGGCTCTTGTTAAGTGTTTTTTCTTTTTAGATAACATTCATATTTTTTTTATATAAAATCTCTAACTTAGAATTATGATCAAACTCAAGAGGAGGAGGAGACTCAAACTATGCTCAAAATGAGAGTTTACAATATATTTTTTGCTCGGGAATAAATACTCCATCAACTAAGCCTGAGTGGGATATTTATATGTCTCAAAAGGCTTTAAGATTTAGTCAAAAATTCAAATCCCCAAAATTTCGAAGTGCAAGCGGTACTACCATTGACATTGGCCGATACTACCGCTATAACCAGATTGCAAATATTGGCTCTGGCGATACTATTATTGGCCTAGGCAATACTACCTTCGAACTAGATGTTACCATTATTGGAAAACGTCGATAAAGTATATGCAATACTTGTCAATTGACTTAGACGATACTATCGCTTGGGCCTAGTAATACTATGGCCCAGGCTTGGTTTAGACCACTGGTTTGACCTTCTAATATGCTCAATTTGATCTTGATTTAAGCTCGATGACTTCCTTGATAAGTTAGAATAATTTAAGCCCAATACCAACTCAAATTGACTCATAGTGACTTCAATCAAAACTTTGACAAATCAACCACACATATGACACATTTACAAAGCTTTCGACACATTATACGTTATTCCAGCGTGTCATTCGATGTTCCGGTATTTTGTTCGAATATCCAACATATCGTCCTTTCTTTCGACATATCGTTTATTTCATCGGGATATCAAATTTTTTATGACATCCAGTCTTTCAACACAATATTTGTCTTTCAACACAATATTTGATTCTTCTGACACGATGCTCGAACCTCTAGCATAAAGTTTGATTTTTGTATGTCGACCAATTCTCTGGCTTGACGTTTAATTTTCGACACAATAATTTCCCAACACAATGTTCAACCCTTGGTGGTCCGAGTCCATGATTGAAGTATTTCATGCATTATTCATTTCAAAAACATGTTAATATGATAAACTCATTAATTAATTTTATTATCAAAATCTAAAATTCAACAATCATTTTATGTGTAGTATATTTACGTCTCTCATAGTAAGATGTGAGTAATATTGCTTGTCTATTAAAAAAATATATTTAAATATTATGAGATAGACAAAACTCGCTAATTATGACAAAGCGTTTGATATAAAAAATTTATGGAATATCATTGATGAGAAATCCGTATCGGACAACTACCATCATTGACTAAAGTTTGTTTGACGAATTGCTTGGTCCTTAGTTTCCTTCATTCCAAACATTGATATTTGGAATTGAGAAAACTGATACTCTGAACCTAAAGAATTTACATGGCTTTTGTGGCTCAATAAGATGCGGCGATCAAGCTTATCCGAGAAGAAAACCAATCTTGCTGGATCTCTGTACAAATATATCATACGGGTCAGTCTATATTTGTGATATTGATGACAGTTGAGTTTCGTCGAGGGTAAATTTTAGTGTTGCCCTTTCCTAGTTGGTTTTGGTACAAGTATACTTCTCTTGGAAGAGGTTCTGTGCAAGGAAGAGGGCTGAGAAACACACCAGTCCTTGTATTGCAGACTTGTACTACTCATCCACCATAACTTGGTGACTTGTATGATGACCAAGATCATACTGGACCTGGTAGAGCTTATCTTGGACTGTGCAGCTGCTGATGCAGTTGATGGATTCAAATACCTAAAATTCTATAATAATGTTTAACTAGCATGTCCATCTACTGTTTCCTGCTCAATGCTGACTTTTTGACTTGTCAACTTGTTCTCAAATGAAACTGCAACTTTACTGCCAAACACACATGTTTGTCAAGAATCTTTCAATCTTTTCCCTGAATCCATAGTTTATATCCACATGATATGAGTGACGGTCTCGAAGAGATCTTGCAATCATACTCCTGTCGAAGACGGGCGGCGACGCTAAGGCCCCCGCCAAGCCTTTGGACCGCGCGCGTGTCGAGGCCCAAGAAGACATGAACCGCGTGGAGCTTAAGCCGTCGCATGCGGCGTGGTGCACAGCCACGCCGATGGCCGCGCCTTGGTTTGGGAATACTGTCACCTGCAAGGCCAGCGGCGGCACTCGGCCGTCGTCAGACTTGGGTAGCTGGGGAACCAAGGGTCGCAGCACGTTGATGTCACGTGCATGGGTGCCGGAGATATCCTCGAAGTCCGCCTCGTACTCCGCCACCGTGAATGGGACAGAGTCGCCGCCGTCGGCGTAGTGGATCTCGTACTTGTCGAGGGGGTGGCAGATCTTGCCGGCAAGCGAAGAAGGTGAGGATGGAGTCGAAGAAGTCGGAGGTGGAGTGGGGGATTTGGTAGAAGAAAACTCGTTCCACCGCTCCAGCGTTTACCCATGCTAAGTCGAAGAAGGTGAGGGGCAAAGTGGATTCAGCTATTGATATGGTAATGACGAGAACTCGGAACGCCGGCAATGACGCCATTGATATGGTAGTTGTGGAAGCTGGCTTCGTTCATGGATGGGCCTTCTCGCGATGTTTTTACATTTATAATGGCGGTTAAAGGTAGGAAATGCATGGAAAGGATATTTTTGTCATTTAGACACCTTTTCAACCCTTTTGTACTAATAAATTAGGCTCCATCGATGCAGGTTGGTCAGTAGCACTGCGATTTAAGGACGCTGCAACCCGTAACACCAATTTATGGCGCCGCGTGACTTACATCGGCTGATCTCCACCGTCATCGCTCCTCTCGATCATATGATCCGACGGCTAGAGATGCATCCATTCAAATTTCGAATAACTCCGACCGAACTGTTCATACACGCACGAGTCCGCACGAGCACTGTCTATCTCAACCTCCCTAGAACGAATCGGACGGCCAGTGAAGTGTCGCATAAGATAGAACATGCGGTAGAAGACTTGGGGTAGACCGGAGAGGCAATGCGGATATTTCCTTGAAGTTTCTGGGCGATTGCATAGCAAACACGGCATTTTGAATCGTCCTCGCCCTCTGCAGTAACCTGCGCCGCGCATGATCTAGATGGACGCTCCGTGCGCGGAGTCTACCGGAATGGACGGTCCAGATCGAGTACTGGGCGTCAGCAAATGGACTTGTGGCCTTTCAAAGAGGTAGGTGAGGACCCGAGCGATCTCCCTCTATTTAGCCTTGCGATCCTTCGCTGCGCCTCCGAGAATCGGCGGATCGGAGCAAGAGACCGAGACAGTGATCCCTTCCCATCTCTCTCCATCCCCTTTTGGATCGGAGATTTTTGTTCTCCTGCCCTTTTCGGATCGGAGATGGGGTTTGTTTCCTTCGCTGGGAGGGTTCTATTCGCGTCCGTCTTCCTCCTCTCCGCTTACCAGGAGTAATCTCAGTCTCCCTCGCTTTCTTTCCCTTCTTTTCTTTTCCTCCTACTTATTGATCTTTTGCTTGTCTTATTTGGATCTGCAGTTTCTCCGTTTTTCTTTCAATTCTTTTGACGCGTTTCGTTTGTGGGTTTCTCTTGGTTTTTCTATTGTTCCGGGCTTTCTAAATTTGGGGGTATTTGGCTATAGAGACCAGGACTTAATGAATTTTGCTCTCTTGTTGTGTTGGTCGCCTATGGGTGATCTGATGAGCTCGTTTTGTTTCTTTTGGAGGCGTTTTCTGGTGATGCTTTCTTGCCTGAACTGGCGGTTTTGCTCGGATCTAGTTTGCTGAGGTTGATTCGGTAGATTTTGTTCTTTGATCTATCTCTTGATCTCTTATGTGAGGTCTCTGTCCGATGCTTTCTTCTCTCATTGTTTAAGTTTTGTTTTCTATTGATATGATCTGTTTATTTTAAGGATTCTTGTTGGAAGTAAGTTAGATCTTCAATTTTTTCTTCTCTTTGTTTGTCATTTAATTTGATGCACTACGATCTTTATTGGGTACACGTTCATTAAATGGGCAATTGTAAGTAGTTATAGGCAATAGGGAGTACCTGGTTGGATAAAAGTTTGCCTCGAGTTCGATGTTATTTGATTGGTACAACAGAGAGAGCAATAGACTTCCTATGGATTTTGTTCTTGATCGGTTAAAAAATACTGGTAATTTGGAGTATGGAGCTTTTAAGCTGACTAGTAAAACTGAATGGTTGACTAGTCTCAGCAAATTAGAATTTTTTCTTGATATGGTCCCAAAAAGGAGAGGCTTTAAGAGAAACAAATGCGAAGGAAGGAATCAACCCTTCCTGAAAGGATTTAATTGGAGAGTGATCATACTCTTTTTACCTTTTTATATTAGCATTTTTTTTTATCATGGAAACTTCTGAGGTATCCGTACCTTATGCTGTTATTTGGCTATGACACTTTTATCCACATTCTGTGGTTTGTCATCTGGTTGTCTTTAATTATCAGCATGTTTTTCTTTCAACAGTTCGCAAATGTAGTATCAGCATTTTGTTCTTTTAGCAGTTCGAGAAATTAGTATTACATATGAATTTCTTTGCTGTGTGTGTTCTTCTGTATTTGCTTTTTGATGTACTGGAATATTTATGGACATTGTTGTATTAGTAACATAGAAAAAGTGATGATACTATGTCAGATGGCTAAACAAAGAATATCTACATGATATGTTATTAAATGTCATCAACATCTATGCACTAAAAAATATTGTGGTACATCAAGCATGTCCAAACAAGGATCAGGACACGACATGCTAGATCACTTCTAAGTACCATCTATTGGTGATTATACATAGCTTAAATAAAAACACACAGTTATATATACTGGGCTATACCTGAATGTCTGCCTGTCCTGCTTCAGCATTGAGTTGGCCTGATATGAGATGGTAATGGTTTAATGTTTGTCAGTATGTTTAAATAAAAGAATATTGACATCTTAGAGAAGTAATACTAGGTTGTGTTTTGCATGGTGTATGTTTCATTTGTGTTTTCTCAGAAAGTTCGTTGGGAGTGCAATCTTATTATTTCTCATTAGGAATATTAGATGGTAAGGTAAGCAATTGTAGACATAGAAACTTTCTACTTCTGTAACTTTGAAAAAAAAAATATTTGTTACAATTTTTTATGTTGTTATTTTATAAACATAATAAGAACAATAAGTAATGCCAAAAACTTGCCTTAGAAGTTACTATATAATCTCCCCAAGTCAAACCTTGGCCTTCACTTAGGGTAAAACATATGACTAACTTTGTCCTATAGACTCTACTGTACTATTGTTACTAGATTCTTTTTCCAGTTTCATTTAATCTTTGGTCTTTTACTGTCATGTGTCTGTTATTTTGTTGCAAAGGAACTTCTGCAGTAAAGGTCTTTTTTTGGTGATGAACACAAGTATCTATTAATTTTATTTGATAACACAGCTTGAGGAAGGATAGAGGGAGGTAGATAAAATCTTGCCCATGCCACAGAATGGGATGATATATGATAATGTCTTTATTGGTTGTATTAAGATAGCGCAGCAGATATTTTGAGAGCTAGAAACTGGTTCATGCTGCCAAAAGTGCTAACTCTAAAAAGCACCAAGATTTTGAAACTCCCATGGCACTAGGCACTCACTTAGGTGCTCGCTCGAGTGAAGTGAGACGCTTTCTAATATAAAATTTATAAAAAATATAGTCAAAAATTAAAAATTTAGACAATACAATATTACCTACAGTTATCCTGACTCAAGATTTTGAGATCCTAAAACTGTGGTGACAATTCAAAATTCTAACAGTGATAAATTTAGTAATTAATACAATTCATAAGCTATTATTATCAAGAATTGCTGGAAAAAAACAGAGATCGTAGGAACTTGGTGGAGGTGGGCTGTTAGAGCCCACAGAAGCATAGAAGAGAGGTAAGGGAGAAAAGGAGGGTGTTCTGATTTTTTTTTTGACGCATGGAGGTTGTCACACAGGTGGGAAGAGGGAGGTTTGGGTTTAGTTTTTTGGACTCAAAATCAGACCAAATGGTTTGAACCTGAACCAATCCTAAAAAGTGTTCTGATTCGCATGGGTTGACTAAGGCACATGTTGGAAGTGGGAGGTTTGGATTTAGATTTTTGAACTCATCAAATCAGATCAAATGGCTTGAACCAGGTCCAATCCTAAAAAGTGTTCTGATTCGCTTGGTTTCACCGAGGTGCTCACCCGGTTCCCCCTCCTAGGCTCCTTGCCTGGGTCATTTTGAGGTGCTCGGGCCTCACCTAAGCCTCGCTTGAGAGCCTAGGGAAGCTCCCAGTGACTTCACTGAACCAATGCAAGTTAAACTTTGCATGAACGTAACATGCGATATATCATAATTTGTGGAGATACGGTACTCGGATGAAGATTATTGACTGACATTATGTATGATTCAGGCATCTTCGACATCCATTGAATGTGTCTGTATGCTTTCTTCTGACATATAATTGTGTGGCAGGTTTAGTGAATTTGGAGTTAATGGTGGACCAGCTGCAAAGGCTCTTAAGCCAAAATTCAACCTTTTCATGAGGCATGCTTCTTCACATATTGGCTTTGAAGTGCCTCATGTTGAAGTAGGAACTGTCTTTATTGTTTTTCAATACTTGAGATGCTATATTTGTCTACCGATATTTTTTATCTGAAATGTCCTCTTGTTCTCTGTTTTCAGATGAGACAGGTTATTGCTGGTACCATTTTTCTGAAAGGACTTGGTGGCCTACTGTTTATCTTCAGCAGCTCGTTTGGAGCATATCTACTGGTAATTGTTGTCTTATATATAACTATTATTACATGTTTTGTCCAGAAAGGAAGCATTTTGCTTGAGAGAAACTTTTGGCCTGGGATGCTTGGATATTTACCAATATTGAATCTGACATTTTTTGGTTTTTTAGCTTAGACCTAGTACTTGCAGAATACATGAAACCTAAGCTTCGAGATTAAGTCAGTTTGGATTGTTTATCCTAGTTTCAGTAATTCCATCTAATTTATTTGGTTTTGATCAGTTTTGAACAGTTTTGCCAGAATCTACCAAACCCATCCAAAATGGTTTGAACTCAGTATTACAGATTTAAGTAAATCCTTCAATTGGGGAACCAAACAGCAAGAGGCTGAAGTTTGGTGGATGTACCTTCATTTACATGAAATATGTCAGTTCTTCCTGTCATTGCCTACTTCTGCCATTGATGGTGCAGAGAGACTCCATACTTCATGGTGTCATCACTGTCTTATGATTTGTTGCCATGAGGCGTTTGATGCACATTGTGATGGTAGTTAAAACAAATTTCTGATTCTTGGACATTTATTCATGTGCAGCTTCTTTACCTGGCTTTCATCACTCCGGTCATGTATGACTTCTACAACTACGATGTTGAGAAGTCAGAATTTGTGCAGCTTTTCAGCAAGTTTATTCAGGTTTCCTCACATATCCTTCACATCATGTGTCAACTCTCTATTTTGTTTGTGGGTTAGGATTTTGTTATAATTGGATGTGACTTAATTCTTTCTTTCTTCTTTTTTTTTGTTCTCCAGAATTTGGCTCTCATTGGTGCGTTGCTCTTTTTCCTGGGCATGAAGAACTCCATCCCAAAGCGTCCGAAAAAGAAGGTTTCTAAGACAAAAACCAATTGAAGTGTTTGATGGTTGCTGCAGTCCGAGTTGTAGGAATCAGTTGGTCGACTCCCCCATCAGACCACCACAGTCGTGTCATTTTCTACCTGTTGGCGGAGATTTAAGATCCCTTTCCTTTGTGAAAGTTGTGTTCTATCTTATTCTGGTACACTAGAGGTCGAGTTGACAAACTATAGATCCATTTTTCCCAAGTTTTTTTGCTTACATTATTTTGCGATTTATCAATTCATAATCTAGACTTCTGCACCGAGTTATTAATGATTAACAAGATTTATCAACACTACACTTGTTCCTTCAGGTGAAACCCTTTGTGTTCTCCTGAAGTTAGCATTGCTGGTCTTTAGTGGCTAAACCATATAAGGTTACATCATCTTTATATTGAAGGAGTCTTCGCAAGCTTAAGGCACCCAAAGAAAACAAAAGGAACATAACAAAATCATGTCCCAGATCATCAGGCAAGTAGTCGGTTATCGTGGCCTTGTCCCCAATTTTGTTGAACCAATTAGAAGTCCATTTGAGCTCATCGAAGGGGACTATCATGTTTATGTAGCCATTTGATGATAATATATTGTATATTTATACGTATATACAACATGTATATTTGTATTTATATATGTATATTTATATTTATATATACATCATCTTCATATGATGATATATGTTGTACAACCACAACCGTACATTTTGGTGGTTGTCGCGTCTATGAACAGTTGTTATCTTAGGGCAACAACAAGAGGGAACAGAAAATTTCCTGAGACTTGGATTTAAACGAAGATAATATGATCACACGTGTGTTGGCCCCACATATGTCTTTTTTGTCTGCTTGACTGGTCTTCTAGACTAACTAATACATTGATAAAGTTTGTTTTGATCATATATATATATATATATATATATATATATATATATATATATATATATATATATATATATATATATATATATATTTAATGCTCCCCAAATCCTGCCAAAATTGACCAACCGGTGGTATTTTATTTTTCTAGTCATCATGGGAATGGCTCCTCTTCAAGTGCTCTATATATCAGACAAAGCCATGCGTTCTCACTCAAGCTATTGTTTCATTTAATATATGGATGCATTACAACTAGTAGATAGCTTATTAATACTAGCAGAAGCAATTACTCGGTCAAGAAACTATTGCGTAAACTTCACAATGTTTCATATGGAGTACAGTATGTGAAACATTAGCGACTCATTTACGTAGATCAGCTTGTCTAAAATAGATCATAATCACAAGGTCTTATGTGTCTTCGTGCTGTAAAGCGTGACTTTAGCTGTCTTCAACTCTAATATATATATATATATACACACACGCAGACCCACATGACTGAAGCCATAGAAAGGTGGAAGATGAAGTCCAATTCCATGCACAAGCTTCAGCCACTTCTGATCTCCCAACTCAAATGATACAACAGTAACTGCAAACACTGGAAAGCAACTGAATCTGTTCATGGCGTAATACTCGTGTAAATGATCACAAGATTCTCATGTTTGCATCTCGGGTTGAGTGAATGATTAACGCCTTCAGGAAATATAACCTTCTATGGCTGCTTAATCGAAATATATTATGTGGGATGAGGTGATGTTTGAGCTATATTCTAACAAAATACAGTGAAATCTGTCGGCCATTCGGAAGACCAAGCAATGTTGATCTTTCATCCCGACTCCCCTCTCTTCAAGCGTTTATAAGCCAAGCAGACGTCGCTCTTCCTCACCCACAAGCACAAGACAACCCAATCCCGTTTGATCGATCCGAAGGCTAATCAACATGGCAGGGTGTGGCTCTCCCTGTGGAGCTTGCAAGTTCCTAAGGAGGAAGTGCCTCAGTGGCTGCGTCTTCGCTCCCCACTTCTGCCATGAGAAGGGCGCGGCTCACTTCGCGGCAATCCACAAGGTGTTCGGGGCGAGCAACGCGTCCAAGCTCCTCATGCACCTCCCTCCCGCCGACCGATCCGAGGCCGCAGTCACCATCTCGTACGAGGCACAAGCGAGGATTTTGGACCCCGTTTACGGCTGCGTCGCCCAAATCTTTGCCCTCCAGCGACAAGTGAGTCCTCTTCAGCACGCAAGAAGGATCTTTTTACCGCATTCCTTCCGGTGTTAATGCTTTCCCTCCATGTCGTAGGTTGTTCTTCTGCAAGCTCAGCTAGCCTCTCTGAAAGCCCAAGCTCAACTGGCACTTGGAAATGGCACGACGTCGCCTGGAGAAGGGATCGCACCACCTGCTTACGCATCAATCTTCTCGACGAACGATTGGCTTGCGGATTGCAACAGCTGCCGGTCCTCTTACGACTGCAACTCCCATTTTGCCATGGTGGAGGACGAGGCCATGGTGTTCAGGATTCAGAGTGAGGATGCTCCTCGTTCCATGGCATCTCTCGACGTGCAAGCTGGTCCTTGGAGGTCGTCAGCATCATCGTCATCATCATCATCGTATACTGATGTGGAGGGCCTTCTATCTGTAGCTTTTGCTTATCCTGGTCGTTCATAAGAATGAAGATCCATTATTGGATGCCTCATCATTGCCCATTCCCAATAATTGACATGCATTCATTCAGCTAAACATGTAATTAGCAGAAGCTGTGGGACGACCATTAGTTTAGTAGTAAGTAGGAATAAAAACCTAAAGTCTATTCATGCACTAGCTAGTTAAGTATTACTTTATCTTCAGAGATTTGCATGATATGTTGCTTGCATTATATGAGGCTTAAGGATTAAACTTGTTGATTTCAATCAAGTGACAAGATAAGAACATATGACCCTCGATGTGACATTTGCTTTCACTTTACTCGAGCTTCTTTCTTCTTTCGACCACTCAACACACTCTTTTTGCATGATGAGGCTTTTTGCCTTTGCCTGCAATGCTTGCTGGATTGGTTGATGAAACTCCAAAGGGAAGGGTTAAGTCCATGGAATCATCGAAATTGTGATGCAAAAGTAGCATTTGCCCAATCCATGACACACTTGATAGTTTCAGAATTCATTTGAGAACAGTAGTTTCAAGTCAATGAGAAAAATTAAATACATGGTTTTGGTTTGTATAAGGCCTAAGAGTTTAAATTCTTATAATGGTATCCAAGTAGCTAAATTTATGCTTTGACCCATTTAAATGTACCCATTAAATCACACACAACCACAAAAGTAATCGTATCCTAGAAAAAATGATTCTTTTCATGGCTAAAATCCTAAACACCCACCGAGATTCACCTGCATACAATTAGTTTGTGACTAATTTTAATATACATGTATATATATATATCCATAATGAGATTTTTTTAATCATACCTAAACTTATATAGAGTGATTAAAGTGCCCTGTCATTTTAAATTATTATAATGTTGCCTCTCTCTCTCTCTCTCTCTCTCTCTCTCTCTCTCTCTCTATATATATATATATATATATATATATATATATATATATATATCAATCTATATATGTCTATCTCTAATGGTAATAACACATTAACTAGGACTATTTAAGGTAATAGCTACATAGGGCCTACGTTCCGAACTCAAGGACAGATACGTGCTCTCTCTCTCTCTCTCTATCTCTAATGGTAATAACACATTAACTAGGACTATTTAAGATAATAGCTACATAGGGCCTATGTTCCGAACTCAAGGACAGATACATGCTCTCTCTCTCTCTCTCTCTCTCTCTCTCTCTCTCTCTCTCTCTCTCCTTTTAGGATAAATCTCGGAATTAGATGCACCCCTCACTCCTCAAGTTCAACACCTTTCCTACTCCAAAGCTAGAAATTGAGATCACAACAACATGGGAGGCCGACTTTGCTCACAATAAAATAGTTGCAAGAAACACTTGGTCATATGCAAATGATACGACCATTGCATTTCCTCTCCGGAAAACCCTCCTAGATTAGATGAATTCAGTGGAATTTTCTCCCCAAAGCACTTAGATTACTCTATTGTTTAGCCGTTTTCCAATTCCATTTTATACTATGTGTAGGGTGATTTATTAGAACATGTAGTTCATGTTACACGAACTCCACCTCCAGTCCTTGTTAATCCTATGAGAAAGCAAGATTATAAAACAATGAGATTGGTGATAAAACAAATATTTGAAGTACTTGGAGTTTGGTGAGAAATGTTAGTGTCTTGAGCCATTTTGGCATTATGTTAATCGAGCGTAATGGTGGGGCCTTGTTTGGTGAAGGTTCTCTTCCCATCTGGCCTTTAGTCAGTGCAAAGAGACATCAGGCTGCCTTTGTCTTGCCCAAGGTTTCCTTTATCTAATCAATTATTATGTATCACCTCAAAATAGTTTGGCAAAGATAAAGATGGAAAGATATTGGAGTTTGCAAACTACTCCTCTGATGATGTACTTTGTAATCAACCAGGGAGACACAGTGTCCATCTCTTGGTTATGATAAGCTTATTTTAGACGAGTCCTAATCAAAAGCGATAAGTACGTACTTAGTTTTAAAATGCAAAAGCTAATGCACTCCTTCCTTTCACAAGTGTTAGGCAGCTTGTCATCTTTTTCAGCTCTTACAGCTGCCCAGAGGCCACTTGAGATGTATAGGAAAAACAAAATAAGACGAGCATTATTATCTACTTTGCGTGCGACCTCATCATGTTCAGAGCATGAATGTGTTGAATGACTGGGCAATTTTCTCATGTGCTCTCACAATGGCAAGCACCAAATAAGACTACTACACTGAGGTAAAATATTAGGTTTTATTATGTTGGATCCAAAGAAGAAGTAACTTTTTCTTTTTTCTTTGCTTGTTGTGTGTCGTAAAATTGTGTTATTTTATGTGAATTATAGTCCATTTTTCTCCAAGGAACGTTTGCCCAATCTATCCAAGTTAGTGTTGATGACACTGGCAACATTATGAGAACTCTCGATACAGGTTTTACTTTGGAGCTTATCGGCTCATGTTGAACACATCTTTCCATGCAAGTATTGGAACCGATTAGGTCACATAGCATATGTTTTTGTAGGCAAAGATTTTGATCATGTTAATCCTAAAGTCAAAACTCTATATATAGAAGCACAAGACTCGATAGCCAAGGTGTACAGTGAAATGCAATCTTTATTGGATCCTCGATCCAAGAAAGTTATGTAGATGAAAACTTTCTCATTCCATATCATATATAGGTTTCTTCTTCTTCTTCTTCTTCTTCCTATTGCACCACCCATTTCTCATTTGCAAGTTCGAAGCACACAACATACAATTCAAGTGTTTTCATATTCACCTCTCGAGCAACAAGTCTTGTCGACAAGTTCTTACCTCAAAGATCAATAGTTAGCTTCGGTTGTTGCCTTCGAAACTTATGACTGCTTCATTAGCATATAAACATACCAACCGAAGGAATCTAATTAAGCTTCATATCAAGAATTTAGAGATGAAACATCTTCTGAACATAGTCATCCGTCCCCTTTTGTTTCTTCGATAGCTCGACTAAATCATAAATAATTGGTATCAACATCACAAGTTGCCTGCCATTCTGAAAGCCAAATCTTGAAGCTCCCCCACTTCGGCATGTGTCGCCCACATCTTGCTGCTACTGCCACCTACGGAGAGATCCTCCTTGAAGACAGCATCATGCTTCGGTAAAAGTCTAGTAGAATCTTGATTGATGAAGTTACGGGAACTCTGAGAAGAAGACATGGATTCCCAAGAAGAATATGGTTGGAGAAAAGGGTTGCCGTCATCATTTCCTTGCCATTGGCTCCCTGAAGGCTGTGAAGTAACCAAGCGTTGGGCTATCTGCGCCTTGACAAGCATCAGCTGCAGCTGCAAGGTAGCAACCTATGCACACACATCACGAGAACAAGAAACATTAGCACAAATCATCAACATCCATAACACGAATTGGAGTAGATAGATATTGTTTTCGACAGTGTTTCTTGTTCCCTGAACAAGAAACTGGGGGAGGATCTCATCCGAAGTTGTCGAATGATGTTCTCCAATTCAGATCATGCAAAGAATTCGATCTCGGGAAATAATTGTTCTGTAGCAATGGGAGATATGACATGATGCGGCCTGGTTCGTTCGTGCATGCATGCATGAGTCTGAGGGCTGCAGCTACCTGTTGTTGCAGGGCGAAGATGTGGCCTACGCAGCCGTACACAGGATCCCTGAGTCTGGCCTGAGCCTCGTAAGCGATGGCCACGGCCGCCTCGCACCGGTCGGCCTGCGGCACGTGAAGCAGCAGCTTGGCCGCGTTGCTGGCGCCGAACACCTTGTGGATGGCGGCAAACCGCACCGCCCCCTGCTCCGAGCTGAAGTAGGGCGCGAACACGCAGTCGCTCGCGCACTTCCGACGCAGGAACTTGCACGCGCCGCACGGAGAGCCGGTGCCGGAAGCCATACCCAGCAGTCTAGCTAGCGCACAGTCACGGAGAGAGAGAGCGCGAAGGATTTGTAGGAGCGGAAGAGAGAGAGAGAGAGAGAGAGAGAGAGGAGCGGCAGAGGGAGACACGGGAAAGGAGGGGTGTAGGGTTCAAAGCAGACAGGAATTAATGGTGTGTCGGAGAAGGGTGGCCGATTGAGGATGTCTTGCCAAGAAGATATTGCGTAGAAGCGTGGCTAAGATGGGTGAACCCAGAAAAACCAGAAAACCTTTTTGGCTAAGTTGATATGCATTGATAGACATCTAAAGATCATATGTGTTTGTTCTATCCGTGCCAAAGAAAAAAGAACATACATGTGAAATTACTTTATAGAGATATTCTTATATCATCGATTTAATGAGCGAATATGTCATTTAGATATTCAACTAATATGACACGCCCAATATGTTTTGTATCATGAAGTGATTGATATATCTATTAAATATTGACTACATTTGAGTCCATTGGTTGATAAAAATAATGATCATATTAATTTTATTCATCATATGAATAATAATAAGTTTTATTTTTTAAACAGATATATCAATACTATAGCATATTTAACTGGATATTTATAATATACGTACGGGGAATATCAACTAATAATTATTTAAATTAAGAAAAAAAATATATAAATAATGAAAATTATAACTCCTTTTGTCCGCCTAGCGTCGCACATGGAGACTACTTATTGGCACCTATTGGTGAAAGGGCTGAGATATTTCACTAACTCCATCATACAAGGAAAGGAAGATGAATAATTAGTACAAATTACTAAATGAGTGAGTTAAATCCATGTAAATAATTACATGATAATTAATTATTCCCCATAAATATTTATTGTATAAACATAGATATGTTATAACATAATTTAATTGTCCAACATATCAAGGGTTCAAAATCAATTCGAGTTTAACGTATAAGATTATCGTAAGTTTTATATCAGTGCATAAGAGAGCGTTCGATGAAAAATCTTATAAATAGTTTTGATGGTGTGTCCAACAAAGATTCCGCTTCGATGTTAAAATCAGTAGTAGAGTAGTTGATGAATTTAGGGTGTGTACTCAAATTATTAGAAAGAGAATGAGTGTACTTGATACTTTTGTATATAAGATTTAGGTAATCGTTAAAGTGATGAATTAATCCATGAGGTAATTATGTAAAATCATATCGTAAAGATGATCATCCAACCATCAAGCTTTACAATTAGTTGGCTCGACTCATGTTAATGAGATGAGAAAGCTTCTGTGTGAAGATAATTGAGTATTCAAGATAACACCAATTAAGCTTCAATTCAACATTAGATGACGAGTATTCAAAGTGTGTTTCAGAGTCATTAGGCAGAGGTATTAAATAGATTCCTCGTGACATTACAAAATATGTGAAAGTAAAAAAATGCGAAAAAAAAGGCTTTCCTTAATGCAAAAACCGCAGGCCAAGATATACAATATGATACATGAAATAAAGATATTCAGCTGAAAAGTAACAATAAATCACTAATATGATATCTAAGATAATATTTAAGAAATGAAAGAAAAATGAAGAAAATTGAGTATACAATATTTTTCTCATGATTTATCAAATGGAAGGAAGAATAAAAGAGGCGTGGAACGCTTTCCTTTATTCTCAAATATATGTGCTCATAAAATTTCTATCTCCATTATAATTAAACCCAATACTTAACTCCCATAACTAGTAAAAATTAAAACTCCAAAGTTTAATTACAATCTACACATAGAACACTAGAAATGGTCATAACATAAGTCATTAACCGCTAATCTAATATGATGCCAAGGGCATGATTATTATCAAATTCATTTCGTGACAAGGGAAAAATAGATTTCATAAATTTATTATCAAATTCAAATACACACACTCAATGATTTCATATTCATTCCTCAATTTGAGTAGAACACATATGTGAATTTATCCTTGAAAAATAGATATTTAAATATATGACCTTATGGTTAATTTGTCAATTTTACAATTAATGATTGTTAATCTAAGCTTCTCAAATAAATGTTAATATGAAAAAGGTACATTTGGATAATCTTAAATATTAATATTTGAAGGGATAAATATGTCATATTATTAATCAGAGCAAATGTGCACTTTCAAACTTTACAATGATAAAATATGCAAACTGTTGATAATAACCCAAGTAATAATTGTAGCTAATTTAGAAAGAAAAAAAAAGTGTTTTTTAAATTATATTTTGGATTTTTTCAATCGGTACCTCTATTTTATTTGTTTTTTATCAAACAGTACCTCTAATCTTAGAAATACCCAAAATACTCCTAAAAATATTTTCTACCGATTACAGTGTTTTAATATCCGGTAGTGTTTTGACCATCATAATAAAAATATAATAAAATCCACTAAAAAATATTATAAATGAATCAAAAGAAATCAAAGCACACTAGATTCCATTTGATATCACGATTCAAATAAGTATTTATAATAATTTAGAAATAACATCACCCAAATAAAAATTAAAAATTAATTTATTATAATATTTTGATCATCATAATAAAAATCTACTCAAAAATACTGTAAATGATCTAAATGGACTACTGACCTCAACCAAATAAACTACAAGCCTAAAAATATAATATTATAATGATCTTAGAGTAATGATAGCAATAAAAATACTATAAATGTTATTAAAATATTGTAAACTAGCCAAATAAAATAAGGTCTTTTTCTTTTATAAAATTCTTTGTAGGATCCTTATGAACATGAATCTAAAATAAAAAAAATTAAATACTTAAATGATATATTATAATTGTATAAATATGTTGGTAACACATCACCTATTAACAATCATTGGAGTAAAATGAATACATCCATTCAACGGTCTAATTCTATTGAATGAATATAATCAAGTATTATTGTTACTATATCATCAAGAACATGTGATGACTAATTTAATACAACATACATCGAAAACTAATATAAGAACATCTTCTGGTCTCATATTTTTCGAGAATCAGAAAATCCTTTTCAAGTTTGAATTTGTTCCTTTGAAATCTAAGCTATATATATATATATATATATATATATATATATATATATATATATATATATATATATATATATATATATATATATATATATATATAGAGAGAGAGAGAGAGAGAGAGAGAGAGAGAGAGAGAGAGAGAGAGAGAGAGAGAGAGTAAAGGCACTTTTTGTACCACATCGGATGGAAAGTACATGGATCATTTGAAATCTATTAGATCCATTATATTAAAAAATAGCCTTCTACTTTCGGAGGTGATCAGAAAGAGCCCTCGACTTGGAATTTAATCTAAACAACGCTGGTTTTATTGGAATCTCATGTTTGTATTTATCCCTTGAGTGGTCCACATCAAAACAATTAGAGAAAGAGAAAGTGCAATATTTTAAGAACTTTCGAGCTGAGGGACACCCTGTCATAATTTTTTAAAATTTGAGGTTTGCTTCAATTGTTTCCAAAAGTTAAAATATATTTTCCTATTGTTTGCAACTTGATGTCGTGGATCGAGAGTCGGTATAGCTTGGTCCTATCTTAAAGACGGGAGGTCGTTCAGGTGGCTTCTCGGAGGAAAGACAAAGTGGTGAGAGTGAAGCAAGGGTTAGAGAGAATGATTTACGAGATTGTCGCTGAGCCCTCTATATCATTATGAGGTGGAGTCAAAAGAAGTTTAATCTTCGTTGGGATCCTGCACAACAAGTTGGTGTTGGAGGGATTCCCAACTCGATCTCTTTGATGCTTAAGTTAGTAGCTAAAGGAAATATTCCATTCTCTTTAGGATTGAGGATCAACCTTTATACCTACGGAGCCGTCAAGAGGGGGCTATAGCTGGTGAGGATCAATCGTATCTCTCTGCGACGCGATCATGTGAGCGACTGAATCGTACACCCCTTGTGATGCGGGTCGACTTGTCTGGGCTCCTATAGCGCAACGTCGATTCATGCAATCCCATGTGGCATGAATCTAGTGAGGGATGATCGAGGGAGCATCGCCCCTTATTTCAGCCCTTTTTTGCATTAAACGGATACTGAGCTATCTTCCACATTAGCTCAACTGGTAAACTATGACAGGTGCTGAATATTCTCTATCACCTATAAATCATCCCAGCTGTTGTGCTTGCAAGTATTTAGGAAAAATGCAATCCCACATAAAGACAAAGGTCTTTCCTTTTGTTTACTGTCAGTGGATGGACCGTTTATTTTTATGTCTAGTTTTAAAGTCCAAGTTTCCACACAATATAGTTTTACTATTATTTATAACAATAAAAGCCATATATACATACTTTAAAAGAAAAAAATTAAAATTTTGAGTCTCATCTGTGTGCTAGTGTATGTTGTCTATGTTCTTAGTATAACATATATTATAAAAGGTTAACAAAAAAAAAAGGCTAATTATATATTGTCCCCATAGTTAGTTATTTTAGCGTTTCGATCTTTACATCTTAAAAAGTTATATTGATATCCCTATAGTTATAAAAGTAAAATATCTAGGTCCATTTATCCTAACGACGTTAATTTTATTGATAGAAACATAAAAAAAAAAGAAAAAAAATAATAATTTTAATATTTGGTGGCGGACAACATTGATGGTGGCAGATGGCGATGTCGTTGGCGTTGATATCGACATAGTTGCTTGGCCACCTCTAACAACAATAAGGTTCGCTCTCACCACGACACTATCCGCCCTCATAAGGAGCATGTCATCGACCTCATCATCGCCCGTCTTATGTCACTCTACATTTGCGTTGATGTTGATGCAGTTATCGAGCATCTACGACGAAGATGGTGGCCTTCTCACCATTGACTTATTAGGTGGATCCCAACCATTACTTAAAGTTGAGGTCGTCGTAGCTCCTATCACTCCCCTCGTTGTTAGGTTAGTCCCGACACCATCTTTCGCTACTTTATATCTATGTCGGTACTGACACATATGTGTTAGATGTTGTCTGGGTTGGATAGACAATCAAGGAAACATAATGACTCGGTCCGATAGAGGTGGACTATGGCATCCACGACGGAGTATGTTGCATTACAAGAGCCAAAACTGATCGATGATGGACATTGCCCTTTATGGTGTGATGTTAGGCACTAACCAAAGCTCGTCCATATCATTATCATCGTGCGAGAGGCCATTGGAGTAGAGGGCAAGTGGGGCTGCGAACGAGTCGAGGGAGGTGATAGAGGGCTTCTTGCACATGGTGGAGGGTTCTGAGTGAGCGGATCCGGGGGAGGGGGAGGGGGCGGGCAAAGGTGCACTTAACTACGGTGGGGTGAGAGAGGGATTTGGGGATTCCACAGTACTACTCATAAGAAAATGGGATGACAGAGGAGCAGGAAGATGGGGAGCAGCCACCACCATGTACGTCAACACCGATGTAGTTTTTAAGCGACAATTGCATCAACATTGATGTAGATACAAAGTGGCATGGGGTAAACAACGATGAGGTCAACGACACACTCCTCGTAGAGGCGGGTGGGGTCATTGTGAGAGCGAACTTTATCGTCATTAGAGGTGGCCAGACAACTATGTTGGCATCGACGCTAATGGCATCGCCATCCAACATCGAACACTAAAATTATCCTTTTATCTTTTATTTTGATATTTTCGTCGGTAAATGAACGTAGATGTTTCACTTTAGTAACTATAGGGATGCCAATATAATTTTTTAAAGTGTAGGGACCGAAGCGCGAACGATAGCTAACTACAAGAGATAATATGTAATTAGCTCTAAAAAAATAAGGAGCTTAACGTTAGTCACATGATTTTTTAATTAATTATTAATTTTATTTCATAGCCAAAATATTTAGTCTTTGGATATAAATCCAAAGGTAGACCATCCTTAAGATACATTTGTTCCTTATTTATTTTAATTAATTTATATATAATCCTAAGATAAATCTTATTTTTACTAGGGTCAAATGGAACAATTTGGGTGAGCGGGCCTATTTGAGCTATTATATTTATTTATTTATTTTGCTACTATATTTAATTCAAGACACAAGTAAACCATTTAGGATTTACCGCCTCATCTTCCACCAATGATTCATCGTGCTACGTGCTTCAATGCTCCACCACGAATTCATGGGGAACACACGTGTGGAACTTTTAACACTAACTTAATTTAATGGACTCTCGATTGCTACCCATCACCCAATCCATTTATTTTTTGTTTCCATGAAAAGCCTCTGATCCATCAAGGATTAGGAGTAATATTTGAAAAAGTTCCTTTCCACTGTTCAAATTTATTTCTATTAAAATATGTATTAGTATAAGAGAATCATAATTGATGCAATTTTAGAAAGTCCTGATCCCATATTATTTTTTAAAGTACTCAAAAATAATATTTTCAATATGACACTTTAATAAATATTTTAATATTTTTTTGAAAAATAAATCTCTAGCTGATAATAAATTAGCTGACAGTGTGTAATACATACATTTCATGTGGCAGCATTGGTTGAGGCGTCGCGTGACTCGTGGTAGGTAGCACCAATTATCTCCAATTTAAAGATACTATTTTCCTTATTTTAGACCAATCTGTAGGACGTGGCGTACATCCGAAGGGCAAGAAGGGCGTTGCACGCATCTTAACGTCACGCAGCGATTGTCGTAACTTGATACATTGCGTGAGTCGCTGGCGGCAGCGGCAATTCTTTCTAATTTAAAGATACTATTTTCCTAATTTTGGGCAATCTTCTATGTGACGTGGCGCACATCCGAAGGGCCATAAGAGCGTAGAACACATCTTGACGTGCCACCGCGGGAGTCGTGACTTGAGAGGTTGAGTTGTCGAACACACCGGTCGTCGTCCGTGGCTGTCGTATCAAATTATTCTTTGGTCCACCGCAATGTCGAATTCCACGCCCGCAACGGGAAACCTCACGCCCGCCGCGGAGGACTGACCACATAGCTCTCCTGGCGCGGACATTCGTCTGGGTTCTCTCTCTCTCTCTCTCTCTGTCTGCCTCCCTCCGCTGCTCTCAGGGATCGATCGCAAGGTTCTTGATTCTTATTCTTCTCTTAGGAATCATCGTGAATCTTCGGCCAAAAGAGGGAACCAAGTAAAGGAGGACACGATTCGATCTCTTCCATTACTTTGTTCTCTCCCCGATGGCTGCTTTGAATCTCCGCCTTTTGGTGCTCCTTTGCTCGTGGGCAATGGCAACGGTGGGCTTCTCGGCCTGTCAAGCGCCTTCCGTCGTCTCCAGCTTCAGCCGTCCTAAGGTCTGGCTCGGCCCTTACGACTGGACGTACTTGCGAGGTATGATTCCCGTTGTTTCTTGAAAGCAGAAAAGATGAATGAAGTTGGTTGCCTCGGCCTCCCTTGTCGGTTTCGATTGCTTGATGTAAAAGATGGGATCATTGCCGACTGTCGAGAACGCTTTGGAGGAATCGGTGACTGGGGGCTTCTTGAATCAAAAGATCGGTTCTTGATGGGGTTTTGGTGGTCGGTTCTTGGACATTCTTGCGGGTTTTTGGCGGTTGGTTCTTGGACGAGAGTTTCTTTTTTCCGGAAGAGTGAATGGGTTTTGTTCGTTGGAGTTTCTTCTTCTGTCGCTCAATATATTTGTTTTGGCTTTTAAGTGGAAAATTGAAGCTCGAAAGGGGATCTTATACCAGGGAATTAGTTGGCGAATTTTATTTAATTCTCTGACGTTCTTTACCTTTTCCGAATCTCTAATCCCGCCCCAAGCCGTATAACCGGGAACGGAGTACTAGGTTTTCCGTAGTTCTTCCTAAAATCCTCTGTGGGAGAACAAAAAAGAGCCTCTTGGTGTCGATCAGCTCGATATTTTCAATTTGCTCATGCTCTTGATATGATTGAGGTCCATCGACATTTATTTACTTGCCCGAAGTATTTTATTGTCCTTAAAAGAAGATGCTCTGATCTTGTGTGCTTTTCTTTGGTTTTCTTTGTTTCTTTTTCCTCTTTCTGACAAGAAATCTTGTTTATTTTGGCTAAGTTTTGCTACTACTTTGGTGTACATAGAGAAGATTCGGATGTTCTAAAGAGTAACTTGCATCCTGTGATTCTAGCAACGACTTTAAGGGTTTGGTGAAAATTCTCACTTCAACTCACTTGTGTAGTTGGACGATGATGTGTAGCGGAATTATATATCTTATTTTGTTTATTTTTGATTCACAAATATGAAAAAACTTTGATCTGTGTCTATCTGGTTCTTCAATTGTAGCACTTACGTTAGACGTGTTGACACTTCAATTCTGGTTATGTAGTTTATATTATCAGAAACCATAGGAAATTTAGCTAGTCCATGATTTTTCTCTTTTCAACCATTTGTCTCCACTCCAGGATTTTATTTAGAAGATCTTTGCTCTGAACAGTGCATTCATGATTTGACATCAAGTACTTATTTACTTGTCTTTAGTTATAATGACATCATGGACCAAATCTTTCTTAATGACTGATGTTATCTTGAATGACTATTCTTTTTGGAACCATCAGAAAGTAAATAGGCAAAATAGTTGGCACTGAATGCTTCTTCTGAATGCATACGTAGGTGCAAGATTTTAACGCCTCATATTTAACTTTAAAAGTTAAAAGCGTCTTGCCACTTTGGTATTTTGATGGTCATTAATTTTAGTGAATTTGTAAGTGATCCAGATATTTTGGGGGATGGTAGAACATGTTCACCGGACAAGGATTAAGCACATGCCCACTTTATGTACATCTTACCATTTTAATGATGAGCCTTACCTAATGTTATGCTGAAAGCAAACTCCACTTTGAGTGCCTGAGTCCAGAATTGTAGAATCATTCATTTCAATTTGCTTAAATGATGCAGATATCTGAGGTAACCTGGTTTTACCATCACATGATGCAGATTAGTGGCTCAAATTGTGTGTGTGGATATGTAATTGCAGGGTTGGA
Organism: Musa acuminata AAA Group; assembly: GCF_036884655.1. NCBI lineage: Eukaryota > Viridiplantae > Streptophyta > Magnoliopsida > Zingiberales > Musaceae > Musa > Musa acuminata. Next base: position 30,879,955 of record NC_088330.1, read on the forward strand.
ACATTTTGAGTCCAACTTGAACTTCAGGTGTGCTGGGTTTGAGTATTCTGAGTCTAAAAGTAGTGTTCAAGTCAAGAAAGCTCAATCCAGCCTTATCTGGGAGAGGCTTGGGTTGAGATGTTGAGCAGTCCAACCCTACTTGAGCTTAAACTGATCCAGTTTGAATCAATGAATACATTCATGCATTCAGTTTGCTACTCAAACTTTTCCAACTTAATGTAAAAGTTACTCCTTTCTTCCTTTTCCTTCCTCCTTGAAGATCTCTCATTCACGTCCTATGTTAATCTTTGTTGGTTCTCCATTGCAAGACCATCAACACTTAAAAATGACTTGAGAATTTTCTTCATGTAGAATCATCCACACTTATCTTACTCTAGGCATTCCTTCGTCCCCCCCTCTTGCCTTCTTCTGCCTTGAGCATTCTCTTCCTTACCGTTTAATTAAACTAATCTATCTCTTATTTCCTTTAATGTGATTTGTCATTCATACTCAATTCCCAACAACATATTATTTTGTTGGCCTCTCTTATACTAAATATGCTATTGGATAACTGTGCTCCATGGTCCGCTTCTCCAACCAAGCCTTTTGTCAGGCTTGATCTCATGTTGTGGGGCTTTTCATTGGTTATAGATATCTCCCAGGGTTTAAGTTGACATCCAACCAAATACAAAGTCTACGAAATAAATTTAGTTATCTTTAGCCACAGCTAATGGTTGAATATTATCTTGTGTATGTATTTCTTCAGTGAGCAAGCAAGTTTTTTTTGTGGATTGCATTCAAAGATGTTGTTCGACGTCCCAGAATGTGATACAAACCTTTTCTTGTTGGCACATGTCATAGTTCATATATAAATTTACAACCATGCCTCTATATTGCAGAATCAAAACCTTTGATCCCTGTACTGCAATTGTATATATCTGAACCTTATATATATACTTCATTGCAGTTGAGCTGCCGCCTTGGTTCTCATCAATGGCCATCAATTTTGTGTCCAATGTTAACATTGTAAGTTAGTCATTTTCACTTACTTTACTGTTGTTATGCTGGTTTTAACTATTTTTCAAACTTTTGCATAGTTGTGTACCTTCATAAAACTAATTTTAAAGTTCTCAGTAGCAACACTTTCCTGATTCTTTTCATGCTGATTTCTATAATGTCACCACCTTCAAATGCATAAGCAAGTTGCAATTAGTATGAAATCAATTATAAGCTTCAAGTTTGGCTCTTGTATTTTAGCTGTTAGTACAATTTTGAGCTTTACTCTCCAGACTTCTGTTGACTGATTTTGAATAGCGCTTATGTATATGATTTGTTCCCCTTTAAGAAATTCATGGAACCATAACTAAAGATGGTTGCTCCAGGCTAAGAAGCACAGAAACAAACATGGGACATGGACACAACACGACACGACACGACACGACACGGACATGGCAACACATCATTTTTTTTTAAAAAATAGGGCACGAACAAAACGAGAGCACGTGTATTTTTAATATATATATATATATATATATATATATAATTTGATTAACATGAGTTTTATAGTATTTATACTTAAAATTTTATGAACTCAACAATTTGAACAAATAAATATCATCATACATGTTAAAATAATTAAAATAATCTAGATTTAAGTATCGAAAATAAAGGTTGAGTACATCAAATAATATTTAACAATCTCTAGATAGAATTGATATATATTTCCTTGCGACGATCTCTAGATTTCTTTTCTTGCGAAATTTATGACCCTCATGTGAGGGCCACGAAAATGTAGCATTGCACGCGAGTGTCTGGCATGTGTGTCTGTGGACCGTGTCCATGTGTCTAACATGTGTTAGACATAGACATGTCTACCAAAAGCATGTGTCCGTGCTTCCTAGGCTCCAGGAGGGTATAACATTACCGTTTCAAGAAATGGTAGAAGTTATATTCATTATTTCTTCCATCCAAAAGACAGATGTCAGCTTTTTAATCAGCCTAAAATTTATCGAGCCTTGAATACCATCAGACATTCATTTTTTTGGACCTAAGGACTTTGTGCTTATTTTTACACAATAAAACAAGAGTTATGGAATATTATTCCCATCAGACTTGATTGAGATATGACAATGCAGAATTCTCACATCAGAGGGTTGTTAGTCATGTGGAAAAACTTTCCTATATCAAAATAGCTTCTAGAAGGGTTGAACCTACCATATATCTCTCCATCTTATTTTTGCCTCTTTTTATTCTACTTCATAAAATAAGACATCCTATTTTGCAGAAAAGAATTACCAATGGAACATCTTGGCATGAGAAAAATACTTGCATTGCAGGCCAAAGTCCCCATGACGAGTGTTTAGTCTTCTGCTTTATCTGGAGCAATGTTGGAGTGTGAAATATGAATTAGCTTCAAAGTCGGTGAATTTGTATTGGGTAATGGAACTACTATGAGATTCTGGTTTGGTCATCAGATATGAGACTTTGACTATTAGATTTAGTTTTTGGTAGACAGAACTTCATATACAAATTGATTTATGGGAGCTGTGCGATGTCTTTGATCTTTTTGTTCTAGGATATACCGATGATACACTAGCCCTGGGATGAGACAAATTCATCAACTGATATATTCACCTTTTCTTGGTTGATATAACTTCAAATGCAAGTACATCGTGGGAGTCCATTTAATTGCTCACGACCACGTTTTTCCATAGATTTTTGAACTTTGTGGGCAAGTGTTGTCCATACTCTAAAATTCTATGGAATCGCCCTGGTACATGTAACCAGCACTAAAAGGTAAGATTCACTCTAAGCATGTACCAGTGAAGAAAAACTTGGAAGCTAGATGCTAAGTTTGATTCATGCAGTTGGACAGATGGAACTGAAGGCCATGTCTTAACCATAACATTGCAGAACAGGTTTGTCAGAAGTTCACATTATTCTGAGCATGAATCTTTGGGCTTGAAGAATGCTGAGATACTCTTGGCATAAATTATTTATATTTATCTTCTGAGAGATGATGGAACGTCAAGAGTTATCAAAATCAAGGTATGCATTTTCGAAAGGTACCACCCGGTACGGGCGGTTCGTATCGGTTCGACGGTATACCAGTACGCGGGCCGCTCGCTATCGGGTGGAACGTTTAAAAGCGTCCCGTATCGGACGATACAAGATAATATTGGGCGATAATGGTCGAAATTCGACCATTACCGCCCGATACAACTCGGTAACGATTGAAATCGACCATTACCGCACTATAACAGTGCTATAATGCTCCAACGGTCAAATTGACCATTGGAGCCCTTTCTCATAGACACAACCTACATGATATAGACACAGAAAGAAGTTCATCGTATTCACAGCCATCGTATTATGGAGAATCATACGGGCAACAACAATATGACGATAGTTGGTTATCCTTATTTGAGCAACAGTATGATACATAGCAGTAGATCAGTAGCGAAAGTAGAAGCTTTGACATTCACCGATATATGCCTCAAGAGATAAATATAATTCATGACGATCAGCACCACATTGATGCATCAATGACAAATGGTGTATCAATACATTATGTCATGCGATCAATTTCATGATTGAGTCCAACAAATATATCATATTGATATGCAGATATATAGGATCGAGAACCCCGATCAACCACCCATGGAGGCCTGTCGTTCGTTTTGGTGGTAGAATCAGTAATCAGGTAGATATATATATATGATTATTTAATTCATTTGAATTTTAGAGTTTATATTGTAACAAAATAGTCTAACAATTCAAATAATTTTTCTGTAGATATTTTAATATTTACATAAGGACAATCCGTAATGGACTGAAATACGAACCTTGCACAATATATTCTTCAAAACCCGAAAAAGATATGTGATACTATTCTTGCCTAATTTACATTGATTTTTTGCTAAACTTATGCTATTACTATATTTATTTCTAACTTAAAAACCCTATCCTAATTTTTTTTTATTTTCAGGTATTTTCGGAGGGTTTTACACCCAAATTAGGTGTACCGCTCGATACGCCCTGGCGTACCGCTCGGTACATGGTACCATACCATACCGAGCCAACCTTTAAACACCGGTACGGTACGGTATTGCATACCTTGATTAAAATAGTTTAGGAAATCAACTTAAAGTAAACTACCTCCAAAGAATTCCATCATGAGTTTTGGGAACAAAAGGCGATAAACAACTGTGAATTCTTTTGCTCACAAGTGAAGCCAATCCTTCATATGTTCTTGTGAACTTCTACCTTTTTCTCTTTCTGCCCTTTTATCCTTTTATGTTTCTTCTTTCTGTTTATCTATCATGACATAAGATAGTAGGCTTTGCTTACATTCACATTAAAATAACACACAACCGAAAGATTTATTACTTGAAAGGGCTCCACACTATAGGCCCACTATAAGATAGTCGAATTTGCAGGTCTATTTTTCTGCATATGTGATTTGTTAAATTCCTTTGCTAGACCATGGACACTTGCTGCCTCTTTATTAAAAGCCTAATGATCTAATCCATTGTTGAGAAGTTGGCATTTCAAACAGTGAGCGGCAGCAGTGTTATCTACAGATTTCATGATACTATTTAATATTTACATCAGAATGCATATGGAATGTTAAGGGGAAAAGGATGTAGGGCACTAAAGGTATCTGACGACATACTTTCTACAGTCTTTATTGTCTATTGTTTTATATGACATCCAGTCTTGTATGCTATACTTGAGTATGTTCTTTCAATCTTCCTGATGTGTCTGAGCATTTTGATTCATATCATGATATTTTGTTGACTAATTTATAGCCTCAAACCTTACAGGACAAGGAACAAGCAAAACAATATCCAAAGAGTAACCTTCCCTTGGTATGCTTCAGAGGTGGCAGTCCTCCTATTCCAGATGTTTCAGGCATCCATTTGGATGATTCATGTATGGTCCTAGTTAAACATCTGCGTTCACTAGTCCTACTAAAATTAGAAGGTTTTGACTAAATTATGAAATCAATTTTGAGTTTTCTCAAGTTATTGCAGTTATGTTCAATATTCTAAAGTATTACAGTAACATGTCCCAAGAAAAGACAATTTCATGCTCTTGCAAAGAGACAATTGATTGCAAGTTATTGGATCTTTTCCCTTAAGCCTGCAAGCCTTTTTGAATGATAACCATAAATGATAGGATTTTGATGTTGTCTCAGTGTGGTCTATCTTTCTGCGGGGTAGACTGAGAGCCCCTTACCTTCCCTGGAATGATTATATCTAAGAAATACATTTTATCTTGTAGTGTCAAAGTTTGTACTGTATGGATCTTTTGGAGGTGCATCCAATCTCTCTTTCATAGATCAATGCATTCCATTTCAGAAAAACCTATCAGTGACATTGACGAATGAGCTGGTAATTGTCATAACTTCACAATTTATGTAAGTAATTGCTAAGTCTTATAATTGTTATCATTCTTTGTTTATTGCTATAATTCACCTCAAAGCATTTTATTTTCAAAGATGTCCTGCCATTTCTAACATATCTACAAAACCATGTATTTCTCTTTTTTGTGTAGATTCTTTTGTAAGTTCACCATGAAATAAAAACTGGAAAGTTGAAACTGAGGTTTTTGCCTAATTTATTTCTTAGGTTAGATAAACACAATGTTGTGTCTTGTGTGTATCATATATTCAATGTCTGTTCAACTTTGATTAAATTTTAATAAACTTAGGCTAGAAACTGACTTATTGCAGTATCTGCACCTCTTGCCAACATGCTTATTAGGAACATCCTCGGTGTACTTTCTAACTCCTCCATCCAAAGGCAGAACCACACGAATCTTTGCGTTATCTGTTTTTGATCAATATACTTACTGTAAGCCCCTTTTGTAAATTATATGGGATCTTCATTCGAGATACTTAAATTATGCCTGTCCATCAAATGTGGTCCTTTTGTAAATTTTATAGTGTCTTTGTATGATATACTTCTGTATGTGTGGTTTTCTAACTTCCAAATATTGGTATTAGTAAAGCATGGTTGGCATAGTAGCATAGCATTTTTGATTGTTTGCGAGCATGTCCAAGTCCATTGATAGTTTGCCAGTTTCACAATACTTGAGACTTTTATAAATTTTACATGGACCTTTTCTGTATTACTTAAGTTTGACTAGTGATATTACTTTACTGGCAGGAAAAGTTCCATGTAACTGCCTAAAAGTTGGGATCTTGCATGCTGTTGTATGCAATGTGTTAAAAAACAGCCACTATTGCAGTTAAGCACTATGCTAATATATCATGAGACCTTAATTTGTTTCGTAATGATAGCAGCCATAAAACGACTACCTGCTTCTATCCTATATTCGGATAGTGGCTGCGCAACCCAACTTTATAATATTTTGTTTCGAGGTGCATAATTTCATGTACCGATGCTGTATCAGTCCGAGTTGGGCCGGTACTGGCACTCGGTACACTCACAAAATAAAATGGAAACTTCATGGTACCATACATGTATCAACCTATATTAGGTGGTACAGGCCCTATACCCAGCATATCAAGCAGTACAGGCCATGTACCGGACAATATAGGCCTGTATCGATTGTATCGCCTGAGTTTACCCTAGTCTGCATATTTGGTAGAACTATTGGTCCAGTAAATACTGCCCTATCATACCATAGCGGGTGGTATTTTAAACCCTATTTCGTTTTTTGTCTATCCAATCTTATTGTCTATATATTGGATAGGCTATAGTATAATAATTTTTATTGTGCTTTAGTAGATTGATCATACATCACATTAAAATATTATCATGCTTTGTTAGTGTATATTTTCTTGGACAATATGAGATTTTGATATTGCATATGTTGGAGATAATCAGGTTAAAATTTCATTTTGTAATGGTACGTAACGTCAACTTTGCATGAAATTTGTGTGGTAAACTGTGTGAACATCTTTTGTTTGGCTCTTTGTTATAGTAAGTTATTTGAATTATTTTAACACTATACAATCATGGGTTTATCTTAGTGGTCTGCTTTTGGCATGTAGTGCCCAGAACAGCACCCACTATATTCTATGAAGATTCTCTACCTGTATGTTACTGCTGTTTGCCATCTACAATGTTGGTTGCTACTCCAATTTCATCTTTCAAACAAAAACGTGTGCAAAAAATTATTCTAAATATTCATGTGAGTTGGGATGAGTATCAAACGCCAGGTAAAGAGTAATTGTTGAGACCAAACTAGAGTATTCAATTCACTGTAGATAATTAGGACTCGAGGTTATTGATTTCAATATTCCAGTGGGGAAAACACCTTATGGTGTTTGGTTGGTTTGGCTAGCCATTAGCTGTCACACATCAGTGATACTGTAGGCACTTCTCTTCGGTTCATGTCATTTAACAAAAGAAGACCTGTTCGTTTTTTTGCCTTTTAGAAAGAACAATATTTTGTTTTCTTCTAGTTTGATTACCAAATGTTTAGTGTCTGGACTAAACAATTAGACCCTAACATAATGGTTTTGATATGCCATATTTTCTTCTCTACAGGTTTTGTACCTCAGTCACATTCTGTGTAGATGTGGCTTGATATACTGATCTTAAACTTGTACATGTGAATTCAGTTCTCTCCAAGATTAAACTGTGTTTTTTGTCATGTCAATGACAATCAATAGTTACTTCTAAATTTATTGAGAAGACTTGAGAATCTGGCTGTGGTTTCTTTCATGACTTGGTCTCAGTTTACTTCTCTATAAAAAGTTGGAATGCTCTGCTAAAAGACTATGTTCTCCAGATATCTCCTGGAATATGGTACTTTGGGTTCTTCAATGGACTTGGACCTGCTCGCACACAGTCAAAAATGGTATGCTCTATAAATTATAAAATGAGTGTATTATGCACTAGGTGCATTGACAATTCAGCTTTATATTTTTATTTTATCTTATTATATAAATACTCGTTTAAAGCTATATGTGCAATGTTGCAGATTAACCGAGGAAAAGCATACATATTCAGTATCAGCATTGTCATTGAAGGATGTTCCACCATGGGTGTATGGGGCCCTTACTGTAACCAGTCAGTTAATATGATTCCTTGTTTTCAATCTTCCATAGACAAGCACTCCAGGAAACTATTAGATTTAAACATGTACAGCTGGGGAAGTTTAAACCATATGGCTCAAGCTGGAGAAGATAAGGAAGCTAATTATCATTTGTCATCCAAATGGATGACTATGAAATATAAACAAGTAGATAACAATGCTAGCATGTTTGTCACCGCCGAAAATCTCATGACATGCAACAATACAATTGAATTGTCATGTCTCAGAAATGGGGAGTTGAATATATATGCTGTGGACATAGTCTCTATAACATCCCAGTTTGTTGTTTCTCTTACTGATTTGAGGTTTAATCAAACATCTTCAACAGAAAACCTAGGAAATTTTAGTGAAATTCTACTGATGTCTTATGCTCGCTACAATGCAATGCCACTCAAGTCTTTACATGATTATTCTACGGATATAAGTAGGGCCCCTTTAATTGTCAATTCACCAAAAGTTGGACGATGGTATATTGCCTTTCAAGCTGTTAACCAGACAGAAGCAAGTGGAACAATGCAAGAAACATTTTTGAATGGAAGTCTGTGTTTTTCCTTTATGTTGCAAGTGCCTGAGTGCAGTAGTGGAAAGGCTGGGTTCAACTGTACATGGGAAGCGCATACACTTCAGGTAGGATTATGGTTACTATTTGTTTCCTTTTTCTGCTGGAATTTCTGAATAGTGCTCTAGTTTGCCACTTCACAAGTGCGAGTCTCCATCTGGATATATGAGCTACATTTTTCTTTGAGGTGCATTTGCTAATAGCCTAATAGCCATATTTAATCCAGTAAAATCATTGTTGACTGCAAGTTCACAAAGGTCTTGGAAATTGAAATATTTACTAAGAGAAGAATCATCGTCCTTAATGTTAAGGATGCTAAATTTTTGGAGAAATCAGGAAAAGGATGAAGACAATTATAAGCTTTTGTGCTCCCTATTTTATCCGCAATTTATATCTTTATTTTGTTACTATATCTTGCAACTGGGTATAGGATAGAAAAATTTGTGCAAGTTAAAAAAGAGAAAAAACATGTGGATTTACTTTATTTTCTCTGTTGATATGCGTGATAAGTTTTCTCACGCTAACTTTCTTTTGTTTGCATAAGGTAGTGGTTGACAAACTTACACCTGGCTATTTTGGGGTGGCGTAACTACTAAATGTAATACAAGGTCAAGTTGGGGACCGGTTATAAGCAACACTGAAAGGGGTGTAAGCATATGACAACTTGTTGATGATCATGGACATTAGACTTAATGAAAAGGCAACTTTCATATTAATAGATATAAGAGCCACACATAAATTTATAGCCAATCAAGAGACAAAACGATTCAAATTGAAGTTGGTAAAGAGTCCGAGCCACATGAAGGCACTCAATTTGGAACAGTGATTTAAAAAGCGCTAGGCGCCAAGGTCCAAAAACGCTCGAGGCGCTAGGCGCTCGCCCGAGCGAAACGAGGCGCTAAAATATAAAAATATATAATATAATTAATAAATATAATTATTTAAATAAAAATATGATAATTAAGAAAATCTTGTAAAATTACAATATTACATTAACAAAAAGTCTCAATTAAAAACAATAACAATAATTTCAAATAAATAAAAATTAATAGTATTAAAATCAAAATAATATATTATTAATCTAATAAATAAAAATATTGTTACTAGTATACGGTTAGTAGTATAATATTAATATACTGTTAATAGTATATGAAGTGAGAAGAGTGTGAGTAAGAGGAAGATCGAGGCTGCTGACTAAGAGCAGTGGCAGCGGGAGTAACGAGCGACGACAGTGGTTGCGGTAGCAACGAGCAGCGGGAGCGGCGAGCGACGATAGTGGCAGCGACAGCGGTAGTAGCGAGAAGCAGCAGCAGGAGCGGGAGCGGGAGCGGCGAGCGACGACAGTGGCAGCGGTAGCAGTGAGCAGCGGGAGCGACGAGCGGCGACAGTAGCAGCGAGCAGCGATAGTGGCAGCGACAGTAGCAGCGACAGCGGTAGCAGCTACAGCGAGAGCGGGAGCAGCGAGAGGAAGGTTAATATCGGTGCTTTAGTTGGTTCGATTGAACCAACTAAAGCGCCAGAGATCGAACCAGACCTAAAACGCTGGTTCGGTCGCCTGGTTTAACTTGGGCGCTCGCCCGAAGCGCCCGTCGCTTGGGCACGGGCGAGTGCCCAGGCGGTGCCTCTTTGAAGCGCGCTACTTGGAAATGAAGCGAGGTGCTCGAGCCTCGCCTCGCCTCGCTTGAGCGCCTATTGAAATCACTGATTTAGAGGTAGACCCTATTTCCAGATTGGCAAAGGGAGTTGGCATGTAGATCGAAGATTGGAGTGGGAGCACTAACTTTATGGCGCTTCCCTTGGACAATTTATAGGTTGTTCTTGGGATGGAGTTTTTACATGAGGCAAAAGCAGTACCCATACCATTCCTGAATTCTTTTGGATTGTGATTCCATGCGTAGTGCCACTTTCAAAAAGAGCTTCGAAGGACCTTATAACTATCTCATAACAATGCAATTAGAGTTAAATGACCTTAATATGAAGCAAAGGTTCATCAAAACCGATACTCTTGCAGAATATGCTGGTGTACCAATAACTCAGTCGCTAAAGCCCTTTTCATGAGGATGATGTAAGGTGGAATGAAAGTTCAAACTAAGTGAAGGAATCAAAGATTCAATTGACCATCCACATTTGACATTATTTCTAGACCGAGAATCTTCGGTCTACTGGATGCTAAATTGTTCCGGTGCTTATCTTTTGTCAAAAGTATATTGGTGCTTTCGATGTATAAGACCGAGCTTACGAATGCTAAGTAAACGGTTAAAAAAAAATAGAGAATTAGAGTTGGTACCTGGAACAAGTGGATGGTTGTGGCCACATGAAAAAGTTACCGTTTGATTAATAGAAGATTAGATAGAAAATGCTTACTAAGTCACATCCGAGAAATGCTTCGTTGGTAACATGATGTGCAGAAGCAGTTGATCAATAGAGGCAAGCATTATGATGATCTCGAGTCCAGAGGGACTTAACTAACCAAAAAGAATTCAATTGAGAAAGTGTCAGACTGAAGGCCATGAACATCAAAGGATGCGACATAGTATAAGGATGCGATATGGTATTACAACAATAAGTCTTTTGAGCATTGACCAAACTTGTGTTTTGGTATCACAACAATAGGTCTTCCGAGCATTGACTAAACTTATGCTCTTGAGAAGAGAGCATAGTTGTGGCCATAAATGCGGTGTGGCTGATCCCAAATGCATGACTAAAACTACAAGGGCGAAATCAAGCTTTGGTTAGAGTAATACTTATTGTAACACTATGATTTAGTCCCACATCGGAGGTGGGCTAAGACTAAGATTGACTTCTAATGGTCTAATGGGTGTCTTCTTGTTAATTTTAGCTTAAGTGTTTTGAGCTAGTGGTTCAAGCTCAACAAAGTTAACAGGTTGATTATCCCATCAAGCTAGGTTGTGACAATTGGTATTAGAGGTGACCTAGTATTGGGGCATGGTGAGGGACTCGAGTAGGAAAGGGTTACCTATGGACAAGGTCAAAGGACACATTGTTGTGGAGCCACCATTGGGATATGTCTTAAATGCACTAAGCTTGACGTGGACATCAAGTCCTTAAGTAGGGGAGACTATAACACCTTGGTTTAGTCCATGTCAGAAATAAGTTAAGATTAAGATTGATTTCTAATGGTTCGATGGGTGTCATACTGTTAACTTCAACTTAAGTATTTTGGACTAGTGTTTCAAGTTCAACGAAGCTAATAGGTTAGTTATCCGTCGGGTTGTGACAGAAATTTGGAGCATTTCTTGATTTGTGCATGCCATCCTTGCGCAAGGGCCATACTAATCTTCTCTTTGTCGTTTTAATTTTATCGGATGTCTTCGAAGATGCTTAAGCTGAAGTTAACAAAAATATACTCATCAAATCTTTATAAATCGATCTTATTCTTAGCCCACTTCCAATGTGGGGCTAAAACAAGATGTTATAACCCCCCACTTAAGGACTTGTTGTCATTGTCATCAAGGCCTAACATAACCTAGAATCAAACCTTAGTATGGTGCATGTGAGACTTAGCCTAGTGTTGGCTCCATACTATGACATGCCCTTTGGCCCTATCCATAGGTAGTCCTTTCCTACTCGCCTCTCACTACTCTAATATTAGGTCGGCTTTGATATCAATTATTATAGTCTGCCTTGATGGGATAACTGGCTTGTTAACTTCGTTGACTATTAACTATTGTCTCAAAATGCTTAAGCTGAAGTTATCAGTAGTACAACCATCAAGCTCTTATAAGTCGATCTTAGTCTTGACCCACTTCTGATGTGAGACTAAATCGGGGTGTTACACTTCTAGTACAACAGAAATGCAATGGCAAAGAGTGGGTAAAGTTAAGTAACTAGCTTGGAGCACAATGTGAGGAATTTGGTGAAGCCAATCGAATTAAGCCAATATTTCTCACCTATGCAATGGAGCTCTACATCAATTGGAAGTCTCTTCAAAGTGCTTAAAAGTCAATAACCATCAACTCCTCACCTCTGGTTATTCGGCTATGTTGAAGTTAGTATGTTCGTGCACTATCCACACATCAAGTTACCTAAAAAAATAGGGATAGTGCAGATGTACTTGGAGGAGATGAAGGATCTAAAGATGCGAGGGGTAAACTTCATGCGAGAAGGCTACAGATTCTTCAAGTTTTATGATATGGTATTGGTGCAGCTCCAACCAGCAACTTTCAAGCTCTTGCAAGGTGACACTTCAAAGGGGTTTAAATGCAAAGGCCAAACCTCTTCTCTTGTCAAACAATCAATCTAGAGGATTCAACATGAAGTGTTCCAACTCAGCCAACCACCCTAGCTAAACCAACCCAGTGACAAGTTGCAACAAAGTAAACATATCGAATTTGACATCTCAACAGTAAAAGCTGAGAAGCATGTTACAGTGGAAGATGATCGAGTTGTGGCGTTCGTGAAGGCTTCGACGAGGGCGTCGAAGGAATAAACAAGGGAGAATGTCATGGAGTGATGTAGTCAAGGTGTTCGACGCATGTACATGATGCTTTTATGTCATCGTTGAGTGTTGCTTTTTGGTGTTTTCGGGTATTTTCTTGTAGGAAGATTGCACAGGGCACGAAGTATAGTAAGCAAGACCACTCATCCACGAAGCTGTCAATTGAATCTTCTTTTTGGAGATCATTTTATGACTTTGACTTCTTGAATACTATCTGTCCCATTTTCCTTTCATGGAAGTGTTTTTGTTTTTCTGTTTTTGTGTTGTAAAAGTTAGAAATGTTTATGGCTATGTGACATTGCATATTGGGAAAATAGCCGTAACAGTCCTGTTTTCGTATGCCATGGTTTGATTTTTAATGGGTGGCCTTCGACATGAATAATCCATATAGGGTTTGGGTTCGATGATCCATCAACTCGAAACCACCTTACGGATGAAAGTTTTGATGGAGGAGAGAACTATTGCAAAAAGGCCAAGTGTAAAAACGAAAAGAAAACAGTCTCTATTGCTTGTAAAACTAAAATGCTAACTACAAGACTTAAAACAATGGAATTAAAAGCATGATAGAAAGTTCATGGGTGCGTGAAAACGCAGGTTGTCTTTGGATAGCACGTCGGTGCTCTCGACAGGTTGTGGTTGCAGTCGGTTCTCGATCTCCTCCTCTCTTCACTGCTGGAACCTCCTCTAGAGGTTTGAACAATAGGTAGTAGGTGTTGAAGACTTCTTGCAACAGCTAGACAAAGTTTTGGGGCAGAGCTTTAGGCTGTTGGAATGTGAGAAAGAAGGCTGCAACTGGAAGAAGTTGGCTATAGCGGCACAGAATTCTTCCCTCTCTTCTCCTCGCTGCTCTGAGGCTGCAAAACTAGGGCTGGCTGGCTCTTTGCTAAAGGCTTCCTTGGTTCGTTTTTGATGGGGATGCACCCCTTGTTTTATAGGGTGAGGGGTGCCCTAAGTCCTTAAGGTTTAAGGACTTTCCTTGTGGGGTGCAACAATTAGGATTCTCTTTTTCAGGGTCTTGTGGGGTGCAACACCTAGAATTCCCTTGTAGGGCTGCCGCACCCTTCTTGCTTGGTGGCTGCCCTAATCCAAGTCCTATTAGGACTTGGATTGTGGTGAGAGGGCTGCTGTTTCTTAGGCTTGGGCTTTGCTTGTCCAAACAGGGCTGAATAGTATTGAGATTGTCCCTGATCAATGAAATGTTAGCTGTCTCAACATCCTAGAACCTTGGGTAGCACCAGGCTGGATGGGACCTTGGTTATATGTCTAAGGATGGTGCAACATTTTTAGTGTGTCCACTTTTTGTTCAATGAAAGTATTAAGTGAACATTGAGCCCCCTCGTGTGTGACCATTACTGTTTGGTTTGTTTGCAGGAACCTTTTGTGCCTAATAAGTTAGCTGTTTTGTGTTGCTTGCAATCCTGGTTAACTTGTCCTTTTCGTGTGCGATGACATGTTATTGTAGGGTTTTCTGTGTGAAGGTCCTTTGTGGATTGCACGCTTTAGGCAATTTTTAGCTAAGGACAGGACAAGGCTGGATGGTATGGCAGTATATACTATAAATTATGCAAGTCTCTTAAAATCAAGGGGATAAAGAGGAGTTCCTTTTGTAGACTATTCTTATGACTTGAACCATAATCACAGAGCTATCTCTCTATTGTACCAGAACTCATCCACGGTTATCTACTCCCTTATAACATTTATATTCTTATATGTGGCACTGTGCTGAAATTTAAGTTTATGATATTATGGAATTAAGCAAGTGCACAATTGCTTATATCATGTATCTTGTTTTTATTTTTTGGTTTGTTCTATGTGCAAAGCTTATTTTGCCATATCTGTCGATAATTTGTCTGATCTGTCTGGTTGGAGTTCATTTTCATTAGTGCAAAGGATATTATCATTTTTTATGTTGTATCATGCTTAAAGTGGTTTGTACGAATTTACTGTAATTACATAATCCGGTTGAATTCGTTTTGTCTAATATGACTGTTTTATTTCTTGTGGTAATACTATATGACATCTAATTATATATGCTAGAGATGTTAAAACTTGCTTCAACATTATAAACATCAAGTAATAGCTGGAAAGACATATATGGCAAACTTTTCTGGTTTATTGTTTTTAAGCCTGGTAAATTTCGTTATAAAGCTTCATGAACCTTCTGAAAATGTCTTCCTGCAGAGAGCTTCCAAAAATTCAGCCGTTCCTTTTGCATCTTATTATCTCCCAGTTAGTGAACTTGGGTCCACAGATGCTGGTTTCTCTTTGGATAATCTTTTGAGCAATTCTTCTGTTGAGCAAACTGCATGGACTTATTTCTTTTTCGATATCCCTACTGGTGCAGCAGGAGCTAATATGCATGTTCGATTATCTTCAGATACAAAGTTAAATTATGGAGTATACACAAAATTCAGTGGTTTACTAACCATGGATAATTGGGATTACTTTGCAAATAGCACAAGCAGAAGCAATGATTCCATGTTTTTGGCATCAGACGATTCAAGCGGAAAAAACATAGATTTTTATGTTTTGTCTGCTAGAGAAGGAACTTGGTGCATTGGATTAGAGCATCCTTTGAACGCTAATAACAAATATCAGACTACCATGTCCATTTGGCTTGAGGGATGCCCCAATCACTGTAGTCATCATGGGGCATGTCGCAATTCTATCGATGAAAGCGGGTTGACATTCTACAGGTTATTCCATTTGTTTCACAAAATTTGTTATACTTGAATTCACCATCAATTTTTACGTTTTCTTGATTTCGTCTAAGTTCTTAGAATTTATTATGATTCCACTGTAGTCTTATTTCTCATAGTTAGTGTTCTTTTTCTCCTTCCAGCTATTGTGCATGTGATCGTGACCATGGAGGTTTTGATTGCAGCAATGAACTTGTTACACATAAAGGTAATCTTGCTTTATATCAATTATTCTGAAATCCATACGAACCTTTAGCTGGGTCATGAGTGACCTTTTAAGTGCAGGTCAACCAATAAAAAGAATTAAGGAATGCCAAATGATCACAAAAAATGGAAAAGTAGGAGAGAAATGATCTATGTACTTGGAAGGGGAGAGGTGGAAGGATGGCCTTGGAGAGAAAAGGTGAGGTATGGTGCGGGAAGTGGAGGGGATTAGAGAGGGAATGGAATTAAAGGGAAAGGAGAGTTTAGAGATTGTTTTTAGGCTTAACATTTAGGAGGATTTAATGCACGATGCTTGACACCTAGAAGCAACAACGAGAAAAGGAAGTGATAGATGCCCTTTATTGTTTCTTTGAGCTGGTCAAACTGGCAAATAAAGTGGACTGTTTAGATAAGTGGCTTTTGCCTAGATTTCTAGGCTTAGGATGAGCAAAATGATAGTTAACGGACTATGTTGGTGAACATAAGAGAATATAATTTTTCTCATTCATTAATCTTTTTTGTATACAACTAAGGAAATTGATTTTGTACAATATTTTATTTTAATTCCTTTTCTATAATATGGGCTTCTCTCCATTATGGAATTAATAGAGCATCCTATATGTTTTTTGGAATTTCTAAACTGGACAAATGAGTTGTAAAAGCGTTAAAGGTTGGAGATAATCTATGACAGGACACATATTTAGAAATTATTTATATATCGTATAAGATCTAATTCCTTTTCTAATGACAATGAGAAGTTGAGAACATCAAGATCTGAGTAAGGAATAAAGTTACCTGTGTCTATGTCTGGATCTGTTATCTTCAGACTCTTAGTAGTACTCAGGAGGGTGAACATTGACTTTTTCTAGATTTCACTGTCTTGAATACACATGAAGCTCAAGTGCAATTATAGTGCTATCTCCCCTAGAACTAGACTATCCAATAACATGTTGTGGCATTGGAGATTTGGGTTGTGGTGTTGGAGATTTGGATTCAGGAGTATCAATAGGACTATTTAGTTGTTGGCTAGGTAGGTCTGGTAGAGTGAAAGTATGAGATGAATCTGACAAGGAAATAGTGATTGCTAGAGATAGTTCTAAAAAACAATTTTCTTAGGTAGAATTCTTTCCTTGAAGATGAATTTGCTGGAAATATGTTTGATTTTTAAAGAATGTGACATCCATAGTGACATTTTTTTTTATATAGCATCATAACATTTGTAACCCTTTTAAGTCGAGGATTAGCCAATGAACACACACTTTAATGCATGAGATTCAAGTTAAATAGTTTCACGTGATGGTTATGATTCTTATGAATATGGACAAAAGCAATGCACCCAAATACCTTTGATGGAAGAGAGTTAAACAATTTCACATGTGGATAAATGGAGGATAAACGATCAAGAGATGTTTGAAAATTAAATATTCTGATAGGCATTTGATTAATCAAATATGAAACAGTAAAAATGATATATCTCTAAAGATATTTAGGAACATAAGTGGTAAATAAAAGAGAGTGTGCTACTTTAAGTAGGTGTCTATGTTTTCGTTCTGCAATACCATTTTGTTAGGGGCTATCAACACATGAAGATTGGTCAATTATTCTATACTCTAACAAGTAGGAACTGAGAATGACACTAAAGTATTCTCTACCATTGTAAGTTCTAAAAACTTGTATTTTTTGCTTGGAATTGATTTTGGATCATGGTATGAAAGTTCTTGAAAGTTTTTTCAGCATTGGATTTGTCTTTTAAGAGGTAAACCCAATATACTCTTGTATGGTTATCAATAAATGTTATAAACAACTTGATTCCAGACAGATTTGTCACTTTAAAAAGACCCCAAATGTCACTATGTATAAGACTAAATGGTTTGGATTCTTTGTAAGGCCGAAAAGGAAAAATAGTGAGATGGTGTTTAGCAAATCGACAAATTTCACATTGAAATCGAGAACTATTATTGTTTTCGAACAATGAAGGTAAAACTTTTGCAAATAAGGAAAGCTTGGGTGACCTAGTCTCTAGTGCCATAACATTATTTTATTACTAGTAGGAGTGTTAATATTTATTGTCAACTAAGCATGTCTAGTCCAAGTAGCGTCCTCTTCAAGATAATAAAGTCCTTCACTCTCTTTAGCACTGTCAATCGTCTTCCTCAAATATAGTCTTGAAATTTATAGTGAGAAGGAAAGAATTTAGCAACACAATGCAAATCCTTTGTGAGTTTGCTAATGGATAATAAGTTACAAGACAAATTAGGAACATGAAGCATATAATTTAATACAAAGGAATCTGAAATTGCAATTGTGCCTTTTCCTGCTACAGAAGAAAGTAATCCATCAATAACTTTTATTTTAGAGTTTCCAGGACAAGGTGTGTAGGAGAAAAACAAGTGTGAAGGGCTAGTCATATGGCCTATTGCACCTGTATCTATGATCCAAAGAGCCCTAAGACCAAAAGAAGCAGATAAAGCTGTGAAACAATTACCTTTCTTGGCCAAAGAGCAAGATAATGAAGGAGAAGGATTAGGATTTTGGGACTGGTTCAGAAACTTAAATAGTTGATCAATTTGTTCCTTGCTGAACAAAGGCTTTTTGGGTCGTTTAGAGGTGGTGGCAGATTGATTGTGTACTTGAAGTCCTTGGCTATTAGCCTTATTTAGAACTTGATTGTTCTTCCAATTTGCTGGTTTTCCATATATCTTTCAGCAAGCTTCTCTTCTGTGTCTTGGTTCATTGTAAAAATTACACCATACTTTCCCTTTATCATCTTCTTTCCTTTGATTACATTTCACAACATTAGCAGAAGAATTAATTTCAACCATCATAATAAGTGCATAATTTTCTACAACCATGGATGAAATGAAAGATTCCATCATGACTTAGTCTTCTACTTTCCTTCTAACTTTGGAGAATATAGCTTGGAGAGATGGCAATGAATCTTTCCCCAATATCCATCCATGAACTTCATCTAGTTCTTTGTTTAAACTTTGTTTAAGCTCTCTGATCTCGTTTGTAATCTTAAATACTTGAGCTGAATTTCTTATATCTGAATATGTCTTGAGTGACCACAACATCCCATAACTCTTTTGCTGTTGGTAAAAACATATATGTTTGACCAATTTCTGGTTCCATATAGTTTATCAACCATGATATGATCATGGAATTTTTAGAATCCCATACTTCGAACTTGGGATCATTCTCTACAAGTGCCGTTGTTGATCCAGTCAAATATCCGATCTTTCCTCTTCCTCGAATATACAACTTTACGGACTAAGACCAATGAAGAAAGTTTTGTCCGTTGAGTTTATGCATTGTAATCAGTAAGGATGGATTGCCACCTAAGCTGTTTGTTAAAGATAGAAGCCTTGGTTTTGTCTTCTCTCCTTCGGACATAGTAGCGTAGGTTCCTCACAAACAAACAAGGAAGAAGAAGTAGTTGGGGCTGATATGGAGAGTGGCAGAATAGAGGAAAAGACTTTCACCAAGTAAGGCTAAAAGAAAGATGAAAAAATGATTCCTATAGGAATCAATCTCTGATACCATAAATACAAGAGAATATAATTTTTCTCATTCATTAATCTTTTCTGTATATAAAAGAAGACATATATAGGTTGATTACAACCTGTACAACTAAGAAAATTGATTATGTATAATATTTGATTCTAATTAATTTTCTATAATATAGGCTGATTTGATACTGATTGAGTGGCCCAATATAGGGGTTAGATTTCCTTACTTATGGGATTATAAAATTCCTTAAATATGGGATTCAGAATCTCTTAATCATGAGATTTTCTCTAATTGGTTTAAGGGATTGATCAGGTTTTGGATCACGGCAATTTGTTACATCATGTTAAGTTCATGTTGAAGCATTTCCTTACCCATGCAGCAGTCACGTGAAATTATACTTGTTGAATTTCTTTTTTGTTTTTCATTTCTATTTATCAAATTATTTTACAAAGATTCCATTAATGTTCATGCAGATTCCATCAACTATGCATGTGGCTGGAAAAATTTTCATGGCTCATTCATAATGTTGAAATGTCTATATTTTTCATCTTGTTGCCATGCCTAAAAAAATGTCCATATTTTTTGTATGAACTTATTGTTTACTTTTTCTTGTATGAATATGATTGTTCTTGATTTTGATAAACGAGTCATATTTCTTTGCTGAATTTGAAGTTTCTGGGTTCTCTAAGTTGTCAAATTTATACCCATGTTCCTTGCTTTTTTTTTTCTTCCCTTTTGAGTGGTATCTCACTACATTCTAAAGATACGAGAACACTAATCCGGTTGACAAATGAACTTTATCTAAATGAACTTGTTATTTGGAAGACCTCCATATAGCTAGCTGCCTCATCTTTTTGGGAATAGTTTTACTAGTCCCATTATGTCCTCTTATTGATTCAGAATATTGTTATTGATTAAGTTACATGTTTTTTCAGCATGGAACTCGTCTCTCATAAATTAGACTTTCATGGTTAATTCTTTTCAGTTGCTAAGATTTCCCTTGATATACTTCTCATGTTGCATTTTTCAGGTAATATGGTTTATTGATATATAACATTTTCGAGAAAGCTATATATTCATAATAACCACAGAAGTGTTAGAAGTCCAACACATTTCTAAAGACGAAAAAAGACAACTACTTGATTTATGGTTATATTTTGATGCAAGAAGTAGTTTTGTACTCTTAACAACAAGGTCCAATTGCTAAGCAAAACTATTTACCATTTTCTATGTACCACACAGATTATATTGAAGGCAAATGTTGCCTGGTTTGGTCAATTTGTTCTTTTTGTAATTCATTTTCTAATTAAAATTTAAGCAAAAGTAATGATACACATACATTGCTTGATTCACTATTATTATTGAGTAATGTCAGTAATATAATGATTACATTGTCCACTCATTTTATCTGGAACAGAATTATAAAATATTTCTGTTATGTTCATGGTTGATGTGATAATATCTTTCCTCCTTGTATATATTGTAAATGATATCACTTGCCATTTTTTGGTTGCTTATGATGTTATAAAGTCTCTGTTCGATATATATTTATTTATTTTCAGGACATATTTGGCAGTTGATCTTTCTTGTTGCATCAAATGCAGCAGCTATATTACCTGCATTCTGGGCACTTCGACAAAAAGTATGCTCTATCATCATAAATCATAATTTCTTTATCATTTTAAAAGTTGATTTGTGCTCATTGCTATATCAGAATTGCCACATAATAGTTTAATTTTTTTTACTTGACTGAGAATTTTACAAGATTGTCCTGGAGATGAGATTCTTTTTTTGTTTTCTAAATACAATCTCTCAATCATCTAAGAATTCTAAATTCACTGATATCTGGTTCAAAGTACTAGATGCATTGTATCATGTTAGAAAATACTAGATACATTCAATTAGTACGTAGTATGACTATTTTTCATGATAATTATAGTAGCCTAGCTGATGCAGTTTTGGACATGTCTTCCATAAATTTGCTCTGATATCTACTTCATGTTGTCCTTAAGTTTCCAGGTAAGATTCAACTTAAGTGTCTTAAAAAATGACTTAATGTTGC
Source organism: Musa acuminata AAA Group (assembly GCF_036884655.1). NCBI lineage: Eukaryota > Viridiplantae > Streptophyta > Magnoliopsida > Zingiberales > Musaceae > Musa > Musa acuminata. Next base: position 30,901,500 of record NC_088330.1, read on the forward strand.
TTGCTAATGTTGACAAAATTTGTCCTTGCTAAGCTTGACCTAGGCTTGATTCCATGGTTTTGCTGCCTTCTCTCTCAGTACGAATCATCTGCATTTGAACACTGCTTTTACATTTTCCCCCTGCTGTTATACACTGATTGTGTTGCTCCAGTCACAATACAGTTTCAAGTTACTCTACCTACCACCAGTTCCTCACTCATCTTTAGGTTTATCCATTATCGACGATGTGTCTTCTCAAAGAAAACCCCTGTTAACCTAAATTGAATGCAGAGAAATGTGTAAGAACAATAATTGAATTTCAATAGCATCTGACAAGATAGTATGCTAAGTTGACCTTAACCTGTCTGCAAACATGCTAACATTAATTTAAGGATAAATGGATCTATCCCAGGATGTTTGCATCTGCTTATAATATAGGCAATATGGCTGTCTCTGGAAAATTAAGATTTTAGGACATCTTTCAATATTAAGAATTCAGTCATGGATACAACTAGAAACACATTGAATGATTTTTCGCTGGAATTATATCTAAATGCTATTTTATAATGACAATCCTACCAAAATAATACTATAAATCCTGATTCAATAATAATTTTACGTAAATGAAAAAATTGTTAATTAACTTTCAAATTCTCTCCGTTAGTCTAAACCCATGTAATGATCGTTAAAATTCATTTGTAACTTCTGTTTGCTGAACCTAGGAATGCATGGTGCTTAAAATGTATTTAATTGGTGCTTTTTCTTTGTAAAGTTAATGATGACGAGACATTGCTCACACCAATTTATTAGGACATAATTATAAGAATATCTTGTTGGCGTTCGATTGTGGATGTTCTTCTTTACTAGTTTTGCTTGAAGCAGATAGCTTAGAATTTTATGTTAACCATGTAGCTGTTCAAATCAGGCATTTGCTGAATGGGTGCTCTTCACTTCTAGTGGAATTTCAAGCGGTTTGTATCATGCATGTGATCGAGGCACATGGTGTGTACTGTCTTTCCATGTATTACAGGTTAGATTCTTTCTTTGTCCACCTGTACATCAGTCTTTATAGTGGAAATATTTCCTCTTTGAACCACTATTTGTATTAGAAACTTTGTCCTAGTCTGATATTGTTAAAGGGGAACTGAGCTGAACTTATTTTGAGTTTGATGGCAATATCATCAGATTTATAATGCTGCCCTGCAATCCCTAGTCAGAAGCAGATGGTATAGAATGGTTTTGTTAACTTCTATTGCTTCTGAAGCTGGATGATTAACTGATCCATTTATCAATATGACTGGTTGCTTTAGCAAAGGTGGTGCCATAAAAAAGTTTGCTGATCTTTGAGAATAATAGTATTTAGGTGCAAAAATTGCACATCATAATGGAACAAATCTAAAGTCAAATTGTTATCATTTTATTTCATTTTTTATCATAGTGTTGAAATCAATTAAGCATCATGATGCTTTCCAAGTCACCCATTTGTTTCCTTCAGAAAATGGTGGGTTGCTAGTGTGAAGAAAGGGAGGATCACATGCAAGTACAACCCTTTCTCAAATAGTAGTAACAATGTACTACTAGCCCAAAATCGAACCAAATAAAAGAAGAAGAAACCAAGATGGAAAAGAAAAAAATTATTGAACTTCTAAAAAGGAAAAACATTTAGAGATCTTGAACGACTCTTAGACTTTAGTGCTATTGGCTTGAATACTTGAGGCTTTGACTGATTTACACATGTAGATACCACCTATTTATAGATGCAAAATGCAAGAGTTCCTAATATCTATAACTCTATCTAATCTTATTTAAAAGATAAGACATCAATTTGAAATCTTTCAAAATATATTTTAACATTTTAAACTAAGAATTCTTTATCCCTAAAACTCTATCTAATCTTATTTAAAAGGTAAAATATTAATTTGTGATCTTCAAAAATATACTTTAACTGTTTAACAGCTAGATCCCTTTTTTAATTTTATTATAGAAAGTGAATTTTCACCTTTGCTTGCACTGAGAATGTTGCTTCTCTTACACTCTCTTCAATTTATTCTATTTAAACTTGCATAAGCATTGGTTTTACCTTTTTCAATCGAATTTCCTATGAAAGTTGCAATTGTCTGACTAATTCTACAACCAAAATTGGTTCTATCCCGAAGGAATGTTACCTGATTTCCAGAGTCAGCTCAATATAAAACCATCCGAATATTGTGAAATTTTCGGGCAAAAGGGTATTTGATCTCTCATGCGAACAAAGAAACAAAGCATATCTATGTACAGCTACAAAAAATTGAGAATCTAAAGGTGGCTGTTACAAAGATAAAAGACTTAGTCATGCAAAGCACAGAGATTTTAGAGCCAATAACTGTTACAGATTTGTTTGTGGTTCTTGTTGCTAGTGACTTGGTTTAGAATATTGGCATTGTGAAAAATATCTGCTCATGTGGATTGGTCTATCTCTTATTATAGTTTCTCGACTTCTGGCTTTCTTTCATGGCTGTGGTGAGCACTTTCATTTACATGGCGACCATTGATGAGGCTTCAAAGAGGGCAATTCACACTAGCATATCAATTCTCACTGCTCTGTTGGCTGTAACGGGTGCAACCAGGTATTTGTGTTGAACAAGTGATTTGTTCCTCAAATTTTACACTATAGTGAGGTTATTATGCATGGATGTTGTTTTATTGTCAGGTCAGCAAATATTGCTATAGTTGTAGCAATAGGGACTGCTGGTCTTCTCTTGGGATGGTTTTTGGAGTTCTCAGTACACAGAGCCATTCACTGTCCATTGAGATTCGACTTAAATATGCCTGAAAGGTATACTTTCACAATCTTTTCTGTGAATAATGCATTTAGCACTATATTTGCAAATTCTTTCTGCATGAGTTGGTTATCAGTAGCACATTGTCTATGATAGGTTTAATACAATTAACATTGTTTCCACCATTGTCCTTGATGGATTTCCCTTCACTCTGAAGGCTGTGAATATGGAACTTTATAGTATTATCGCAATTTCTAATTAGCATCTCAGCAGTCATCAATTAGATGCTTTTTGGCCTCATTTTGGCATTGTAACAGATGGCAAAATTTGAGAAGTTGGCTCCAGAATCTCATCAGAACACTCCAGAAAAGATTTCATTGGCTATACTTACTCTTGGGCTTCTTCACATTAGCTTTGGCAGCAGCATGCCGGACACTAGAAGCCAATGAGAGCTACTGGATTTGGCACAGGTATGTGATATGTTCATTACTCGAATGTATAGTTATCACAATCTAGTGAATCATGTTGCACTGGCAGTACTTGTGCCAGGGACATTGTGAAAATATGTTTCTGCTACCAGATCATATTTGTGCATCTACTTTATTCTGAGCTAGTGTCTCTGATCTGCATCTACAAGTAGCCTTCATACAAGAATTTTTACCAACCAAAATGAGGCTTATTTATATGTTGGGAAGATTTATTAGTCCATTATATGAAGGCATTTCTACTGACATTGTGCTAATGACTAAACTATCAAGATGCTTCTTACTTGAGATTTTTCATTCAATTGGCAGCTTCTGGCACATTACCATATACACTTCTTCCTTCTTCTTCCTTTACTCGATGCGGACAAATGAAAGCAATGAGCAACAAGAGCCTGCCTATGAGCTAACACGGCAGGACTCCTTGCCAAGAACCGAGTAAACACAGTTTCGAGGCTCAATGTGGCCAAGGAAGTTACAGTGTGGTAGACACTTTTGCCAACTCTATCTTCACCCAAGCAAAGGATCATTTATACTACTGCAGATTGGATTTCCCTTTTGCAAGCATTTAGTAGTTCACCGAAGGCTGATTGCACCGAAGATTGCTTACCTCCGAGATTTTATTGTGATAGACTTTCTTGGTCTTTCATCTCCCTATGGGCATCATACTTTTATTTTTCCTATTCTTTTGGGAAAAAGAAATACAGAAGCAGATAGCAACTGTAAATTGCTAATTCTGTTGGTAAAAATTATAAACAGAACTAATTGTGTTAATATTTTATGGTCAGCATGATATCCCTGTATCATAATTATCTAAATAAGTTTGATGTATAGCCCAGAATTTGATAGCGGAACTACTTCCAATAAATTGTCGTGGATCTTACTGGTTAGAGAAGAATATTTTAGTCAGCTGTGAATAGTAAAGCAATTATGGAGCTATTTTGAGGTATCCTCTTTTTCTGTACTCTGTTTCTGACTGTTCATGCGTTGGATCACAAAGGTATCAAAATTAACGTGTCTTATTTTGTTGTCTAACTCGGTGACAGTAAATTGCTTTTATTGTTGTTGGAAAATATGTCTGACATGTAACAAAAAGTCTTCAATAAATTGTGTTTTGACTTTTGTTCTGTCTCCTTGTATTGCCGTAGTAGTTTTATCGTCGGATGGAAGTATGTAAAAGCTGACGGAATAAGCTCATTACATGGTGACAGGTCATAGATTTGTTTTGGCGACAGGTCATAGATTTGTTCTACGTGGTGAACTACTCGACGATCACAGTGCTCGCTGTTCTCCTTCTTCGACGATCATCCCTCCTTCTCGATGATCATCCCCCCTCGCTCCAGCGATCATGGTGCTCTTCTCATAAATCTGACTTGTCTCTTACGCCTACGAACCCCTTTTGCAAATATGATATGTTGTCTCCTATTGTTGATCTATTCCGAGACACCTCGCTGATTTGCTACCTGCTCACCGCTCCAGTGACTCACGCGCTGATCTACCACTATCACCAACCAACCTTATAATTTGGTTGCGATCCACATATGTTGATTTGTCACTATCACCAGCCACCTCTACAACTTGTTGCGACCGAGTGAAGGGATTTGTAAACAAAGAAGGAAAAAATTCGCCTTCTTCTACACTTATTAAATCAAATCCCCCTCGTTATATCGTATCCCTCCCTCTATAATCAAATCAGATTAGATCTCCATCCTTTACTACTCCTTTGAAACTACTACATCATGCCTCTAATACTCTGGTGATTGTTTCCTTTGGAAATGATGGTTCCTCTCTACTTGTACAACTCACGAACACTGTAGACAGTGATTCCTTCTCCTCACTAATCCAATGGCAGTGATTATTTTTCCTCACTTACTTGTAACTGAAGGTAGACAATAATCATCCTCTCCTTATTTGCTATAGCGACAGGTCCTAGATTTGTTCTACATGGTGAACAACTCGATGATCACATTGCTTGCTATTCTTCTTTCGCGATCATCCCCCCTTCTCAATGATTGTCCTCCATTGATTATAGGTATACTAGGCCACTACGTCATAGTTTCTATACGATATAGGGGGATTTAATCTATTGGATATATCTACAATCACTTACCATGTATCTATAGTTCCTCATCCATCTAATATCCCAGAGATTGTATACTAGACATTGTGCTATCAAGCCTATTGGAAAACCTTGGGAGAGCATCACATGCACAGCGAAAAATAGAAAATAAAACTGGTTTACCAAAAGAATGATATAAGATCTTCATGCGACGATTAGGAGTAAAAAACTTATGAAACCGAAAACTACATAAGATTTGTGAGGCGCTCTCACCTAGGAGAGATCGTATATCCTCAAAACTATAGATCCAAGTTCGTTAATGAAGGAGCTCTCGCAAACTCCTCTCTAGCGGTGATCCACATGATGGATGAAGCGACACTGTATCTTCTCGTGTAAAGCTTTCGTTCCTTGATTTTACGCACCACCACACAAACAGGGTCAGCTCTCTTGCTATCCTCTCATGCTAGAGAGGGGGCAAATCACTAGAGGAAGAAAATGGGAGGTCAGGGAGATGATAGCTAAAGGGGTTCAGCCTTATAACCCTTCTAGTTCCATATCCCTTTTATAGAGAGTCATCTTTACTAACCCTAATAGATTTTGTCGGGCATTAGATTTCTATCCAATTACCCTAGCATATTGGATACTGGATCTCCATCCAATTATTCCTAGCTGCTTGTGTGGAGACACTAAGGATACAATGCAGGTGCTCATTGGAGAATAAGTTCACTGATTGATCTGCTTATGGAATGCTATATGGATAATGATACCTTACTGTTATATAGTGATTCCACAGTCCTAGTAGTGTATCTGGTCCTTAGACTTGAGACACCAAGGATGTCCTGTATGAGTACTCCACTCTTTGATATCGAATCTATAAGTTTGGAAGTTTCAAATATGGTATAACCAGTTATTGGGAGTGACAGCCAACATTACAAGGGCTATTGAGTGTTGATAGAGGATCATTCGCTCTCGGTATCATGAGAAAAATATCCTGTGTATTATTGCTTAGACAAATCCTTGACCAAGATTATTCGGATTGAGAGAGAGTGAGAGTTCTACAAGAGAATCCGATTAAAGTGAGACTTGAGGAGAAATCGTATGAGCCTGACAGCACCATGCCCGATATATGGTCTCTAGGATATTAGATGATTGAGGGATTATAGGTACATGATGATCGAGGACAAATAGATCCAAAGGATTGGATTTCTTTATATTATTTGGGGACTACGACGTAGTGACATAGTACATCCGTAGTCGATGAATCAAATGAATTATTATGTAAATAATAATTTACTGAGTCATAAGGAGTTCTAACATGTTTGACTCACGACCAACTCGATATTAAGCCTAGAGGATCACACACGTATGATAGATATTACGATGAGTAGAGATTCGGATAGTAAAAAGTAATATCATCTTTTAGGAAATAAAAAATATTTTATAAAAATAAAGTATAATGTGATGCTCCGTTGGAAAAAAAAAAAAAAAACTAGAGACTTTTTTTTAAGAGTTTATCCAAGATGTCCGGGCTCAAGGAAAGGTTTTATGTACACGCTATAGCGGAGTATTCAGAGGAGTGTAAAGATGCAATGAACCAAGCAAGGAATACTCACTATAATTATTTTTCTTATATATATTGAGTTCATCTGACATGTTTATAAGGTGACGACCTTATCCTTATCTATACACCAACACAACTCCAATCTGTCTTTTGCTTTGACTCTACTTTTACCGAACTCGAGCCATCCAACGTTGTATCACATCCATCCCATCAAAACTCACTTCCCCACAGCATCATCTGACAATTCATGTGCTTCGTCTTTGTGGTTTGTGATGGACTCGTCAACCCACCAAACTCATCCTCCGCAACCTGTGGCTTGTGAAAGTTACCCCCATTCGTGCGTTGTTGTGTGTGGATTTTGACGTACCTCCTTCAAACTCGAAGCAATCATTAGCTGCCCAACAAATTATTAATCTATGTTTCAACTAATTATATTAAAAATATCATGTTTCAGTAACCTAATCTCTTATCTGAAACATATTTTAAGCTCTTTCCTCAGTCATTTTTTTGTGTTTTCTGAGATATCAGAGTTGAATTTCGTTTATATCCTTTTTTTTATTCAGGCTTGCACCATGTAATTGGATCCTCTTACATTTAACTCGATTTGTATGTGAGAAAAGATGTTAGGAATCTTTTATGAGTCATCATAGACCTTATAACTTAAATCATGTCTCATTGTCACGCAAGCATCAGCAAAATAATAGTGGCAAAGGACATATGATGTACGCAAATGATTCCTTGCATTAAAAAATAATACTTCTTGTTAACATCTTCATGAATTCTCAAACAATTCCTTCCAACATTGATGATAATTAGTACATCAATTTTGTGATCTTCCTAGTGTGATTTTTGCATTTCTACCCCTTACCAAAGATGTATTCGGTGTATTCTCCTCCTCGAAGTAGTTTACTATTATGCCTACAGCCTTAGAAATCAAGTATATGTACAAATGCCCCTTACCAAGATCTTGTTTGTGTACATACGCAAGGAAGAAATAAATTAATGGAGATAGAAGTTAATTCCATGATTTTTTTTACCAATTACTTAGGTGAATATATCGATGTCCTATTTAGTCTGACGTGGTTCGGATCCATGCAGGATTATCTGAGCTACTTCCGAGGTGGGAATGTTAAACTCCTGAAATGTCACTTGCATAGAGATTATGATCGAGAGCTCTCATTGGACAACTCACATTTATATTTTTATATCTCGAATTACTAATTTTGAACATAAGAGGGATCAGATCGAAAAATTTCTCTCGACTGTGATCTTTATGTAATTGGCACTCTAAGAGCTCAACATTTCCATCTCGAAGATATCTTAGACAATCCTACATGTATGGGTCTGAATCACATCGAACTGATCAATACGTTAACAGCATATTCTCCTAACACCTATCGTTAAAAATATCTATCACCCACAATTGCTTATACGTTGCTATTTATATTTACTAATTTTTTAAATATCTTACTGTAAACAACCAATATCTTTATCAATTGACTAATTAGAAATTTGTATTGGACACTTTCTTTGTTTCAAAAATTAATTTTTATAAATTTATAAAAATATAATAACTTAAATTTCTGAATGCTCAGATTAATTTGATGTTTTTTAAACCTAAACCTTAAGAAGATATTGGCATTATCAAGGAAGATATATGTGCAAATAAAAAAAAAAGAGTTTTTCCATATCTATCATTTTAAAGTTTGAAAATACATATACATCGCTCTAATAATTTAAATTATTTACATATATATCCAAATATTTAAGTCTTTCGTATAAATAGGTTAATATTTAAGCTAATTATTGGTCATCAAGATCATCACTGATTTTTAAAAATAAAATATTTAATACCTTAAATATCTTTTATTACTTTCATAAATTTATTTTTTAAGAATTCTATTTTCTATCACTTATGCAATAATATATTAATTGGATATCTCAACAAAGATATTTCTTTCATGTGTATACTAATTTTAGAGGGGTTTTTGATGTTTTGGTGCAACTGAAAATTTAATACTATCATCTTAGTGGTCGACCGATTGGAAACAAATTATCATTATACATATATTCGAGGGTTAAATATAGATATCACTAATTTATAGGGATATATATGCACACCAATAAGATAGAATAATAATGATGGAAATGAGGCGGAAAGGGAACGGAATCCAAGAAAGCAGAGTCGTACGGGACGTGGATTCCCATCGAAGGAGTTCTTCGAGACAACTCCATCCATGTCGTGCGTTCAAACTTGCAGCGATCCCTTTAAAACGCTTCCCTTTCCTTCGTTCTTCGCCGATCCCTTTCCCCTCATCCTCTGTCTGCCTCTGTCCCCCTCGCAAAGGGGGAGAAAGGAAGCATTTTTAGAGCGCCAGACCCGCTCTCAGCCCCATTGTTTTGATCCCTTCGACGCCGAACAAGCGAAGCAGGGTCGGGATGTCGTTCCCGAGCAAGCGCCGCGAGATGGACCTGATGAAGCTGTAGGTAGATCCCCGTCCATTCTTGTTTCTTCTCGTGGGTTTCCTTTTTCTTGATTCTCGTTATCGTTTCGTCTTGTGATGCTTAGGATGATGAGCGACTACAAGGTGGAGATGACGAACGACGGGATGCATGAATTCTTTGTGGATTTCCATGGTCCGAAGGAGAGTACGTCTTCTGCACTCGCGAATCTGTGACCTCCGTTGTGTTTGTTTCACGTAAAGGGTTTTATTGGATCTTTTTTTTTACCCTTTCCCATATCCTTGCGCATCTGATTGGACCGGAAAAAGAAGTGGTTGGTGCAAAAGAGGGACTCTGAGTTATCGGCACTCGGTTTTGGTCTTTCGGATCATTTTTTTAGCCAAAAATTAGCCTTTGATTGAGTTGAATATGTCAGAGAAAAGTAGCGGTTGATGTGAGGGAGGGCTATTTATGCCCTTTATTGGCTTTTATTTTGCTTTAATCTTTTTCTTCTGTAACAAAATAGTTTGTTTTCTGTCAGTATTGAGATATTTGACATGTAGTGTCTTTAGTATGTCCACCTCATCTATATGGTTAAAAGTATTTCTTTTGTGGCTACTCTCTTGAGATTCAGGGCTAACATGAAGTTTTAGTATTAGTGTGTTTTCTTGTGTTCTTGGATTATCTTTTGAATCCGATTGGTTGTATTATGTTTTGGCAATAATCTTTGATACATGTTGATAATGACAGGCCCTTATCAAGGAGGAGTGTGGAGGATAAGGGTGGAACTACCAGATGGTTATCCTTACCATTCTCCCTCGATTGGCTTTGTTAATAAGATGTATCATCCTAATGTTGATGAAATGTGAGTGTTTGGGTGATACTTTCTGTTAGTTCATTATATTGTGGCAGTACTTTTCCATTTTCTTTAGCCTTCTTTTTCAGTGATCTAGATGGTTTAAGCAAACTCCAAATATTGGAATTCATGCCCATGTTTTTCTCCTGCCAACGTTTCAGGTCTGGTTCAATTTGTTTGGATGTTATCAACCAAACTTGGAGCCCCATGTATGGTAATAGAAAGTTGCCCTTATCATTTTTCCTCAAAGAATTTCATCATTGGCAGATAATATGATTAATATGATGTGCTACATCTAATAATTAGACAGGTTCAGTAGATGTTAATTTTCTGCAATTTTTCTGTCAGATCTTGTCAATGTATTTGAAGTTTTCCTTCCACAACTTCTTTTATACCCAAACCCTTTGGATCCATTGAATGGGGAGGCTGCAGCATTGTTGATGCGTGATGAACCTGCTTATGAACAAAAAGTCAAAGGTGATGGAATTTAATTTATGCTTAATGTGTTTCTTTCTAGATTTGGGACAAAACATGCTAGTTCTATCTATCATCTGTGCATTGTCTTGGATTAATCAAATTATCAATAAAATGAACTTAGTCTGTATTGGCCTCCTAGCAATGTCCTGTTGAAATTTGCTCTGCAAATGACCCTATAGGACATACCTTTGATCCAGAGGAAAACTTCTCGTATGTAGGTTTACATTTGTGCCTAAAGTGAGCACACTAGAGTGTCTAAAAGATCAGGTAGCACATGAGGTTGAAAGGATAAATGAAGAGCAAGGATCAGGATCAAGATCTACAAGAAATAAATTGTCATGCATAAATTATACTTCTTGATAAGCATGTTCATTCTGATTTGCAATCTTTGCACCAGTATTTTGTTTCTAGTGCTGAGTTTCTAGCTTGGGGAAGTTCTGGTTATGATGATAACACACCTAAAATATGTCTGGACTAATGGGAAGCCAATGACAACAAGAGACCTGCAGTTAAGCTAATTTACTTGGATGTAAAGATACAGACGGAAGAGTAGCTGGTTATTGATTTTTGCTTATCAATTGGAAGATATAGGTCTGGACAATTGGGGTATCAGATCTCTCTTACCAACATGTATTCTAGGGACTTAATTGATCTTGTGACCGTGGAAGAATATTCTGATTGGAATGATCAAACTTTGGAAGAAAATCTTTTTCTCTAGCCTGTGGTAGTTCAACCTTGCATATATCCTACTAGGTCGTTATCTGGAATTTGCACTTGTCTTTTGCTCCTATGGCAGTTGGAGCATTGGGCGCTTTGTTGTGCACATTCAAGAAAGAAGTTACTAAGATTAGAAATTTGTTGAATAAGAAACAGATTAAGTTTTGACATCAATCAAAATTAAACGATCACCGTGGTTCTGATTCTTATAATTATTCATATATGATTTCTCTTTTGGTATTTCAGGTACCTTCTTGGTTATCGGTTTAAGCTTAGCTTGTTATTGTCTATCACCAGACATAATTAAATTGCTTGAGGACAGTTTACTATCATCAATAAAGAAAAAGGAGTGAAGTGGTTTTCCATTAGATTAACCTATTGCAACCAATCTCTGAATGCACTATTATCTTCAGTTGCACATTTTGGAAGATGTCTTTTTAGGAGTCTTAAGTTACAAAAGCCACTGACTGATTGTTTCAGATGTATGCTATAAAGGATTTGATTCATCTATCTGATTGATCAATAAATTTATTTTATATTACTTGCCTCCAGTGAGTAATTTGTAGTTATAGCGTAATTCTCTTTTCGTCACAGAGCTACTTATTGAATCAAACATATGATCTAGGTTTGGAATCTCTTAATATCAATTGTGTTTACATGTTCTTTCTGTCATTAGACACTTGACATCCAAATCTTTTAGGATTGTGGGCATTTGTTGTAGACTTTTTGTTATTCCTTTGGTCATTTCTGGCTCAGATTTTAGTTTCACTTTTAATCATAGTTTGTGGTATATCAATTCTGATATACATCAGTGTCGAATTAGTGAACCACGTTAGCTGTTTGTACTTGTGCAGCAAATTTAGTTTTTGTGCAAGCTATTTCTGTGCATAGCACAGTTGACTTTAAATATTCTGTTAAGAGTATGAACTGGTTCTTGTGTCCAGGAATTTTGAGACTTTAGAGGTAACTGAAAATGAAGCAATAGTCTTAGTTTTGTTGTCTCAACGCTTTCTCTAGTGCTGATTGTAGAAGGGTGATAGCAGGCTGTTTCTTAATGAGAATCCTTTGTTCTACCATTAGTTCTTGTATCATATGTTCAATCCTTAAACTTTAGAACCTGTGCAGTTGATTTCTTCTACTTAAAACCAATTTATGTTGTCGACAAGACTACATATACTTTGATATTTGTTGATGTTTTTTAATCTGTATTTAGTTTTTTTATGGCCATTGTTTGTCCCTCTTTATCCAGAATACTGTCTGAAGTATGCAAAGCCGGAAGACATTGGTGCTTCCCCTGAAGAAAAATCCAGTGATGAAGAGCTGAGTGAAAATGAGTGTGATTCAAGCGACGAACAAATGCTGGGAAAACCTGACCCTTAATGGGGTTTTGTTTCGTATACATCTTTGTTTGAACTACCGAAAGACAAAAAAAAAAATTCCAACTCTTCATGTCATGTGCCACTGTAAATAAGCATACTAAAATCAAGTTATGTGTATTGTGTGAATTGACTCAGTGCAGCAGGTGATTTGGAACTCGGTAGTAGATCGAAGACTTGTATCAACTAAAGGTGGCCCTGCGAAGCACTGAATTCAACAGCATAAATATGCATCAGTTATTGATGTGGCCTTGTTGATTGGCCAACAAGCCATGACAAATCTTTTAACACATGAAATCACATCCTTAGTGAGCCATTAGTGGTCTCGAACTTTCTCCTGCAATTCCTAGCAGTTTATGATATGGACATTGAAAGAACATTACATTCCTATTGATCATCCTGATAGATCTGCCCCTTCCATTGCTTCAAGTGCTGTCCAAGGTGTTGCTGTGTCTCTTGGTGGCTTCTGGATTGGTAAGATTCTATTATGCTGCAAGGACTCAGTGTAAGTTCTGCAGTGTTATATGATTCTAAATATTGAGAAATTTGTCGAATAAGTGGTGTAAAAATATTATATTCCCAGTATTTGCTTTCAGTTGACATTCATGAGATTAGATATCATATAATCTAAACTCTTTTAATATTAGTAATATTGATCTATCTTTAATCATTTTGATTTCTATTTAACACATGAATATTAGTGATGAAGATCAATTTTGATCTAACAAAGTTTTTACTAATTAGTTATCAACTTAAAAAATATGTAGGATAAAATTTTAAATCCACAATATTAAGTAATGATGTCATTTGTTAGTATATATACATGCCCCCCCCAAAAAAAAAATCATATTATTAGATTTTTTTAGAATTCTTTGTTTTTTTCATTCAATGATGAGCAATTTTTTAGGATATAATACATGCTAAAAATCATATTATTAGCCTTCAAGTTTTCTAGATAGCACCCCCTCATTACTAAAGAGTTTCTGTGGATGCCTAACATGACTAAACGGGTGTTGTCGGTTTAATTATTTTTGAATAAATTTATAATATTTTTTTTATTATTAAACTATAATTTTATTTAAAAAAATACTAAAGTAGAATCTTAATTCATTTAAATTCTCAGTAAACATTAATTATTTTCCTGTATTAATTTCATAAACGATTTTATTTGAGAGTTTTTTTAGAAATTTTGAATGAAAATTAATACTCTAAAATATTTCAATAGAAAGGATGACATAACCTAAAATTTAGATTTATAATTTTTAAAAATCATAATATTTATTTTAATTATTAAAAAGTATAATAAACAATTCTCTGTTATAATATTTTTGAATAGATTTACTATGTATTTTTTAATCACTGAACCAAAACATTATAACTCTAATAAAAGATATTCTAACTTACTTTTAATTAATTAAATTTTCACTAACAGTAAATATCAATTTTGGAGGTATTGTAAAATTATTAATATGAAACTTTGAATAATTTTGGATGAAAATTATGAAGATCTTTATATATTTCAAAATAAATCATTTTAAATGTAGGAATGAGAAGTGTGATCCTACAAAAACCTAAAACATGAAGAATTTCCATGGAATCGCCTTTCAATGATTATATGACCTCAAATGATGGGAACATATTCCCTAAATTGTCTCATCAGTTTTGGACGGTAGCGTTACTATTTGACAAAGCCATTCCGCTCATCACTTCATTTATGTCCCCATTTGTGTGCTTCGCCCTATGAGCGAAGAAAATAGCCCCCAAGGAGATGCTGCTGCGTACGACCGCGTCCGCTTGCGTCTGGACCGACGTGGATGGCGCTGGACGCGCCACATCGTCCTCAGCAGAAGCGACGAAGCGTGCAAAGGTTGCCTCCCTCCTCCAATGGCTGCCCACCCCCGCTCGCTGAACTTTAGAAGAAGAAGAAGAGGTACTGTACTTGCAGCAAAGATTGTTGCAGCGGTCTCCTCCATCCATGCCTCCGTCACATCTCCGCGAACTGTTTCTTCCATGGCAGCCACCCCAAATTTATTTCTCCAAGACAAATACCACGTAAATTGGCGTACTGCTTTGGATCTGCATAGATCTTCTTGTCCTTGATCTCGCGGAATGGAAGTCCTCCGAGGACCATTAGGCTCAGCTCAAACGAAGTTTCACTTCCCACGGACGTGATGATTGTAATGATGGTCCTCTAACGAATGAAATGGAGTTCGGCATTGCATGGGCGTCTGTTTGATGAGCATAACGACGGGGACTTCACACGATCCTTTTCTTCCCAGGATCGTGACTGTTGCTGGTGACTGTTCAATTCATAAAAGCCTGGTGAAATGAATGCTTCGTCCTCTTCGGCTGTGATGCATCGAAAGATTCAAGGCCCGGAAAAGGTTAAGCAGAAGCTTCTCAATTACAAGCATGCATGTATTGGGAGCAAAAATGGAGATCAACATGCGTTTGATAGATATACACACATGGCTCGTGTTCAAATACAATTACCGAGGAAGAGCAACTTTTTCGTCACCTATTTCCTACCTCATCCTGAGAACAAACTAATGAGTCCAATGCTGAGTAACTCACACCAAGTAAAAAGTTTCACCAACCTATCTCGAACATTGAGAATAACAAGGCAAATCCGATCATTGATCGTACCTAAAGCTACAAAACAAGATAGCCATTGTGGTGCGATATCTTCAAACGAATAATGGTGCATTGAATCTCTTCCCTCTCCATAAGACTGCCGTAGATAAAGCATTTGTGCAATGACTGACTTCCTAATTCTGACGATTGTGTTTCTGTCTGGCATAAGACAAAGTTGATGATGATGTATAAGGTCATGAAGAAGACTACAATGTTGATGATGATGATATATAAGGTCATTGATGATGATATATAAGGTCATGAAGAAGACTAAAATGTTGATGATATTTATTGTATAGGGTCATGAAGAAGACTACAATGTTGATGATGATATATACGGTCATGAAGAAGACTCTGTAAATGTAATGGTTTTAGTTAACTGTGACAACGCCAATTAACTAGCTATGATTAACTCGTTTCTAACCAGACAATTACTAGAACATAATTGAGACTAACATAGTTATGGCAGGCACATTTCCTTCAAATTTCATGGAGGTGGAGGTTGTCATTCATGTAATTTTCAGCAAGCAACTGTTATCATTTTACTGCCATAAAATTTGTAGACAACGAGGACATTAATTTCCTCAGCTCTTCTCATGCTAACGAACATGATGAGCTACAGACGGAGCAGGAGAGGTGAAACTTGAAACAGTCGTCTGCAGTAACTATGACATCCAATGATAGATCAGAAATAATTAGGACAAAAAGGCCCAGATGTTGAATCAGGAGGAGCTCACATAAGGCAGTGGCTCCACAAAGTCAAATTCATACAATGATTATTCATATTTGGCCTACTCAACATCTTGTTTACTTTTGTTTCTTTGTGACTTTTAGCCACCATGCTTATTCAAAAGATAAGTCTAACCATTGTTTTACTACTTTGTCGGAATGTAGAGAAGGGCAGCATTCATAACTATATGTCTTCAGTCATAAATTACTGCAGTTAAATTATACAGAGAGAATTAACAATTATGCAGCACAATGGAGAAAAGGCTGTATACAAACATGGATCTACATGTGAAGCAGAACTGCAGACAATTTCTGCATTAATGATTAGCAAGCAAGAAATTAATTATTATGATAAATACACAACTATATACAAATAAATGACAAAGACACCATTTTGGCATTTATAATGGGAGACCATCCATCCATTCATCCATTAGTTTTGACCTTTTTATACTTTGAGCAAGTTTGGAGCTTCACATCTAATATAATCCAGTGATGCCCTGACACCTATTACTGTACATGGGACGTAAACTAAAAGGAAGTCCACATTTATTGGGTTTGTTTCCATTAAGCAATGGTGAAATCCATGAGGAAATTACCTTCGGCTGTGCCCATCACTGCACTGGTCACTGAAGGTCCCCAGCAAGGACTAGTCGTTGGCTGCTGAGGTACCATGATTTTTGGCATCTCCTTTGGAGGACATGAGGATGTCAACAAGCAGAAGAGAAGCCTACAGTAATTTTCTTTTTGGCTGAAGGCATTTGGTTTTAGCTTTCTGGTTATGGAGTTTAAAGCTCTGCCCGAGGTTCTCAAGTTGCAGTGGGTTCTCATCCGAAATGATAGCTGATGTTTGCTTGTTGGCAGGGAAAGAAGGTAACGCAGTTGCTTGCCAAACTTCGTCTGCGATTACTTGCTGTCATCATCTGACATGCTTCTTCCTTCTCCAGGGAAGATAGAGAACGAAGTAGAGCGAGCATTATAGATCACGGTTTCTGTTCTTGCAGACAGTTTGTGGAGATTGCAGAACTTGCAGTGCAGTGCAGTGCTTTGTTTCTGGTTCCCAAGCATTTGGCCCATCAGAGATTGTAACGATGGCAATGGAGGCCCCATTAAAAGTGGCTTTGGGCACTCTTGCTTTTGTAGTTTTCTGGATTTTAGCTGTGTTCCCCGCAGTTCCCTGCTTACCCATTGGAAGGACCGCAGGCTCTCTCCTCGGCGCCTTGCTCATGGTCATCTTCCGAGTCATATCACCCGAGGAGGCCTACAGCGCGATCGATCTCCCAATTCTTGGCCTCCTTTTCGGGACCATGGTCGTCAGTGTCTTCCTCGAGAAGGCCGACATGTTCAAGTACCTGGGCCATTTGCTCTCTTGGAAGAGCCGAGGAGGGAAGGACTTGCTCCTCCGGATCTGTCTCGTTTCTGCAATCGCGAGCGCTCTGTTCACCAACGACACCTGCTGCGTCGTGCTAACGGAGTTCGTCCTCAACGTCGCGAGGAAGAACAATCTGCCACCCAAACCTTTTCTTCTGGCACTGGCGTCCAGTTCCAACATTGGATCCGCAGCTACTCCGATCGGGAACCCGCAGAATCTAGTGATCGCTCTCCAGAGTGGCATGTCCTTCGTCGAATTCCTGTCGGGGATCGTCGTTGCGATGCTCGTGGGAGTAGTCGTGAACGCGGCCATTCTGCTCTGCTACTTCTGGAGGCTGCTCTCGGCCGACAAGGACGAAGACGTGGACTCAGCGGCGGCGGTGGCGGCCGAGGTCGATGTGAACCTGCATCGGTTTTCGCCGGCCACGATGTCGCACCTCAATATCAAGAATTCTCAGGCATCGGCGAGTGATGCTTCGGCACAGAGCTCCATTTCAGGTGCTGCGAACTTGAGATGCAGGACTAGTAGCGCTGACGGTGGTGTAACGGATTCTGCAATGGCGCCGAATCCATCGAGAGATGGAATTTGTGTAAGCGGGGACGACGGTGCATCAACAACATGGAGGACGCAATTGTGGAAGACATGCGTCTACCTCGTCACCGTTGGAATGCTCATATCGCTCTTGCTGGGGCTGAACATGTCATGGACAGCCATCACAGCGGCTCTTGCGCTCGTCGTCCTCGACTTCAAGGACGCACTCCCTTGCCTTGAAAAGGTAATGCATATATATATATATATATATATATATATATATATATATATATATATATAGACATGCATGCATGCTTTCGGAAGGCTTATCTCTGCTTGGAGAAGTGCTGATCGCAACGCTCGTTGCTGCTTCAGATTTCGTATTCCTTGTTGATATTCTTCAGCGGGATGTTCATTACGGTGAACGGCTTCAACAAGACCGGCATACCGAGTGCCTTGTGGGAGTTCGTGGAACCATACGCACAGATTGATACCGTCGGAGGGGTTGCGTTGCTATCCTTGGTGATTCTTCTGCTCTCCAATGTCGCCTCCAATGTGCCCACCGGTACCTTCTATGTCTTTTTAACTTATTTGAGAGGAAACCAAAAAGAAGAAGTCATTCTACTTCACACTCTGCTTGTTTCAGTTCTGCTGCTGGGAGCGAGGGTTGCGGCATCGGCTGCAATCGTTTCCCTGGCCGAGGAGATGAGGGCGTGGCTGATACTGGCATGGGTCAGCACAGTTGCAGGAAACCTCTCCCTGCTGGGCTCCGCTGCCAACTTGATAGTCTGCGAACAGGCTCGGAAAGCTAAATCTTTTGGATACAACCTCTCCTTCCTCGGCCATCTGGTGTTCGGAATCCCTTCCACGCTCATCGTCACTGCTATTGGCTTGGTCTTCGTCCGAAGTTGATCGAGCGAGCGAGACGAAAGCTATGTGCATCCGACAGGACCAGAAGAAACTGGTTCTAGCCACTACTAGTGATTTCGAAATTGTTGCAGAACAAAATAATACTAGAATGTAAATTAGGCCTTCATCGGTTTAAGGACCGGAGATGATTAGCTTATCCTTATCCTAATAAGACTTCATAAATACGCCATTGTGCACTGAATTGCATGAATTTCTATTCTCTCCTCTATAAAATCTTTCGGATCTGATATCTTCCCTACTATTTTCCAATAAAGGTACTAGTGTCGTAAGAGAATGTTCTATAAAGCATTTAGCGTTCCATAGAACATATACTTTTATCATTGTTACTCCCTCGAAACTGTACGAAGATTAAACTGCATTTTCAGAGCGTGTGAGGTGGATTAATCAAAGGCTCCTCCAATGGTCCACTCTGACACAATCACCCTAAACAGCATAGAAGACACGGAACCATGCATCTAACATTATTTCAAAGTAGTTTGCTTAGACATATATAAAGTAGTTAGGCTGCCAAATTAATTAGCGTCCGATATTCAATTGAAAATTGTTACCAGTATTAACAGTATATTATTACCATTACTCTGGATGGTAACAACTTCCGGTTCATGACGGACAGAAAGCACTTGATTGAAAACGCAAGCTTCCGGTGGATCCAATAAAGAAAGATACACCGCTAATTCACATACAAGGGTTTTATTTTTTCCACATACACACCCCAAAAAATGAAAAAACAAAAAACAACTATGCAACTGTATATGTACATCGGATGAATAATACAAGGAATATGAAACAGCAACTGTGGTATGCTTACAGACCGTTTGTGAACTCCAATCACCCTTTAATTTTGATCTGAATGTTGGGCTTGGCAACAGGGCAAATCGAACATCAATATCTTCTGGTCATTTACTGCACATCATCTTTCTTGAGCCACCATCTTTAGCTCGGTGTGACTTCAAGGAGGTTTAAAATTAAAAAGCTTACTCTGTAATATTACTTCTACCAGAATCTGTCTGATCGATTTGTAATACTGTATGTGCAAGTGGGTTGAAAGCCTTCAACAAAAGACCCAGAGCAAAGGAGCATGATGCTCGAACAACTGCATCTGGTGATCGATTCATTCGGGTTACTAATGCTGCAAACACCTGGTAGAAAAAGGACATTAAGATTCTCTTAAATAGATCCAGACACCATGGATCAGCAAGAACAAGAATTTTTATATAACCGGCCAAGGTGACAGCAAGCAATGGTGCTAAGTAACCGGCCAAATGCAGAAGTAAAAACCTGCAAACAGTAAGGAGCCAAAGACCGCTGATCTTCTGAAAGTGACAGCAAGCAACTGGAGAAGTAAATTGCATTTGCTTGTATAACCGGCCAAGGTGAATCAAAAGCCTGTGGCAACAATATGCAACGCATAAGTGTTTTACTGTAATCAAATGCAACAAGAATACCTCCCAACTATACCTGGATCAATGGTGCTAAGTAACTATCAACTCTAGAGGCCAGGAGTTGATAGACATGCCTTGATAGATCTCTTATGAAGTCCTCATAATCGCTTCTGATACATAAGGAAAAAATGGCTCACATGATCATTTAGAAGTTGTAGTTCTTGACTTCTTGTACGAGATTGGACAACCTAAAACTGACCTTCTTTCGGAACTGAAAACTTGTTTGTTAAAAAGGGCAGAGAAGCCATCAGCTTCTATCAAGGGTGCAAGCTGTCGAAGGGTATTCTAATCAATTGAAAAGAAAAAGGTCAGCTGATCACTGAAAAGCAAAATAAACATAAAGATGGAAAACTCTATAGCATCATACCCTGCATGCTTGACGAACATTCAGATCATCATCATGAAGATGAAGAATCAGGCGAGGGATAGTGGCATGAACCTAAATGATATAAAGAACAATGAGTGGGAGCCAAATGAACTATGACAGCCTCCAAAAATAAAGCTACATTAGCCACTCGTTCTTTCACAGAAAGGACATTTTGCAACAGAGACTAATCAAGCGTATATTCATGCAGTCAGCAGATATTTAAACAAGCAGCAAGAAGTCATAACATCATTCAGTGACACTGAAATCCTTGATAAGCACATTAATAAATTTGTCAATATCATGTTACTAACCCCATACATGAACTTCTAACTAGCTTTAAAAATGGGAACAGTTTGTCTTGCACAATACTCGTTGACTTAGTTGTTCAGCTTCTGAGTTCCAGGTTAAGGAGATTGCAAGCTCATCTATTAATCAGTCAGCCATGGTATCCTAACAACATGCTGCATCAAAGAGAAGCCCCCTCTTTTTTGTTTAGTGGATTAAAGAATGCTATCATTTGGCCTAATTAAATAATACAAGATTTCCTTATAGACTTTATTTTGACAAAAATAATTTTGATGAACACTAAAGGTAGAACACCTACTCATGAAATTTCACAGTACTTTGAAGACGAAAGCAAATCTGCAGGTGTGTTCCAAGAAGATTATCATTTGCTTGTCCACCCTTAACAAACTTATGCTGTCTAGATATTTCTCAAACTCATGAGATCCTTCCGGAAGAATTTGGAACATCCATTTTGCATATGTAAATTCAAGCAGGTATAAGAAAATAGCACTTTCTTGAGACATCACAAATACAAAAAACGGATTCAAAATTCAAGAAGATCCTCATACAATGCGTCACCATTTAATGAGCACCCAGACCATGAGTCAACTGAATTATTTTGTATGATATACACAATCTTAAAATTCTACTATTAATCAAAACTCAGTTGATCCTAGTACAATGAGTTTTATTCAACAATTGATCCTGGTACAACGAGTCAATCTCATCCGACAATTTTAAACTTAGTACTAGGATCAAATGTTTAGATAAAACCAAGGTTTTTAATTTCGAATGACACCACTCGTACCGAGCGATACGTATTGGTCCGCCGACAGACTGGTATGCGGACTACTCGCTATTGGGCGGTACTGTTGATTGGGGCTGTTTCCGCCCCATTACCACCCGAAATTGGTCGGTGACGGTCGATTTCGACCGTCGCCACCCGCTACCAGGCGGTATTAGCCGAGGGAGAAGAAAGAAGAAGGAAAAGAAAAGGAAGAACTTGGAGATCCGATGTCGCTCTCCCTCGACGATCCCGATTAGTCGCCGCCCTCCCTTGTCGGACACCGTAGATGAGATGTCGCTTCCTCCTCGCCTGAGGCGACGAGGCCTCGGCATCGTCGACGACTTCTCATTCAGGCGAGGAGAAGAAGCCTTGGCGACATCATCGAGGCTTCGCGGGGAGAAGAAAATGATGTTTCTTCTCCCCACGTGGGGAGAAGAAACAAGGTGATGTTGCCCCTTTTTTTCTTTATACACACACACACACACACACACACACACACACACACACACATATATATATACCGCACAATATGCCAGAGCGTATTGCTCAGTACTCGTACCATACCGTACCGAGTTGAGCTCGATACTTCGGTATGGTACGAAATTATGAACCTTATATAAAACTCATTGTACTAGGATCAACTATGAGTCAACCTTATCCAATAATGTTTACAACAAGAATATTGGTATGGTAGCAGTGTATCACACACTTAAGGAATTGAAAACTCATTCGACAAATTTTATACCTTTCTTGACATTTTGCTAAAGATCAAGTTTTGTCCATATATACCATTTGAACATCCTAATCGCATGTGATAGTTGTACATCTAGTATACATACCTCACTGAGGATGAATAGTACACCTTGTTTTAATTAACCATCTGCAAAAATTGTGTTGTGGATGAATCTTCACAAGAAAATCTCACTGACTTCACTAATTAGGACATTGCAAGGAGACAAATCTTGGCAACTCTATCTTTTATTTGTATATCGACGTACAAGTCAACTAGGAACTTACTGGGTTATCAATAAATTGTTTTTAGAAAAGGAAAAAAACAACAAAGAAGGAACGCATTGGTAACTCCTCCAGTCTTAAGGTAAGAAGAAACTAGGTTGACAGAAAAACAGAGAGAAATGCACACAAAGATATGTTTCATGTATTACGACAGTGAAAATATGAACTCTCAATCCTAGTATTGCCTTTCAGTGTACTTGCTATCTTTTTTGCCTTGATCTTTAAAGCTAAGTTTTTAAACTTAATGTCATATAAACCAAGGTTCACAATTTCATACCGTACTGGGGTATCGAGCTCAGCTCGGTATGGTACAAGTATACCGAGTGGTATGCTCTGACATATCGCTCAAGATATATATATATATATATATATATATATATATATATATATATAATTTAAAAAATAAAGAAAAGGGCGATGTCGCCTTGTTTCTTCTCTCCGCGAAGCCTCGACGACGTTGTTAAGGCTTCTTCTCCCTGCGAGGATGAGGAGAAGTCGCTGATGGCGCCGAGGCCTCGTTGCCTCAGACGAGGAGGCGATAACTCATCTGCGGCGTCCAGCGAGGGAGGGCGACAACAGATTGGGATCGTCGAGAGAGAGCGACACCGGATCTCCAGGTTCTCCCTCTTCTTCCTTCTCCCTCGGCTAATACCGCCCGATAACGGGCGGCGACGGTCGAAATCGACCGTCACCGATTGATTTCAGGTGGTAACAGGGCGGAAACAGCCCCAATCAACGGAACCGCCCGGTACGGGCAATATCATTCGAAATTAAAAACCTTGATATAAACCATTCTAAAATGCTGCGATCAATTCCTCTCTCTAGGAGCTGATCATAAAAGAACTAAAAATCAATCTGACTACATATATACTTACACATACTGGTTGAATTGCTACATATAAACATGTATTTATAACAGCCTGACGAAAGGCCAGTACCATTCCATATTATACCTTGGTACATGTTGGCATCTATTTCATACTGGATGGTACCTATTGGCATAATTACCGAGAATGCGAATACCATATTGGTCCAACAAAACACAGAACTGGCATCAGACAAATTTTGAACCTGGGTATATCCAAATCCAACGGTGTCTAAGGATTATAGAAACTAAGACAGGATTAGTAATCATATTGGGAACAAATAAAATATTGCTTTTCAGTTGGTGACAGCATTTGAGTGAAATACCTGCTCAAGAAAAGCCTGATGTTGTGAACCCATTCCAAAGTTGCTTAATGCTCCATAGGCTGCAAAAGCATTCGAACGCATTTTCTCATTCATGGAGATCTGTTCACAAAAAGCAAATATTATCCTGATGTTAGTGTCATGCTTTATGGGTAGATACTTAGCTGACAGGAACATGGACAGAAAGAATGCAAAGTATCTTATGAAATTAAAGAGAAACAGAAATAGGGTTTCCAACACTCATGTTGGCAACACCTGGTCACACATGCACAAATTTATCTAGAAGCTTGATCACAATGTTATAATTATTTTAGCATTAATTGGTATGCGACCGTCATGAAGGTAAATTTGCAACTTCTATTCAAACATGAAATGAAGGAATCTCTAAATTACAAATTTCATGACAGAAAGCCACAAAGCAGAAACTTAATATAATCCTTAATCAATACAATACTCATTTGAAATATTTTCACCTGCAAATGAGCAGTAAACAGAGCACTCACTGTATAGCAATCATTGCAGTATATTTCCAATTGCAAAAAATGCCATTATAAGCACACTTTTCATGTTAAAAATATTAAGATAATAAAAAAAGTAAAAGACAGAAAAGAAGACACTAAGCATAACATTACATATACATAAAGCATAAGCAAGAATGTCTAAACAAATACATGTGGTGCCATGTGACCAATTGTCACAGGTTGGACATGGTGCCTTGCTTAGCTAGGAAGCACGGACACATCATTTTGGTTGGCGTATCCGTGTCGGACATGTATCAGACACGGATACATCACCGACATGGCCTGACACGTGTCCGACACATATCCTATTTATTCTTCTTTTTTTTTTTTGGGACACGACATATCCGTGTTGGACATCTCCCGTGCCCGTGCCCACGCCCTTCCTTGCTTGACACTTGCGTGTGGTGTTGAGTCGCATGGCCTTCACATGAGGATGGGGGAAGCTAGAGGAATTTGGGGGATATGGGGAATTTGCGGATTCTCACCAAACCTGGAGGCGAGGTGTGTGAACACCAGCAGCAAGTGGAATTGCAGCGGAAGCAGATTCAACAAACTTCAGTAGAAGCAACAGAGCACCAGATTGCAGTTGAAGTGACACTGTTGCGTCTTTGCCATCGTGCCTTAAGCTTGCTTTCGCTGTCCCCTATTGCACGATGCACGCCCTCAATGACCCGTCGCTTATCACCATATGCACTCGGTGTCCCTCTCACCCTCAGGAACCCATTGCCTATCATCAGCACCCTCACTCGTAGGTTTCTCTTGGCATCCCTCTCGTCAATCCGTTGCCAACAACAAGAATCATGGGCTTCCCTCAGCGTTCCTATTGCCGACCCATCACTGACCGTGTAGAACGAGCAAGCGATTGTGATTTCAATCCTTCTGTTTGTTTTTAATATTTTTTAATTAATTTATCACCTTTTATATTTATATTTTCATGTTTGCCCAATTATATATTAGATATAATGTCTTACTATTATAATGTTTGCCTACTATAAAAAGCCTAAATTATGAATAAGATATAATAAATCTACTATAATATCTAAATTATAATGTCAGCTTCTTATTCATTATAACTCAAGTGTATAACAAGAGTAATAGGTTAGGTCTTAGTCTTACTATTATGATTTTTTATTACTGTCTCTTATTACTGCCTCCTATTCATAATAGGTTTGATCTTATTTATTATGCTATATTAGCCATGATATATGTTACATTGTGAATATATAATGATTATTGTAATATAATTTTTTATTTTACTTTTGCTTTTACGAAAACACATATAAAACACATATAAGGCTTATATTAACATGAAAATTCCACTAGAAAATATAATTAGATTTAGATGATTTTAATTAATTAAATTTGTGTGATGATATTTATTTGTTCACATTGTTGAGTCTATAAAATTTAAATATATATGCTATAAAACTCATGCTTTATATTATATATATATATATATAATATTAAATATACACATGTCCTCACCGTGTTTGTGTCCATGTCATGTACTTCTTAGTTGCTTAAAGCAAGGTTTATAATTTTGTACCGTACCGACGTTTCAAGCTCAGCTCGGTATGATACGGTATGAGCGTACCGAGCGGTACGCTTTGGTGTACCGATCAGAATATATATATATATATATATAAAAGCAATGTCGCCTCGTTTCTTCTCCTTGCTAAGCTTCTCCCGACGTGGATGAGAAGTCGCCAACAACGCCGAGGCCTTATCACCTCAAACGAGGAGGAGGCGACATCTCATCTGCGACGTCCGACAAGGGAGGGCGGCAATGGATCGGGATCGTCGAGGGAGAGCAACGTCGGATCTCTAGGTTCTCCCTCTTCTTCCTTCCCTCTGCTAATAGCATCCGGTAGCGGGTGGCGACGGTCGAAATCGACAATTATCGACCGATTTCGAGCAATAATGGGGCATAAACAGCCCTAATCGACGGTACCACCCGGTACGGGCGGTATCATTGAAAATTAAAATCCATGGCTTAAAGCCAATATCCTACCTTTAATGCAGGTGCTGGTTATCAATAGAGTCAATAGGAATTGTTATGGCTAGACAGTCATTTCCTGCGTGTAGATTAAACAAACTTACAGATAAAAGATTAAAATGGAGATACAAAACTGATCGTCCCGCACGGATAGAGGACTTAATACTTTTGAAGTTAGTATTTGGTTGCTTGTGTTTTGGTGTATGTGGTATTAATAGAGGATTCTCAGTAAAGGAGGTTACCTGTAGATTTCTCAGCCGCACAGATAGATTTATTAAAATGGGATCTACAGCCTCTTCAGATGATGAGCTGAGAACCTACAGTCAGATTTAATCCGTATGCATAAGACCATGAAGACTAAGAAATAGTAAATATTTATGTATGCTTCAAGGAAAAAAGTGGTACTACACAAGTATCTTACACTAAGCAAGCATTGTACTGCGGTTAATTGAACTGATTCATCAGGGTCTTCGAGTAAAGCTACAATGACTCCAAGAACTTGTGCGATGTAGTTAGGCATATGACTCTTTGGAATCTGCAATGAGGTAAAAGAATATAAATCAGTTATGGAAAACATTGCTGTAGCTGTTTGTTTTTCAAATAAGATTTCTTGCTAATACATGCAAAAAGTGTGACATATATATAAGAACTAATTACTGCATGAACAGGATTCACAAATAGAAAATATAAATGACAACAGAGACACCATAACATGGTAATGACTGATAGGTATTCATGATTTATACTTATACCAATCCAAGGCATAAAAGATAAGTATGGCAAGTTCCCTACTGAGATCTGATAACTATAGCTAGAAAAGGTGAATTTGGAGTTTCTCAAACTAAACGAAGATACCCAAGCCATTCAGAAAAGAAGACACAAGAAAACATGAATACAAACAGCAAGAAAAGATTCGAAAATGCATTAGAATTAACATTAGACCATATAGACCAAACAAATACTAGTATGCAGAAACAAAAAGTGCAAGCAAAACAATTCAAATTGTAATATTGCATATTTGCATGAACATTGAGTAGCAGAAGTATAACAAATAACAAAGAGTTAAGGATGAGGGAAAAAAAATCTACAAATAACAATTGGATATGGAGGCCAAGCAAATAGAAAATGTACCTGCACAAGACCGCGCAGACAAAGGCTTCTCACAGTTGGTGATTCATCTGAAACATGCAAGCACATTGCCTCTACAATATGTTCCAGCAATGAAGGTAATCCGTCACTGCATGAATCAATTAAATCATAAATAGAATTGTCTCATGAGTAGACATCTATAATTTGATAAAAACAACAGATGCATGAAAAGCAGTGTATATGTTGGTCAGATTTACTAGTAATGTGTAGTGAGAGCTGAAGCACTTTGAACAGAAAAATCTTAGAAGTAATGTGGTCAAATCTGCAAGGACGACAACAAAATTGTTTGAAGGTATATACTTTAGTAGATTGGTACATGGGGAAAAACAAATTAAACATGTTTAATTTAAGAATCATAAGGTACAACAATGTCATTTGGCAGTGCATGGTTTTCCTTTGAAAAATATCTAATACATCTTGATACAGACCAAAGAGTCAAGTATCCATTGTAGTCTGGTTAGTTCGTATAAATGTTACATTTTTCTCTTTTAAGAAAATTCAATGTACTCTATTCATATTTAATGCACTTGATTTTGCATTATTGGTCCTGTTATCATTTAATAGGGCATTATCTATTATTTGGTGTAAAAGTTGGCCAAACAAGATAAAATAACTTTAGGGAGTAAAATTTAGTGGACACTAGGAAAAGATTAGACAAATCCTTATCTTATTCAGTTTTAGTCATGGATTGCCACACCATCCGAAATAGTATGAAAGGGTGGTACAAATCTGTCCGAGGGCTGATCGAAACCCAAGCCACCCTGTTTCAATCGAGCACTTGATTTGTGAGGCGTACCAATCATACTGCCAGCTGATATATATTGATGTCATCTCAATAGTTTAACTTGCTCAAATCTTAAGAGTTCCAACAACTAATCCAATATCTCAACACTTTTCTTTGTAGGTGATTCAAGATCTAAAGAAGCAATTTTCTACAACAAAGAATCATATGACAGTTCTTCCACGATGGATCTGAAAAAGAAAAGAATTTCAAATTTTGATCCCTATAGCCTAGAAGTTCCATTCATTTATGGCTTAGATATAATTCTTAGTTAATTTTAATTTATAAATTAGGAGGAAAAAACCTTAAAATAGGTTTTTTTTCTTCTCTGTCTCGACTGATTTTTAGTTTTTTTGCTAATTGTCAACACATACAATCGATCTGGCCAGGGACCGATATGCATGATCTGTACAAGACAACAATCTATGATTTTAGTGGTAGTTGAGTTATTTTTACTAATCTATATAAAAACATACAAACGAACGTATGAATGGCACTATTTTATTATCTTCTTGATTATGTTTTCTTCTGGCTTCTACTCTACTTTCCATCGCTTTGATTGCTCACCTTTTATCCCATTTTGCAATTTTAGTTACCTTTAGTCACTTGTCACATCAATTTGATGCTCTTGCATCCTTGATGCAATGCAACAGATCAGAACACAAATTTATACTACTGTTATTTCTTATTGTGTCAACTGATATCAAAGAAATTCATAAATCCTTGCAAAAAAGAATAACATTTTCGAGCTATAATTTTCTACCTTGAAATTCTATTCAAATTTTCTACCATTTTTATCCCACTCACAACCATAGATTTAATTCTTGTGTACGTCAGGCATATCGCCAAATTATCGCTTAACATTGACTTCCTGACTTGGAATCTAGGAGGGGCATTATGGAATATGCATCATGAATTATTACATGGTTCCGAGAGTTTCAATTATGTAATGATGCAATTGGAAGAGTTTCAACCAACAACAATGGACCATGCTAAAAGAAAAGTAATGTTTGATTGAATGTTTATAAAATAAACAATGTCTAATAATAAAGGTAACAACTATCATAATAATCTATCATATTTTTATTAATAACTTCATAGTTAAACAATGATGGTTGTGAAAGATATAAAGGTGCCAAATACCTATGACGAATGAACTCTGACAAAGCAGAAGCAGCAGCTTCCCTTTGAAACCTTTGATGCCTGTTTAATGCTTTGCTCAAAATCATACTTATCGGCGAAACCTATCAGATAAATCATCAACAGTAATCAAAGAGAACTCAATTAAAAAAAAATCTAAAACTGTTAGTTAATATAGCTACTTTATTATCATATGTTTGCACAATTAATGAGACACATCATGCAATGGTGGTTCCATACATGTCAGCACGGAAGCATGCTTTCTCAGAAAGTCACTCAAGAATCTATATACAGATGTCTACCATCAACAAGATTTCACTAATACAAATGTGCGAGCAAATTCAGAATTATTAAAAATCAGTTATTATGCTTACTTGGTTAGAAGGGTCAACAGAAAAAGGACTCAGCAACATAATTGAACAATTTGTCATGAAGAAATTCTATAAAAGATGTTGATACATTTTTCTTTTCAAGGTAAAAAGCAGGAGTAGCCACTCAACCTATTTCATTAAGAACACTGCAACTAAGTACAAGAACAATCAATAACATGGAACTTGATATATGAGAAGATATATAAAACCTTAGCATCATCCTTGTCAAATGTTAGACCACAGTACCACACAACTCTCGGGGGGCAAGAAAATGACAAATTTACAAAAGCCAAATGACAGCAAAATCTTTCATGGCTATAAATGGTCCTATAGTTGCAAAAGAAAAAAAAAAAATCATTTATTGCATATTGACACTTGATAGTAAGGTTCGCCATACCGAGGCATACCACTCTGTATGGGTGATACGTACCAATCCAACAAGGGAGTGATATAGGCGGTACATTAATACGTCCCATTGTATCATGTGTTAGTACACTCGGTATGGCTCGTTATATACCATACCAACAATTAGTCGGTACCAGTGATTTAAAAAGCGCTAGGCGCCAAAAGGCGCCAAGGTCCAAAAACGCCTATGGCGCTCATCCGAACGAAGCGAGGCGTTAAAATATAAAAATATAATATAATTAATAAAATAATATAAAAATATATAATATAATTAAACAAAAATTAATAATATTAAAATTAAAATAATATATTATTAATATATTAATAATATTAAAAATTAATCATTTCAAATAAACTTAATAATATTAACATTTAACAGTATACAGTATACGTATACTGTTAAAAGGAAGTGTAAAGGGGTGCTGAGCCTGCTGACTGAGAAAAGAGGAAGCGGTAGCGACGAGCGGCGAGTGACAGCGGTGAGCAACGGGAACGGGAGCGGCGAGCAGCGGGAGGCGCGAGCGGCAGCGTTTGCGAGCAGCGGCAACGGGAGCAGGAGCGGCGACAGCGGCAGCGGCGAGCAGCGGGAGCAGGAGCGGCGAGCAGCGAGAGGCGCGAGTGACGACAGCGGCAGCGTTTGCGAGCGGCGACAGCGGCGAGCAGCGGGATTGGGATTTGGATCGGCAACGGCGAGGGTTAGGGTTCGTTTGTCACTTATATCAGTTTTAGTTGGTTCGATTGAACCAACTAACCATCATAGACCGAACCAGACCTAAAATCCTGGTTTGGTCGCCTTGGTTAACCCATGCGCTCGCCCGAAGCGCCCAGCACCTGGGCTCGGGCGAGCGCCCAGGCGGCGCCTGTTTGAAGCGCGCCGCCTGGGAGATTAGCGAGGCGCTCGGGCCTCTCCTCGTCTCGCCCGAGCGCCTAGGCGAGCGCCCGAGCGCCTTTTTAAATCGCTGGTCGGTACATCGGTATGGACCAATAAGGCAAACCATGCTTGACACAATAGTATCAGATATTGAGAACTAGAATTTCAATTAGAAACTCTCGTTTTTCTTATTTTGTATTAGCTTTCAAATTGCCTCACGTCTGCATAATGCACTCTGCAGTAGAATGCAACGTTTATATTATATACATATATATATATATATATATATATATATATACATATACATATATATATATATATATATACATATACATATATATATATATATATATACATATACATATATGTATATATATATATAATCCTTAACAAGTATTACTTGCTAGATGAATATTAAGTGCATTCTATGTGTTGCAATACATGAGCTTAATATAGTAAATATCATCAATAATTTCAAGGGTAGAGATGCATGAGATAACAAACAGGCTTGGAAATGTCTCTTAAAGCATTATTTTTGTTTTCTTCTCATGCCTTACTAAAATGATATTTTAGATCAGAAACCAAATCACTGTTAAATATCTTAACTGATTACCTCTTTAGGTCTTTTCATGGAGGTACAGGAAGCAATCTCCTGAATCAGATCAATCAACTTCTCTTGGTCCTTGTGTTCTCCATCTCTAGCCAAAATCTACGAATGAAGAAATATTCACTGTTTCTTTTCACATTTCTCATAACTAGTTGGTAGTAAGTAGTTATAGTGCTCCAATAGTCAAACTGATTCCTGATTAACATGTTAAATAGGAGTTTTACCTTGCCCATCTCAATATCCCCCACACAATCACAGAAAGATTGAAATGCTAATAGCAACAACCTACAAGGAAAAATACAGAATACTCGGGCACCACTGACTTAGCCAACTAAAAGAGATAAAAGCAAGATAAACTTTAGGAAACTTGTAGTACCGTAAAGGTTCAAGTTGCCCCAGGCTGGCCAACCCATGGCAACTTCCAAGCTGCAGTGTAAGCGCAGAAAGAACAGTAGAATAACTTTGTTCAACTGCTTTCTTTCCAATTTTACCACCTCCTCTGTCATGAATTTAAATTTTAAAATATATTTGGAAACTTCATACAGATGATACAGAAGGAAGAAAGTTCCACTGAACATTTACATAACACATACCTGAAAAATGCAGTAATAGCAAGAATAGCTGCTTGCTGAATTTGGTTGTCATTTTGAAATTCAACAGAGTGAGCAACAATTTCTCCCTTGTCTACATCAGTCTTGGGTAGAGGAGTTCGATCAAGAACAGAAACCACATACTCAAGAAACGAAAAAGAAAGCACCGGATGCTGGGAGAATGCCTATCATGAGAAAAATAACAGGTGAATGAAAAAACAAAGTGGAAAAAGGAGAAACATGTTGAAGAGTATGTCAAGTTTTCTGGGTTGATAGAAGTGTCTTCAGGTTGCTGGGACTTTGTATCATAACCTAATAGAAGAATTAGATTTGAATCCAACCAAAAATTTTTGAAGTACTATAAATAAACATTTCTTGCAAAAATCTTCAAAAGTTCAATGTCCTAATCAATACAATTATCATTCATATAACTTGAAAAAATTATTAACAAGAAGGTTGCCTGTAGATCATATTTCCACACCATGATTGCTCATCACAAGTGACCAATAAGCCAAAACACAAGATAAAAAAAAAAAAAAAAATCAGTAAGCTTATCTTCCAAGATGGCTGTCTGTTCTATTAACTTCTCACAAATCATCGAGCAGTTGACTAAAAATAAATAATGCAAAATATAGCAACACTTCCATCACAGGCCTCAATATTTACTTAACCAAGAGCTCATGATATAAGTATCACTTCCAGAACGCTATCCTTATAATACATGTTTCACCTCACATTCTAATTCATCTTCAAGTCAATGATGTTCAGATAACCAGTTGATCGAATATAACATGCCTGTTCGCTGATTGAATGCACTTGAAACCTATGAGGCATTAATATGGGGATGGGATACCAGTACAACAAGATAATGCTCTGTAAATATGTCTATTTTCGAGAAAGTATGGTATGACACATATACGACAAGTACTTTAGATGTATAACATTATATATTGTATATACACAAACTTAACATTACATCCAAACCTCTTTTTATAGTGCATAGGAGATTCCTGATATCCAAAATTCCATGAGTTATGAGAGTTGATCTACACTTATCATTTAAGGAATACAGAAGGACAATGATGTCATCAGGCAAGATTTTGGATCAGATATGGCTTACAAAAATCTCAGTATTGAAATCAAATCATCACTCTTGGTGATGAACGGCAGTCATATGCCCAAATTCTTGCAAGCTTCCTACAGCCTACAGTGTGTACCTCTTTCCTGAGATTGCAAGTGACTATTGGGAAGGTTGGAAGGCCAACAAGGATTTATGCATTCTGAATATAAAAACCAAACTATCATCTAGAAGCTCATTTATGAAAGGCTCCCCAATAATGATCTGCTGACCAAAATATCTTGTATAGTAATTATTCAAAGAAGTTGGAACCTGTTTCAAAATCATTAAAATATTAGTTCAAACATTGATGATGACTGGATCTGTACAAGGCTGACCACAGAAGGACAAAACCTGGAGACCGACTTTTTGAACTTAGTTGAAATCTTTTATCCTAGTCTTGCTCAATAGAAGCACCATATTGTTTTTTAATTATATTGTGAATCATATCAGATGTTTGGAAATTAATCAGACCTATAGAGTAACAAAATCATGTGACAAATTGGCTTTGACCGTGCTATATCATCTTCAAGCACTTATTTCTGGGAAAACAGCTACAGCTAATTTATGTACCTTACTGGGTGATACAGCAAGAGATTTGTGTTCTGATCTTATCTTTTAATTATTATATTTTCTTAAATCAGAAAAAATAAATGAGAAAATACCATGTATACAAATGGAAACCAAAATCTCGCGTTTGAATCAAGTTCCATGAGTCAAGATATCAAATGTGTAAGTAAACAAATAAAGAGAAGCAAATGTTAAGATACCCACAAAAAATGCATCCTGCATCGGCCAGCCACCCCGAATCCTGGTAACATCTTTAGTAACTATATCCCGTCCAGCAGCAGCCAAAATTTCATTAAAGACAATGCTTGAGTTGGTATTCTCAGCCAAGCATGATATCTTGTAAAGTAATGGAAAAAACAATAATTTGCTGAAAAACACACCAAGCTAATTTTCTGGCTTGGTATATCAAAAGTTCATATTATTATCAACTAAGAGATATGGACAGTTAAATAAGGATACAGCATTTAGAACTTCCTGACGTGTATGTTTATCAGTAATGGCAATAGTTGCTGAAAGCAAAGACTGGGTTGTCCTAAAGCCATGAATATGATTAGATGATATAGTGAAGCTTTAAAAGATAAAGAAATTAATTGAATTCAGACCTTGAAATATCAGCTTCAAGTAACTCATTGCCTCGCTTAGAGATAAACTCAATGACAGCTTGAATAGCACCATCTGCCGACTGTTTGATCTTATCACATATTGCCGACGTGCATGTATGCAATGAGATAATTAGCTGTTCAAAGAATAATGAAGAATGAATTCGAGCAACTAGAACTCAAATTAGCAATCAACAAAAGAATATAGCAAGTCACCTCATCTCTTGTTAGTAGAACACAAACAGATGAAATAACCCTGTTAAAAGTTTCAGACTGGTCTATAGATGCATCCTGAAAAATGCATATGAAAATTTATTACCAAACAAAGATTGCAAGAAAAAGCTACATGACACGAATAGAAGACGATTCCAACCCTTCTTAAAATCGAAATAACATCTTCAAGAGATGACAAGGCACTGTATGAAACTTCAATATCAATATAACTAACGGATGCTGCCAGTTTTGGAA
This sequence comes from Musa acuminata AAA Group, assembly GCF_036884655.1. Classification (NCBI taxonomy): domain Eukaryota; kingdom Viridiplantae; phylum Streptophyta; class Magnoliopsida; order Zingiberales; family Musaceae; genus Musa; species Musa acuminata. The sequence goes on from NC_088330.1 coordinate 30,936,672, forward strand.
GTGATAATGCGACGCTGAAGAATTGACCAATAATCTGGAAAAAAACCATGAAAAATAACCAATAAGAAACATCCCCAAATATGATTGTGTGACAGTGATAATAGTTTACAAAGCATCTATTTGTAATAACAAGATCACCTGTGCTGCTAATTTTCGAACTTCAGAGCTTGTATCTGCACATCGTGGAAGATATGCTATTACCCTTTCTCCCAGGCTCAGAGAGTCCCGGCTTGGTAATACAAAAGCAGCTGAAAAGAATAAGGAAATTGAACACAAGAATGTTATATTCAATGTAAACATGGAAAGAGCTAAAAAGTATTAATCATCATTACATGGTAAATTGGAAAAGTTTCTTTGTGCCACTCTATCGATTTGTTTGCTGTGCATACAACTTGAGTGGCAACCCAGTCCACAAACTCCTCCAGAGAAAAGGGCCCTGAATTTGAGTAACAACTCATATACAGCAACACAACCTCTTCTTCTTTGGTGCTCCACAGAAGATGAAACATATAAATCCACCTGTCTAAGAATATGCAACAGCTGCTCTGCTCGACTTCGTCCATCTTCACCACTGACAAGACATTAGTGTGTAAATGGAAGCACAAAGAAACAGTGAAAAAATATATTAAAGTAAAATTCAAGAATATATGTCGTGTCAGTCCATAACAAGACAAAACAAAGGCAACATAACAGATATAACAGAGGTAATCAAACTAAACATTGTATGATCAATGATGTGTGTGTGACACATTATCATTCGATTTTGTATGTTATAGGCATGCACAATCCAAACAAATCATCAATTTTAAAAACTTTTTACTGAACACAAACATGGAATACAAAGTTAAAACAACTTTTGAAAGTAATGAAACTTTAGCATACATAAACTCAAAAATGAAAACAACTTACACTATTACTGGATTTTATTCTATATGTAGAAATACTTGACACTAAGTCTAAACAAACTTCTGGTTCTACTCAAACTTGCATCTAAATGGAATAGATGACTATAATCAAGTGATGGGTGTTTCTCATTAAATTTCATCTCAAACTTATAAGAAAAAGAACAAAAGTAGAAAAAAATCTAGTACAAGGTCACATGACATTACATGCCAGCTATATCTAGTGATAGGCATGAAATGTTCCACGAGCATGACATGACAAATCATATTTTTGCCATAAAAGTGCTGATGAAATACAAAAAGAAGAAAGAAAGAAGGGATGGTAAAAAAGAGAAGAGAAAAGGAACAAGCTACATTACAGGCCTTCGATTTGGTCTCCTCAAGCCTCTCCCCTCCTGATATCTCTAGCGTATAAGACAACTCATAAATGATTTCATTCTGTCTTCCAATGAATTATAAAGAGGAAACATGTTACACATTCCTGGTCTAGCATGGGTATCTCTTCTTATCAGGTCATAGAACCATGCCAGCATGGGTTTTTTCTGTTACTGGTATGCTCAAAGAATATAGAAATTACCGAACATGTTATCCCGTTGAAGGAACTCTCACAATTTTATGACTAGCCCATCTTGAGAACAGTCATGAATTAAGGTATGATAGGCAAACTTTTGTCTTCTAATGGGTACAGGAGGATTTCTCGGTGGACTCAGAACACGGTGGACTTGTACACTGAGTAAGCCAATTGATTATTTTATGCAAAGGTCAGTTCCACAATTAGGTCAACTTTCCATAGGGAGTAGAACAAGATGTGCCACAAGTCTGCAACTGAAAGCTCTCCACAACTAGCAACAAAGGACCATCATCACATGCAACATAACAAGACCTCTTTGTATGTTACATATATTTTCCTTTTTTACATCAGTTCTTCCTCTGTTTCTATCTTTCATCCTGTTTTTCTCCTCTCAACAGCATGCCTATGTTGGCACGATGACATGTCGAACCATACCGACAGTATATATAATGCTAGATGATGGCAGCAAGATGGTTAATCTTAAGGCTAAGCTTATTCAAAATATTTGGAAAGAAGAGAATTCGAAGTCTTAAATTTTGTAAACCACAAAGAAACAGTTCTCTGTGAAGCCAAAAATGTATGGTACCGATTCAGTCACCCAAAAGATATTAAATTAGGTATATGCATGTGTGTGTAAAAAATAATATACATATTCATACATGTGCATTTGTATAACACATACTAATACACGATATTTGAATAGCATGCCAGAGGTAACAAAAGAAGATAAAAGAAATCACACACTCAAAGGAGAAACACATTGAATTATTATACACAGAAGCTATCAGCATGTTCAAGTGATACAGTCAATACCTGGTTAAAAGAATAGCACACAATAAAGAAATAAGATTGTCAACAAGTGGGTCGATGATATCTGAAGGATCACTGGGTAAAGCAAAGAAACCTAAAGTAGCCTGCAGGATGTTAACATATATTAGAAAATAATATAAAAACCCAGATGCAGGGGAAGCTAAAAAATCTTAGGTAAGGCTACTCAATCAAACTACCTTCATTACATGGTTTCTTGCTTCAACCGGTAATCTCGGCTCTACCAGAACCAATGTCTTACATGCACTCAGAGCAAGAGTCTGAAAGTGAATCTCCCACACAAGGCTTACATCAAATGCCAGATCACCAACAAATTGAGCAAGAAATATCTATAAGAAAAGGCAAAACCTGAGTATGGAGAAGCTCAGTGCTCGAATCAATTAACTCCTCTCTATCATCTCTTCCCATCAACGTCAGCACATAATCGAGCATTTGATCTCTGCGTTTCAGTGGGAATGAAATGCCCATTTCAGCAGCATTGATAACTGCACGACCTGTATAGAACAAATGAAGTATAGATTGGAGCAATAAATGCACGTAAGATGTTGTAATGGAGCAATAATTATCTCAGTAACACCAAGCAACAAAAAAAAAATGTCCCAAACTTGAACATGGAGCTGAAAACCTCTATTCCAAAGGTTCAAAATGAAAAAATTATCTGTAAAGCAACAAAAAGAAGCAAAAGGAAGAATAAACAAGTGACAGAAAAGATGGCAACATAAAGGACTAGCAATCAAGAAAATTTTGCACATGAATGATCTAAGAATCGAGTGAATATATGCATTGTGGTACAAACGGCATCAACTGGCCAATTCATCCATGTTGAAAAATCTGCCTATGTACAACATGCAAATTGGATGAGATACAAATGATAAGCCAACGATACCATGGTTTAAATTGGCTAACATGTTGTGTGCAATGCATCAGACTTCCGATGGACTTGTCAACTATCTGGTCAGCCTCAACTGTGATCCCTTAAAAAATTACTTCAAAAGCTCCCACCAGGTGAAGCTAAGTACATACAACTCTCTAATTTTCCTTAACACCTCTCCCACCAGTTTACCCAAATGTTTGACAGCCTCAATGGAGGAAGCTGGGTTGTAGGACCCAACAAATTCTTATTCCAAACCATGCTGAATGGGCTGCAGACGAGAAGAATATGATCTTATGTTTCACCTGTCCAGCCACACCCCCCACATGCTACATCCATCTAGCCTTTCTTGACCAACCTTTGGCCTAACTGATTCTTTCCTCTCACTGTAGGCCACAAACAATTTGGTTTTATTAAACAGTGCACACTTTCATGAGATAGCACAAATCAACAAAGTTCTGAATTTCTAAAAGAAAGCAAAGGTCTAATCACCAGAAGCCTACCATTTCTATTTAACGAGTCCATAACTTTAGCAAAGAAAATAGGCTTAGAAAAGCATTGGACTCATCTTCCTCCAATGGAAATTTAATGTTGAACATGTCCCATATTCCCAGGAACCCTCAATTGAAATTCTCTTGCATAGAAGTAATATGTTAAAAGGTCCAATTGCACTGAGAGGCTCTCCCAGGAACCCACTAAACTGAAGAACGTGGCCAATGGAAGATCATCCACAAAGCACCAATTCAAAATCTGATTGAAGATCCCTCAACCAGCTTGTGAGGCTCTCCCAACTTAGAACTGAGATAACAATCCAAGAAGCCCTTGCATAAATTATGGCCTTCTTCACAAAGGCTTTTTCCTATGGATGTAATTTTCCCAAATGATGTACATCTAGGGCAGATTCTTGCCATTTACTTGTTTCGAGGATCAGGGAAGAAAGAGCAAATGTAAAGATAAAAAGAGGAAGACGGTCAAAATACTGCCGAATTGTTTTTTAAATTTAATATCATTACAATCACAATAAGATATACTCAAAAGGATTCAATCTTTAAATTAAAAAAAATCAATCTTTCAAGTTGTTTCTTCTTGGCTTCCATTAACAGAAAAAGCAGGCATAGATATCAGACTTCCATTAAAATCAATCCTTCAAGTTGTTTCCTCTAGAATGTCAGATTTGGATAGTCCAGTTTTCAATGAATAAGACTCTGCATTTGTTTAAATGCTGTGCCAAGAGTAGCATGAGGTGTGAAATTAACAAGAACAATGGTGTATACATTGTCTCCAAGAGAGTAGTGCAAAAAATTCCAGTTCAACTGCATACTTGCAAGCCAGTTGATATGAGAAGAACACATCACAATCTTCGTGTTATAAAAATTCGAAAACATGTCTCAGGAAGTACATCAGACACCATATCAAAATCAAAGTTGGAATTTGAGTAACACAAGCACATGGTCTTAAGTTTTAAATACCAGTCTGACAATGATGTCAAAACATTGTGGACCAATAGAGTACCTGGATGGTACACCAACCTTTAGCACTTTTTATCAATACTGAGAAAATGAATACCAATTGGTAATGAGCCATATAATTTGGAGCCATCCCTTGGTCGGGCTGGTAAGCACCAGTTGGTATGTATTGGTCCGCCTAATATTTGAAATCATGCACAAGCTTAACTAGGCAATAAGAAAATACCGAGCAATAAAGTTTTCAACACTTGCTAAATTTATTGGACATCGACGACAATTATATTTAGACATACTAGAATATGACTAGAATTGGAGATGAAAAGAACTTGAGATCAACTCAAGAAGAAAGATGTGAAAAAACAAATGCAAGTTAAGTGTAAGATCACCTAATAGATCAATTGCAGTTATAATAGCTTGCTTTGCAGTAGGATGTTGCACATGAAGAAGACGTGAAAGCATATTTGTGCCCTGTAGGAAAACAGGAACATATACACATTCATCCAAAATAATCAAAATACGACATAATAGAACTTTCAGCATGAAATTAGAGCTAAAACCAGAAATATGAGGAGAGAAATGTAGAATTATTTTTGTAAACACAATCAAAAGCAATTGACCTTGTAGATATATTGCAGCTAATAATCTTGTATCATAAAATGGGTAACAACTGCTTGCTGTAGTAGAACCCAACTATGGATTTCATCTGATGTACTGCTAAAGGAACCACCACTAAATTTTAGCATAGCTGGAAGATGTTAAGCTGTTTCTAGTTTTTAAACTTCCACCTCGCCCAGTAGTGGGGAAAAGATCCTCTCCAGCAAGCTGTTGTAATATACAGCTTCAAAATGCATATTACCAGCATTGGATTAATACTCTTCAAATCTTGAATGGCCTTGTTTTACACTAGATATATTAAGGCATCAGCGGGGACATGATAAGCATCATCATGTGTATCATGCTGGCTATATGCCCCTGGCATTTAGGTGTGAAAACTTGAGACTTGCACCCATGGAACTACATGATTTAGCATGTACACAAATACCATGGCACAAAATGGACAGACCAAATAAAGTGTCAACATTCCAGATCTGATCAGATGAAGGGTTGATAAAAAATGATACAACTTTTGCTGTTTGGTTGATAGGCAACTACAAGTTCACAAGCAAAATTTTTTGTTATGGAGAGAACAGCAAGAAGATTGCACTACTCTGCCAAATCACAAGTAAAGAGATGAGAAAAGACAATCAACTGCTGGTTCAAACCTCAATGATCATCAAGTATAAGACCTCTTGCAATGAGCTACATCGCCCTTTATCTATCAATTTCTCAATACTCAATCCAAACTAAACTATGACTCTAGGAATTATTATGGAACAATGAACATATCTTTCCTTCACGGAAACTGTAAGATCTCAGAACTAAATAGGAAGGAACCACCAGCAAGGATTGTCATATTAGTGCGAGACCAAGACAGCCTATTGAATAGGCAAATACCATCATGACGACCAGTACGCCTGTACCAATAGAAAACTGGGGAAAAATAAGAAAAAGAAACTCATGTAAGGTTTATTCTTCTCCTTTTCTTCTACTTGTCTTCATTGGCACACAGCACACCACTGCACAACCTAAGTTTCATACTGGAATGGGGTTGTGATTCATGACCCTGAATCTCGACTGATCCTTGATTAAGATAAACAATCATGGACTGGCCCAAAAACTTAAAGATCCAGTCCAATCTAATAAAACCTGACCCATGATCAGCTTAGACCCGAATAGGACATATACGAAGTTGATTAAATTGGTCCCAGTGCATAGTGGGAGGCAATGTGGCCAATTCTTGTGTATTATTCATATTGACCATTTCAGTTCAATATGTTGATTCATCAAATCTGGAAATTACAGTCAAAAGATTCTAGGAGACATGATATGTACTAGTCTGAGAATGAATGACGGTACATAACAAAATAAAAGAATAACTTATGGGAAGAGATGTGTAACTGTTTATGATCTTATTTGAAAGTACAAGAATAGAAAGAATTGAAAAGAGTGGGATAAAAATATTCCAGAGCATAAGAATGGCTGTTTTATCTGGCAAAAAACTTAAAAAACATAATTTTCTTCCCAAAATCATGGTCTTCCACAGCCTGTACCAGTTGATTGCTGTTTCTTGGTTTCACCAGGTTCAGTGTGCTATTACCAAAATTTTGTTTGTCTCTCTCCTACAAAGGCCCAATGCTATACAGTAAAAGTATTATGGAAACTCAATAAAGTAACAACTACATATCGCTAAGGAATGGCAAGGAGATATAGAAATCACAAAGGATGTTTAATAATATTAAATACAGGTACAAAACATGTGTAATTAGAGACATTTGATAGCATCAAGAACTTCAGTGAAGGTGACAGATGAGATATGATCAATTGACCAACTGAGAATTAAATAATGATTGCAGACATCATGACCATTTCCAAGATTACCAATCATCGGAACCCAAGAAATCAACACATAGTGGATTCTTTTACAGCCTGACTCAGAACAGTTTGGGTAATTTAAAACAGAGTAATAAATATTGATGATATTCTCAATTTCTCATCTAGATGTCCGACATTTTTTATTGCTTCCTTGTCACACATAATAGAATCAACTCTTTCATTGATGGTGTTCATTATTTTTAGCATTGAACTGCTGCACAATATATTTTCAACAAAGAACACCAAACATTCTTAGACCTGGTACATGTGCTTATACAGGATACATCAATTAGATTGATTTGTAGTACAGGAAGGTAGGGTTGGTTCATTCTGTTAGGTTGTGGTACGCCTTAAAGATTTAGTTTGCCTACCTTCTTAGGTAAGATATTTTCTCTTAGTTGTACAACATCCAATTAAAACAAGGCTGGTAGAAAATCTAAATCTCCAAATAAGTTAATAAATTTCTTGTTTAGTGCTTTAGTGTCTTTTTATTCAGTTCTTTGATTGCTCTAAGCCTTTCTTAAATCAATTACAGATTAGTAATGTTCCATACTGAATTTATACATCATTTGTTGTCCCCATTTTGTATCTTTGGCTCAAACTATTTGTAACAAGACGATCACAGTTTGAAGTGGGTGAGTGATCACCATTGTTATCTTTTCCCCGATGCTTGGTCATTTTCTTAATATCATTATATAACAACATTAAAAGGTACTTATTAATAAATAACATATCAGATTGAGGATCATACCACTAGTGCATTTATTCTAGCCTCTATAACTGTCGAAGGAGCATATCTAGCAGCATACCCATACATTAATGCTAAAGCTGCATATGTATCATCTGCATCCTCCAAAACTCTACCAGAAAGGAAGGAGAAAAACCTACAGCAAATGTTTAGACAGATGAGTAAATGGTAGAAAACAAAATCAGATGTTGATATCACCAGACTCAAAAACTCAACACTTAAATGATTGACAAATAAAACCAAGAAAAATAGTTAAAAAAAGGTTTGAAGTAGATTTACTTGGGAATTAACAATTATTATCTTCATGTGAGAGACTTTAATTTCCAACATAATCTAGAAAATCTCCATAACGGGCATACATCTACATGTGTGTCTCCACTATTATTTAGTGTCACTTTTTTATCCAAGAAGCCATATATAAGTTCTCCAAAGCAAGGAATGCAATTTCGCCTGAAACAATATGGTACATGCGGTAGGTGCCGAACCACCCGACGACTGACATGTGGACCACCCCGAATCGAGCGGCATATTACAAGCAGGAATGTACGGCTTAATACACCCCATATCTTGAGCAATACAATTGAAACATGACCGTTACTGACATGTTTCGATCGGTAGCAGTCAGATCTCGACCATATGGAATCAACGGCTCACTCTCTTCTTTCACTCACATAACTTTCCCCCACTCTTTCTCACTCATGCAGTCTTTCTCAATTAAGCACCGTAGTCGGTGATTGGAACTTCAATTGGAGGTATTCAAGTGGTCAAACATGTCACTTGGTCAAAGATTTTATCATGCTTATATCTATATTAGTGTATTTTTATGAGTAATTACAGTTGATTGGCTTAGTGTATTTCTCTTAATATTAGAGATACTTTTTCCTAATTATAGGCTTATAGCTACTAAATGTTGATTAGTGTCATTCTTTATCATGTATGGTCAATTCGGGGACTAATGTCATTCTTTATAATGTAGGGCCAATTAGGGCTGTTACCTTAGTTTTAGAGACAATTTGGGATCATTAGGTTTAATCACAGCATGTTAATGGTGATTAGTGTATTTCTCTTGATATTAGAGCTATTTTTCCTAATTATAGCTAGTTAATGGCGATTGGTGTCATTCTTTATAATTTAAGGTCAATGAGGGTCATTACCTTACTCTTACGATTAAGTTAGGGGTAATTAAGCCTAATAATAGCATGTTAACGTTGATTAGTGCCTTATCTAAGGATCAATTTCCGGGTAGACAAATATATATACACCTATAGAAGTAACTGTACAAGATAGAGATAAGATAAACATAGAAGGAAAATATTTTCCTAGAAAATTTTCTAGCACAATTAATCAACTAGTAAAATAATAGAATTGGGCATTAGATATAAGAACTTTGTTTCTCTGAATTGCAATCTCGTATCAGGGTATTGTACTGGTAGTCCATACAAACTGGCACTATATCTCAAAGAATTGAAGAGGAAGAAGGAGATGAGAAATGGAGGGATGGTGGTGGAGGAAGAGGAGGAAGAGGAGGAAGAAAAAGTCGAAAGATGAAGAAGCGAAGGAGATGGAGGATGAGGACAAGGAGGAAGAGGAAGAAGAGGAGGTGATAGGAGAAGAGAAAAAAGAATGAAGAAGAGGAAGGAGGAGGTGGAAGAGGAAGAAAGAGAAAGAAGAATGAGAACGAGGAACGAGGAGGTGGAAGAGGAAAAAAGAAGAGGAGGCAGTGGAAGAAGAGGAGGAAAAGGTCGAAAGAAGAGGAGGTGGTGGACGAAGAGGAGGAAAGTGCAAGAGGAAGGAGGAGGAGGGAGAGGAAGGAAGAAGAAAAGGCAGTGGAGGAAGATGAAGTAGCGGGAAGAGGAAGGAAGAAGATAAGGTGATGGAGAAAGAGGCACAGGAAGGAGGAAGAGGAAGGAGAGCAAGCAATGGAAGAAGAGGAGCAAAAAGAAGGATAAGAAAAAGGAGGAAGAGGAAAGAGGAAAAGGATGAAGAAGGGGAGGGGGAGAAAAGAAGCATACATGGTTGGCGATGATGGCAGACGATGATGTAGGCGACAGCAGACTACGTGTATCGAGGCTCCTCTTGCGATTAGGGTTGGACCACGAGGAGGCACACAATTTTCTTTTTATATGGCCGAACTCGACAGCCCGAGATGGATGGCGTCCATATACCGATTCATGCCCAGATAGGCAAATATTGCCCTATACGTATTGTTTTGGGCAAAAAGAAACAACTTGGTTTAAACCAAAGCAAATATATGCATTTACATATATATATGTACATACACACATACAGAAGCAATTGTATAAGATTATACAAGATACACAGACAAGGAAATTTTTAATGAAATTGAATTGATCAACTAGTAAAAAATGCGGAGATATATGCAGACCAAATAAGTAGTGATCATATTTAGACGCAGTCTATTCTAATTTCTGAACTAAGAGAATCAGCTTCTGAAGTAATGTGTTCTCAATTTGGTATGACTAATCAGATGACATGGTACAACATCATGGATATACAAAAAGAGAAACAATTAAATATAAGAAATTTTCATTAGATAGACCATACAAGTACCTTTGAAACCTGCTATATCCAACATTGTCTAAAATGCATTTCAATTTTTCCAGAACAGTATCTAGATGTGAAGCAGCAATCTGTGAGAGGCAAAAGTCTTGTAAAGTTCAGAAAAGGAATTTACATCAAGAAAATTATACAATTCTGCCTTATCAACATACCAGCCCCATGCCTTTAGCAAGACCAAGCCTATTTGTAGGGACTGAGATGTTTGCATGTGCATACATCCATTCTATCTTTCCATTAACATATACTCTATCATCAACTTTTTGAAGAAGCATTCCAAGGCATCTGCAGAACAAGGTATGAAAGAAAACACAAAAATATAGAAGTAATATATACAGCTAGAACATTATTATTGCCCTGAAATTATTAAACTTGTATTACATAAATTAGACCTGCAAAACAAAAAATCTATCTAGATATATCATCTGTAGCAAGACACCTAATCAGCAGAAATCTTATTTAAAACATGGTAACTAACAATATAAATTATACTGCTTTTTGTACAAGCAGCCAAGAAAAAGATTATATGCCAATCATACTACATAATCACCTTAAAAGTTCCAGTAAAAAAACATGAATTAGAAACTTATGCATCTGTTTTTATCTCAATCTTTAAAACAATAAAAAAAGACTCAAGACACCAGAAACCCAAGCAATGACAAATAACACTGCTTCCACCAGCTACAATGCCAACAGAAACCTAGGAATGCCTAGTGGATACAGATGAGCAGCATACTCACCATTATATTCTAACAGTTGCTTCCTAGTTATTAGAATATAGTGAGAAACATGTAGATTACAGCACTATGGACCAAGGTTCAAAAACCCAGTTGGACCAGGACATGCTAACCTGTATTGACCAGTTCGACCTGGTTCCAGCAAGCGAATCAGGTGGTTTTGGCTAGTCTGGTACGAAACTGGGAATATTTATTATTATTTTAATCTCTACAGCTGAAAGGAGCTGCTGACAGCTGAACAGCTATCAGCGGTCAACAGCAGGTTCTCCTCCTCTCCTCTCCCCACCCTCTGTACTCTGCCTCTCTCTTTGGCCTATGCCAGCCAGCAGGTTCTTCAAGCTGTTGACAGCAGGTTGAAGCTGTCAACCATGGTTTCCTCTCTTCTGTCAACAGCAGGTTATTCTCCTACTCCCCAACCAGAGCTACCTGCAAGGTTCAAAAACCCAGTTGGGCCAGTACATGCTAACCTGTAATTACCAGTTCGATCTGGTTCCAGCACACGAATCAGGTGATTTTAACTGGTCCGGTTCAAAACTGGGAATATTTATTGATCTTTTTTTGTTTAATCTCAACAGCTCAAAACAGTTGCTGGCAGCTGAACAGCTATCAGCGGTCAACAGCAGGTTCTTCTCCTCCTCTCCCCACCCTATGTACTCTGCCTCTCTCTTTGGTCCATGCCAGCTGGCAGGTTCTTCAAACTGTTGACAGTTGAAGCTGTCAACCATGGTTTCTTCCAAGGTCTGCAATACCGAATGAAACTGCCCGTACCGGGCAGTACATACCGGTCCGTCAGCAGACTGGCACATGGACTGCCGCTACCGAGCGGTACCATCGATTGAGGCGTTATCGTCGTCGATTGAGGCGTTATCGTCGTCGATTGAGGCATTATCGTCGACGGTGACCGAGGGAGAAGAAAGAAGAGGGAGAAGGGGAAGAAAGAAATAGGAAAAACAGGGAGAACCTGGAGATCGTCGCTCTCCTCCTCGTCTGTCAGCGACTTCTCATCCGCATGCAGGAGAAGAGGCATCGACATCGTGGGGGCAGAGAGAGGCGAAGATTTTTTTTTTTTTTTTCTTCTCTTATCGGGTGACGTCGCCTGCAAATTTTTTTTTTTTATCTGCGACGTCGCCCGAGAAGAGAGGCGACGTCGCCTCGCATAGAGGTAAACCGAGCAGTTTACCTATATATATATACATATATATATATATATTATAATTATATATATATATATACATATATATATACATATATATATATATTATAATTATATATATATATACACCGAGCAGTATACCGAAATATATCACTCGGTATACAGTACCGAACCATACCGAATAAGTCTCGAAATATCAGTACGGTAGAAAATTTCAATCCTTGATTTCTTCTTTCTTCTGTCAACAGTAGGTTCTTCTCCTCATGCCCCAATGCAACAACCCCCCTCTTCTCTCTGGTCTGTTGCTGGCTGGCACGACCTGTACCAGTTCAGCCAAGGACCAAAATGGGCCTCAGATTAGAATTTGAAACCTTCCCACAAACTAATACATATTAAACATACAAAAGAACTCTATAGAAATCATCAACCACCAAAAGACCTACCCAAAAAAGAAAGAAAAAGAAGAGGCGGATCTAGCTAAGAATCTAATTAAGTACCCCAGCTAGATAATGTTAACTAAATGGTCAATGACTTGACTAAAATGATGTACCCAGGGATTTCTTTATCAAATTGCAAGTGTCTTGAAAGTTAGAAGTTTAATATTGTTCACATAAGAACCTCTAACTTAATATTTCATTATGTTACAAGTAATATGTGCTACTGAATTCTGGAAATGAGCACGTTTCTGACTTGAGAAGGGCACCAAGCGTCGTAATAACTTCCAAAGGTTCTGATAGACAAATGTGGCTATTATATACATACTATCATGTAAGCTTATAAACATGCCCTGAAAATTCTTTTATATTACTGCCCTTAAAATTTTAGACTTTCTTCCATATATGCCCTCTCTTTGTAAAATTATGTGAAGGTATTCATAAAGTTCGTACCTTTAGAGAAGGTATATATGATATCTGTAACCCTATTTACAAAAGGTTGTGAACCTTAAAATGAAGGTATTTGTAAGACTTTTAAGTGTTCAAATCAAATTACAAATGAAAAGCACCTGTGAAATAGCTTCTAGAACAATAGATCCATGAGATTATTATACTCAAGAGAGATAAGCTAAATGTTATATTCACCATTCATAATGGCTGTTGATACTTGATAGTATCGACAATTTATACTACAGAAAGCTGAACTGGAAATGACACCTCTAAATCCATACCTATGAAGCAGTGCCAAATGCTCATCATCGTCATCATAAAGAGCATATTGTCTTGCAAAAGCATTGCCCAATGAAAGGATCCATTCATTGTCTTGGACAACATCCAAAGATTCTGATAAAAACTGGCGAAGGGACGAAATGTTTTCAGTCCAAGTTAAATTTGCAAATTATGCAGCACAATTAATATGGGAAGAAACAAAATGAAAATTACTTATGAGAGGTTATTTTAACGATAATATAAATGTATCACCCTTGTAGATGTATCTGGTAGGTTAAAAAGAAGTAACATTGTCAAAAAGGAAAACCAATATATTAAGTTACAAGCCTACATGCAAAAAAAAAATGCAGCACCATAGTATACCACTGCAATAAAGACAGGAGAATTCTACACCAATGTAACATGTAGAATGATAAGTTTCAGAGATCATATTTGAATTAACTAACATATTATTAATCAAAAAATGCAGCATTAAATAGTATCATTGAGATAGAGACGGGAACATTTTACAACAATGAACATGGAGGAGGCAATGCTTCAGAGATCACACTTACATTGACTATCATGTCGTCCCAAGTCTCTTGGTAAGAAGAATCTTGCCTTAAGTCATCAAGATCACTTATGTATGCCTTCATTTTGGGAACCTAGTACTTGCCAAAAGGAAGACTATATAGAATGCTTGTAAAGAAAGACTATATAGGATACTTGTAAAGTAAGTCTATATAAAATATTTGTAATGATTAATGAAAGACTATATAAAATGCTTATAAAGAAAGACCATATAAAATTCTTGCCAAGAACAACTACATCAGATGATTGTATCAACAAATCTCTAATAAGCTGCAATAGAATATGGAAAAAGCAACATAAAAAAGTTGAAGACATTGAAACTAGCAGGCACCATGATAACATATCCAACAAAATCCCAAGAATTTCATAGTATCCACAGTTTGCATAATATCTCTGTGGTGACATGAATATAACCACTTTGAAGGTAGCTACATAAATATTGCTTCTACACTTAAACCATAAGAGATGATTGCACAACACTTTAGAAACCATAGGCAAATTAATCAAGTCAGCGGTATTAAAAAAGACATGCCTGGATGTGAGCCTGGCTGCAAGGTGAACCTAAATGCAAGTTTTGCATCCTGCCTCAGTCAAGGCTCAAGGGTAACATCCTTTAAAGCTTTAGGCATCAAAATAAAGGTGCTTGAAGAGGTTAATATGGTCGATGTCCAATCATAATCCAAGCCAGCACAAGATTGTATCAAAAGATCAACCAATCTCAGATTGCAATCCAACATCAGGTTGGGTTAAACTAAAAAAGGTGGGTCAAGCTAGTGAATGTTGGGTTAAACTCAAAAAGGTGGGTCAAGCTAGTGAATCATTTGCCATGACCAGGTCACTAGGGTTCTACACAGCAGAAGCTGATGAAGCTAAAGTATAATTATCCAAAAATGATAAGAAAATAAGAAATAATACTCTGTATTATTATGTAGCAACACCTCATAATGCCAAATGAAATTGGATTATGTTTGAATTTATTAAACCAGTTGCCTTTGGGTTTCTCAGCTTGAATTTTTGGGAAACCCCAACCCAACCGAATTTCATTCTAGTTCCTTGATGAGATCAAAGTTCCAGGAAATCCAACAAAACCTAGCACATTGCTCAGGTTGGGTAAAGCAGGTTCAGTTTGAAACCAACCCAAGTTGCAACACCATTTGAAAGGTGTGCATACCTCAGTTTCCGCTTGATGTATGGACAATTTCATCAAGATCTACATTTACTTCTTAAGTGTTCTACAAGTTGCTGGTTACTGCCATTATCCATTTCATTGCTCCTTTCATTTCTTGCCCTTCTGTTACACTATTACTACTTTAGCAATATTACTTCTGCCTTGCTTTGCTGCAGACTCAGCTTCTTATTATTTTACATTTTTCTTCCGTTAACTCCCAAAATTCATCATTAACAAGCTATTGATCCTTGTCATGGAAACTTCTATGAATTTCCTGGATGTACATAACTGTTTTTCGTTTTCATTAAACATAATTTCCAGCTATTGTTCAATGAAGACATACTTTAAGTGAACAATTAGTCATTTAAGTGTTAATCACCAACCAAAGCACAATCAAAATTGAACAACTATTCTAGACATTTAAGTGAACAATTAGTCATTTAGCCTACACACAAAAACAGATTCATACCTCATTTCATAAAGGAAATGAAAATGTCAGAAAAAGCAAGAGAGAGAGAAAGCAAAGAGAAAAGCAAAAGAGGAGACATAAAAGATAGGGCTTCAAAGATAATGACTAGAGATTCAGTAAAGAGCAAAACCTCTAAAAAAATAACAGAAAAAATTGGAGAAATCTCCATGCAGACATGTTTATCCCCCACCAGAAACACCAAGATGCACTCTTAATCAAAGCCACAATATTTGAATCAAAAACCCTCAAAGTTTTGGATTCTGGTATTTACAGATCATTCAACAAAGAATGAAAAGTCCATCCCAAAAAGTTTCCATCATCAACATTAAATTCTTCATTACTTCAAATTTCTACAATTTCACCAAGATTTTATAATGAGCAGATTCCCACAAACAAGGAATACCAAGATTATTAAATTACATTCAAAATGCAAAAGAAAATAAAAAACAAGTGTTTGTCGGTACAAATTTAACAACAAAAAGATCATTTTCTTGCCATGTAAATAGAGGTTTGATTTGAGATTACTCCAAGTATACAATGGTAACAAACTACCAGGAATGTCAATTTATAAAAGGAAGATGACTCCAACACATTTAAAAGAGTACCTTACAAGTGTTATACCTCATCTTGCCAAAAGAAACTCAGGTTTTTGGGGAATAAAGGACCTAAGAAACATAAAACCTGCAATAAATAGGGTACCCGTAAGAAAGTTTACCGTTCATGCAATATAGCTCACTACATAGACAATACATTCTACATGCATATACACACTTCAAAAAGTTTAAAGATAAGGAACACATTTGTATTAAATACAATGTAGTTCTAATCAAATCTCTAGACAAGACTCAATGAATCAATGTACTGTTAGCATTTATCTTTCTAAACAGGATTTGTAAAATTGTTGTGGTATCAGTTGTAAGAAAGTTTACCGTTCATGCAATATAGCTCACTACATAGACAATACATTCTACGCACATATACACACTTCAAAAAGTTTAAAGATAAAGAACACATCTGTATTAAATAAATGTAGTTCGAATCAAATCTCTAGACAAGACTCGATAAATCAATGTGCTGTTAGCATTTATCTTTCTAAACAGGATTTGTAAAAATGTCGTGGTATCAGTTGTTACTCTCGATAGATAAATTGCATATGCCTTGCAAAGTCACATAACCCTGAACTATAACATGACCCCAATTATAACTTTTCTCCAAACATAATCCCTATCATCAGCAAATGAGAAGAATAGAAAAAATAATCACTGAATATTCTGCTTTTACACAATTCTAATCTAAAAATTTGGTGTTTTTAAACAATCATCATCAGCTCATCTATCCCCTTATAGCTGTAACGTCACATCCAATGCCACCTCCACCATTACCATTCTAAAGCTTACAAAAGCACCACCATGATCACTGCAATGACCTTCTGTTGATCATCCTCATCCACCAGTTTTGCCACAACTTCACTAATACCATTGCCATCATTTGTTGCTATGAACACAGACCTCACCTCTCCCCCACAGCCAACACCATCTAGCAGCAGTCTATCTCATCCACCAGTTTTGCCACAACTTCACCAAAACCATTGCCATTATTTGTTGCTATAAACACAGACTTAAGTTCTCCACAGCCAACACCATCTAGCAACTGCGTAGGCACATTGGCACAAAGTAGATATCTATCTGTGAATTGATGGATAGGGAATGTGTCATCGTAAATATCAATAAGATGGGGAATTTTAGAGTTTTACAAATTTAGCACACGCAGACATATCAGCTCAGAAATAGAGTTGAATTATGAACTTTTGACAAATCAAAGAACCTAACTTTTGACTGATCAAAGAACAGTGACCCTATATGACCACAAATCCCATTGATTATCATTAGAAATACAAGAATTTCCAAGATATAGAAGAGATCAGAAAAGGACCGTCAAAATTTGAGTTGCCAGCTGCTCCCTTGCAACAGGGTCATGCATAAGAACAATTAATCGAGCAAAAAGATCCTGCACAAACAAAAAAGCTTGCACAGATAAGTTATTAAATTCACAGGAAATAAATTACAATTTTAAAATACTCAGACATGAAAAGCAACTTGCTTTACCTCAGGGCTAGGAATATCATTTGAATTATTAAATTCACAGGATATCATACTTGTGTGAAATGACCTGTGCCTGCACAGCTCAGTTATGCACTTGCAGACCTGCCAGAAAATCAACACGAGGAGACCACTAAATATTAGTCCAAGCACAGAAAACCTACAAACCACAAAAATGATATTACCAAATCTACTAGTATCAGTATCAAAAAATAGTGATCTGACATTATATGCCCAAGGCCCCAAGGAATCTCAGATAATTCCTTTGATCAACAAACCACGACACAAAAGCAAAGAGCTTAAACCTATGAAACTCTCCAAGTATAAAAATATATTTTTACCGTTGCAACTGCACCTGTATATTCTTTTGGTAAAAGCATCTTCAAGATGAAAGGCCAGAGTATATGCTGGAGAATATCAGTAGACAAGGGACCAACTTATCAGAAGCATAACTATAAAAGATAGCCACTAAGGAATTAGCAATAAGAGAACCTCAACGAAACTAGAACATACTAAACTAATGAGACAAACCACGAGAACAAAATGCACATCTAAGTAAAAGAAGTTTTAAATGTCACTAGTCATCTCATTACCTCCATCTCAGGAATTGTGATAGCCAATAAAAGGAGACCTTTTTCACAGATTACCCTCAGTTCTGATGGACTAACTGCACCTACCATTACCTGAAAAACTGAAGCCTGCTAAGCTTCTGTTAAATAAAAATACGCCAGCCATAATTACTCAGTACAAGCCCAGGTCTTACCTTAAGGTTCCTATTCTGAAATGACTGGAAAGGGCTGCCCCTAGAAGAGGCTTCCTTCAAAGACTTGAATATTTTTATTTCCTGGTCTGAAATAGCACAATGGCGTACAAGGTACTCCACAAAAAGCTCTGCAGGAGGCCCACTTAAGTAACAGTGCGAAGCCATGACAACAATTAACTGAAACAACAGTTGTATTTGTGTGAATATAGAAACATAGCTAAATCAAAATCCATAATCTAAAGCTTTGATACAAAAGAACTTGAAGGAGTAAAAGAGTAATAAGAGGAAATAGTGGCTTACTTCTGCAAGTGCTTTTCTAACACCTAAGCTCTGCTCATCTACCAGCAATTTGACAACTTCAACAAGTGATACTCTTTTTCCATGCCAAGCTTCCAACAACCTACATAGACAACAACCGGGGATTAAGATGGGATTGAAGCCAGATTAGAGTTTTTCTAAGAAAAGATTGAATTTCATATTAAACCCTATGTTTTTGCTATATTACAGTTTGAACCTCCACCTGCTGAAGATAACATTCCACACACACCCTTGGTTTCCCAAAGTGAATTAGATATTTTGGTCAAAATGGAGTGCAGGATGTTGTCTGCCATAGAGGGATGTTGGAACTTGGAAGCATAAAATCACAAAAACAAATGAAATCATCTTTAAAAATGGCTAAAATTTGGAAACAAACCTGGGTAATAGATGCTTTACTGCATAGAGTGCTCCAATTGTTGACAGTTCATCTTTTGACTGACATTTCTGAAACAGAAGCACAAGAAACTTTAATCAGGAAGAGACAGAGATATTTTTTCTAATACATGATCCCAAGAATCATAATCTTATAATGTTAAGGATGCTGATTTCAGTGTGATTTAAGTGTGTCATATCTAATAGTCAATCCTAAAAGTTATTGCCATAAAATGGTTGAAGGTAACTATTTAGTTGGTATTTAGCCATTAAATAGACAGTTAATATGAGTATATCCATGGACTGCAATTTCACCCACAACGGTTCAGTACAGGTGGCATGTACCAGTTCAACTGCTACCCAAAACCCAGAGCAAACAATTTCAAGCCAGATCAGGGTGGTATAAGGCATACCGGCTGGGACACCTAATGTACCAGTCGTATGGCAGATATTCAACCATTACCGATCAATACGATATGCCAACAGTCAAATTTAACCCAAATTTGACCGTTGGCCCACATTTGGGGGTAATATAACCCGCTCTTGGCTGCCTCCTCTCCCCCTCTATCACTGTCACTCACTCTCTTTCTCACTCTCACTTCTCACCCTCAGTCTTTTGATTTCAAATTGTGATTAGTGGAGGCTGATCGGGATAAAAGAGGCTTGGAATCTCGAGATTGGGTGGAAGTTGTCTTCAATTTAAGATATACTGTATGTCTAGCATAAACTATTTTTTTTCTGTAGGGCACAATGCTTGCAAGAATGTCGGTCTTAAATGATTCATGCATGAAATCCCTTTTAGATCCAAATATTGTATTTCACAACTCCACCTCAAATATGTTTTTGGGTAAAAACAAAGCAGAATTTGTTCCAGTCTAAAAGATGAATCAATGAATCAATTCCAATTTAAATTACTTTGAGAAAACTATGGTTTTTTTAGTTGTGTTGAGCTCTATATCAGATGCAGTAAGGAAATTTTATTAGTTCAGTAGTCTTATTGTGATAAAGCATAATTATATTACTAGTACATCAAGGGTTCAAAAATGACTAGGATAAGTTGTTCTAAAGTCTATGAAATTAACAGTGAATCTGAGAATAATTGATTGATTGCCAGATAATTTTATTATTCACAAATTGTAGTATTGATACTTTGATAGTTTTCTTGTATCATGAATTTCAATGACAATTATGTTCTGGTACATATTGCTTCAAAGTTTGAAGTTCAAACTATGCATTGGCAAATAATATTTCCTCATTTAATTTGACAACCTTTGAGACAAGCTTCATATTACATTTTAAGTATGAAACTTGGAAAAGATTTTTCAGACAATGATTCTGTTATCAATTTCCAGGCTAACATGAAGCAAAATACTGAATCATATGACTCTTGTATTACTAAATCAGTAAAAAAGGTAAGGTTGATAATCTGTTTAATATCATGATAACTTTCTCAAGCACTGCAGAAACCATTGAAACCATAATGATTCTAGTTGGCCTTGAAGCTTATTATAATTAATGAATACACTCTATTCCAGAGTGGAACATGTCTATATCTAAGATAATTTCATAAGATATGTTATTCCGATTTCCAATCATTATACTCACTCGATGGGGAACCGTGTAAGGACTAAAGCTTGTATGCTTCAATGTGTCTATTTTATAATATATGTCCATTCCCAAACGTAACCAGACAAGTTACTATTTCAAATTACCAATATGTCGATGCAACTACAAAACATTGCACTTTAACAACCACTCACATTCAGAAGGAAGACACAGAGATCCTCAGGATATACAGAACCAATTACAAGAAAGCAATGCTGAATCTCATTATAAGTCTGCAAAAGAAGAATAAACTGATCAATATATCATAGTTTAACAAAATGTCTTGCGTTTAAACAAGTAGATGAATAATGCAAAGAAAAAAAGAAAGAAAATAGAAGAGCAGCAAATTGATGATTGTAGCAATGTTATGTAGCAGTACATTAATCATGGTTTGACATTTCAGTTAGGAGACCCATACCGGTCAATGACCAGACCAGTATGGGTCTGGTCAGTGCCAGCATGACAGCATCCAGTACACTGGAGGAGAGGTAGAAAGGGAGAAGAAGAGGAGGACAAAGAGGAGAGGAGGAATTGACAAAGACGAGGAGGCAGAAGAGAGCAGTATCAGTCCGAGCAGTGGACAGGAGTGTTGGTGGCACTGGGCAGGCAGCACGAGCAGCAAGTGGTCTGTGACAAGTGGTGCAAAGGAGATGAGTGTGGAAGGAGATATCATGAGACAGAGAAAGCGGAGGTATTATGGTTCCTATTTATTGGAGTTAAAAAGAAAAATAAGAAAATTCATGCAATAAGCCTTGTACCGCAACTGGACACTAGAAAGGGGCAGTCCACATCTCGGTGCACTCCCAAACCAATAGATAATGGCCAGTACATACTCGTCCAAGCAAAATGGAATTCCTTGAAATTAATTTACTATCCATGAATAGCAAGAAACCATTCTCCATGAACTGATACTAGACGAATGACATGTATTTTACTCGCATAAATATGCATGTCTAAACACAAGAGTAATAATTAACATGCAATGGCACATGGCTCACTATCTTTGCCAGATTTCTTCTATAACCATTTCTGTTTTGATGGGGGCTTCTGGCCATTTAATCATATATCTAGAATCCCCTAAGTCCAATACGTTAAAATCTTCATGCAACTACCTCTTAGCTATCACATTCACAATGACAAGTTCCTTGTTAAAAAAGGTTGGTTGTCCAATCCTCCTGGCTTGATCCATAAATCTTCTTATCATATATTTTCTAACTATTAGCCTGCCTTCGAGATTTGGAAGGTCATTCAATAACTTACGCTGTAAAGGACATTGGGTTTTTGGGGAACCCATTTCATTCTATCCTTACACCATTTTGTTCGAAATGAACTTGTGAATCAGGCAAAAATTATAGGCTTTTCCAGGATGTTTGACCTAAAACTGGAAATTTGCTTAGAAAGCTTTAGGTGGTTTCCTCTTGAAGGGTTGATAACCTTAAAAAAGGAATTGCTTAGATTTCACTTTTTTCTTGCTTCATGCAGAGAGTTCTTATTGTTCTCCGAGTTATTGAAGTGTTTGATGGAAATTGAACATTAACTTCAAATGAAAAGAATAAATAAAAGGCTATCTTTATCTGTTTTGTAAAAGAAAAAAAGTCTCAAAAAGGAAAAGAAGAAAGAAAAAAAAAGGAGAAGAGAAAACAGAGGAGCATCATCTATTCAAAGCAAAATTTTCTAACAAAAAAAGGAAGAAACAGGGAGTAACTAGAAAAAAAAAAGGAAGAGCTACTCTTTAGTAGATCAATGAAGGGGCCAATGCCAGAGAACCTAAAGAATCAACCTATAGATTAAGAGATGATCACGAGGATTGCTCTTTAAACAAAGAACAACAACTAAAGGTAGTTAGATGAAAAGGGAAAATCAAAGTGGTTAAGAAATCTAATAACAAAAACAGACACTTTCAAGTAACTTCTGGTGTTGTGGAACAAATCTTAGCCCCAAATATTAAAAGACAAATTGGTGAAATATGTAGGTAGCTAAAATAACACGCAAAAAATCTCCTAAAGCTGTGAAAAATTTGGGAAAGCATTATCTAAGAAGTTACAAGCTTAAAAAATGAAGAAGTTTCAGATGATTTTAGCAATGACCTTATGCAGTGGAGAACTATTACTTCCAATTCCTGAAAAACTTTGTATTAATCAAATTGTAAATGATGCTTTGATATGTGGTTTTCCTCTAGTAGCAGTGCACCTAAAGTTCAGAGCATCAAATCCAAAGAAGGCAAGTGAAGAAAAGATGATGGCAGACCCAAGGTTATTTTTTTTCCGAAGGCTGACTTTCTTATTAAGCTGCTACCTCATCAAGACTTTTACCAAATATTTTCAAATGTAATCTAATAGTGGTACAACATTTTGAAACAAGTGGGTCCAATGCCAAAAGTCGTCTCAATAATCTCTGAGGTAGACCTATGACCAAGAAGCTTATCGTTATATGACTAATAGTGAACCTTGTGCACTAGATTACACTCTTCAGTGCTTAAAATCATTTGGTTAGAAATTTCATGAATGGTTATTCCCTTGTCCACTTTCCATCTAAAATCAAAAGTTCAATCAAATGTCATCGATCCCATAAACTAATGAATGTGGCTATGATGAATGTCTTGTGCTTTCAGTATATTTGAATAATGCAGTATTAAAAGTTTAACCATCATATCATCATAATATTCCCCTCTATCATATAACATGAAATCTTACAGGTTGCATTTCAGAAAATGGTTTGATACCTAAATGTTGAAGAGAAGCCAAAGAAACAAATACAGTGCTAAGTTGGGATTCTCATTTCTGGCATAAACAAATATTAGTCATTACTTCAAACTAAGGAAGCACCTTTAGACCCATCGAGAAGTTCAAACGGTGATCAGTCTGGCTATTGATGCATGCTACGGGGAGAAGCGTGCACAAGATTACTGTAAGTTCCTGCAGAAAACAAATTCACATTTACGAGAAATTGAGCAAAACAAACAAAAGGATTGAAAATTCTAATGTTGCATAATGCCTTAACTACACGGATCACATATAAACCTAATACAAAATCCCATATAAACCTAAACATAAGCATCTAACTTAACAGTTAGATTTCTTTAATGAACAAAAATTGAAACTCAAATCATCAAAATATTCATCTTATTATTTTCTGATATAGACCCATGTATTGAAAATCGTTAATTAGAACTTAAGCCTTCAAACCACTCAAGAATAAACAAAGTCAAGTTTACAGTTTAAACTGCAACTACAAGAAATAAAATCTCTTGATCTGAGTAACAAAAATAATCACTCTACAACTCCTGACAGGGTCTAACTGCTTTGCAGATTCATTAGTAGAGAAAGGAAGAGTGAATTGTTTCCAAAGAAGCATTTCTAAGCACTGATAAAATTGTATGCAATGTGGGAAATATCTGGGTCCTGCAGAAGTAACAGATGCCAGAAAGATCTGGTAAGGTCTGACTAGATTCAGGTGTAGCAGATACATTAAAATCCTGAGGAAACATAGAGCAGACAGTAGCCAAGATGATTTACAACCAAAATATAACATCAGATATGAGGATGATAAGGCTTATAAAGAGTGTCAGAGAGTTGCTTCCAAAAAAAAATGTACAGAGTGGATGGTAGCCAAGATGGTAGGGTAGTATAGTACTTTGTCAGACATGGAGTATAGTACTTTGTTGGACATGGAGACACATATTTGAAAACAAGCTGGGAGCAGGTATAAAATCACCTAAAAGCAAAGATAAATTAACTAGGATCACCATGTGCTTCAACCATACTAGTAGAACATAGATCTTCAAAGCAAGCAATCTCTTGAGGATGCAATTGATATCATTTCAAAATAAAGCATTAACCACTAAAATCAACCAGCAAACCATTCTATTGAGTTTTTCTTACACAATGTCAGCCTCATCTAATTAACTGACAATGGCTCTATAGAATTTAGTTTCCTTACTTTTTTGCTTCTCAAGGTGAAGATAGGCCAAGGTTATCAATTTATTTACTATGACAAATGTAAGAAAAACAAGATGAGATATAGTAAAAAAAGAGAGAAGAAAGAAAGAAAGAAAGAAAAGAGAGACAGATACACAGCAAGAAGTTTTCTCTGGAAAAAAAGAGCCAGAGATTAATGTTGTGCTATTATGCTCACATGGTCATGGAAAACAATAATAATGCTAACTAAAAGTGCACCTTAATTACAGCAAGCAAGCCCTAGGATGTTTCTTCTGGACACTGAAATGGTGTTCCTCAGGCTTGTATCAATGCACATGCATATTATATCAACTGCTTAAACTTCAAACCATGCAATGGATTTTGGCCTTCAACCTTGGACCTCAAGAAAGAATCTGCCCATATCTAGCCTACAAATGGTCAGCCACATTCTTGGTCAAAACTAGGGACTAATTTTTCAAATGGTCTGGAGAGAATAATGATAAGAACAGGCCCAAGCTTGGCCCAGTTCTTCTAATCAGCAATTTTTAGCCCAACACAACCATTTCCAGGCATACGCGGTGACCTATAATGAAGAAAAAGCACTCATGTAGGAACAAGCAAAAGTTCGGGGAACAAGCTTAGAGATCCAGAGCCTGACAAAACGTTTTTTCATTGGCCATTCAAAGGTTGATTGTCCCTTATCACATAAGTTGATCCCCTCAAGCACCAAGCAATCAAGAATTAAGTAAATGTATATGCACCCTCAGCCCCATGCTCGGCTTGCCAGGCATACATGAATAGAAAATCAAAGTTATAAGGAAGAAATTTTGAAGTTTTTCCGATTAGGAACTTTAATCATTGATCTAGAGCTTGATTGCCACTAATCACCAATTAGAAACTTTAATCACAAGAGTATGAGAAAAAGTGGGAATGAGAGAGTGCACTAAAGTTAGTGAGAGTGAGTGAAAAATGGGGGAGGGAGGGAAATTGAAAGCCCCAAAAAGAGACCCCAACCTTCAATTTGACCATTAGGGCTAGATTTGACCAGTTTTGGGTTGGTACCAATCGAAATCCAATGTGTTTTGATCATATCAAACAGGTCAATAAGGGTCGAACTTCAATCATATCGATCGATATACCACCCATATCGACTGATACTAGATCAGTTTTCCATGTACCGCCTGAAATGGTTAGGTAACAATCAAGTTTGAATGTATCATATGGGTCGGTAATGGTCGAGTTTCCACGTACTGCCTGAAATGGTTAGGTAACAGTCTTTGAATGTATCATACGGGTCGGTAATGGTCAAGTTTCAATTATATCAACCCATACACCACCCTACCGACTGATACCATGGCAATTTTCTATGTACCACCCAAAACCGATACATACAACTCATTTCATACCATTTCAGGTCGTACGTCAAGCCTTGGACATACCTATCTTGAACTTAGTCAGCAATCAATAAAACCTATTCAACCAAAGGAAAGGGCTCGCCATTATTGGGCTTTATTTTACAATTGAAAGCCTCGTATAGCAGGTGCTAACTCCAATCTTAACCCAGACATCATGCTCGTTGACCAAGAAAGAATGTTTGGAGGATCTTCCATCCAAGACAACGATCCCAAGCCCAACAAAAAAAAAAAAAGTGACCAATCCATCTTTGGATTCAACACTACAAAATATATTCCAGCTCAAGATGGAAAAGGCAAGGATCAAGAGTAATAACCCTGAGCAAGCCTTGTATAAGATAGTATAATTCTTGATTCCTTTCCATTTCTTGTGATTTTAAAACTATTCCATTTGCCATTATTTATACTTTCTAGTAGCTAAAGAGTCATGAGAGTCCTAATTTTAGTCTAACTAATGTTCAAGAGCCCTATTAGGAACATTGCATGGACTATGAGTTAGAAAGGTTGTTTCACTATTAAAAGACACATTTGAAGTGTTATAATCATTGTTGAGTGATAATTTTTTCCATAATTGAAAAAAAGAACATTTGATCTTAATTCTCAAGGCATAATTGTTTTTTATTTCCAGTATTAGCATGATTCCTTTAATCTCAGTTGATCCCAAGTCTCTGGAAGTTTTCACCCTTGGAATAGAAAATCAAGGGGCCAGTTTCTAACAATATATAAAAAGCAAAAAAGAACCAAAACATAATCATCAAGTTATTCTGCAAAGTTATATACTACATGGTATGCAATTTCGAATGGTACCGCCCAGTACGGGCGGTACATACCGGTCCAACGGTATACCGGTACGCAGACCGCTAGCTGCCGGACGGAACGTGCTACAGTGCTATAGTGCTACAGTAGAGAGAGAAATATTTAAAATTAGGTATACCGCTCAGTACGCCCTGGTGTACCGCTCGGTACACGGTACCGTACCATACCGAGCTAACCTCGAAACACTGGTATGGTACGGTATTGCATACCTTGATATACTATATATCTTTACTGATACAAGATCATATCATAAATGCACGATCAATCCTTCATAAAAATAGGAATAACAAAATCTACCTCAAAATCAAGTAGGGGAGGACCACTCTCTGATAGCAAACAGGCAGTAAGAAGATTATGCAGACTCTGTGTAGCAAGAAAAGCAATCTCTTGATCTTTCTTGTATCTGACACAGGTAAAACAACAAGCATATAACCACGTCTCATGTTTTACACTCATCTTTGGAAAAATAAATCAATAAAAGATCGTTGTCATCTTAATACACACAAGTCCAAAATCGTTGGGATTAGCCTGGGCAATCCTGCCTTCAACTGCGAACGGGTAATAAGTCCAACCATCTGTCCTAAAGCATCTACTGCAGAAAGTCGTACCTGTACCAACAGATATTATAGGGATATAATATACATGCTATGAGGTAAGATAAATTGATATCTTACCCAAAAGAAGAGGGTACACACATTGAACTTGTACAAGTATGCGTCTGTTTGGAGTTTCCACCTTATGACTATTCATTTAAATTTAAGGGAGTATTTAGAATTTAGATATCATCATTAAATACCTTTAGGTCTCGTGAACCTGCCCAAACTCTCAACAATAACTCAAAAACAGAGTTCATGAATGACCTGAAGTATATTTTAGTGTCAGGCTGATGAATAGCTGATGAGTACATCCAATAATCCATAACACATGAACAGAAAGATATCAGAAGCTTACATCACATCACTATCAAGAAGCGGATCTGAAGGGAAATCTCCAATATACTGCCAAGCAGCCTGACACCAGCATTTAAATGCTGGATAAATGTTTGTCAGTTATGTCAAGATGGTCATATAAAAGCCCTAAAAAAATGTTTAACAAACAAATACCATTTGCAAAAACTGGCCGTTGAGTGTCCCGCACACTTCCAAGAATAGGTAACACACGTAAAAGGACATCTTTCAAATGTGGGGTGAATTTCAAGGCTTGGGGAACAGTACACAATGTTAGCTAAAAGTGTGTAGATACCATCCAATAAATTCAGTTAAAGAAAAAAGAGAGAGAGGGGGGGTGGGGGGGGATTCTACACCTTCAGCAGATGCAAAATCTGCTAGTATCTGCACCATGGACTGTAAAGCTGAATTAGGTCCGGATAAATGGAGAAAAACTTCTTCCATCATCTAGAACATGAGTTTAGCTCAAATCAGATAGTTGATATCAGAAAATGATAAAAAAATGGGAATAAATGAAGAGCCAAATACTACCATCAAATATTAGTATCAAAAAGGATAAAGCAAAGTCTAAAGATGGTTACATTCAAACTATTTGAAAAAGAACAAAGACAAACAAGAAACTAGAGTTCCAACAAGAACAACATATTACACGGCTATATTCAGCTTGCGCTAAGTTTAGACCACAAAACCACAAATGAGGTCTTACTATGGGAACCAAAAATGACAATAACCCAAAAAAAAACAGTTTATAACAACAAGGATTAGCAAGCACATGTAGCCCTGCAATGTTTAAAATTTGAATTTCACCCGGCAAAACTTGTATTCCCATATATGGATTGCCATCTCGTACTGACCATGTGTATCATTCTGATGTACCAACCAATACCAATGTACCAAATGGTATACTGATACATATCAAAGACTCAAAGTGGAAGAAGAAGGAGAAGGGGAGATGGTGGAGGTAGAGGAGGAAGAATAAGATGGAAGAAGAGGAGGCCACGGAGGTGGAAGAGGCGAGAAGATGATGGAAGAAGAGGAGGAGGAAGAGGAAGAGGAAAAGGAAGAGGAGCAAGAGGAAGAGGAGAACAGGAGGAAGCATATCCAAAAATGACAGCAGACAACGAGTGGCAGCAGGCAGCTCAGCGTGTATAGCAAAAAGGGCTCACAAACGCAAGCTGTAAACCATATGAGTTAAATAGGTTTTTTTTTTTTATTAATAGGCCAGACCGGACCCGCCGAAATGGGAGTGGTCCACATACAGGTTCACGCCCAGACTGGTACATGCTGCTGCCCCTTGCGTTCCATCTGAACGAAACCACAGCCCTGATTCCCATAAAACCTTTTTAAAAAGATAAACATTCTTAGGAAGTTGTAATCTTAATCATACACCACTTCAAGTATATTGTAAATTATTTATTTTGATTCAACAACAACAATAAAGCTGTAAATGTCCCAACAAATTTTTCATTTTGATTATGTCTGTTCAAAAGAACATATATGGGAGTTTATCCTAGTGGTATATCCACAAGATCAATATACAGGAGCACATTTTCAGTATGTATAAACAACTATTTCTCAATCAATATAACAAAGCATTGTCATGCATATGCATCCACTCCAATCAAATAAAGGTTAATCTTTCGGTCTAACACCAGTCAAAACAGTACAGTTCCAGTACAGCTCAGGACTAACCTAAAACTGTTATAGCAATATTTTGATGTTCTATAGTTCAGGGTCTGCCATACTGATTCGTACCGCCCGGTACGGGCGATACGTACCGGTCCGAGAGGCGACCGGTACGCGGACCGCCCGCTACACCCAAAAAAAAAACCCGTATCAGACGTTACGGGTAATATCGGGCGGTAACGGTCGAAATCGACCGATACCACTCGGTAACGATCGAAACCGACCGTTACCACACTGTAACAGTGCTATGGTGCTCCAACGGTCAAATTGACCGTTGGAGCCCTTTCTCCTCCTATTTAAACCAATCTTCTCTCCCCTATTTCATTATACTCACTTAAACTCTCTCTCAAACATTTTTTTTCTCTCATAAACTCCATAAAACAACGATTTGTGAATTCAATCGAGGTTAATTTGGGAAGATTAAGAGGAAGAACTTTCTAATCAAGAGGTATGTATTCGTTTTCTTTAATTAGAGAGTAATTAAGATATTTAAGATTATGATTAGTGTTTTTCATGCATAGTAAGTATTGAATAATATTTATCATAGTAAAATAAGTTTAATTAAATTTTATTAAAGTTATTTAATGCTGCGATTAGTTATTTTAATGATGATTTAATCGAAATTTGTTTGATTTTATATCAATTTAATGTTTTTAATACCTATTAGGGTATTTGTCATGTTTATAGTGGTGAAAGAGAAGTAATTAGTGAAAAATTAATTATATTAATCATATAATTAGTGTAGATAAATGATAATTTTATCATAATTTGAATTTTGAATCTATAACGAGCTGAAATACGAACCTCGAACAAGACTACCTCAAAGACCGAAAAAGATATGTGATGCTATTAGCCTATTCTTACCTAATTTACATTGATTTTGCTAAACTTATACTATTACTATATTTATTTGTAACTTGAAAACCCTATCCTAACTTTTTTTAAAATTTTCAGGTATTTTCGGATGGTTAAATCGGTGAAATCGGGTGTACAGCTCGGTACACCCACACCGTACCGTACCGAGCCCGGGTTGAAACGCCAGTATGGTATGGTACGGCGAACCTTGCTATAGTTACAAATCAAGGTATTCTAATAGAAGAGAGAAGTTAAGAGAGTGGCAAATTTCCTAGGCTGTTTTATGTTGAACAGCACAAAAAATGCTGTTTATCAAGGTATTTTAGTGTCTAACTTGGTAGGACTTATTAATAGTTACCAATGTTAAAGGTTTCCAAAAATCTTTCCACCAATCAACTACAAGATCAAGACAGAACAGTTACTATAAAATACTCAAGCTCATCAAAAAAATCTTACCAAGTCAGGCGCATGAGATCCAATTGAAACAAGTAGACCAGCTGCTGCCCTTTGCCAGTCAGCATTAAGTTCCTAGCAGTACATAAGATAAGCCATATGAATATCACATAATATAGGTTAACTAATCATTACAAACAAAATGAAAAAACAAAGTAGAGCAACATCAACTTTCATCTTCAATTTCTATTTTCATCCATGTATCAGAAAAGATTATTCAACTGTTTTATTGTGCACACAGAAAAAGAA
This sequence comes from Musa acuminata AAA Group, assembly GCF_036884655.1. Lineage (NCBI taxonomy): Eukaryota > Viridiplantae > Streptophyta > Magnoliopsida > Zingiberales > Musaceae > Musa > Musa acuminata. Next base: position 30,967,859 of record NC_088330.1, read on the forward strand.
TAGAATATTGTTCTGAGATTCTCAGGACCCTTGAGAGTTTGAGATCTACTGTTAGATTGTTTGCTTCAGTGGCAGTTAATATTTCTAAAAAGATTATTTCCTTTTCTTTGATGTGTTAGCGTGTGACACCCAAATTTAGTCCCACATTAGATGTGGGAGGAAATTTGAGTTGGTTTAAAGAGTTAGATGGGTCTACTACTGCTAACTTAAGCTTAAGATTTTTAAGCTATGGTTAAGTTCTATCAAGTTAGCAACTGTTATTCTATCGGCTCACGACTTGGAGCTTCTCTATCACCCGAAAGAGTGAAAATAGATCTCTCTTTATTCCACTTTCTCTTATTATGTAACCTTCACGGTGAAAGTCAACAGGCAGTCTGTCTTTGCCAAGAGAAGGTCCACAATACTTTTCTAAATACATATAATTGATCTCATGTTGGTTGCTCCTCTATGACAGAGCGACTGAGGTTTAAGACAATGAAATAACTCCCCTGCTTCCTCCCTAAACATCGCACTGGTGGAAGCCTCATGCAATAAGCAGTCCTCTTAAAGCCTCACTAGGATTTTGTCTCAAAAGTTCAATATTGATTAAAAATTAAGATGATCAACATAGATAAATCCTGTAATTGCATTCTTGTCCAATGTATTTAATAAAAGGCCAAAAGGGCCCTCTCATGTTCTATATCACCCAGACCATTAAGCTATTAAAGTTCACAAACTTCTCACTACTACAATCATTAAGCCTTCATTTATCACGGAATACAGGTCTTCTAAGATCCAATGAGTAGCACATTTTCTATGACACACACTCCTTCAAAAGGGCTAGTAATTATCTGTTTTTGGTTAAAGAATTGAAGAAGTAGCTGCTTTTTCCCAACCTCGTTAGTTTTCCTACTCTTTTCTTTCTCTGCTTTTTTCCCAACCCCTAAAATATCAGTTTATATGCCAGTATGTATCATCTGGTGTGGTTGAAAAAAATGAAATAAAACAAAATATTGAAATGTATCGGTACTGGTTCAATCAGTATTTGAATCATTGATCATCAACTTATCTAAAACCATTAAAAGTCAACAAGATATTTCAATCTAGAACCTGTTCAAACCAATCACAATTGTAAAACATCTTTAAGGATAGCAAGCAATGCCTCATTTTCTTGTCAGAGGTTACAGATGAATTCAATTTAAGTTCCAGTAATCATGTAGCTATAAGACTTAAGAAATACACTCTCAACATAGAGGGCCGTTAGAACCATGTGCTTGAGGATCAGCACAAAGTGGACCGTAGTCCGAGAAGGAACAAGTAGAGTGAAATGAAAATTACTCAACCATCTACATAAACCTTCTAATTGAATCCGGAGAAGGTAGGGTTAATATTATTATTGCATTAGTTTATTGGTTTTGACTTCTTTTTTGAGGCTTTAGGTCCTTTTCTCTTAATTCATATTAAAAAGTATCAAATTTACAGACACCATTTGATTTAACAACAAAAGTATATTTATATTACCAGCATTTGATGTGATTTACAATAAAAACATATTAAAAAGTCACTACTCACAAACCTAAGGTATCACAAAGTCAAGGAAACAAATATTGTAGAAGAAATGATATGGTAAAGTCCATATCTAACATGAAGAAGTAAAAACATGAAATCAATTAAATCAAAATTGCGAACAATTCTTCATCAAATGTACATTCAAGGTATTCATACCTTAGAGGTGATAATCTCTGAAGTGGCTATCTTTGCAAGCTTAGCCATATATGTAGAGTCGACATCCTTCGGGTCCATAGCCCGAACTGCCCCCGCCATAACAAGGAACACTCCAGCCATGTTACCAAAACGCTGAGCAACAGACCGATCCCAATCAAACCAATTCAAGATACACGATCAAGAATCAAAGAAAACAGACACAGATTCTTGAATTGATTAAATTCACGGGAATTACATACCCGACGCCCTCCTTTGGATATTGAGACACAGCAATCAATGACCAAAAGGGGATTCCTGCGAAGCAAAGCCCTTCAAGATTCTGAAGCAAGGAGCAAGAGGAAAAGATCTCAGGGAAGGAACAAGAACAAAATATAGGGTAATTACAGCGGCGCGATTTCTTTAAGAGCGGCCAGAGATGATTCCCTTACGACGGGCGATTCGTCGACCAAAGACGACACCAGCACCTGCACGGCCTCTGCGAGGAAGAAATGGAGGAAACGGAATGAAGCCTCAGGAAAAAGAGAGAAGAAGGGTTGGAATTGGGGGGACAAAGGTTAACCTAGGGCGGGCAGAGAACCGGAGGAGGACGCCATGGCCGACGAAGCGAAGGAGACGAACAATAGGCAACAGAAACCCAACTAAGAAAATAATCAGGGGGCGGTGACAGCACAACCGAAGGAGAGTGTGGGGTCGGGCCTCGGCAGCGCAATTTACGTTTTCCCTTATAAAATAAAATAAAATAAAATAGGGAGATGGGAGTCCGTAGGTATGGACTCCACGTGGGCTGTGCACCAACAAATCTCAAACGTCGCTTAGTTCCCTTGCGACCTATCTCAACCGTTCGCGCACATTGATCTCCTCACACCGACGTTTGGGCCTCTCCGGCTTCTCTCTCATGATACGAAGAGCAACCGTACGTCCCTGCCCGCACTCACCAACCTATGAAGCCCTCCTCCGTGCGGGACGCCGCGTTCGCCCTCTTCAACAGGTCCATGCCCGCATCGTCGTCGCCGGCCACCACCGCACACGCTCCTTCCTAACCAAGCTTCTTACTCTCATCCTCTGCTCCTCCTCCTCCGCCAGCTGTTCCACCGCCGCCTATGCCCGCACCCTCTTCCTCTCCATCCCCGAGCCGGACACCTTTCTCTTTAACTCCCTCATCACCGCAGCCGCCAAATACGGCCGCCCAGCCGACGCCATCGTTCACTACCGCCGCATGTCCGCCGCCTGCTTGGAGCCCTCCAATTACACCTTCACCTCCGTCGTCAAAGCCTGCGCCGATCTCTCCGCATCGCGAACCGGTCGAGTTGTCCATTCGCGAGTCATCTCTAATGGGTTTGATTCCGATGTATTCGTTCAGACCGCATTGGTGGTGTTCTATGGAAAAACGGGCGATTTGCACCACGCGAGGAAGCTGTTCGACAGAATTCCCAATCGGACGGTCGTTGCTTGGAATGCAATGATTGCTGGGTATGAGCAGAATGGTCTTGCTGAGGAAGCTGTTGCGATATTCCAATTGATGCAGGTGGCCGGCAAGGAACCGGATTCAGCCACTCTGGTCAGCTTGTTGTCAGCATCCTCCCAGTTGGGTGCCTTGAGTTTGGGTCAGTGGGTGAATGACTATTTAGTCAACAAAGGTCTAGAGCTCAATGTGGTTCTTGGCACTGCACTGATAAACATGTATGCTCGATGTGGTCATTTAGAAAAAGCTCGCAAGATCTTCAATGGCCTCCAGGAGCGAAATGTGGTTGCTTGGACTGCAATGATATCAGGATATGGGATGCATGGTCACGGGCATCAAGCAATTAAGCTCTTCCAACAAATGAAGTCAAGTGGACTGTCACCTAATGATGTCACGTTTGTTGCGGTTCTATCCGCATGTGCACATGCGGGACTTGTTAGCGAGGGCCAGGAGATCTTTGCATCAATGAGGCGAGACTATGGGCTGGTTCCTCGTGTCGAGCATCAAGTTTGTGTGGTAGACATGCTTGGGAGAGCTGGACTTTTGGATGAAGCAATGCTGTTCATAAGGGAAGAGACGAGGGGGCTGCCAGGGCCGGAAGTATTGACAGCGATGCTTGGGGCCTGCAAAATGCACAAGAATTTCAGTCTTGGTGTGGAGGTGGCAGAACACCTTCTTGCCATTGAACCTGGGAATCCTGCTCACTATGTGCTGCTCTCCAACATTTTTGCATTGGCTGGCAGGATGGATCGAGTGGAGAAGATTAGAAACGTAATGATCCACAGGCATTTGAAAAAGCAAATTGGGTATAGCTTGATAGAGATCAATCAAACAGCCCATGTATTCCGCATGGGGGATACATCTCACCAACAGACTATGGAAATTTACAAATACTTGGAAGAATTGATCAACAAGATTAAGGAAGCAGGTTATGTGCCTGAAACCAGTGCAGCATTGCATGAATTGGAAGAAGAGGAAAGGGAATTTGCACTTAGATTCCACAGTGAGAAACTCGCGGTGGCATTTGGGCTCATGAATACTTCCAAGAACTCACTCATTAGGATTGTTAAGAACCTACGGATGTGTAACGATTGCCATTTGGCTTTCAATTTCATATCACTTGTTTCAGGAAGAGAGATAATTGTTAGAGATAAGCATCGATTCCACCATTTTAAACAGGGCTTATGTTCTTGTCAAAATTATTGGTAGTGAAACACTTTATTGTTTGTTATATTAACATGGCAATCTTGATATGTCATTTTTTAGTAAAGTTGAACCTAAGATGGTAGTCATTGCTTGATTGAGGAGATTGATGAACTTTGGCTTACCTGATCAGGTAATCTGCAATTTGGAAACCAAAATTGTAGGTCACTGATTCTACAGTGTATCGAGTAGAACACTCAATTCTCACATTGTTATTATCTTTCAGACTTTGTTTTCACAATTACATCACTCGGTTTTCATTGTAGCAAAGATATCAAAATATTAGTATGTTTCTTGAAGAAGCAGCTTTGATTACAATGTATACCAAGTCATTAATTCACTGAAACATTTTGTAAAATTATTCTTGATCATATTTTATCGAAGCCTCGTGTTCTCAGCTTGTCACAAGGAAGCAGCTGCTAGTACTCTACCAACTTTGAGGTTCATGATTACGATATTATCAGAGATATTATTTTACTGAAGCATCATTTATAAAGGATCATTTTTTCATCTTTATATTCCAAGGTTCTTTCTTTACATATTTAATATAATTTTATAATACTTTATATCAAGGATTGAAATATCATATCGTATCGGTGTTTCGAGCTTGGCTCGATATGATACGGTACTGTGTACCATATCGTACCGAGGCCATCAATATCATTGAGTCTTGCCCTTTTCTTATAACATATAAATCAAAATTTTCTTCTAATAACTTCTATTGTTGCACAACTAGTCTAGTCATAAAACTTGTAGATTTTCTACTAAGTGCATCAGCTACAACATTGGCTTTACCTGGGTGATAACAGATGGTATAATCATAATCATTTAGAAATTCTATCTATCTCCGTTGCATCATGTTTAACTCTTTTTGAGTAAAAATATACTTTAAACTCTTATGGTCAATAAAGATTTTAAATGTCCGCCCATATAAGTAATGCATCCAAATCTTTAGAGCAAAAATAATTGTTACCAATTCCAAATCATGAGTTGGATAATTCAATTCACAACTCTTTAGTTGTCTAGAAGCATAAGCAATCACTTTCCCCTTTTTATATCGAAACACATCCAATGCCCTTTCTTGAAGCATCGGTGTAAACTACAAATCCCTCGTTATCACTTAGAATAGTGAGAGGCATTATTCAAACCAAAAGATATTACTAAAAATTCATAGTGTCCATATTACGTTCTAAAGTTGTTTGTGGGATATCTTCCTTCTTGATCTTTAATTGATAATAACTTGACCTCAAATCAATCTTGGAGAATACTTGTGCACCTTACAAATGATCCAACAAATCATTAATTCTAGGGAGGGGATACTTCTTCTTTTTTTTTTTTATCACCTGATTCAACTGTTTGTAATCAATACTAGCATGATAAAAAGATAGTCAATCTATATCAAGTATAATATATGGCAATACGCCAAGGTGTACCGACCGGTACACCTAATTTAGGTGTAAAATCCTCCAAAAATACTTGAAAATAAAAAAAAATAGGATATGAATTTTAAGTTAGAAATAAATATAGTAATAGTATAAGTTTAGTAAAATCAATGTAAATTAGATAAGAATAGTATCACATATCTTTTTCGGGCTTTGAGGAATAGTCTTGTACAAGGTTCGTATTTCAGTCTGTTACAAATTGTCCCTATGTAAATATTGAAATATCTAAAAAAAATATTTGAATTATTAAACTATTTTGTTACAATATAAACTTTAAAATTTAAATGAATTAAATAATCACATATATAGATATACCTAATTGTTGATTCTACCACCAAAATGAACGACGGGCCTCCACGGGTGGTGGATCAGGGTTCTTGATCCGATACATCTGCATATCAATATGATATGTTTGTTGGACCCAATCATGAAATTGATCCCACGACAAAGTGTATTGATACATCGTATGCCATTAATGCATCAATGTGGTGATGATCATAGGTTGATCGTCATGAATCACTTTTGTTCGAGATAGCTCCTGAGGCATATATTGGTTAATGTCAGAACTTCTAGATTTGCTACTGATCTATTGCTCTGTATCATACTGTTACTAAGAGAATGATGACCAACAATCACCGTATTGCTGTTACCCATATGATTCTCTATAATACGACAATTGTGAATACGACAAGCTTCTTTCTGCGTTTACATCATGTAGGCTCTATCACATTTGCTTAAATTCATCCACTGTCTTCCCCTTCTCTTTCTATGCAAATGTGAGAAAAAAAGAGTTTGAGATAGTTTAAGAGAGTATGAGAATGAAATGGAGTGAAATAATAGAGAAGAGTTTAAAAACCTACGAGAAAGGGCTCCAATAATCAATTTGACCATTGGAGCACTATTATCGAGCAGTGACGATCGATTTTGACCATTACCAAGTAGTGTCAGGCGGTAACAATCGAAATTTCAACCGTTACCATCCGATATAATCTCGTATAAGCGTTCCGCCCGGTAAAGGGCAATCCACATACCGGTATGCTGTCGGACCAGTATGTACTGTTCATACTAGGCGATATCATTTGAAACTGTATATCTTGCTTTATATCACTTAATCCTTTCTTGAACTTACATATATTGGAAAATCTAGGGGCGACATCATATGCGTAGCGAAAGAACATAAAATAAAAACCTCAAATTTCCCAATACGTGTTCATCATCATGCGCAGATTAATGCGCAAAACCAACGAAATAAAAAATCACGTATGAGGTAGTTGTGTTATATAGGGAGATCGTATATCCCTGAATCACTATAGATCTGTCAGAGTAGATGAATGAGGTCAAGCGTCCTCCTCTCTAGTGGTGATCCATATACCATATGTGTATGACCCTCTAGGTCTAATATCGAGCTCCTTCTGGCTCAATGAATTATTATCTTCCTATTAGAACTCCTTCTGGCTCAATGAATTATTATCTTCATAATAATTCACTCGACTCATCGATTGGGGACGTACTAGGTCACTACGCCATAGTCCTCAGACGATATTAGGGAATCCAATCCTTTGGACCTATATATTCTCAGTTACCGTATACCTATAGTCCCTCAACCATCTAATATCACAGAGACCATGTATCGGGTATGGTACTATCAGGCTCATACGGATTCTCCTCGAGTCTCGCTCTAATCGGATTCTCCCGGAGAACTCTTTCTCTCTCAATATGAATGACCTTGGCTAAGGATTTGTCTAAGCAAGAACACACGGGATATTCCTCTCATGATACCGAGAGCGGATGATCCTCTATCGATACTTAATAGCTCTCATAAGGTTGGTTGTCACTCCCAATAATCGGCTATACTAGATTCGAAACTTCCAAACCTATAAGTCTAGTATTAAAAAGTGGAGTACTTATACGGGACATTCTTAGTATCTCAAGTCTAAGGACCAGATACACTATTGGGACTACAAAATTATTATCTAACAATAAGGCATCGTCAACCATACAGTATTCCGTGAGCGGATCAATCAGTGAACTCATTCTCTAATTGACACATACACTGTATCCCTAGTGTCCCCACACGAGTAGCTATGAGACCAACTGCATCCATCATATGGACAAGTATATAGCACACTAGTTTGTCCGGTTATCTCGATGTCCCTCTCGAGCAACCTATGATCAGGATTATTTATGATTTGTGTTTAAAAGTAAATCGATCTCATTATCGTGATCTCATCACGATCCGATTCTCATTGCATATATCTATGGATATGATAAAAATATCAAAATATAATAAGAAAAAAGAATACGTATCATGTCACACGTGTCATCGCTCTTGGTTTACAGGACACTTACAGGGCACATATGACTAGCAACATAATGATTTTTTTTTTACATAATAATATTATTGGAAGGCATCTTTGCTGATGAATTGCTGAAACTTATGAAACAATTGATTTAGAGGTTAGCACAATGCAAAAAATGAAACATGCTAGCTTATATGAAGGCAAAACGCAGGCATATTGGATCATAAGCTGTAGAAACAAATTGTCATTTTCTAAATCTGCTCCAATTGTAGGCATCTAGCGACATCCGAACTCGGGAGAACATCCAACACTAGCCTGGCCATAAAGTTTGAGACGCTTTTAAGTCAATTATTTCTGGAGAAATTCTATGATAAGCTCATGGGATATTCTGTCCATTCCACTAAACATTACTGTGCATTTTTTCTTACTGAGCATGTTACAGTAGATTTTTATGTTGAAGTATTTAATTTCATTTTGTTGTATGCTAGTAATCTTGAATTAGAAATAAAGGTCAACTCAGCAGTATTGGTCCAAAAGAGACAGCAGCTTATGATAAAACTGGAAGCCAAATTCTATTGAAATAAAAGGGTGATTTTGTTCAAACTATTTAGTATTTTTCAAACGGTATCTTCATTTTATTTTTTTAAATAATATTATAATTTTTTTAATTTTAAAATACTTAAATTTTATTTTTAAAAAAAATTTGTCACTTATTACAGTGTTTTGATCTCTTATAGTATTTTAACCACCATAATAAAAATATTATAAAATCTATTTAAAAATATTATAAATAATCTAAATAGATTTCCAATCTCAACCAAACTAACCATAAGTCTAAAAATATAATATCATAATGATAAATTAAGAAACACGATATAATATCACTTACCATTTTTTGAATAATATTTACAGTATTTTTAATATATCAATAGAACACTATAAATATCATTGAAAAATACTATAAAAATTGATAAGAAAAACGAGCGAAAAATTTTGGCAAAAAAATTTTGAGAGGTATTTTAGATATTTTTTAATTAAAATATTATTTTAAAAAAGTAAAAGAGGGATATTTTTGAAAAGTATTTAAAATATAGATATTTTTTAAGAAAATAGCCCAACAAATAAAGCCAAATAAAAAGAAGACCAATGCGTCCAGCGTCCGGTGTCCTCGTACGCACTGTGGTACGTACCCGTGAACCACGGGAACGCCAGTGGGACCACGTTCAATTGTATCACAGTGGCTGAGAGAGAACAACACGAGTGGGCTATGGCTTCACGTGGGCTCTGCAAGCACAAGAATGGTGCTAAGAACTTAAAGCGACTCGGGAGAAGCACACTCCCATCTCCAAAGTCTAAAAGTGTATACTGTCAATAGGAACAGTGATTGACAAGTGGTTGTGGTGATAAACCAGTATGCTATAAACTTCGTTGACCTCACCGTACTTGATAAGACCTGCATGTGGAGTTCTGTCTGGCCTATCGAGTGCTCTGAATTATTGGCCTAATAAATGCTCTTCTTGGGAGCTCTCCTGCAGTATTTATCGGAGTACTGGTATCAGTTTTGACATGTGGAGGTCCCCTCCGGAAGCACAGGCGAAAAGTTTCTGCCCGAAAGAGATGGTTATACCGTTTCGATCGGACACCGCACCCGACCTCTTCAGCGGTTCGAGGAACGCCGTACAAGATCTCTGTCCATTCGGACCCGAATCAAACCGTGTTGGCCCCGAGGCCACGACATAAAGTTGTTTACACTAACAAGTTTTGTTAGCTTGGGGCCGCTCGTAGTTTTGTTAGCTCGAGTTGTGATCAGTGATCGAAGGAATTATTTCTGTAATTATAGTTTCTAAGAGACTTGTCTTGGTTGGGTCTTGAATCATACTGTCTGTCTTCATGTAAGATGACCTTTGCGTTGAGCTTTTTTCCCTCCTTTTACTTGGACCAACTTCTCTCGTTTTGTCTATTGCAATGATTGCAATTGAATACGCATGTACATGAGAGAAATGTTAGGTATAATGTCGTAATTAAGAAGACCAAATCCAAACTTGACACACTCCACAGGTGAGTAAAGTATAATAGGCAAAATTTTAGCCTCTCTAAGCATTATTATGCAATATTCTCTCAGAAATTAAAATTTTCTTTGTTCATATCATTTACTAATTAACGTTTTGATGCTTATTACATATGAAATGTGCTCCCATTAATTACAAAAGTATAAATGATGGAGATTGGCATCAAAAATCAAGTCCCACTGGAGCATTTAAACATGTAAATGATGAACAAGTGGATAAGGTTTGCTTACTCGAATGCATTTCTTATTAGAATCTGATTGGGTCTTAAGTTAATTCTAGGCCATATTTTGTTTAATCCACTGTAAACAGACACTTATCATCTGTGAAACCTCAAACAGCGGTACACTTTTTAAGGCAATGGCTCATTTTGATTTAGGTGGGCCACACCGCCGTTGCATCATTTCAAATATGATATGATGTTTGCTGAACCATCGTGATGAGCTGTACCATTCACAATCTACAAGTGAGCCTGTACCAGATCCCATAGTCCATTCCCCTGTGAGTAATTTTGTCGTATCCTTTCGCAACCCAGCTGGTCACCTTCCGCTCTCTGACAAATAGGTCCCGAGTGGGTCCCGCTTTTTTCCTTGTCTCCGCTTGATCAAAGGGTAGGTGGGCCACACGGGTCAGTCATGAACGGTGAATGTGTGTTTTTTTGTTTTTTCCGTCGCCCGGTTCGACCGGGTACCGGCTACTCCCGGTCGCTCTCCCAGTATACAATGGGAGCTGGTGGAGCTCTTTATTAGTCCATTGCTATTGCAGCGGAAGAGTCGCATTCGGATTGGAAGAGAAAGAAGAAGAAGATGCCGATCCCTCGAATCGCCGTTGGAACTCAGGAGGAAGCGACTCACCCGGGCACGCTCAAGGCCGCGCTCGCCGAGTTCATCTCCACCCTCATCTTCGTTTTCGCTGGCCAAGGCTCCGGCATGGCCTTTAGTACGTCCCCTGTTCGCGCTTGTTCATCATCACCATGCAATGCTGGGTTTTCGTGGGATCTCATGCAGTCGTTTGCTTGTTTTCCGTGCCGCCGCAGGCAAGCTGACGGGCGGCGCAGCCACCACTCCGGCGGGCCTCATCGCGGCAGCCCTAGCGCACGCCTTCGCCCTATTCGTGGCCGTGTCCGTGGGCGCCAACATCTCTGGTGGCCACGTGAATCCGGCCGTAACCTTCGGCGTCTTCATCGGCGGCAACATCACCCTCCTCCGCAGCATCATATACTGGATCGCACAGCTCCTCGGCTCCACCGTCGCGTGCCTCCTGCTCCGCTACTCCACCGGCGGCCTGTCCACGGGCAGCTTCGCTCTCTCCGGCGTCAGCGTGTGGGAGGCGCTCGTGCTGGAGATCGTCATGACCTTCGGCCTCGTGTACACCGTGTACGCGACGGCGGTGGACCCCAAGAAGGGTAGCCTGGGCACCATTGCGCCCATCGCCATCGGCTTCATCGTGGGCGCCAACATCCTGGCCGGCGGGGCCTTCGACGGCGCGTCCATGAACCCGGCCGTGTCCTTCGGCCCCGCCCTGGTGAGCTGGTCCTGGGACGACCACTGGGTCTACTGGGCCGGACCCCTCATCGGCGGCGGCCTCGCCGGTCTCGTCTACGAGTTTTTCTTCATCTCCCACACTCACGAGCAACTCTCCTCCGCCGACTACTGAGACGCCACCCTCTTCTTCTTGTCTACGTTGTGCACCTCCACTTCTGCGCATTCAAAAGCTGGCCGTAAAAAGCCCACCCCTTTTGCGTCCTCGTCTCTGTGGCTTCTCTTCTCCTCGTGTAATCTTGGTCCTCTGTTCCTGGATCTGGCTCTCTAATCCATCTTTAAGTTTATCTCCATCCTCCATGTAATGTTTTCTTTTGTGTGCAACGGTGAGAACAGCTAAATGCCCACTGTGTGTTGGATCTCTAATTCGCTAAAAAATACCATATTTTTTACCGTAATCTAAGACAAACAAAGCATCTACAAGTGTAAAACACTTTTGAGATCAAGAACTACTATAATCTGAAATAATTGAAGCTTCTGCAGACTACAAGTAGATCACTGCTAACTTGTACATTTGCTTTGCAGTCCATAAATGAAAGTAATCATTGACAGTGGTTGTCAACGTTGTATGTTGATAATATATAGAGTTTGCACTTGAAGAAGAGAATCCAATTTCATTAGCATTGAGCCCATGAACAATATATGACCTAATCAAACTCTTCCCAACATAATCCTACATCGTGTGACAGTAATCTACTGAAGCAACAATCATTGCTACATTCCCAACTGAGTCGTCACATAATAAAGGACACCATCTTCTTCCAGTTTCTTCGTTCTTTCTTGGACTATGTATGTCATGATTCATTCCTGTGTGTACATTGCATGTGCAGAGACCAGTTGCTATAATCAAAATACTTTGAGAGATTTGTGCACAATCTCCTGGGCCATTTCTAGTGATAGATCTTGGCGCTACTCCTTGCTACCTTTGCCTGATATCACATAAATTGGATTGGTAATTGGAATATATGTATGTTTGCCATGTCTGACACTTGCAAGTCCTGCCCACAGGCGACACAAAGCTCGACAAGAAATAATGGAGCAGTTCCTCTGTCCTACCAAGGGAATTGCTCCTTGCCATGATTATTATGCCGAGCCCGTTTGGTACAATCCTCACAAGGTTGTAATGAGGCATTTGTGTGCAGCTTTATCACATCCACACTGTCATTTGTCCCCGTGAAGATGGTGCCTCCACATGTGACACAGCATATGTCATGCCTCATTTCCGTGCCTGGCATATTCCATGTTGCAACTATCAGTTAAAATCTCAGTTGTTGAACTGAGATTAATTGGCAGGTCGAATTCATTCTTGTCTTGTTGCTACTACAGAAAATATTGATGGTGATGACAAGAACTCAAGGTGGACAACACATCACTTGGAAGCTGGCCACATACCAGCCTGGTGTATATAAGTTTACTGGGGGGATTACTGACAAGGGTTTGGCTCATCATGGACCACATACTCATTTTGATTGGTCATCTGATTCCAATTCGACCTCCTAAGATTGAAACAGAGATGATATATGAGACTGTAATTGAGCTGAATGCTTCTGTTGTTCGTAGTTGAACCATGCAAATGCACATGTAAATGGACAACAATGTTCATCAATATAAGATCAAGCCTATCTTTTTGTGATGCTATATAACACATAAACCTCATGGTTCTTCTAAGCTTTGACACTCTTCTTTTGTTTTCTAATAATGTATGATAATGTCTTTTTTTCTACTTGTGAACTGTTTTATGCATGGAATGCAGATAACCACTCCAGCAACATCAATGATCCATCTGAAGATGGTGAAATGGCCCTACATTTCAGTCTCTAATCATAGCTTTCATATGCCCGTCTTGGCTTTCAAAAATCTGGTTGCTCTACACATTCATTCTATCTCCGGTGAACTGGAATAGTAAGATGAGTCATCTTCTTTCACCCACTGTCAGAACAATCATGTAGCTTGAGCTCATAAATGCAGAAGGAGCTCTTCCTCTTTATAATGCCATGTGTTTCTGGCTTTTTATGCCTGTCTCCTACATACATTCTTCTTGAATTTTGAAGGACACAGGGTTCCAATATGTTATTGTACTTGTATATTTTGTTCTCCCTGATGTCTGCAATATTTGCACAAAACAGATTGTATCTTATGTACACAGATTTTATATATATGTATATATATGTAACACTTCAAGTGCTCCTTTATCAAGCCTAGAAATTTATGGAAAGGTTTGTACAAATTCATCAATGCCAACCATAATCTGTACGTTGCCAATTGCAATGACACATCTGTAACTGAGTAAATGATCAACTCTAGGTATCTTGTTTAGGTTGTAGAACATGATATAGAAGTTTGGGATGTTTTAGCAGCAGCTGCCTCAGATGCTTTGGCATTTCAGTGAGACATGGACATATGGAGGCCAGCTTTGCTGCAGCCTTTTCTTTCACAAGAAAGTGAATCTTCTGCAATATGAAGTGCGACTAGATGTGCAGGTGGTTTTGTAACCTAGCAAGATGAAGTGCAGGTTGGTTTCCTTTGTTTTCTTATTGTATCAATCAATATATTTACTTTTGATTGGAGAACATGTATTTACTTTTGATTGGAGAACATGTATTACCATACTGGACATTGTTCTTGCTTGAACTGTGCAGATCATGCAATAGCTGTATACTTTTGTCACTGGCGGCAATGGAATTTCTCAATAATTTCTTACATTTGTAACTTGTTGGTTATCAAGATAACTTTTAGGGGCATAAAAAGGCTAGAACTAATACCAACACTTCATCACATAGACAAATGCATGAGAGTTGCTGATATCAATCGGATTACACAGTCACAGAACAAGAATAATAACTTTGCTCCTCGGCAAACCCAGTATCAAAAGTTGTGGTTGTCATTTTTCATGACTCTCATCTTTTTGATTATTTTGCTTCAGCAGTCATACATAGGTTTGCTGTTGATTTGCAAACTTCATATACAATTTTGCTACATCAAAGTATAATAATGTAAATGCTTTTCCTAGCTTCATCATCTTTGTTATTTGCTCTGTACATTTGTGTTGCTAATAAATTTTCATTTGTGCATAATTTTCTCCACTGTTGGTACTGCATATAAATCTCCTAACTTTTCAGTTCATCCAATGAAATAGAACCCAAGAGTCAGATGGGGTGACACAGCTGAAAACATTAACTATTAGCGGCAATCACAGTAGTGAGCACCCATAAACAGAGCATGCATCCTCACTGTCAAGGTGGTCAAGCTGTTCTTCCTTGATGTATACCTAATATAATAAGCAGGAAAATAAATGGACCACTGTAAGCACAATGTAATGGCATCCCACATGCACATGTAAACACCCATCTTCAAGCAGTAGGAAAAGGTGAAATGGTCAACTCTTGCCTTCTTAGATAAGATACAGTCATGATGGTATCTCATGAATGGGTGTGAGCACATGATATGTAATACTGTATTAATGGATACATTCCATTGCTCTATCTTTATGCATAAGCTTGATGCAATCATGCATACAATTTTATACACTTGGCAAGTTTTGTTAATCCAAGAACCTGCTCTCAGATTCCTCATCTCCTCTTCCATTGACTTTCCATTGTAAGGTTCACAATGCACAACTTCCAACTCTCTCTCTCTCTCTCTCTCTCTCTCTCTCTCTCTCTCTCTCTCTCTCTCTCTCTCTCTCTCTCTCTGTGTATATATATATTAAAGCATCATAGTAGCAATCCTTATAGTTGATGCAAGCCATGAATCCAGTGGCTAGTGATGGAAAATGGCTCTAAAAAGATCATCTAATCCAACACCAAGTCAGTCATGCAATAAAGAGCAAATGGGGTTGGTTGGTGACATGTAAGCAAACCAAATTGGCAGACCACTACATGAACTAAGTCAAGCTATAACACCAACTCTGTCCTTTTTGAGTAATGCATTCTACACCATAAAAGAAGCCCAAAGGATAGATCAGAGACTCAGACAGTCATGACTGGTCCTATGATTTGAGTCTTCTTTTTTTTCCTTTTTACACAGCTATTCTTGTTCTGGTTTTTGTATGAACCACAATGCATATTGAACAAAAACTAATAGTAATCTTGAGACATTAGTAGTAATCTTGCTTTCTCAAGAGTCTACTAAATATGTTGATAAACTAATATGTTAGAATGCTGAGCTGAGAGGATGAAAACACTATTCAGATGGCATGTTGCTATATTCTGAATGCCACAAAAGTCAACCGTTCTAAGGCTGATAGATTATATTGCAGATAAAGTAAGCGATGAAACAACAACTAGTCAACCCAAGGTTGCAAGTGTTTTCGTTGAAACAACCTTCTTAAGCAAACAAACACCCTGCAAAACACAGGGGATGCATATTGCAGGATGATGAACAAGTGTAGCTGTCAGCTACCATATCATTAGCAGTCTCAAATATAATTTAGTCCTACTAGTTTTGTAGGGTGATTGGAGCTCCTTGATTCAGCTAAGTCAATCAATGGACAGATAGAAAGAGAAGATGAACTGTTGATTGAGCTAATCAGATAAAAAGCAAGAGAGAAGGACAGCATTCTGCCCTTCTCTCTCCTTCCTCTTCTTTTCTCTTTTCTTTCTCGTTTCCACCTCACATTTTTACTGACTCATCTCCACCCCTTCCATCACTTGTGAGGGAAGGAAACGCATGACTTCCTTTCCTTGTTCTGCTAACCTTTTAGTCTCATGATAACCATTCTCTACCTGTGATTGTTTGGGTGGCCAACTCCTCCCAACAAAACCTGAGCTAAGTGGTGCAGACAAAGCACCAAAACAGGCCCTTTTCAGTTAGTGTTGCACAGTCCTCCTCCCCTTCTGTCCTTTTCTATTGCTCCTTCTCACTCTTTTCCTGTAACTTAAGCTCCTATGTGTGTAGCAGTACTATATATAGAGATGTGTTGTCCACCTTATTCTCTATATCGGCAACCATTTCCTCCCCTTGCGCTCTCTCTCTCTCTCTCTCTCTCTCTCTCGTTATCTCCTCTTCCTCTGTTTTCCAGTCCTGAGAATTTAATGAAGCTGGAGGATTCAGAGGAAACCATGGGTTCCAACACCAGTGGCAGCATCTGCAACAGCGGGTTCATCCCCGCCGTAGTCATCGTGAAGGGCAAGCGCACGAAGAGACGGAGGATACATGTGCCGCCAGTCGCATCAGCCGTGGCGGTCGACTCATCGTCGGATGACTCGTCTGTGGAGGTCTCAGGCTGCGTCACCGAGGAGGATGAGGACATGGCCAATTGCCTTATCCTTCTAGCTCGGGGACGTGCCTCCGATGCCGGACTTAAGGCAGAAGGCCTGGGGGGTGAAGACGGTGGCGCCGGCCGCAATCTTTACGAGTGCAGGACATGCAGCAAAAGCTTCCCGTCGTTCCAGGCGCTCGGAGGGCACCGCGCCAGCCATAAAAAGCCCAAGTTGGCCATGGCGACCGCGACCATGGCGGAGAACAAGAAAGCCATGGGTGACGAGGATTCGCTTCAAATAAGCATGAATTCTATCCCCAGCATCAAGCCAAAGATCCATGAGTGCTCGATATGCGGATTGGAGTTCAACTCCGGTCAGGCACTCGGCGGCCACATGAGGCGGCACAGACCTCTGACTACTTCGACCATCCAAGGAGCAGCCAATAAGGAGAGGGCCTTCCTGTCATTAGATCTCAACCTTCCGGCACCAGCCGACGACGAGCAAGACGAGCTTCGAAGGCCAACGTCACCAGCTTTCACCTTCGTCCTCGCGGCACCGTCGGCTTTGGTGGACTGCCATTACTGAAAAGCAACTAGTGGAAGAAACGCTGCCCATTCTTTTCGTCACTCCTACTCTTCCTTCTTCCATGCATTGAAATGATGTGAACTACTCGTATGTTCATGATTTAAAAGGTGTCCATAATTCATTGAATTCTTCGATGTCTATGAATCTTTAATGTGTGAATTCTTGAAGAGGATTGCATGTTTCGGCATGTGTGAGGAGATCAGGTGCCACTGCCTTTCACGCAAAGCGAAGTGAGTTCCTCTCTCTCTCTCTCTCTCTCTCTCTTCGTAAAGAGTTAGCTTGGTTGGTTTGTCCACCACCAAGAAAGAGGCCGTGTGGATTAGGTTCGTCCTCCCACTAGTATTTGTCGTCGTTTGCACGATGACTACTCAACTCCTCACTAAATGCTATAGAAAATGAGTCTTCAACTGCCTCACTTTTCCTACGAGTGTGATGACAGTAGCCTCAGTAGTTAAACAAGTATTTGTCTGCATGCTTTGACTGTGTGAAGTCCAACACAAAATGTACATTTCCTGAAATCCATCATCACCCTCAAAATACACATTTTGGAGTTTGTGCTTGTTGATTGAGAGTGCTAAGGCATACTTGAATCACATGTATCATTTCTTTATTGTTTGAAATAATGGTAAAACATGCTCAATGGATCCTTCCATTGAGTGACCACATTGCATCATATTGGTCCACACAACTTGTAGGCCATTAGGGCATTGGACCATTATGAAGCCTTTTAGCTCAAAGACGCTCCTTTTCCCATCTCTATCTTATTTGACAGTGAAACAAAGGCATGTGAGAGTTCAGTGCCACAGCTTTCTTAATCCATCCACTTCATCACTCCCATAACTTGACAAGTAGAACAGCTTGTGATGCCTTTAATTCAGATCAAAGGCTTTTAAGAGTGATGGGGCTTCTCCTCTCAATTCTAGCTGAAGACAGTCAGCTGCTAGTGGATGGTGCAAAGCTGTAGAGTGCTTCACACTCACAGTGAAGTCAGCTTCACTCACCAGCTAGCGGCAAGAAGTTGCTGGATACTTAAGATTGGGCCACTTTTGGTTCTCCATCATTTATAATTAGCTTTTCATCTTCTGATCCACCATAAATACAATTACCGAGTTCTATTCAGCTATTGGATAGGAAATATTTGAAAATAAATAAATAAACATGTCTTCTTTTTTTTTTCTGCTACTTCAATCAATCATTAGACAAGAACCTTGTATAAATTATATTTTTTAAATATATATTTAAAATTTATGCTTCTAGTTTTTACTCTTGTGTGTTTCTATCCATGTATTAATTGGTGTTAAAAGGAAAATATAACTCTAACCCTAACATGGGTTTTGGAAGAGAAGAGAGAAAGGGACCATCACATATAGGGAAGAAAGAGAGGTTTTCATCTGTGGAGAAGAAAGCATCGATGATTGGATAATCTAAATTAGACCCACAAAAGACAAAGTGAAAATGAATAAATAGAAAAATCATTGGTTTCATCAAGATAGATAATAGTGTATTCCATCATGTATTTCATGAAACAAATGTAGATTCTTTGTGGATGAAGTTGACAAACCTTTATGAGAGAAAACCTTTCCAAAAAAATTCTTTTAATTAAAAAACTTATTCACTTGAGATATAAAAATGAAAGTCGTATAATCGAGCATTTGAATTACTTCCAAGATATTGTGAATCAGTTGAGCAATATGAAAATTTTATTAACAAATGAGTTGCAGGCATGTGTTTTCCTTCACACCTTACCAAACATTTAGAAAAAAATATTAGTAATTATTAACAATTTTCTACTAACAATAATTTATCTATGAGTGCAATAAATTTTTTTTATTCAATTAAAAAATTAAAAGAAACAAATGCACTTATTACAAAAAAAAAAGAGAAAGAAAAAAAAAAGAGGGGGGGGGGGGGGGGGAGGGGTTGTAAGCAGGGGAATGATTAAGAATGAAATAGTATTATTTTATTAAGTTGAGGCACATAAAAGAGATATTAAGAATGAAGAGATCAAGAATGAAATACTATCATTGTGATAAGTTAACGCACATGAAAAGTGAATGTAAAAAATATTGAAAAGGGAATGATTAAAAGAACATAATAAAGAAACAAAGAAAAGAAGAAAAAAATAACTACTGCAATTGCATTTGATTATGATGTTATTATTTTAAATTATGTCACTATAGTTAATTTCATATTGTTGATTTGGCTCCTCCTTTCATGTTATTTCTTGACATGACTTTTTTACATCTTATATGACGATTATAGTCTATATTAGTATGGGAAATGAGAATTATATATGTGAAAAATAATATTGGATTTGCAATAATGTTAAATAATATGAGATGTGTTTTTAAAAAGATATATCCAAAGGTTCTTGATAGATTTAACATGAGCAAATCAAAATTTGTCTGTCGTCTATTTTCATGTTATTTAAATTGAGTTTTAAATAATATCCTACAAGTAGAAAAAAGAATATATGAATATAGTGTCATATTCTTCTACACTCGATAGTTTGACATATGTTATAGCATACATAAGGTAAGGTTTAATATTGCTTATGTAGTTAGTGTAATTAGTCGATTTGTCATAGTTATGTTAAGCATGGGTGATTTTCATTGTAGAATTTCTATTTTTGACCACTTGATATTATTTTCAAGGCAGCAGTGCTTTGATAGTTAAAACTATAAAAATATCTTCCTTTTTTCCTTTTTTTCTTCTAGTGAGTTTAAGTATATTAGTGTAATAGAAGCTTGTAAAGAACACTTATAAATGAAAAAGCATATTGAGCTCAAGCAAAAAAAAAATTATTGTCTAATGTGACACTTAAAATGTTATTCATCTTAGTAAAAATCTAATTTTTTATTCTAGATTCAAACATATTAATGTCAGATATTATTGGATCAAAGATATTTTGATGATAAAGTTATTGCTTCTTAAGAAAACTCATACTGATGTGAATGGATCAGATGACTAAATTATTATCTTAAAAAAAAAATATTACTTGCAGAGAGATATCAAACATGAATGAACACCCATATGGTTAAGAGAGAGAGATTTATTAGATGATCTCACCCATGTTTTAAGTAGTGGGACACATAGGGCTAATTAAAAATATACCCCCAACCCAAATATGTGGGTTAAATAATAAGATGAAAAAAAAGAATCTTGATACATAAGATAGAAGAGAAAGGTTTTCTTTAAATGAGAAGAAATCATCAATGATTGGATAGCCAAAATCAAGCATCAATGATTGGATAGCCAAAATCACGTCTGATTATTATGATATTCTAATATGTTAATCTAAACATCATACTATATGAATTGATCGATGTTGGTTTTTGTGATTTCTTCACTTAGTTTTCTTTTCTTGAAACTCAAATGAGTGTTAATCTTCTCATAGTATTTAATATCCTCTAGTTAGTCTAACAAGAACCATGTAAATTTATTATTTTTATAATGGAAGAATTGATCTGACTTGCTCAAGATTTTTTTGCTAAAAAGAGTAAATTAAAATAATATTGAGAATTTGAAACCTTATCCGATCTATTATGGAGGTGATAACTTACTTGTTAAATACTTTGATAGATCATCATAAGATTATAGGCTCGAATCATGCCTGTCACTTATCATTTGAAAAAAAAATGATTAAATTGAAAATGAAGCAATGTGGTAGATTAAGGATAAACTTAGAAGTAACTACAAAATCATGCAGTTGATCTAATATGTTATTTGAGATGAGAATTTTGAACCACCCAAAGCTGAATTATTTGTTAAATTCAAGTATGGCTTTTTGTTGAGAGTGCAATTTTTGGTGGGCAAATAATTGGCAACATCACAAAGATGACTGTTTAATTGCCTTGCTCTTGTGAATCAGTATCTGGTCAGTATAAAACTATATATTTCAAATGGATATGTGTGAATTTTTTTGATCTCTTGTTGTTTCTTTAAGTTTAGCTAAAAATAAAATCTTATATAATGTGTTTTCTCTATATATCAATTTAGTCAAGGGTTGTAATGGATCTGAAGATGAGCTCCATTGTTAAATCAAGGCCTGTTTAGAATAAAATCCAATCCATCATGCCATCTGCAGCCCATTTGCAGATGTATATGAGCATAAATGATGGGGAGACATGCAAGGAATTTAAACTCCCAGCAGGAAAAATAATGATACTCTGTGGTGGAAAAGTCTTCTGAGCCAAAGTTCCAAATCTAATTGTTGGGAGCTTCACTCACTCATCTAAAGTAAGTTTAGTGTCATGTGTGGCCTTGATTTATATTCCATGATGATATTATGAATGGTCTGGATTAGTTATCAGTCATAAACAGGAAAGCAATGTAGGGGCTGACTTTGGCACTGCTACAAGTGAACATTTTTAGTCTTTACTTTGAACTTTATTCCTTTTCTTTAACATATATTGGTGACAGAATCACTGTTTTCATATTGGGATTTTCTCATAGATATGTCCTATAAAAGGTGAGTGGTTGTGCAAAGTTCTGTATCAGGTGAAGCTTTTTTCCTTTTCTTAGAGTGTCCTTTATACTTTTTTGCTCTTCCAGTTGCCATGATTCCTCTATTTTTCTTTCCAAGGCTCAGGTTTCTAAGAATAATTCCTTAATTGTGGTCTTTATGACCATATGAGGATGAAGGTGATTTGAAATTGCAACATGCAAAATATACATGCTTTACATGTGGTGGATGGTAGATTTTGTACTCCCAATTTTTCCATATAACTTTAAATCTGTTCCTTTTCTAAAAATTAACGTGCATAGGCCACATAAAATCTATGAGTATGGATTGATATATGAAAATGGGAGTTGTGTCTCATAAAGACATGGACAAATGCATATCGATCCGTCTCTCTACTCTCTCTGTACGCCACCCTATCAAAGAGAGTGAGAAAAGTGGTGTTATTAGCTAAAGGGAAAGTGAAGTTGCACGGTAGGGTGTCTGTAATCTTGTATGTGCTCCATGGATAACAAACAACCAATCTATTGTTTCGCTACAGTCGAATGCAGTGAGAAATATAGTCATCATCGCCTATCGTTTCAGATACATTATTTGCCTTGCGGTGCCTTTCCATCAAGTAATTTTCATGCGCTGCATCAGATCACGAATGGGGTTATTGGCTGTCTCTGTCGCTCCTCGTTCATCATCATGTCCAAGTAGAAAAGATGTCTCCTTCGTAGTTTGGCACCAAACATGACAGCCAATTCTACCTTTATGTTGGACTCAGGGAACGGTATCCCTGCGGCTACGTAGGTATTTTTCATGCCCAAAGTACCTGACAGCTGTCTGACAAATGTCTGGGTCTTCCCTCGGAACAATCCTGTCGACAATCATCCGCAATTTGCAAGCAATGCAATGAACCACTTGGAGTTCTGTACACAGTCTTCTCTTTTGTGACGGATGGCCTTGAAAACGACGTTCATGTTCTTCGTTGTGCTCAATCACTGACTCACGCATCTCTGGTGTGATCGTATCCAATTTACTGATGATTGAAGCACAGTTTTCTGATGCACCAAAGTCCAGGGTAGATGATTAAGACAGAGCTCAATCGAGTGTTTGGTCCTGGACATGGTCTAAAGTGGAGTTTTAGCATCATCCATAGAAAGATTGGTCCCTCTCCCTGTCAGATCGAGATTAGTGCTCTGGTGAAGAACCTTTTTAGTTTGAATCATCTTCCAAAAAAAAAAAACAAAAACAAAAAAGCTGCTCCAAAGCAGTTCAAAAAGTTGTTTCCTCAACATTTCCTTTTGCGTCCTTTGTGTGTGGAGGAGGATGTGCAGGTTAGCTTTCTGTCATCAGCTGCTACAGAAAACTTGCAAGAATATGTAGAGCTGGACTCAGACTTGGAAACACGAGGAGAATGCCCCCCCACCCCCTTCTCCAACTTGCAGGTCCAAGATGTAAATGTTGGATCCTAGTGAAAGATTTCCAGGTCAATTGTGCCTAACAGGTCTTGGATGCTTGTGAAAATTCTTGTGTCAGAAACCCTGTGGGTGTTCTCTCACCTAACTTTTTTGAGTTGTTCTTTTGCTTGTCATGTGCATGGAGCCATCTCAGCATAACATTCAAAGTAGCAGATGGCTCAGAGGTGTGCAGTTTCCAGCTTGGTCAAGGAAGCTTCTTTTCAGAATAACTATTTCAATTAATGCTTCATGCCTCCAGAGCCAAGAGAGGGGGTGTTAATACAACCTAGCAGAATGATTGCAGCAGATTGGCTATCTTACTTATTATGGTGATGGAGTATGGTAGGTCAGAACAAGAGGCATTTTAACTCCAAAAAAGGACAAGATTTGAGGGACTATCTTTACTCTACTTGTAATATACTTCCTAAAACTCTTTGCTGCCACATTAGTGATGGTTACTACGGGCACATTTTTCTTCCAGCATTGTTCACACAAGTAGAAAGGTTCTATATAGGTTTGGAATGAAAAGAATCAATACAATCAAATCTCTTCTCTCCTTGGAAATCTTTGAACATGAATCTTGTACACAAAGACCCTGAGAAATTAATTCCTTGATGCCATGCAAAAAGGCGAAAAACTTGAATTATTCAAACTGACTTATTATTATTTTTCGACGGTCAGCTCTGAATAAAGCTCTTTATTATGATACAAGAGGATTGAAATGGACATTAGATTTTGCTAGAGAAATATAATATTCGAGAGGCCGTCTTCGAATCAAAGTCTTCATCTCTTTGAGCACTCCACATGATATTTTGACTGAAAAGACTTCATATATATATATATACACATACACACACACACAAAGACCTGAGAAAAATAAAATGGAAGACAACGTGAATCACACAAATCTGATTCTTTTTTGTTTTTCTGCGGTCAGCTGAACAAAATTCTCATTGAGACTTCTTACTTGTTCCATGTGATCTAATGGTGATGATGGACTAGATTTGGAATTGCACCGCACTCTGTCTGCTTCCTCCCCGAGCTAGTAAACGAGGATGTTTCGTCTGCAGCTCTTATCTTGCCATGGCTTCATTGTTTCCCATTACAACGAGACGTGGAAAGAAGCTACAGGTGATAAGATGGGGACATGTCGTCATCAAAGCTGGGGAACACATCGAGCAGCCTAGAGTCCAAGCAAGTGAGCCGTTGAATGATTCCCATGATACTCTTGTCTTCTGCCCTTTACGTGGCAGCTTTAACCCCATGGCTCATCATTGGATCTTGCCAGCAAATTGATCGGCTAAGAGCCAGGGCGAAGAACACAGTCATATTAGCACCCGCCCATGCTACACGCATTGGATCTATTCCCACAATTTACGCTGCTAGATTAGCTCTTGGGGCTCTCGATCTCCTCGGTCACCTGTTACTTTTGCAGCTGAAATCTGACTGTTCCTTTTGCACACCTCAACAAGTCGAATGGGGGGAGACACATCTTTAGCGGTCACAAAACCGCGTGACGTTCCCCACCTCAAGAAAACTGAAACGGGAACAAGAACGCAAAAGTTCACGGTGGCAGTGAATCCGATTCCAAGGTGGGAGTGGAGAATTCTCCATATCTATTTCCCACACAGCATCGTCTCACACTTGCTGTTCATACTAAGTGGCAATGTTTTCTTTTCCCTTTTCCCATTTGCTACGTACACAGTTAATCGGAATAAGAAAACATGGCAGCACCTCATCACCCAAACAAAAAGCAGAAGAGAGAAGGAAAAGGAGGATTTGGGAAGGGGGGGGAGGGAAGCTGGTCACACGGATTTCAAAGAAAACGTAGCGTTTTGTAACTCGCTTCCGAAATTACAGTTGCTGCCACTCTCCAGTGATGAAGACGAGGAGGAGGAGTTCCGAAGGGAGGCCGGCAACGGCGACAGGGACCCCTCTCCGTCCTTCTCGTTCTTTGGGTTTGGGTTCAGGCTGATGGCCACAGGGGGGATCTCGGAGCTGCGGAGGTCCGGCGGCGGGTGACGCCACTGTGGGAGCGGCCCCGCCAGCAGCAGCGTCTGCAACAGCGGCCCCGCCCCCATCACCGCCTTCACCAGCCGCCCTTTCTCCGGCAGGCCCCTCCTCGCGGCCGCCGACTCGACCTCGGCCAACGCCGTCAGCGCCGGCGGCGACGCCCCGTTGCTGCTCTCGCCCACGTCCTCTGCGGCGGCAGCCGCCGCAACGTCGCTCCCGTCGTCGAAGGCAAGGGAGTGGGCGGGGTTGGTGTTGGGGTCGAGGTTGGGCTCGGGGTGGGAGGGAAGGTGGGGGTGGTCGCCGTGGTGGAGGAAGAGAAGGAGGACGGCGTGGCGGGCCTCGTCGCGCTCCCGGGTGGCGACCTCGAGCAGGCGGGAGAGGTGGAGGGCCTGGGACTCCATCCTCCGTAGCTCCTCCTGGGCGGTGACGCGGGTGGACTCCAGCTCCAGGGTCGTCCGGAGGAGCGCCTGCTTCAGCTCGTCTGCGGCCGTGGTTCCGCCCGCTTCCTGCGATGCATTCTGACACATCAAGTTTTTGAGAGGTGGGAAGAAAAGAGAGGAGGGCGGAGGAGATACCTGAGGCTGCTGCCAAAGAAAAGAAGCGCCGCCGGTGACAAGTGTCGGAGGGAAGCGATGGAGTTGGTCCATGCTGACGGTTATAATTTGTTGGCAGTGGAGGGTGTTGCTTGGCGTGTACTGCCTTCCCCGCCAGGGGCTATATAAAAGCCGAAGCCATTTGGTTTCTACCATGTGTGAATCATCCCGGTCGACAGTGTAGTTAGATAAGGGTCACACCTCATATGGAAAGTCGATATTACACACCTCAACTATTCTACTCCGAAGATTTTTCTTTTTCCCGGATGCATTAAAATTTACATAGGCAAACATACTGTCCCTCTGCATTGCCAGGATATATACGTAAAACCCAATTCTGAAGAGAGATTCATATGTCCCGATCGGTCAGACCGGAACACAACAACAGTTACGGCGTGAGCAGATTACAAATAAATACAAAATGATTTATAAGGGGCACCCATCAGTTTGTAGGCTTCAAAAGCAGCTTATAAAAACTCACTCTGCAATAAAATTGAAATAATGATGTTAATTTAGTGATTACATTGAAGCAGATTCTCCTTGTCCAACCTCAAAAACAATAAAAGAACCAAGATACAAAACAGCTGCTACAATGATTCTAGACTGATAAATACATTCACTATACTTCATTCTCTGAAACTGGCCCTTTTCCATCCAAAAAATAAAAAGAATACAATTTTGAAAGCAAAATTTGGGTGTAAACATGTATATATTGCAGTGACGTAAACTGCGGTGGAGATATAAATAGCTCCCACGCTGGAAAATTATTCAGAAATCCTGAAGGAAAACCTGCTGCTTGGAGGATCACAAGCATCATATACCAACCACGTAACCATTTGGTGTACTGAAGCATGCATACAACAAGAACGCTTTTGCTGTCCATTGCCAACTTTGGAAGAACAGAAGACCTTACCATCTAACTGCTGAGCCGACATTTTCAGACCACCACTGCTGAGCCATTTCATAACTGCTTAGATGACCTTTGTTCGGCATCAGCTGCTGCTGGCATCGCTTCTCCCATTCACACACTATGTTATGTATATGCAACAATTATGGTTCCTCACCATCTAACACATTTTACTCCATGCTGTTCTGCATAAGCTCAAACCACTGCAGGAATAGCCAATGCAAGATAACAGTCAGACTATCAACAATATGAAGCACTATTAATTTTCCTAATTGATTTTTGCTACTAGTGATATCATGTAGTATGACTACTACACCAAATAACAGACCAAAAAGTGGAGAAAGAATGCAGCAAAGACATAACCTGTCTCAACAAATCAGCTAGTGTACGTGGAAGTGTTTCAATGTTCCTCAGTATGATATAGTATGGAAAAGGGAAAGTTTTTAGATACTTTGTAAAAGAAAGTTTCTCCCCTTCAAATGACGCTTCCTGAAAAAAAAAATTATATACACAATAATAAGAAATAAAAAAGAAAAAAAAAATTAGTAGCACAAAGAGATCGTCCACATACCATTAGATCCTCAATAGATTCTTGGGGGCTATCAAGAAGTATAAAGGCTATCAATCGCTTTCGATTTAAAACATCCCTTACACAGCGCTTCAAGTTTTCCTGCCATAATTGCTTTCTAGTAGTCAGGAACAGGGCTACCAAACAAGAAAGAAGAAAAGGTGATGGGGCATTATTTACATACTAGTGCTTCATCTTTGTTATTTGCACATGAATCATGATTAGCAATATCATGTTTTTGTATCAATCCCTAGTATCTCAAACCAAGTCCAAAATAGTGGCCTACTAATTAACATGATGCTAGGGCAATTATGGAGACAAAGCACTTTTATCACTTATTATACTACGATCTCAAACCATGTCTTCATTAGGTGGACAGATTTTCTTTTAAAATTTGAACAAAGGTTTCAAGGATGAAGAAATTAATAAATGTTATTCAACCATGACAATTAACTATTCCGAATATAACTCCTCGTTTTGATTCTATGATATAAATATTGTTTGTAACGAGTCGCAGGATATATATGCAAGCATACAAGTTTTATTCAACTGCATAAAAACTAATCAAGATCTGTAACTTTAAAATTCACACCTTCTCATGAAACCTTCCATCAGCTATTATCAAAACGAGCTGGTTCAGCGGGTTCTGGCCTGATGGCATGCGTGCTTTTGATACTGCAGTGTCAAGCATATCGTTCAAGTACTTAAGCAGATCAACTACTGGTTCATCAGCTATGGTGTTGTCTTGCTTGAATGACAAGCTAGAAATCATCTGTTCCAAGTAAGCATATATATGCATAAGCAACACAAGACTCATGAGGTTACTGAAACCAGTATTAAACTGATGATAACATGTGACCCACCTTAACTCCAGCTTCTCCAGTAAATGGCTGATCAAAATCGTGAAGTAACCTAATATTCCCCTTCCCACCAAAACTTGCAACTGCAAATTGGCCAACTTCTAGTTGTGACATTGCCCGACACACTGTTACCAGTGCCTCAATAGCTACACTTCCACAGTGGCTTTCAGACATACTGCGTGAATCATCAACTGCAACCACCACTTGATAATTCCTTTTATTGGGTCTGGTTCTCCTCAACCAGATCTTATCTTTCCTGAAATGGCTTGCAATGTATGGTACAACCTGGACATATCAAGAGTTAAACAAGGATCCAAAATTAACAGAAGATACAATCTATGTTTGATTAACACATAATTTTAAGGGGTAAGTGATGAATGTGACGATCTATCAAGGATGGTTAATATACACTTATTTACCTTCTTCATGTTAATGCGTTTTCCAGTCTTATAATCCCCCTGAAGCTTGCTTGCGAGAGTCGGTTCCATCACCAGGCGCAGCTGTTCGGCCAATTCCTGAGACAATCGTGTTGTGATCACTTCATATCTTTTCCATTCTGAGATAGCTTTTCGCAGCGCCTCATCAGATATTGATTCAATTCCCAAGGACCTGGATAACACCTTATCATCTGGTGATGAATCGAGTGGCAGTACTTTTTCATACATGTATGAACTTTTAAATGATACCATGTCCTCATAGAGATTATGCAAATTACATTGTTCCATTTCTTCTGCTGATGTATCACCTTCAACTGCCATGTCGGGAATCTCATCAACTTTTTCCCTGGGAATCAAAGCTTGTCTGGATTTAAGATTGCTCGTTTCAGAACTCTCCATCACATTACTTCGATCATTATCTTCATTCTTCAAATTGTGACTTTCATCCCCAGAAAACTTGCTGCCTTTGAAGTCATTTTTGATTTGGTCAGATGTTGCAGCTGCAAGAGCCTGAGAAGTGCTCTTTTCAGCCTCAGACACAAATCCATATTCTTCTGCATTCTCACCAGCAAGATCCTCAACTAATTCTGACTGATGTTCCTGAGTATCAACTGACACTTTAGCTCTTTCTTTCCAGTTTTCCATGGCATCTCCTAGACTTCTGTATGGATTTGTTCTAGTTCTTTGCATGGACAAATTACTGTCCTGTGAATTCTCAGGTTTTGACTGAAATTGATCATAAGAAACCCCTGAACCATCAACAGAGTTGGGAATGGATATTTCCATTTTGGGCACTTCGTCAGATGGTAAAGACCTTGATGGAGCAATGCTACTATTCATGTCATTACTGTTGGCCCAAGAAATCTCAGCATCCATTGTGAAGTCTACTCCATGAGAATTACTTGCGGACTTCAATGATTCAGTTCCATCTGCTGGATACTCCAATGGCTCAATCTTATCTGATTCCAAAGTTTCTTTATTCGACTCTAAATTCATATTTGCAATTTCAGCTTCCTCTTGCCCTTCTTTATTCTGTGAGTTTTCATCAACTTGATTACAACTGTCATCAACATCAGTTTGTTTGGACTTTTCATCAACAACATCATTTTGCTTGGACTTTTCATCATCCTTCATTTCTTCATCAGACTCACTGGGTTCAGAATTAGCTCCATCCACGACATCTGAACCTTGCGGTTCATCCATGTCTACATCTTCAAAATCTAGTGCCTGTTCCTGAAATTGTTTTCCTGTTGAATCTTCAAATGCTTGATTTTTGTCCAGCATCATGTCATCAGCATTTAAATCATCATCACTTTTTTCAGATTCCTTGTTCTCCTCAGTTAGCCTGTCACTTTCATCTCTGTCCATCTCTTCTGAATCCTCCTTGGCAAGGGCATTATCATCTTTTGCTCTGAGTTCTCTACTACTTGAATCTGTCTTCTTGACAGCAGGACCTGACTCATATTTCTCAGTTAAATTTTCAGTATTGCCATCTTCATCCCTATCCCAAGGCTTCTCATCAACTACCTGATCACCATCTGCTGTCTGTCCCATCCTAGAATCCAGGTTCAGGTCTTCCTCATCTTCAAGGTCAGTATCATTGGAATCCCCACTCATGCTAAATGTTTCAGCATCAAAATCCTCTTCCATTTCTATTCCTTTATCTTTGTCACTGGGTCCTTTGTCCAACTTATCCTGTCCTTCCTGCTGGAAATTGACAGCACAACTGTTAGAAGCTAACTATATCATAATATGCTGCAAAAACAGTAAGCGCTACTACAAGTACCTTCTCGGAGGAACCAAGGAGCTGATCTTCATCCTCAATCTGATCACTTACATCATTAATGCCTTCACCCTCCCCCATACCAGTTCCACTAGCATCTTCAGATCCATTGCCTGTGGTGGTTTCTATTTCTTCTTGAGCAGAGCCAAATCCTTTAGAAAATACCAAAATAAAAATGTGGGCAAGCACATTTGTCATTTCAGCTATCTGCACAGAGTAACAAGTCAATTCAGTACACAATTGTTTAACGAAAGAAATGAAAGCTGATAAATGAAGAGACAAAAAAGCATACCGCTACATGTGCATCTAAAAACTCAGAAAGGATGCCGTCTCCAAAGGTTAGAATAAGGTCCAAAGGATCACGAAGATTCTTGAGTTGCATCTCTATGTTAGAACAAACTTCAGTTTTCCTGTTCGCAGCAGAACTTGCAAGTTTGCTCTGCAAGATAAGTTATATGTGTAAGCACAAAGGTGATATCATGGTTCACCAAAATTGAAATTGACAATAATTTCAATCTAAGATTGTGAGCAACTAACATTGAAAATGGAGTTTAAAAGGAGAACATACCGCTGCAACAATTGTGATGCTAAGAGAATCATGAATTCTGTCTAGATGGAGATTCATCATATATAACTGAAAAAGATCTTTCCACGATGTTATATTCTCAGCAGGCAATTTTTCAACAGAATTATGGTCACCATAGTATGCATACAGCTTAGCACAAACATCCATCATGAGTTCAGATGTTCTCTCATAATTTTCTCTGTAAAAAGGTTCAATATTCTTGGCATTTTCTCTACAGACGAATTGATTACTCTCATCACGCTGACAAATGAATTCCTTCATTATCATCTTGCCCTGCAAAATTTGTGCACAATTTGAAGGAATGAGCATTTCCAAATTGATTCAGAAGCACAAGCAAACAAAAAATTTTAGCCATAGAGGTACATATCTAATAAGTAATCTTCCAAAGAAAATTGTGCATGCAAACTAGGCACAGTATCAGGACATAAAAGAAATACTTGTAGGAAGAGTTCGTCAAGTAAGATTTTACACAAAATTGAAATTCGGACAAATGAGCGGAGCCCAAAAAGCAATTGTCATCAGAAAAAATGGTAAGTCATTAGTATAGACAATCTTTATTTATATTATTATATTCAGACAGAATCATAATAAGTCTGAATATTTAGAAATCAAATAGTTGAACATTGCATCCAGGACAGATGAAAAATCCAATGCTACAGACCTTGTTGATTAGCTCTCCAAAACGATTAAGCAAGGTTCCCTCGACAGATCTCACAACCTTTTGGAAACCCAACACTCGAGTAGCTTCTTCAAAAGCATTAATTGTTTCAAAATTGGACATAACCAATTGCTCCATTTTCTCAGAGACAAGACAGGGAACTTCTGTAGCAGTTGTCACAATCCCATCATTGCCAAGTAGGTACATGTCTAGTATTTCCTGAAATAAAGATTAACCTCAGATGAGGATGTTAACTCAAAGTATATAAGTAAAGCATGCTTGGATGCATGAGATGACTACCTTTGATTTTAAAAATCTAGGAATGAACATATCAATGACAGGACACACAGTGTCAGCTCCATCCCTAGTAATCTTGCAAGTATTCAGATGACCATCTTTTATGCTTCCAAGCAACATACTTGTATCTCTTGACATGGCAAGTAAGCTGTCAAATAGTTGCTGCCAAAAAAAGGAGTCAAACTAAACCAACATGTACATAGGACAAAACTATAAATTAATTTACTCATAACCAAGACCAAAGAAGAATTTACCTTTTGTTCCCACATGCATTTGAGTAGGAGATGTTGGTTCCTAGCTATAATGAAATCACCACTTACTTCTACAGGAAACAGGAAAATAACATAAAAATGTGCTAGAACAGAAGAATAGGAAACTATAAGTTCTCCAGCATGTTACCTTTGCTATGCAACAGAAGACATTGCTGATGAAGTTTCTTCAGCCGCTTATATTCACTATATATAACAAATCTTTGCTCTTGTTGCATCAAAATTAAATGATCAAGAAAAGAGAGTGCTCGATTTACCTGCATAAAGGTGAGGTAGGAACACGAAAGTGAGGAACATAAAGCATGGCACCATTACAGAACAAACCTATATTACAATAACATTGCTAAATTGCCAACACACTGACCTGCTCTAAACTAAGATCTTTACTAAAACCAAGGCAAATCTCTTTAAGTTGCTGCATGCTAGCCAAGTTTCTGAAGTAGAACTGATTAGCAAACTTCCATTTCAATGCATCTTTATCATCTTCTGGCCTCTCTGAGTGGCTCTGGGAAGTGATGCTCATATTTCCTGGATATTTGTGCCAGAACTCTTGCAGGAGCAAATGTAGCATTTCATATGAAGGCTGAAGGTACAAGTCACTCAGATGGCCTGATTTGGTTCCAATCTGTATGAAACATAGAGAAAGGGGGAATACCATGATCAAACAACAGGAAAAGCTCAATAATCATGAGGAGGTGATGATAGTAGCAGGCTAATTTTCTTCTACAATATTTAACTGAATAAAGCAAATATAATTTATTCCACCTAAAAACTTCCAAGTACTCCCTTGAAAGATCAAAAACAAAAAGATAGCCAGTACCTCATTCAATACAGATCTATGCCTTGATAACCCACTCTCTTCAAGAATCTTTAGCAAATTGCTTAGTGCCCTTCTCTTTCTGAGATTTTTAGTTCCATGTTTCCAGATATGAGCAAGTTGAGCTGCATTTTGGCAAACCCTTTCGAGCGAAGACCAACCTTCCTCCCATAATTTCTTTAAGCCTTCATATGGAGTTTCAGGCATCAAAGACTGTTTGATATCTAACAAACCTGCAGCATTAGCAGCAAATATTGCAAAACTTTAATTTGGCAAAAAACTCTTCAACAAACCATAATCCAAACACAGAAGAATATATGCTATCAGATATGTCATACCTCGAGCTTGTAAGAAATCAGTTTTCAGTACCAATTTAACCTTGTCACTCCAGCCATTACACCATAGGAATCTAGATGAAAAGAAGCAGATAGATTAACAATTACCTTGAATTCAATAAAATAAGTTCAAAATAGAATAATTGAGGTACAAAATAGAAAGGGAACCTTTCTGAGTTTCTGAGTTTCATGGCATCAAGAGGAAACTGCAACACATCTAGACTTGTTTCATTGCAAGTACAATTCTCAAGCCAAGCAGGAATTTTCTCTCTCTTCAATGTTACTTCTTGGTTAAGAACAACCATCAAAGGTTGTTGTAAAATATCCTGACAAAGAAAAGAGCCTGGCAGTTAGCACAGAACAATGAATCCAATTACAATAACATAAATATGATATGAATCTACAACAACAAAACCGTAAGTCCCAACTATTTGGGGTCAGGTACACGGATCTTTTGCCGCTATTTATATCTCTAAGAAGTCATATATTTAGTTAAATTTAGAGTACTTAAATATTTACTTATGATTTCTATTAAAGTCGGTTTAATCTACTTTTACCTCTCCTCGTACCACTAACGTTAATCATTTCATGATAAGAATCTAGTGTTATAAAAAAAATGTTCTGTTGATGGAATAAATAGTTGTTTAGTCTATAAGAAATTCTTCTCAAAAAATAAATTGAAATAGAAGATCCTTTTCATTCAAGAAGCATGTATCTATTATATATTGGGAAATAATGATTCTGAAGCATTATTTTCAGGATCGATATACAACCCAATCAGAAATATATAATATTAATCAAGGATCATAATTTTATACTGTACCGAAGTTTCGAGCATAACTCGGTACCGAGCGATACACTGGTGTGTGTGTGTATGTATATATATATATATATATATATATATATATATATATATATTAAAAAGAAAAAAAGGCGACGTCGCCCCCTTTTTCTACCCACATGGGGAGAAGAAATGTTGCCTCGACAACGCTTCATTTCTTCTCCCCGTGACGTCGTCAAGGCTTCTTCTCCCCGCACGGATGAGAAGTCGCCGACGACGCCGAGGCTTTGTCACCTCAGACGAGAAGAAAGCAACATCTCATCTGCAGCGTCCGACGAGGGAGGGTGACGACGGATCGAGATCATCGAGGGAGAGTGGCGCCAGATCTCCAGGTTCTCCCTTTTCTTCTCCCTCTTATTTCTTCTCCCTTGGCTAATACCACCCGATAGCGGGCGGCGACGGTCAAAATCGATCGTCACTGATCGATTTAGGGTGGTAACGGGGCGGAAGCAGCCCCAATTGACGGTACCGCCCGGTAGTGGGTGGTTCGCGTATCGGTCTGCTGATGGATCAGTACGTACCCCCTGGTACGGACAGTATTATTCGAAATTAAAATCCTTGGTATTAATAAACAACAACAATAACAAGAGATGGGCAAATTATACATTAAATTTTTGAATAAGTTTTCGCATCTTCTGCCTGGCCCTGCTGAAGCTTTCTATGGACGAGTAGTTGTGAGGATGCTCCCAATGTAAAAGCTTAAGATGCTCTTTCAAATCTTTTTCTATAGTTCTTCTACCATTCTCAATGTGCTCCAAAACTCTGAAAGTGGAGAAGAAATAGTTACAACTTGCCTTAAGCTTTTAAAAAGAATAGTGGAAATCAAACTACAAAAATTATTAAGTTTTTTTCTGAACTTACAATGGCATGAATTGCACATAATAACCAAAAGCATTGTACAGGATGTTCAGATTCTCTCTCATAGCAGGACTGCCATAAATCATTTAGGAGTGAGTACTTGACAAATGTATAATAAAAAAATAATTTCCCTAAGAAATGGTATAAAGAACATTACTGACATCAGAATAATAGCTTCAAATTTATGCCTGACAATCAAACAAATGAAGATTTGCATCCCGACATCCACAAGAAGGAGAAAACAAAAAAAATATTATGTCCACACTCCACATGTACTGGGCCACTAAAGTTGCTATAAGAAATATGTGAATGATAAACAAAATGAGTGCAAGGATACCAAAGCCCACAAGCATGAACAACTCATGAAGAAATACCTCTCAAAGCTCAAGTTAAACCACTACAGCGCAGGAGCTCCAAGTTAGTAACAAACAAGTTTTACAATGACTCATAATTATCATAATCGAATCGGAAAGCGATCCAGTCAAGCCTTTGGTCACTACGTCAATGGTCGAACCAATGGATCAACTTATCAGACCGCATTTTTAATTAAAAATATTTTAAAATACATAAAAATAATTTAAAATTAAATATAGTAAAACTAATAATTTAATTTAAAAATAATTTTATACAACTGAAAATAAAACTTTAATTGTATTAAAAATGATAAAAGTGGCAACATCAATCAACATTATAAACATAAACATTTATCCATATTAAAAAACATGTCACAAAATCAATGGTAGTAATAATACCAATCCAATTCAAAATCAATTATTTATTGATATAGGAGAAATAATTTATCCAATATAATTGTCACGATTGAAACAGCATATACACCAATTCTTGATCAACATGGATACCTTTTTAGTAATCAAAACAGCATTTAATAATTCTACCCCAATTAGTCAATTCCATATTATAATCTGAATTTTTAAATTCATTTTTGCTTGTTGCAATATTTGTTTTGTTCTACAAATTTAATTCTATTTAGATAGATTTTGCAAGCTCTGACTTAATCTCTCTCATCTTCTTCTTCATCATCAATAAAGTCATTAATTATTATATCCTAATTTATTTCTCAATGACAAATAATAAGAAATATTTAATGTAATATCCTCTTAAACAAATAATAAGAAAGATTTAATTTAAGGTTATTTAAGTAATATTTTGTTATACAAAACCTGATCATATGTAACCCAGACAGTTCATGCAAGTTATCCAAAACCAACTGGGTCAATTCTGGTTTTTCAACACATCCAATCCATTAAGTGAATCAGACTGATTAATGGTCTAGTTCTGGTTTTTCCAGTCCAACCACCCGGTTTGGTCTGGTTCTAATAACTCGTGTAACGAATTCTAAGTAGGCCAAGGTTTAAACACTAGTTGGATTGATATAAAAATGATACAAACTTTGCTTAATTTCTCACGGCATGGACTACTTAACAAGCTAATTTCTGGATTATTATATGATTTACACAGAACAATTTGACAAGTTATAGTGCCCTATATAAAATTTTACATTAAACTTTCTACTAAGCTTTACAAACTCCAACTCAGGATAACAAGAACACAAGCAGATACTCATTGATAAGTAGCTGAATATTTTCCACTGTATAATTTACATTGATTGGAAACAAATAAGGTGGAGCCAATTCATTTCAACAATGTTATATTAATCAATGAGCCCGATTTCATAAAAAGAAAAAAAAAAGAATACCCTAAATATGTAGATGGCCACTATTTGCCTACGTGCCATGTCTTGTGTTAATGCAGGATGTTCGTTAGCACCACGAGTGCCAACATTGACAGGACAGTGTAAATCATGCAGATGCACTCTATAATTCGATAGTGATTTATTAGCAACAACTAAATTCTGAAGTTCAAAACGGGTTTGTTTTAACATCACGACAAGATTCATCTAAAGGAAATGAAAATGGGTCTTATTCATGTGCAATTATGATCATTTATACCAAAGTGACAGAGTTTAGCAAATATTTTTAAGGCTATTGTTACTAATAGAGTTCAGCAAAATGTTTTAGGGTACTGCACTACTGCTCAAAATTAATTAGTTTAAAATTTTTATATTAATAACTAACACAAAACAGATTTACATATCATAATCTTATTCCTGTTGGATATAGATCAACTCAAACATTGAAGTTTGAAAGTCATTTCAAATATTTCTTTTTACATTTTTGGGATTTAAAGGGTTTAAATTTAGTAAGATTTAAGGTTTATCTAAGCATTTTGAAAAGCGTGAAAAATTACCTTGGGGATAAAAGTAATGCTTTGATCTATCTGAAGATTCTGAACTGCCATAAACATTGGAAATCACAACCTTTCATGCTTGCTACACAAGCCAATATAATAATGGAAGAAGATCTTAAAACTTTTAGAAATAAGGCTTGCTAGCTTATAAATAATGTTCCATTCCATTTTCTCTCCTATTTTTAACAAATACAAAGTGTTTTACACAATCATGTCATATTTTAGTATATTAAGA
The DNA here is from genome assembly GCF_036884655.1 of Musa acuminata AAA Group. Classification (NCBI taxonomy): domain Eukaryota; kingdom Viridiplantae; phylum Streptophyta; class Magnoliopsida; order Zingiberales; family Musaceae; genus Musa; species Musa acuminata. The sequence goes on from NC_088330.1 coordinate 31,005,595, forward strand.
CAAAAAGAGTAGCCCACCCTTACCTATGAAGCATAGACAAAATATTATGCATTACCAATTTGCAGAATATGTCTAATCTCAAAGTCAAACAAAACATAGCAGATATTACAATAAAAGAGAGATTTTTGTGTGGCAACTTCTAAAATCTATCGAGGTACACTTATATATCACAATTAAAATTAAACAATTGACATGAACTTATTCAAAAGAAAAGAAACAACTTATATCGACACATATTTCAAAAAATTCAAGAAAATAACAAGAATTTATAGTGCGAGAATATGATATCATCATTTTACTTATATTAACCGCAAAATGATGCTCAATATAAGACAATAAAATATTTTACAAACTCACAAAAAGTATCCATATTATCCAATTTCTTACAGAATTACACAGTTTAAAAATGTACCAACATATCCCAAAAGTACCCAACACCGGCTACTGATGTGACAACTGCCTTAAAATTAAAATTTGAAAACTAGCATTTCCACACCTAAAATAGAGCATCACTTCCTGGCCCCAATATGAGAGAATGTCCATTTAACCTATTTGTTTATTTTCTATTTAGTCATATGGCTACAGTATCACAGTTCTCACCCTGTCAAAATCAAATTTGCTATCCACAAGTATCATGCAGGTTCTTTCATCATTCAACAAAGTACATAAAACAGTAAACAAAATTGGGAGATGGGAGATGGTTTACAGAACTGCACCTGGAATACGCTTTCAAAACAACACCATGATTGAGCTGACCATGGAAAGCAAGAAGAAGGTTAAGACGTTTCTTGAACTCTCCAACATTGGAACTTCCAACAAAGTCCTCAATACTGCATGTTATCATTTGCTTAAAGCCAAGTTGGAATTAAGTTTTATTAAAAATGTTAATATAAAGTGTGGTGCATGCCTTTGCATAGTGAACAGTTTATCAGCCTCAGCATCACCAGATCCTCTACGATGGAGAACTGCGTATAAAGGGAACCATAGCTGCACTCAACCAAGCAGAAATTCAGTAGGTAGAAATGTGTCTGACCATCGAAATACGATTCACTTAAACAAAGAATCACATATGTATCTATGTATGTCCACATGTATGTACATATGCATACACATACAGGCGCGTGCGCACATATTTCTAACCTTTCCAGCATTATTCTCATATTGTTCCACAACCTCATCAAGTAAAGTAGGCCAACAGTCTAATTCAAGTTTTTGCCATGAAGAGATCAAAGAATAAATTGGATGGAGCAGATCTGCAGGTAAAAAAATTAACTAATTTTACAACAAAAATCAATGAGGAAAAAAAGGAAAAAAATTAAGTAGGACAAATATATTACCCGTGAGAGAAAACATGGAAGCATTTTCCTGCAAAAATTCGGCTCTGCCAACTAAAAGTTGCAGACTGAGTAAAGCCTTTAGAACAAGATTACATTTCACATGCAAAAAAGGTAATAATAGCCATAAGATATTGATTAAAGCCCCAGACGAGTAATCTTGGTCACGAAATAGGATAAAACAAATACAAATGAAGTACCTTAGACAAAGGTGTGCTAGGATGTTCTGACAAGAGTTTGTCAATAGCATGCAATAAATTCTGGAGACCAGGATGCTCTGGCCACTCTTTCAGAAAAAAATTAACCCGCTCTTGAATGACAGTGAGTGGTTTCACCATTTTATGTAATAATGAAGCATTTGAATCCTGAAAAGAGAACCAACTACAGCTTGAGATGCTAGATGAAGATAGCAGCCTAGGAGGAAAGTATCATAACAAGCATAACCTTGTATATATTGTAAGCGTGAGATGATTGGGAAGCTATGCCTAACGTTTCTTCATGCTCCAAGCATACACGAAACAAGTGCTCTGGCATAAGTTTGTCATCCAAGATGGGCCTAAATACATCAAGGTCTGAAAAAGAAAAATAGCTAATAATGAACCATCTATACCATGGAATTAAAGAATTCGTAAGCATCACAGAGATCTCGCAACTGACCTTTCATAATTTTGGCCCCCAACCTATATGATTCCAAGAAGGAGCATATTTTATCTTCTTTAGCCAGAAAACAAATGCCAGGCTGATATCATTCCAGAAACAAACAGTAACAAGTCATAAGTTTATGTAAACAGATTTTGAGACATAATAATATATTGCATTCCAACAACATAGCAGTCAAATTAAAAAGGATTATCCTAAACACTGAATAACCCATGACTGACTTTATATGTTTCTTTCCGAATTAGGACAAAACAGTTGGAAGGTTAATACTGGACTTATTGTAGTAATGTCCTTTTCGTCTGATAGGACTGTAATCATTCGATAAAGATTGAGTGTTGCTACCAACTTGAGTTTCTCCATCATTTTATAAGAGTAAAATTGGACATTAGATATCAAAATTCCATAATGCAAAATCAAATACTTTTTTACTCTTTTAGCACAAAAATGAAAGTCAGTGCTATCAAGATGGTTTATAACACTGAGGCTCTAAATCTTGTTCACTGTGAAAAATATTAGGTGATAAAACTAACTATTCTAACACAAGAAAAATCCAATAAACTAGTACAGCAAGAAAAACCTCCACCTTGTAGAATCATTTTCTAGCTACTGATAGAAGAGTATATGAGAAAGATGGGGAGAAAGAGAAATGAATGGATTTACTTTTACAACGAGACCAATTGATCCAAATAACTGATCATGGACTTTTACCAAACTCTTCAAAATGGACTCTGGAATAAGGTCCCATTCTTCATCCATATTTTCATCCTCTTTAGCAGGTTTCTTCTGAAAAGCAGAAATATTAAGAATTGGGAACCAAGGAGAACCTTAGCAAGCAATTAAGAAAAAAAAACTTGATACCATTTCGATAAACTCCTGTTCCACTTTGTTACTCTCAGATATAAGACTCCCATCAGAATCCAACTGACTGAGAGGAGATACATATTCGTCCATAATATCTTCTAGTTTAGTTAAACGTGGTCGGAACTTAAAGTATTGAGCTTCATCACCTTCCTTGGCTTTCAATTCTGATTTCATACTCATCCATAGCTTTGAGAAGTGATCAAATGTACCATTCAACAGCTTGGAAGCAAAGGAAAAAGAATCAGGTTCCTTGTTCTTAAAGCTGCTCAAAGTTTTGAATAATCAATTAAAACTAAAGAGCCTACCAGGAAGCAGTTCTCGCCCATTATTCGTGAATAGGAAATTTTATCAGCTGTTCGAATGAGAACAACATATTGAATTGTATTCTCAAGCTGTAGAGGTGAATCCTGTTACAAAGGGTGCACACTTGAGTAACACAAGAATTAAAAATGTTATTCTGGATTGACAAAACAGAAGAACCTAGAAACCTCAATGATAGAAAAGCAAGTATATTACCACTTTCTCTGGATTAATCACACTTGAAGCATTAACTAACTTTTTCAGTAAACCAATATCAAACTCAGGTTCACTATCCTTCATATTTACAGGATTGGTCCCAGCAAGCAAGTCTCTGGGAAATTGCATAAACGAATAGACTTCATCCTGCATCGCAGAGTATTTGAAAATGTGAATAACAATTACTGGAGTACTAATTTAAATGTCACAAACTTGATAAAAAAAACCCATAAAGTAAATGTTGGACTCGGGCCTAGTAAGTATTTAAGCAAGAAAATCAGAAAAATCTAGTAATACCCAAATGAGACAACACTTATTTCTGAAATTGTTTGTTACAGAGAAATTAGAACTTAGTATATTGAAAAATTGCACCAAACACCTACCAAGATCTTCTGAATATCCTCTCCATCAAGCTTCTCCAGATAGTCTCTTTCCAGAGCACTAGATAGAGCCAGTGATAAACCCAACTTCATTTCATAAACAGCTACTTGAACTGGTTGAACTAGGTCAATATACTCTGCATACTCTTCTGATAGTCGCTCAATGAATGAGGATGATGTAGCCTGAATACATATCAATGGTTGAAGCAGAGAGCCAAAACGCCAAAACCATATAACAAATATACATATAACAAAAACAAACAAATTGAAAATCTTGGCTAAGCATGTGGTATACCTGCCAGTTGCATGCCATATCAACCATTAATGGGATATCTGTCTTGTGTTTCAGATTCTCCACCAATGCCATACAGGATGATAGAAGCTTGCTAAAATCAGCACAAGCTGATCGTAAGTTCCGATACCTAGAAGGTTCAGGGCGAAACACAACCTGTAAAACAATAAATTGTGTAAAAGAAATGTCTTTTCAAAAAGTTGCTTTAACTATCACACCGATAATAAATCATTATACTCAACAGGAGAGACTTTTGATAGATTTTCAAGAAAGGTTCCAATGTGCAAAAAGAAAACATCTATACAACTACCCTAAAATAAAATAAGAAAGTATGTGAAAATTAAATTGGTGTTGGAGTATATATATCGCCTGAAAAAAAAAATACTGCCAAGGAATTATTGGAAATATTTCTAACAATATGCCAGAAAATGTATTTTTTTGTAAAATGTGATTAGATAACTAATTTGAACATTATGGATCATAACCAGAACGATTAGTGACCCCAAAAGTATCATGATCCAGATATGTATCACGCTTAAAATGAACAAAGCTTGACTATAATTTCGAATCTTTAGTATTGACAATCAGCCACCAAAGTCGGCCAGGAACAAATGGAAACTACTAAGAATGCATACCATAGCAAACCCCATTCTCTGATAAAAGTGTCATGACGATAATGATGCAAATAATTAGCATATGGTAATATCCATGACAGCAGGCAGACTTTTAAAAGTAATTTCATCCCCCATATATTCGTAGAAAGTGAATTCTACAGAGAACATTCAGCTTCTGTTTATTGTGTTCGTTGGATGAGACAATGACAAGACATGAACAACTAACAAAAGTCTATGTGAGTTACCTTCAAGTCAAACAAAGAGTTCATAAATTTAGCTTGTGTTTTATACTATAGAAGGTAAGTTAAAAACACGACCTTTGCCCGTAATTTTTTCTCTTCCGCCTTGAACTTTTGCAATGCAATCAATCTCTGATTTTCATCATAAATCATTAAGTTCCTTCCAGATAAGCGTTCACATTCTAGGCGGACCTGAAGATATTAAAGTAATGGCAAAGAAGAAAATTTCAAATTTCAAAAAAAGCCTAGTCAAGCATGGTGATCAATGAGGTGCTAAGTTACTGCACCAACCAACAATGTTGACAGGAACATATCATTCACCAATCAGAGGCATTGGTAATAAGTGAAACAATATCACAGATGAAAATATCCAACTTGAGTAACAAACATTGAGTTAATCAATTTCTTTAAAATTTGCAAGATCCGTTTACATGTTTCGAAGAGAGTCATTTATGACGGTATAATACACATTATAGATGTCAGATACCGTGCACTGGAAGATAATTTCTACAATATGATAAAATAGGAAAACACATTTAGCATGCTTTTAAATGTCACTGGGACAGGTATAATCCCTCTGATTCTAGCAGATCTGAGTAGCAGCATGGACTACTACGGACATCTTTCCATAAACTCATTCAGCCTGCTTAGGGCTTTTAAGAGTGGTCCACACATGGCTTTCAACCTAAACCAAATCAAAAACAAAGAAGTTACCCCTTGAGGGGCTCAGAACACTTAAGTTTGATGTTGTGCCTCATATTGTTATCTTCAAATGAAGGCAAGAAAGAACCAAGGAAGAAGAAACGAAAAAGAGGAAGACCTCAGAAATGCTAAAAGGAGGAGATATGGGATATGTCACAGTTATTTAAGTACAAAAAACAACATAGATTATCCATTTCATGGAAACAACCAAAAAATACACCAGTACCTTCATTTCAAGGTCAAGGAAGGAGATCTTATGTAACATATTTGAATGTTTGAACGAGTACTGCAACACAGGATCAGGACCATCTTGGTTTAGCAGATGAAACCGTAGCATGCCAATATGCAACCATGCACAACCGATGTTATAAAGAGAATCTGTTCAAGAATGCAATTAAAGTAAGAAAGCAAAAAAAACCATCAAAGCAAGCAAATATAAATAAAGAATATTTCTGAAGTAATACGATACTAAGACAATAAATTCTATATATTTGAATTGCATAATGTTCTCAGTTCTTGATCAGGACAGACCAGAAGATGGACTCTTGATGTAAAGTTCCCTGAGCAAAGGTTCTACAAGTGAATCCACAAGTGAAGTCAGCACAGCATGATTTGATGATGAAATGAGCGACTTCAGAATCTCTATATCTTCATGCTGGAGCAACAAATATGACAATTAGAACTTAAAACTCACATCTTGATATAAATCAGGAATTAAGCTAAAACAAAAAATTTTAGAAAATCGAAACTAAGATGGGTGGATCAAGTCAAATGTAGATGCAAACAATAAACGTCGCATACATTGCACATGGGGTATGGCCTCCCAAGACATAATTTAAGTTATTTCCATCTTGTTAGTATTTTATTCTGTTTTAAATCAGGTTAAAAAGAACAATAGTATATTTCAAGAACTTTGAACTTGAAGATACTTTCAATTGTTTTAGTTCTCCATCTTTTCTTAGATATTCTTGAGTGATCTCGGAGTGGATATGTAATAGTTTTGAGACTATAGATCAATACATCATTAGACCAAATCAGAAACCACCACAATTCTGAATACTACAGTACCATGAATCAAGACACTATCCTTGGATCATAGTTTTAAGGGGGTAGGGGGATAATTGGACTTTTGTATTGAGTCATATATCAAGACAACATTGGATTTGCAAGCAGTCTCCTGGCATGCCAATTTATTCTTCTCATAATACTATGACTCTTGGAAACCATTAAACCGACAAATACAATGCAAATACTTAACCTGCATTCATGCTACCACAAAAATAAAAAAAGAACCAACAACCAAAAATATATCATCAGATATTAATTTAATTATAGTGTCAAATGAATTTTTGATAAAACCCATTAGAAATGAATATTTTCATTTTTCTCCAGTAGAAAGACCATTAAGACAAACAAAGAAAAAACTATGTAGGCACAATCACTTTGGAGTAAGCATAATTTACTGTTTCCACAAAGTCATGATACTTTGATCTGGAAATTGTTGCCAGACCAATTCACTTTATAATACATAAATAGTTTCTTTAAAACCTAAAACGAAAGGGCCTCTGTTCCAATCTTTGCATCTTACATACTGAAAGAAGCTGTCTAAAATGTGATTCATCCAAGTCATTTTAGCATTATTGTCAGATTTCCTAGAGTACCCGACCACAAGCACATGATTCCATAAATAAAAATCTTAACATGTGATGAATTTAATGAAGAGATGAAAAGACAACTGCTTTGAGTTGCAAACATAATATCAAAAAGTACAAATAATTATACAACTGCTTTGAATTGGAAACGACTTACCCTTGTACCACTTCCAAAAGCTGAACAAAGAATTGATTTGATCTTGCTAAATACATCTTTGTCAAAATATTTATAATGCACATTTATGACCTGTAACCATCATAAAGAAAAATAATGAAACATCATGTATGCAAAGCACCAAAATCAACAAAATAGATTACCTGTCTGAAAAGAGAATCAGCGACTGAGTGAAGAAAATAAACCATATCTCCTTGCAATAGTCTCGCTTGCCAAAGACTTCTTGAAGCAACTCTAAGCTTCAAACAATGAACATCATAGTCCTTAATAGACGAATTACTTTGCCTGTAAAACAGAGAATATCATGCCACTTAATTTTCTAAAACAGTTAAGATCGTGTATGTAACATACAATAAAAATTCAGATTGTTGCAATCTTTACAAATTTCAAAATTCAAAGAAGTAATCAAGAAAATAACTAGATGTAAATATCTCATGGACGTCACATGATAAAATGCATTTTAAGATCCAGAAAGTTAGCTTGAAAATTATTGACACATCTGTGCAACAACGATATAAAAAGCAGCAAATATAATTTTATAAACTAATAGATGATTCTACAGGATCTTGTCGATTATCACTGTTCTTGATGGAAGCACAAGGAGGCAGGATTCGTCAAAATGGCTCTTTGACATCTGCATGAAAAGGTAAAAAAATGATTGAATGATAGGATAGAAATATCATATTAAGGAAAAAATCCCAAGAAACATTAAGTACCAGGAACTGTTTCGAGCAAAAACTCCACATGGAAGTATGAAACTTGAACCACATGTCCAGAAGAAAATTGGCAAGCTCTCCATGAACTATTAAAATTTTCATGGATCAAAGAACATGAACAGAAAGTTAACTTACTGTGATAATTAAACAATTTTAGATAAGTACTGACAATGTTATGGCAAGTTCACTCACCTGAACCCATCGACTTCCATGCATCTAGAATCCACAAAATCATTTGATGAGGTGTAAAATCACTAGGTGGCCTTGATGACAAGTTCAGCGAGAAATTCAAAGCATGTACAAGTCGATCAGATGATTTAAGGAGAACCTAATGTCACAAGCAGAGAGAGAAGAAAAACAAGGGTCAACATAAGAGAGAATGAGAGATGAAGACAGAGAGTTCACGAAGCAAAATACACCACATCAAAGTGCAACAAAGAGAAAAGCAAAAGTATGACCAAGAGAAACAAAAAAAATAACAAGTAACAACAGCATAAATATCATTATAGTAAGTAAGACTTCTTGAGATAAACTACTATGTTACCAGATGCAGTCATGTTAAGCTGCATATGGCATACCACAAATATGTTTACATAATTGAATGATCTTTGGTATATTTTTTACGTAAAAATCAACTTTCAACTTAACGCAAACAAGAATCCATCCAATCATCTATAGATGATGAAATTTTATCTCTCAAAGAGGCAACACATTAGATTATCTGAACAGCATTTGCTTAGATTGAAAATTATGATGCAAATGGTGTGGCAATATCAATACGCAACTAGGATACTCTACTGCTTTCCAAGAAATATACAGATACACATGGCATAATGGAAAGATTAGTCGAAGGTAAGAAAAATTTGAGAAAAAAAGATAAAAATAACATCAAACAGATCTTCTGATCATTTGTTGTCTCCTCTTCTTGAAAACAATGTTGACAAATGTGGATGATGATCATCATAAGGAACTGCTTACCTGACTTATAGGAACTGTACTAGAGGGCTGCTTGACACATGTATAATGGAATGTGCATTCAAAAAGAAATCAAATTGATTCAAATTTCAAACCATAGTTTGCAATACCGTACCGCTCGGAAAGGGCGGTATATACTGGTCCGATAGAGGACCGGTATAGGCAGTACATCAGTACACCTTAGTGTACCGTATGCCGATACGCTCAGTACAGCTCAGTAGATACCATACCGACAGCTGATCGGTACACCAGTTCAGTATGGTATTCAGCATGGTTTGCAGTACCGGTCCGACAGGCTTCCGGTACGCGGACGGCCTGTTACCGGTCTGGTACTGTAGCAGTACTGTAGCAGTATAGCAATGCTCGACACGCCTGAATATACCGCTCGGTACACCTAGGTGTACTGAGCGGTATACCGTACCGTACCGGTACCGAGCCCAGGTCGAAACTTTGGTACGGTACGGTATTGCGAACCTTGGTATTCAGAACCTTGGTTGAAACATGCATCAGCTAAAAACTACTGGATTTTTATAAACAACAAAAAAGAGAGCAACTGAAGATTATAAAGTGAGATATTGCAACAATCATAGTCCTCAAAATGCTAAATAACTAACTCATTATAAAAATTACTGGTATCCATTCTGAAATTGAGATCTTCTAGTAGCTTCTAAACTCAATCATATGAAAGAGCACAGAAGTGTCAAAGACTTATTACAAGGCCTTATGAATGGAATACAAAGAATATTAATTGACTGAGTTGTACATGCTAAATAATTGTTGGACCAGGACAACTGTAAAACGACCCAACAAAAATCCTCCGAAATTAATCAACACTAAATTCTTAGTATTTCAAGAATAATATTAAAGTGGATACCTCCACAATTAATATGGAAGCTGGTCCATTAATATTTGTTTTTCTACCATAAATTCCTTTTCTTTTTCCAAAATTAGATATAGATCAACAAAATCTTGAACTAAGCACCATCTTAGAAACTCAACAATCAAACACACAAAGTCCACATTATGAATGCACTGGTCAGCCAAGAAAATAATTTAACATTTGATTACAATCATAAAAACTAGTTGAAAGAGTATAAGAAATATGTTTTGTCACTAAAGCAATGGGTTCCATTTATCTTCGTCTAGATTTACAAATGCAGGTCAAGACAACATGAGAAAGCAAGGAAATGAAGATAAAGTAAACTAAGACCTTACCTCATGAAGTTCAGAAGAATCTACCAGGGTACTTCTAGATAATTCATTAAACAACTCTATATCATAGGAAAAACTCATGACATCAAACAACGGAAGTGTCACCAACCAACCCTCAAAGCCAGGTTTCCTACATAAATCCTGCAAACAGAACGAGCAACAAGTAGTTGAACATCTCACTGCTGCAGCAGTATCTTTTGCAGCCGAGCTAAAAACTAACTCAACATTTCTCCTTTCATGTTCAAAACGTTGTAAAAGCCCCTGTAAGAAAGAAAAAGTAAAGTAAAAAAATCCATTTTAAAATCAAAATTCTACAGAAAAAACTTCATTAGCAGATACCTGATATAACTCATCAATCTGGTTCACCATGTTGACATCATCCAGACCACCCTTATTTCCAATATATGATGACATGCAAAGGGCTAGAAACATGAAAAAAGGTCAAAAAATTAAAGTCAAATGCAACACAATTGAGCTAACAAAAATATAACATAAATAACTCATTTGCTCAAAAAGAACAGAACATGGTGAATTTCATGAAGGATCATATGAAAACTCTTCTGACACAGGACACATTATGAGAACTGCATATGACAATGTCTTGGAATGAGCAATTTTAATATGCTGCAAAAGACCAAATTCTAAAATTTTGATACCCTTCAAATATACTTATGGTGAATACCCAAAATTAGGTTTCTAAATAGCAAAATATCGCCAGTAAAACTATCGAACATTCTCAATATCACTAGAAGATAAAATGTTAAAGAAATCCATAAATGTGTTAAAGACTAAATACAATCTACTAAAGGAATCTATCCACACAAAAAAAAAAGCAAACCAACCAGACAAAAATCAAAGCAAAATAAATAAGAACAAGCATTGTTTCTCAACAACCAAAAATTTGTGTCCGATCATTCACATCAAGATTTAGAACTCAAATATCTTGTTGAACATCAAAAGTTGTTGGGACTTCAGCGGTGTTCCAGATTTACTCCAAACTGAGAAGTGACAACTAGAAAATACAGGTAGCAAAACTGACAAAATTATCTGGTTAAAGAGAAAGAGGGTATATATTTTGTTTCTTTCACCTTATAATAATCCAGGAATGCAAGATCAACTAATGCAGATATTCAAATTGTATATTTAAAGATAAAAGTATCATGCTATTTAAATGGCATTGGACTTTACTAAAAGCCAAGGAAATTTACTTGCGTTGCTTTCCAGGCATATAAATTCTCTCATTGTGATGCTGCACAAGAAGGATCTCTTTTATCATTTCTCATGCATTAAGATAGGATACATAACATTACTTTTGTCGAAAAATATACAGTTAATTCAAGAGAAAAGAAAATCCCAACTAAGAGTATGAATGAGGGAGATGTTTTATATACAGTCTAGTATTATACTACAGGAACCTAACTAACGAGGTTTTAAAACTCAACCGTACCATGGACTGATATTTATATGTCCTACCAAGTATTGGAATTGAAATATACAGCTTGACAGCAATACAATATTGTTCAATTTTAGTTTTTTAATTCAACAATACCGGGGTGTTTGTGTATATTGACTGATATATTGGTACCGTACCAGTTTAATAAGTTAATGAAACTGGTATCAGACCAAGATTTTAATCTTACTACCACTTAAGATCAATGACTTGTCAAACAAGAAAAATTATAATGAAAAGTGTTGATCTAATATTCAAGGTTCACCTTACTGGTATATCGACCACCCATCAATGCGATATCTACCGAGGTATACCGACATACGGTATGTCAATATGCCTAGGCGTAACAACAATATGCTAAAACTACTGAAAATAGCTCCTAAAATTATTGAAAAATAGAAAAATAATTGAATTAGGATTTTTAAGTTAAAAATAAATATAATTTTAGTAATAATTTTAGCAAAAATAATCTAAATTAGGAAAGACTAGTGACACATCTTTTTCAAGCTTTGTGGAGCAACTTTATGGTACATTCCGAACCTTCCTTCTGTTAATATTGAATTATCTATAAAGAATAATTTGAATTATTAAATTATTTTTAAAATAACTTAAACTTTAAGATTCAAATAAATCAACTACTCAATCAACGGATATACTTGATTTTACCGCCAAAAAGAACGACGAGACTCCATGGGTGGTGAATCAAGGTCCTCGATCCTATGTATCCATATATCAATTTGATATGTTTGTCAGATTCACTCTTGAAAATGATCCCAAAGCATAGTGTACTAATACACCATATGTCATTGATGCATCGATATGATGATGGTTGCAGTCTGATCGTCATGAACCACATATGTCCGAGACAGCTCTTGAGGCAAGGACGTTCGTGGCATGTATTGGTGTAGAGCATGGATTGGAGAATGTCATAACTTCTACTTCCGCCACTGATCTACTACTCTGTATCATAAGATCGATCATCGTACTGCTACTCGGAAAAATATGCAATACAGCTCGATATAGTGAACCCAGTGATTTCAATAGGCGCTCGGGCGCTCGCCTAGATACTCAGGTGAGGCAAGGACAGGCCCAAGCGCCTCTCTTTATTTCCAGGCGATGCGCTTTAAAGAGGCGTCGCCTCGGCGCTCGCTCGAACCCAGGCACAGGGCGCTTCGAGCGAACGCCTGGGTTAAACCAAGCGACCGAACCAGCGTTTTAGGTCTGGTTCGATCTCTGATGCTTTAGTTGGTTTAATCGAACCAACTAAAGCACCGATATCAACGCGACTTCCCCAACCCTAACCCTGCTCATCGTTCACGCTGTCGCTGCCACTGTCACCGCTCCCGCTCCAACTGCTCACTGCTACTGTTGTCGCTGCCACTATCGCCGCTCTCGCTACTGATGCTGCTGCTCGCTGCTACCACTGTCGTCGCTCGTCGCTCCCGTTACCGTTGCTCGCTGCTACCGTTGCCACTGTCACCGCTCTCGCTGTTGTCACTATCATTGTCGCCGCTCCAACTGCTCGCTGCTACCGCTGTCGCTGTCGTCGCTCGCCGCTCTCGCTTTTCTCAATCAGCACCCTCGGTCTTCCCTTACACTTTTCTCTTCTCTTTCGACAGTATATTGTTAATATTATACTAGTAACAATATTTGTATTTATTAGATTAATAATATATTATTTTGATTTTAATACTGTTAATTTTTATTTATTTGAAATTATTGTTAGGTTTCAGGATAAATGGCAAGTGTACAAAGCAACTCAATATTGTCTCCAATGGCATCAAAAAAGGATCCTACATAAAAGTATAATTATCTAAAGGATCCGAAAGATCCTAATATAGCAACTTGCATGTTCTGCGATAAGACTACTAGAGGTGGTATTTTTCGTGCAAAACAACATCTAGTAGGAAATTTCAAGAATGCAGCAGCTTGCAAAGGTGTCCACTTGAGGTAAAAGAAAAATTGCTGATTTATATAAATGAAAAGAAGACGCAAAAGAATGAATCTTACGGGAATTTACCAGAAGACAATGTTGAACATCTCAGGGATGAAGAAGAAGATAATTCTATGAGTATTAACCCAAGTGGAAAAAAAGTATACAACAAAAAAGGAAAAAAAGTTATGAGTACTAAGAAGGGTAAAAAAGGACCGATGGATCTATATATGTTTCAAGAATCACAGAAGAAACAAGGGCAAGCAGGAGGCTCAAAATTTAGACAAAAAAATATAAGTGATGCTTGTGATAAATAAATAAGAGAAAGAACAATTCAGCACATTGCTCGTTTCTTCTATCAGGCTGGTCTTCCCTTTAGTACAACTCGTTTAGACAGTTTTAAGGAAATGATTGAAGCTATTGGAAGATATGGTGCGGGATTAAAACCTCGAAGTTATTATAAGATACGAGTTTCATTGTTGCAAAAAGAGTTGCATTATACAAATGACTTACTAAATGGTCATAAAGAATTATAGGCAACACATGGTTGCTCTATTATGTCATATGTTTGAACTGATAGGAGGCACAGGAGTATAATTAATTTTATGATTAACTGTTCTTTACAGACTATGTTTGTGAAGTCAATAGATGCTTCATCTTTTGTAAAATCTGAAGAACGATATATGATTTACTTGACAAGTTCGTGGAAGAAATTGAAGAACAAAATGTCATTCAAATCATAACCGACAATGGAAGCAACTATATATTAGTTGGTAATATTTATCTTTTGAATTTTTTTTATTTTTAATTTTTTTAATTATTTTATCTTCAGTTAAATGTGTTAAAACCAAGATATGCAGTACCGAATGGTATCGCCCGATACGGGCGGTACGTACCGGTCCGATGGCATACCGGTACGCGGACCGCCCGGTACCGCTACAGTGCTATAGTATAAAAAATTATAAAATAGTTTGGTACATCAAAGTGTACCGCTCAATACGTCCTAGTGTACCGCTCGGTACACCGGTACCATACCGTACCGAGCCAACCTCGAAACACCGGTACGGTACAGTATTGCATACCTTAGTTAAAACTCTTAAGTCTTTTTATTTTTTGTTATCCTTTGTCTCAGGTAAATTGCTTGAAAAAAAAGACAATACTTATATTGGATTTCATGTGCGGCACGTTGTATTGATTTAATGTTGGAGAATATTGGAAAGATCTTAGACATCAAGAAAACCTTAGAAAGGATAATTTTTATTGTTGGATTTTTTTATAATCATACAGGGGCTTTGAATATGATGAGAGAATTCACATGAAACAAAGAATTAGTGAGATATGGTGTCACCCGATTTGCTATTTCATTCTTGACATTACAGAGCGTGCATCGTCAAAAACATAATCTAATAAACATGTTTACCTCTGAGAAATGGGTGACTAGCAAATGAGCAAAAGAAGCAAAAGGAAAAAGGGCTACTGATATCATCTTAATGGCATCATTTTGAAATCATGTAGTTTATATATTAAAGGTAATAGGCCTTCTTGTTCGAGTCCTTCAATTGGTGGATAATGAAAAATAAGCTTGCAATGAGATAAATTATGAGGCTATGGATAAAACAAAGGAGACGATTAAAAGATCTTTAATGAAAATGAAAAAAATTATGAGAAAATTTTTACAATCATTGACGAAAGATGAAATTGTCAACTCCATCGTCCCTTACATGCAGCAGGATATTATTTGAACACTGCTGCATGTAATGAAAATAAAGGTAATGGGCCCTCTTGTTCGAGTCCTTTGGTTGATGAATAATGAAAATAAGCTTGCAATAGGATATATTTATGAGGCTATGGATAGAACAAAGGAGACGATTAAAAGGTCTTTTAATGAAAATAAAAAAATTATGAAAAAAATTTTACAATCATTGACGAAAGATAGAATTGTCAACTTCATCATCCCTTACATGCAGCAAGATATTATTTGAACCCTGAATTATTTTATAAGATTAAATCTGATGGGTTTGATGTAGAAGTTTTGGATGGGTTATATCAATGCATTGCAAGATTAGTTTCAAGCCTTGAGGTGCAAGATAAGATTATTCGTGAATTATCTTTATATAAAAATGTCGAAGGTCTTTTTGGAATTCCAATAACAGTTCAATCCAGGACAACTACGTCTCCAGATATTAATAATTTGATATAATTAATTTCATCTATAGTATGTTACTATGTTCTTACTAATAATAACATAAATTTTGCAACTGCATGGTGGAGTCTAATTGAAAATTTCATCCCGAATTTGCAGTAATTTACTATCAAAATACTTAGTTTGACATGTAGTGCTTCGGGTTGTGAGCAAAACTGGAGTGTCTTTGAGCATGTAAAGATCATTAAATATTTTTGTTATAATTTATTTATTTATTTAGATAGATGAATTAATATATTTTTAAATTATATAACATGACAGATTCACTCAAAGAGAAGAAATCGGTTGGAACATCAACGATTACACGATCTTGTTTACATAAAGTATAATCAAGCTTTGAAAGCTCGTCATGATTTATAAAATATAATTGATTTAATCTCATTGTAAGATAACGATTATTCAAATGAGTGATTGGTGAGAGAAATGGATGCCAACTTGCAAGATGCCGAAGACGAGCTTGTATTTGAAGATGATAGATTGGCATGGGGAGATGTGGCAAGAGCTTCAGGTGCTGAAGAATTACAAACATATACAAGACAGATGACAAAGCGAAAAATGAATGCAAAAACATCAAGCTCGGCTCCTGCTATTATTGAAGACATAGAGAATAAAACATATTTTGATGAAGAGAAAGGACAAGAGGAAGAGGACGAATTCAATGAAGATGATTTGTGTGAAAATGACGATAATATTGATTATGATGAATGACTTGGATGTAAAATTTTATTGTTTTAAATTTTGAAACTTTTTGTTAATATGACATTATGATTTTGTACCTTAGATTTTCTTAATTTAATAACATATTTTTATTTTAAATTTTAAATAATTATATTTATTAATTATATTATATATTTTTATATTTTAGCGCCTTACTTCGCTCGGGCGAGCCACTAGCGCCTCGAGCGTTTTTGGACTTTGACGCCTTTTGGCGCCTAGCGCTATTTAAATCACTAAGTGAACCCTACTAATATTAAAGTCAAATTAAGCTATATAGATAAAAACAACTTCACAAGGCTTATTCTTTCAATGCTTCCACAAGTTTTCGAAAGCTTCACAAGGTAAATCCTAGTTACTAAGGTTGGTGAGGGCAATAATTTCAATGTTTCCTGTGCAATAATTCCGATAGGAAATTATCCATAGAGGCTTTGGAAAAGGTTTACTTCCTCATAGGAAACATAAGAACATTGAGATCCTACCGTCAACAACAAGTGCATTGAATCAATTATTTAGCAACTGTGCTTTGTGCAACAGCTCAGATTTTAATTCATTAAATAAGTAGACCTATTCATTTATGTCCTAGGGAAGGAAATATTCTTGTTTTGTTTAGTTTTATGCTCCAAGGACATATTCATGTTCTCTATCACAGAAAAATGAGAGGAGCACACGTAACCCAATCACCAAGGGATATTGCTATCTAGAGAACTTGTAAACCATGTGAAATAAAGCTTGAGTATGCTAACTTGACATCTTAAATCGCTAAGGGCAACACCCTTGATGGTCCTACTCTAACACTCTTCCCTGATGTTCTTTCAAAGTGTTCTTCCTTGAGTCATACTCTTCTATCTATAGGCACCTTTATATTGAATCCGCTGACACATCAATCGGATCAGTATAACTCATCATCCATCAGCATTGAAGCACCAGAGAATAATGATGACCAAACTAACATAGAATTATCCTAATGAGTAAAGTCTATAATTACAATATCAGGAATGAATCTTCTTTTTGTTTTTGTGAACTGATATTCTAAGACTTCACACACATGAAGTTGAAAGGTGAATTTATGCATAACTTTTATCAAATCATTTTATCAAAGGCATCCACACTTGACAAACCTGGCCTTGTAAATGGATTTCATGCACTTCCATCTCTTATAATGAAGAAAAGTATGAGACGACTTACCAACAAAATTTAACTAAAAAAGTGTTCTTGCAAAAGAAATCCAAGTCAGTAAGCACCTTGTAGCGCCAGCTGTCGAATATCTAAATCGGATGATAGAACAGTCTTCATGATCACAAGATTATCTGCATGATCATTGCAAATTATTAATTTACTACATAATTGCAATTAAAAAATGTAAAGCCAAATTGTGAAAATTCATACCAGTAAAATTTAGCCTTAATAACTTGGTCCTCGTCCAGACCACATTACAAAATGTCAGAAGTTGCTGCATCTTGTAGAAGACATCAGCAGATGCTGGCAAAAATGGATGACCTCCATAGCGCCATAAGGTGGGCTTTTCCATGTGAAAAGTCCAAATTGGAATATGGTTCAGGTTATGAATCTCAACCTAACCACAAACATAGTTAATGAGAATTCCAAAATGGATTATTATTCAAGTTAAAATATCTCAGCCTATCCACAAACATAGTCAACCAATATGAATTTTTTTTTAAAATAAACATAATTATAATGCATGAAATTTACATACTAATATAGATTCCACAGCTTTTGAGAAATGAGGCTGCAATTTCATAACTTTCTTCCTCAGAAAATTCCAAGTTACTGACGACAAATCATAATCAGATGCGTTGATACTCTTCCAGAACAGCATATGATATTCAAGAAGCTCAGCATATATTAGTTGGAGTTTCTCCGACTCCACAATTACTTCAAGTACATCAGCTTCCAAGCATCTCAGAGTGTTCAGCACTGGCAACAATAAATACTGCAAAGTCTCTTCACCACATGAAGAATCCCTTTCCATAGTCCATTGCTGATAGGTAAGACTCAGCAATCTCACACAATTCATTGCATTGTGTAGATATTCATGACAATTTTTCAACATCGCCTCTGAAGCCAATCTAACTACCTCCGAAGACAACACTGGTAGGGGCCTAGCACTAATATCAATCTTATAATGAGAAATTACCTCCTTCCAACAATTGCGAATGTATTTCCAAATGGAATGATCTCTTTCTTTTTCAAGAATATTCAGAAAAGAATTAAAAAAATTGCAATATGGCTGCACCTTTGAACTGTACCATTTGAACAATAAAACATATAATGCAACATCACTTTCTGTAGCCTGCTCCAGTGACCAGTGTGCAGCAAAGAAAAGCATCTTATTGGCTAGAGCCAAGTCAAACTGTTCAATATCATTTGTAACCTTGACATCATGCTCGCAAAGAAGATCTGGAAACAGAAGATGACGAAGCATATTTATCGGTAAAACATAAGGCTGGAATTCCTGGCTCATGCATGATGGAAGCATTCCATAACAGCTCATATTAGCTTTAAATGAAGCACATTGCGATGCCAAAAACTCCAAAAATATGCAATTTTGTCTTACACATGTCTCTCTTGAGTACCACAACAAATGTCTCAATGTGAGAGGAGCTGGCCATCCTCCTGGCAAATGCAAGGAATATCCAGACAGCTCATTGAAGCTGTACCAATCAGTATCGGACAAATAAGAGAGTTTTGCTTGCATAACCGCTTCCATTCCCTCAGCTTCACCCAAAGATGACAAGTACGTGTGCTCCCAACTTAGTTGGAGGCTCCATTTGGGCTGGTTACCCTTCATAAGTAACTGCTGGAATAGCTGAACCCAGCGTGTGAGCTCAAGAAGAGTGATACGCACACCAAGACATGATCCTGTACTTTGAACATGCATATGTGCCTTGCTCATTGCTAAAACCAACTTGCTACAAGGAATACCAGAACAAATTAAGAACCTTTTCACATCATTTACATTGATTTCCTCGTCTTCTTCTTCATCAGGCAGCCAAGTTGGCTGCATTAGGAATATTTCCACTCCTCTATTACGCATAGCCCTAGAAACCTCACCGTGCTTCGGATCAACAGTAAGAAACATTTGAAATTTTGGATGGGCATGAAGTACCAAAGGTTTACCATCAGCAAGCCCACACTCATTGATTGTGATAGAACCATTGGGCTCCACCAATGAATTGATCCTGTCGAGAACCTAAGTTTGATAGACAAAAAATACAGTGTCAAACCATAAGCTTAAAGAACACATTCAACACACTTCGCAAAATTAAGAAGTGAAAGTACAGCCAACAAACCGTGGGATTGCAAAGATTTGCATTCTCCAGAACAACCCATTCACCATTTTCGATGGCTTTAATCAATATTCCAGATACCCATTCAAAATTAGCTGATGGCTTCATTGTCCCTTTTTTCTGTATATATAACAGAGTTTTTACCAACTTGTTTAAATCATTTGTTGACCATGAAACAGGTAAGTCGAACATTTCCAGATCATGCTCCAGCTGTTGAATAATCTCAACCAATAGATTGAGTGAGCTACATAAATCGTGTTTCCACAATCGCGGAAATAGCGAAGTTGGATGAGAATTGCAAATTTTCGATGCCAGAAATGCAAACCACTTCGAGAATAAATTCCTCCTTTCATTAATTAAGCCCTTCCAATCTCGCTCCAATCGTAGGCCAAAATACTCATTAACATATCGCTCAACCTGTGTGATGACATCTCTATAGCTACGAAAAGAATTGTACTGCTCAAAGCAACCAAGTAAGTCAGTGACATCAGTTCCAGAAGAAAGATTCAACTCATGTAATACATTTCCAGTGAGATGAGCAAGTAAACGAATGAGTGATGTTTTCCCTGATGAATATGGCCCAACCAAGATGCACAACCATTGCCGCTGAACACAGTGAAGAACAGCTTCTAAGTTATGCAAAATGCTTGGCAGTATATTTAGCTGGCTTTTTAATACTTTTGAAGGTTGGAAATGGTTCCTTTCAACACAAGCGCTTCCCAATATCAAATAATTAGGATTGACATGCACTTTTGGAAACTGAGTAACTGATGGTTTCACCCCAAACACCTGTGTGTAAAGCTTCATGACTTCATGGCGATCAGCCACAGTCCGCATCCTTTGAAGGTATACAATACTTAAAAACCTGTCCATAGAGGCTTCCTTTGAGGTATCTGCAAGTCAAACCAAACATTTCGGAATATCGTTAGCCAAAAAAATATGAATGACATGTTGCAGCACATTATAGTATTACTTTTTACTTAATTAACAATTGACAGATAAGAAAGATCAGAAATTTTATAATTTATAAAAGAAAAGATTGCACCTTCCATAATCTGGCACGATCGCATCACATCACGCAGATTGAACTCCCATGGAGAACCTTCTTGACCATACTTCCGAGAAATCATAGTATCCTCATGAAGTCGGTTATTAAAACATATAAGCTTTGTAAGAACTGTTTCAGGAACTGATGGATATTGTGATCGACAAATGAAAAGATAATCATCAGCATCTAATTCATCAACATACACCTGTAATACCATTGTATAAAATGAATAAATTGTTGTCTTTCAAGAAAAAAACCTGTGCACATAAAGATTCACATCACAAGCAACACTGAGATGATGATTTTGTTCAGTTCATCCTACCTTGGTGAATCGATTGAGAAATGACTTGGGTAGACATTTCCTGCCACCACCCTGATGTGAGGGGTTTTGGCATGCAAAAACCCTAAATGAAGGTGGACATTTAAAGGTCAATCCCAGCTCAGGGATGAAGACCTCAGCACGATGATCTAAAATAGCATTTAAACCCTGAAATTCCACAATTTTGCATCAGCAAAGAATGATAAATGACATGACAAAAAAAAATCAATTGAATCAGATAAGGAAAGTGCCTCTAAAACAGACTGTGGAGCAAGATTAAGTTCATCCAAAAGAACCCAACTTCCCTTCTTTAAAGCCTGCAATAAAATATATAGACCTTAATAAAATAAGTTTCATACATAAAGCATCAACTTTGCCAAGAAGAAATTAGGTTCCCCAACCTCAAGAAGTATGCCATCACACCAAGAAAATTCCATTCCAGTATCCCTTTGAATAGGCAAGTCTGATCCCAAAAGATCCATCATGTCGGTCTGGAATAAGATTATGAGAAACCAGATGACAGATTTTCTGGAAAAAAAGTAAACCACATCCACACAGGCAACAGGTATGATTTATACCTGCTCGGAAAGGTTGATTCGCACCACAGAATGTCCTGAATATTCTGCCAACGCGACTACTAAGCTAGTTTTTCCAACACCAGGACTTCCTTCCAACAACACTGGATAATGTTGTACTGTTAGCTCAATGATGTGTGAAATATAAAGAGAATAATCCTCACATAGTGGTTAGTAAATTGTCAAGACAACTACAGACCAGGCTTTGAAAGTTGCATTGCACGTAAAACCCGCAAAACATTCCTGCTCGTAGTGGGTGCCAGGAACTCAAACCCCTTATGCTTGCACTCATTACAACCTAAAATGAGACATGTCAGAGAGATCTTACAGTTTTACCACAAAGAAAATTCCACAAAATCAGACCCAATGCACGAGATGAGAAAAACTAAACTTATTTTCATTTATAATGATTCAATATTACCTTAAAAACAAAATTCATTATCCAAACTAAAAGTTCCAATGGAGACAAGCAAAGAAATTTTCATCTGGACAGGCAATTTGACGAGCATAAAGAAGGCACTTACACTTGATTTTTTTTTCTCTTTAATCTTCTTTTTTCCATAATGACCAAAAGAATATTGGATCCAAATCTATGAATTTAGATCTAATTAACTAGGAGACTGCTATTCACAGATCCATTCAATTTTCTCATAGAATTTTCAGTTGTAGATATAATGTAGTTATTAGGCCCAGAATCCACGATTGAGAAAATTTTAATGTCTATCCAACCTTAAACTTGATTTTAGCTTTCAGTGTTTGTAAATAACTTACATTTCAACAACATGTAGTCATTATAATTCTAAGGTCAGCCGACAGATACCTGGACTTTCATTTGAATTGACTAAGTTGATAGATACATTAATCCACATTGAAATATAAGTTGGTAGAGATACATTAATCCAAATGGAAATACAAGTTGGTAGATGTTAACTTATATGTTAATATTTTACTGCAGCCAATTCTGAATTCAGCACTTGATATCAAGGTTTTAAATACAAGACTAGTCCAACCAGGTATTGGTATCAAAACGAACAGCTCAATACCGGAAGATATACTATTCATTTTTTATTATTTTATTCAATGAGGATAAAGCACTACAGGTATATTGCTCAATATGCCAATATAATACCAGTCCAATAGATTGCCAGGCCTATATCCAAAACCCTATTTCTTGTTGCTGCTCAACTGATCTTCCAACCACAGTGACTATTGGTATTTGGGAATTACTGAGACTCTGGAACAAACGATAACTGAAAATCTTAAAGTAGTTCTTCTATAGACTCAACCTTGTTAAAAACAATTCAAGATCACAAATCGTCAAAATGAGATGAATGGCAGGCAGAGTATGCATGAAGCATTGTTTGCAGAATTCACAAATACTTTAAAAACCATAGACGGACATGAGATCCCGCTACATATAAAGAAAAAAAGGCCAGTGAAGTTAAAAAAATTTATATTAAACTGGTGTTAACAGAACCTATCAATCAAGGGTCATAATTTTGTGCACTGATACTGTACTAGTGTACCCACAGTATATACCAAAGTTTGGAAAAGCAGGAAAAAACTGAATAAAAAGAAAAAAAATATACTACCTGGTAAAGGGACTATACGGTGCTGTACCGGTCATAACAGTCAGTTTATCCTGGTCTGCGTACCAGTAAGCAGTGAATACCGGTTGTATCAAACCGTACCAAGTGATATTGCAAAGTTACTATTAATATACAAATTCCTACAGTTGATCAAGAAGATGACTAGAAGCATCCAAGGAGCAATCAAACAGAGTACATTCTGAATTTTAGATCTATAAAAGCTTGGAGAACATGAAACCTAGTGCCAGCATATTAGGCAGGTCTTTCAATGTTAAGTGTCATAAAAAATATAGTCAACCTCACGGAATAGATATATTATGCCAAAAGAAGCAAGAAACCAAAACTTGACACCAAAAGAATAGAAGGCATAAGAAAAAGCGTAACATAGGAAAAGCAATTTCAAAGTTCCATGTCCACAACAGAGTCCAAATAACATTATAAAAGTATTATTTGACAAGTTGATCCAAGGCAGATGGAGATAGAGTAAAATACATGTTCAGTTAACGAGAAGTGTGAGTATGAGATCAGATGCTTTACAGCTCAACATCATGTTCTCATGATGATTTGTTATTGAGAGGACTTGTAAGTCCAAGAGCTGATGACGCAAGCCAACTCCTTATCTTTTTTATGTTGATTTGAGATTTGAGTACTATCTCCATTTGAAATATAAGGTCTTAGTTGTAACATGCCGCACAATGCATCAAGATGCATCAAACGAAAGTGAACTAGATAACTATGCTTAAAAGGAAAGGTGTTTTTTTTTACTGAAGTTGGGTGCCTCACTTAGATACTAGTGCAGTAAATGCAATATAAAACATTACAAAGAAGATATTAAAGCTAACTAAACCAAAAGTGTAACTAAACCAACTATAGTTACCTATAGAAATGTAAAATGGATTGATGCCAAACTGTTCTTTTGAATCAATGTTATTGCAAGTAAGAATGCTCATCTGCTTTACACCATCACCCCAACCATAGTTTTCCAGCTTGGTAAGTTGTGAATCAACCAGCACCAATGTGCTATCAGCCATCTGTTATACCAAAAGATAACTATCTAATTACCAACAAAATTTGCTACAAAACCAACAATAATATTAAAGAACTGGAATGATGTGAATAATGATGTTGAATTCAGCAAGCAAACATCGGCCTAAAGAATTGAACATTGGTGACGTGCAAACAATTTAGACAGTCGAGAAAGCCCTGGCTTCAAAATATGGTTGATCCAGCTTTCTATAATTTAACAAAGAAGAATAGAAATGTCAAGGATGACAAAAGGATGAGAGGCAGCATGGCATTGACATCGCCAAGGAAACGTGTGGGATTGAGGCTTTTCAATAAATTTGACCACTTCAGATGGCATTTTTATAGCACATATAAACAAGAATTCAAATATGAAGCCACTTTGCACAACCAATGTTATATAACGGTGAAGCTTTAAATTATAAAATAATTTTAAAAAAGCATACAAAGAGTTAAAAATATCAGCAAACAGTATACAAGCAACAAAGAGGATATCAGAAGCACAGTGAAAGTTCTGCAAAGAAATATATAAAATTTTGAATAATGGTCATAACTAAATCAATGTATATAGGGATGACCCAATGCATAAAGCCCCTGCCAATGCAAGTAGGGAAAATAGATGTTGACAAATGATACGATGAAAAAAAAAATTCTCATGAGAAACATTGTAACTAAGCTTACACAACGGTGTACATCTGTAATTCTCGATATCATAGGCAAAACACATCTGATTATATGCATGGACTAAAAAGATATACAACAAATATTTTATACATGGAATTGACAAAATGTAAATATATGCAGTAAACAGTCACACTTTCACCTTCAATTCTCCTACAAGAAACAACAAAGAGTCCTCTCTCAACTTCTTGGTATCATGTTTTGAAATATTTGTCCCTGTGAACAATCAAAATGCAAGATCAATCACATAGAATGCAATATTTTGCAAAGACTAGTACATAAAATGTTTCACAAGCAGTCGAAATGTGACTACTGCTTAGGTACATCCATGGAATAAAATCTCAGTTGTACTGGTCAGTAAAAAGCGGTATCTTCCAGTACAATGGTTAACAAATACGTGGACTATGCAATTTTGTATATCTGACCTGCAACCGAGCTTAGTAAGAGCACTGTACAAGACCATGCAGTAATTTAAATGGTACCGAGTCTTATTAGATGATAAGCCTATAGCCCATTGTATGTATGGGATCCCTCTTTTTTGTTCTAAGTCCAAACATCTATAATTAGCTGTCCTCGCTTATTCCTCGACCAAGTCCTCCTCTGCTGCCGCCGGATAAGCCTCCATCAAGTCTCAGTTTACTTCCCCTACATCCATGACAAGGTCACCTTTATCTCCATCAGGCAAACCCTCAAGTGTAAGCTTTCCTCCCCTCATATCTCTCTTGTTCTCTAACTCTTCCTATTTGTTGTGGTCCAACCAGTATCAACCCATATAAATACACAATTTCATCCTGGTAGTGGACCAAGATTTTAATCCATACCAACATGATAGAACATAATGGAATCCATAAATATATTTCATAAAGAATAGGCATATAAAATTGATCTACATAGCAACACGATGTGAAATTAATTAGCAATCACAGCGAGCAAGACAGATCAAATCATCAAACATCCAACCTAGATTGCATCAAAGCCAAAACCAGTGGTGTCAGCAACTACCCTATACCACTTATATATCATGCTACATGAAGACAAGAACAAGAAAATGAGAACCACACACCACAAGATCTGTGGGCAGTTTCTTCATAAATATTAGAGAACCTTCCTACAAAGAGAACGACATCCATCACCAAGGAAAAGCACCAAGTCCAAAGAACATGCTGTCATCTAAATTATGAATCTTCATCTATAAGTTAAACTAAAACCAACAAGACAAGCACATTCCATGCACAGCTGACATGAGCTATCAACAAAGCTATAATAAACAAACCTTACAAATGCTGTGTCCTGAGCTGGTTTCATGTCCTATTCAAAAGAGTAAAGCAAATAGAGAACATTATAATAAAGTTCACTAGAATGAGCATCATCAATTATATATATATATATATATATATATATATATATATATATATATATATATATATATATATATATATATATATATATATATATATATATATATATATATATATATCATTATGAACAATTTAGATCTGTGTTCTCCTAAATGTTTGCATAGCAGATGATGCCAAATTATGAATGTCTGGCATAATCCTATTGTACTAAACCAAAGACAACCAAACAAACGCAATCAAGCAGAGGTCAACCAAGGATATTAGTTCATGTTCTGGACCCTGTGCTTGTCACCACTTATACTGTGTAACACCACTTCCAACAAATCAGACTCAGCTTTAGCCCTTACAATAAGCTTAAAAAAAGTGAGGTACGGTATACAATACAAGCCATGTACAGGTTTGTAGTCTTTATAGGTGTACTGGCATACAGAGTCCATAACACCTAAGGCCCTGTTAACATCAAAATCAGGTATACCAGCTCATATAACACAATTTTAGAATCCCAAATCAAAGCATCATGAGTTAAACTGAAACAAGTTTTCTTTTTTCATTTCTTTTAAGCCCCTCAAAGAAATTGAATATTCATAATGTCTCCAATGCAACGAATAGCATTCAGTCAACCAAGGATTTTAATTTTGAATAATACCGCCTGCTATCGGACAGTATTAGCCTGGCTACGATGAGGGAAGAAGAAGCGTCAAGGGAGAAGAGGGAGAAGGCGCTCGAAGAAGAGGGAGAATTGGGAGAACCTCAACGCTTTCTGATCCGACGCCGCCCTTCCTCAACGATCCCGTTCCAGAAGGTAACGGAGAGGCAGCGCCTTGGCTTCTTATTTTTCGCATTTATCGCCAAAGGCCGAAGATGCCTGCGACCTTCGCCGAAGGCGTCTGCGGCCTTTGACGCCTTCATTGAACACCATAGATGAGGAGGCCTTCTCCTTGTTTGACACAACGAGGAGAAGTAAAAGAGGCGACATCGCCGAGGCAACGTACGCCTCCTTTTTTTTAATATATATATATATATATATATATATATATATATATATATATATATATATATACACACACATACATACATATATATATACATATACATACAAATATATATACATACATATACATACATACATATACATATACATATATATATACCAAATGGTATACCCTAAAGTACCACTCGATCCGCCTGTACCGTACCTTACCGAGCAAAGCTCAAAACGCTGGTACGATACGAAGTTACGAACCTTGGGCTCCATAACCTATCAAGAATAAACTGGTTGGTTAATTCAAAAGTTACAATCAAAACTAAGTGCATATCAATATGGGAACTTATCAGTATGGTCAATTTTATGAAATGGAACTCCTTTGGTACTTTCATGTCTCAAGCCACATGTTCTATATTTGCTAGATCCTTATATCAGGTTGAAAAAACAAGACGTAAAAAGAAAGCATACATAACCTAACATAGTAGTAAAAAGCATTGAAACTCTAAGTGTTTGCATAAACTGGTTGGTTAATTCAAAAGTTACAACCAAAACTGAGTGCATATCAATATGGGAACCTATCAGTATGGTCAATTTTATGAAATGGAACTCCTTTCGTACTTTCATGTCTCAAGCAACATGTTCTATATTTGCTAGATCCTTATATCAGGTTGAAAAAACAAGACATGAAAAGAAAGCATACATAACCTAACATAGTAGTAAAAAGCATTCAAACTCTAAGCGTTTGCAGGTATGACACAATTATATTAAGAAAGAAAAAGGAAAAGTACCCAAACTTAGCCCATCAAGTAAAACGAGAAATATTCCATGGAGAAAAGCATATATCGGTCCAAGATTTTGCTCAGCAACATTCACAAAAGAAACCCATGATAATAGATCTCTCACTGTAAGAGTTCTTCCAATTTGCAACTTGTTCAACCACTGACCTCAATGACAAAAAATATCAGGTATTAGATCAAATATGAAATATAGCCTGATCCAAATAAAAGCAAAGTAATCGAATAAGGTTTTTCCAGACAAAAAAGGAAGATTGGAACATTAGGGATCAACTTACTTGTTCATCAATAATTCAGTAACATACATCAAGCCTCACATGTTAAAAAATGAGACAAACAAGAATAATCTCTGTTTAATTTTATGATTAAAAGCCACCATTGCCAAACAATTATAGTTAGAAAAGATTTTTGCCTCAATAAAAGAGTCTTTCCTCGGGACACATTAGAAGAAAGTTCACAATCAACTTGCAATCCAATCAAATCTCATCCAAATGAGACATGTCATCCTAACTTAATACAAAAAGAAAATGTCAAAAAATATGAGGGAGAGCAACAATCGACACATTGCATGGGCAAGTGTATGTCGATACATCTCCAAAGAAAATAAGGAATGGTATGGGGAGAACAAACTTTGGAATAAATCAGAGAAGTGGTTAAGGCAAATATTCAACAAAAAACAAAGCCCTCAGATAAAAGAAGCTAATGTGGAAAATTTTAAGAAAATGGAAAGTTGCTATCAAGCTTCTTGAGATCCAGACCATCAAGGTACTTTAATAACCAACTATAACTCAGGATGAGAAGGCGAGCAAGAGATCTGTTTGATACCATCAACTTCATACTCATAAAAGCAGGCACCACCATTTTCCAAACGAAGGGCAGAGGCAGTAGTCTCAAAAGAAAAAAGTAAATGAGTTCCTAGACAATAAGAGAAGGAATCTCTTAAATAGTGTCGTATTTGCCCAATGTCAACAAAAATTTCAAATCCTTCCTTTGTTGACAATGTCTTTAGGCCAAATGATTAAAACTGTAATCAATATAGCATGAGGTAGAACTGTATATAAATATTTTACCAACCAGAAGCATGTCAACTAATCCTTTGGTGTTGACTAACTATCAATGTTAATGGTCAAAATGTGTGAGCTTTAAGAACATAACAATATATCAGTGCCAAATTGCCCTGATATGTATATGGTCAAAGAGGAAAATGCAATAGGTCACAAAATCCAAAGCCAAGCTTATATGTACAATTACACTGCCAGCCACATATGCACAATGACTTGAGAATAGCTTGTCAAATCAAACAAACAGCTGATTCCTCAAATCAAGACATAGAAGTTGCTATGTACCTCCCAGAAGCTTAGCATATAATTGGCAAAGCCTGACAAATCTGGCTTAATGAATCTGCACAAAAGTAAAAAAAATAACAAAATGTCATCTCTATTGTCACTAAAGAATAGCACAAAATAAGGTAACTGGAAACAGGATGATCAGAATCAGAAATTATCATAGGGAGGAAGGAGTATATACCTCTCTACAGCAATACTTGTAAGCTCTTTTATATCACTCACAGGAGGAACCCATATCTCAGTAAAACGGTTTCGTAGTGCTGGCGATAGTTCCTTCTTCCCGTAATCACCGCCAGGATTCATTGTCGCAAGAAGGAAGAAGTTTGGATGTGCCGTTATCCGCTCAAGAATAGCACCACCTTTCTCAGCCAATGACTACAAGTATATATATAAACCAAATAAATTCTGGAACCAAGATCTCAAATACGTAATTAGATTATAAAAACATGCAGGGACCCAAATTAAAGTACTACACTCTGCTGATTTAACCATTTTTACCCATAAAATGATTTCAAAGATGATGACACCTAGTACCAGGTCAAAAACACCAACTTATATTTACCTGGTTATGTTTGTTGTAGGAAGTGACAACATTAGGCCACAGAAGAATAATGCAATATGATGTAAGCAAAGAGTGACTTGCAGCTTTTACATACAGATACATCAAGTTCCATACAGAGAGTTTACACCAAAAATTATCCTAATTATAGTATTAGACATATCATGCAAACAAGCAGCAGTCATGTGTACACGACTACTGCAATTCTACGACGCAAGAGACATTCAGGAGGTGTTCTAGCCAAAATTATATACTATCAAGACGAGATTGCAAAGCGAGAAATATAATAAATTGGATGAGAAAAACACAAAATATATGGAAGTATTTGCAATGATCAACTTTAAATATTTCTCCCTGAAAGAATTAGAATAAAATGCAGCTAAAAGTATAACAACTAAGTCAGTTATTTAATATGAATTACAACCACTCATACCTGAAATGAACAACATTTCATGAACAATACGATGAACAATATATCGCATTAGCCTGTAGTTACAACATACATGAAAGGCCTTCAGGTAAATATTATGTCTTTTTTTACTTCTAGAAGCAGTAACCCTAACTGACATGCCTTATTTCACCATGTATAGGTCTCCATTGAACATCTAAATACCATCTTAGATTATTTTCGAAATGAAAGATGGTCACAAATGAAAAAGATGGTCACAAATGAAATGCCTTGTTTCACCTTAGTAACTCTATTAAGTAATCGAGGAAGAATAGTAAAAGATGGTCACAAATGAAAGTAATTGAGAAGATCTGATGGGAAATATATCGCCATAGCCTGTAGTTACAACTTACATGAAAGGCCTTCAGGTAAATATTATGTCTTTTTTTACTTCTAGAAGCAGTAACCCTAACTGACATGCCTTATTTCACCATGTATAGGTCTCCATTGAACATCTAAATACCATCTTAGATTATTTTCGAAATGAAAGATGGTCACAAATGAAATGCCTTGTTTCACCTTAGTAACTCTATTAAGTAATCAAGGAAGAATAGTAAAAGATGGTCACAAATGAAAGTAATTGAGAAGATCTGATGGGAAATATATCGCCATAGCCTGTAGTTACAACTTACATGAAAGGCCTTCAGGTAAATATTATGTCTTTTTTAACTTCTAGAAGCAGTAACCCTAACTGACATGCCTTATTTCACCATGTATAGGTCTCCATTGAACTTCTAAATATCATCTTAGATTATTTTCGAAATTTTTATTTTCAATAATAAAATAGTATCCCTAACTGCTGTACAATGTAGGCATTCCTCATGCTCCTCATTCTAGTAATACACATCTCTCTCAACATCCATGTACTGAAATATATGTTGTTCCTAGCTACCCAGTAATCAGATCTATAAAACATCATCAATCTTACAATTGTATTTTCAATTTAATCCATCGGTACACAACAATCACATAACACATTTGACATTTGAAACCCCCTTCCAATTTAATCATCCAAATTCTGTTTATGCAAATATTTACATCATTCTTTCCCTCTAAAAACTTTAACACAACTTCACTACAAAAGGGCATTATTGTCCATTAATTTTAACAAAACCCTCAAGTTTCTCTTGATATAATCTAGCCTAAAACCCTCCTAAAGTTTGTCGTGTAGAATTTATTCCAACAAATACACAGGAACAAAGTTTACCGAGAAACAGAGACGAACAAAATTGAAAAAATTCATCTGAAAAAAGTTAGCACCACAAACAAGAATTCACGTAGAGAAAATGATGTAGAAACTACAGACAACATCTTTAATGAGGTAAGCTGGAGTGTTGAAGTACTGAGAGTGTCAACTAAAATAAATTTTAAAAGATCAGGTCAGTGATGTTTGGTCAGTGAATAGTAGGATATTTATATAAATATGAACTCAATGCCAAAGGAAGGCATGATAGGCCCAAGTAGGCATTTTGAACGTAATTGTGGCAATAATAAGTGTAATTCCAAATGTCACATTCGTTATGAAACAAATTTCAGCATTAAGTCAGCATATATAAATATAAGTAAACATACAACTGGCAAGTCAACATGGTGCATGTCTTTTTTATGCTCTGCATTTTATTATTGCAATGTGGAAATAGTTGAACAGTTGTAACCACAAAGGAAGCATAGGGAATCTAATGTTGAAGGTAAGGAGATAAGGACAAAACCTAATCAGAGTTGCAAGAATGAAGAAAGAGTTGAGTGTCAAGAAGAAAAAGGAAAGAGCCAATAATAAGAAGAACATAGGCCCCAGAACATTCAATTTTAATACCACTTCTGCTCTGATTGTTGTATTGGCGTCAAAGATCATCAGGAACCCTAAACCATCATTGCCATCAAAACAGCTTCTGGCCACATTTTGGCAAATACCAAACAACAGATATTTGAGAAGAACACAAGACTCAGATAAGTAGAACAAAAAAAAAGGAAATACTGGAAATATAGAATACAACAGAGTACCGGGCATGCAAGTCCTAGAGAACACTCAAAAGAAAGGTGCCCAATCAAGTGCCCAAATTGAAAGACAACTGTCCAATTTGCAGCAGAATATGCAGAAGAACAAACTAGCTTCTGACAAGGGTATCATACAAAGGTTCATTTAATAAAAAAGAAGAACCATCCTAAACAAGAGAAGTTAGTTGTAATAAAGGAAAAGGCTAAGATTTCACTATCAGGTCAACAAGTCAATAAGCTTCACTTATAAATAAACCTAATCACAAATGATCAGTTTACCTACAAACCTGAACAAGGCCTTTTATCACATTTGTCCAAACATGATCTAAGAAAGATAAGTATTTACTAATGAAAGAATAAAATATTGGGAACAAATTGATGTTCCACTCTTGGGGTGGTGCAGTATATCTTGATATATTGTCGATAAATAAAGTGCATATGTTTCAGTACCGCAGGGTATTTTGCAAACTGGTGAGCAGTCCGACCAGATCAAACATTCTCCAAAAAAGCAGGTTTTCACGAACCTCACTTCCATGATTCCACATTCTTGTGCATCAGAGACTGGACATACTTCGTACTCAAAACTAGATTAATAGACATGGAAAGTAGGTGAATATCCAATAAACTGGTCATTTGGTTTCCAAGTTCTTTGAATAACACAAACTCATATCAGGATACTACTTTTGCCCATAACTTCTATTTAAATTTGTTTTAATTCATTCAAAGATCTCCACATACTATAATCAAGCAGATTCCTTTCAGGTTTATTGGATTCAAAGATCTCTCAAAAGCCAACTTCTGTTAATACAAATAGCACAAACATGTCATCTCGTATGAGAAAAACCTACCAGTTTCCTTTCAGGTTCTAAGACACTATTCAAACGTTCAAGAACACTGTCATCAGCCAAGGATATCTCATCCACTAGAAAAAGATCTCCATCCTTCATTGCTTGCACAAGGGGTCCATCCTGCCAAAGGAATATGGTCTGCCACTTCTGATGGAGCTGCATTAGACCCAATTTCAACTGCTCAAACACATCAAGATCTTGTGGAGCAATAGCTGCATGCAAGGTTGTCTTTACGTCATTCAAAACGTTTATAGTCAAAGAAGCTTGTGAAATGTCAGATGACAGTTCCTGCATGACAAGTATAATGCATCAGCAAGCAGAAGCCATCAGTAATAAAGGTTCATAGAAAATTAAGGCACAAAGTATATGAAAATTCATACAACATCTCTGGGAAAGAAGCAAAAGAATTTGGATGTTTTGATCTGCTCAACCAGTTGTTTGAATTGATTGGCCAATTGTGAACGATCTCGTACAGGATAGAATCCCTGACAGTAAAAAACATGTCAAACAAAAAGAATTGTCACACAACAATTGTATAAATTTCATAAATTACTGTCCCTTGTAACATGCATGGAAGAACACAGAGAAAGAGGAAAGGTAAGTGAGACGTCGAGCCCACCCCAATGAAGTCAGCAGTCTCGGTATACTGATGGCAATTTAAGATATGCAACTTCGCCTTTAGAAAAACACTTAGCAATTGGCATACAGTTGTCTTCCCACCACCAGTTTCACCAATAAGAAGAACAGGCTCACGCAATCTGTAGCAGCGCTCAACAAGAAAGAACAACCTCTGCATACTGTTAGTCCATGTGATACTGCAACAGCAGAAACAATGTATAGTATAAAATCCCAAGAATAAAAAATGATTGCCACAAATAAGAAATTAAAGAAATTAATGAGTCACCTTCCAAAGCTTTCCTTTACTCCAGGGTTTTCAGATAATGCATAAGTTTCATCTTGATCTTCTTCCTATTACCCCCATAAAAAAGTCAAGTAACATTGTCTATCAGCACAAAGATGAACAAAAAAGCAAGAAATTTCTCTAGTTAAGAATTAAAAATCAGAAGTTTAATTGAGTCTGTGTTCCTTGGCATGCCTTCTGCATGTCCAGCTTCAAAGTTCTCAAGGAAATATATTCAATGTAAAACAAACCAATGGCTATATACAAAGATATAGCAAGAAGAAACAGCCCAACGCAAATTATCCTTCCAGATGAACAATAAAAAAAGATAGCATCCAACATTTTGCTTTCAACAAAACCACAATGTGATCAAAGTTGAAAAAAAGGTGTGTTGTAAGAACATGCAAAGATTGTTATGGATTACAAAAGGAAAGCTCATCTGCCAGATCATTATGATAATAGGTTACCTCATACAAAGCGTAATAAGAAAGAGGCAGTTACTGGTATAAACTAAGCTTGGCTATGCTTACGCACCAGCCTCCTGTGATGTAGGAGTTCACAACAAGAGGTTACATTTCACCATAGGGAGAGAAAATCAATGGGATGTTTATAAAACTAAACACAACAAAATAGAATCAAACTAGCACTAATCAGTGAGCCAAAATCTAGAACAAAATGCATTTATTTAAGAGCAGAATATAGGAAAAGCATAGACATACACTATACAACTTATCCATTATCATTCGCACACGAAGATGACGCTCCAACGTCTCTCGTACCACGTTCTTTTCATTTTCATCCCTCAGTCTTTCAGCAAGAAGAAGATACCCATCTTTTGCCAAATCCTCATAGGTCCTTCCAAACATCCTAAACCGATTTGCCCATCGAAACAAATCACGTGGTGTAATAAAACCATGCTTTCCAGCAAAAACTTTGCTGTGTTGCCGATGCAACTGCAAGTCCTTCATTACTTCAACCATTTTTGAAGCATAGCTTGCAGGAATCTTACACCTCAACTCCAAAATTTTAGTTAGTTCATCATCAGGAATTTCATCAACATGTATTTCCAAAAACCGATTGCGAAATGCTCGAGACAGCATTTTTCGCCCCCCATATAATGTAGGTGGATTTTGGGTTGCAAAAAGCATGAAATTAGGATGTGCAGGAATTGTTTCTTGAAGTTCAGGTACAAATATTTCTCTATTGTCATCCAGTAGCCGGTTTAAGGCTTCCAACACGTCTGATGGAGCAAGATTTAGCTCATCCAAAACAATCCACTGTCCATGACGCACAGCTTTTACTAAGACACCTTCTTGGAATTGAAGTTTTCCTTGGGAATCAGTTATATAAGTGCCAAAATACTCCTGTAGATCAGTATGCTCGTGATTGTTGATTCGTACAAATTCATGACCAGAAACTGAAGCAAGATAATGCACAAGGCTAGTTTTCCCACTAGAAGTTGGGCCCTGCAGAAGAACTGGGTATCTTTTAATATAAACTGCACGTGCTAGGTTACTAAGATTTTCTTTGACACTTTTAGTAAGGATATAATCCTCCAAAAAACCATCCGAATCTGGCACATCTTGACATTTCGATCTGTCAGTGAAATAATCATCAAAAGGAATATTTTTGGGTATAGTTCCTCCCAAGATGCAAGAAACTATCATTTTATGCATAATTTTTGCACTGGGGCCATCTAATAAAGTAAGAAAAAACATGCAAAACCCATCATAAAGAGCTTTCTGGAAGCCAAAGCTTTTCTTTGCCATTTTAGTATATTCCAGTGCACGAGCGAGAGACCTCAAACTGAACTGTGGCTTCTGGTTAGCCCCATCCTGCAGCCTCTCTTCTGATTCTCGTTTGGCTGCTGTGTAAAAGTTAACAATTCTTTTAGACAATTCTCTGTCGGTGTTATCCTCATCCATATATTGAGTAACAAATAGAGTCAAATCATCATTGTCCAATACATCATCTACAAAATATTCAGTAAACCTGCTTCTGAAAAAATATGGCAATTCTCGTTTTCCGGCATCCGTTGCAGGATTCATGCAAGCAAACAAGCGGAAGGATGGATGGCGTTCTACATGATCAATATCACCCCTTTCGGACAGACAAAGGGTACCCTTCTCGCTATCTAAAACACTACTAATTCTCTGTAGAGTTTCCGGAGGAGCAAGATTGACCTCATCGAGTAAAATCCAATAACCATTCCTTAGAGCAGTTATGAAAGCTCCCTCCACAAATTTAAATGAGACACCCGCAGAGGTGCCAATCTGCTTACGTGCAGCATCAAGTCTTGAAGAAAATGATTCCCACTCATGCAGAACATTTTCAGATAAAGGCCTCTTCCTCTTTGAGCCAGAAGTTATTGCGGCCTCCTTACCAGCACACTTCTGTACAAACTCAACTGATTTTTGACATGCATGTAGTAGCTTTTTCCAATTCCTTTGCACAGCATATATTTCATAGTGGCGAAGAAGGGCTTCATTATCCTATTCAATAAATTACAGATTCATCAGTTTTACAATTGTTAATTGATAGAACTAAATTAAGATAAGTGGTCAAGACCTTCTCGGAGAAGGTTCTGCAAAACAATTCCTTGAAATCTTGGTAAAGGGGAATGCATATTGAGCGTGCATCAGCGGGCTTATACCCCCCCAAAAGATCAGCAACATCACTTTGCTGGCTCAAATTCTGCACCAAGAAATATTTTTGTATAAGAATTACTAGCTAATACTAATGATAAAAGACTTAATAGAAATGGCAGATCGTCTTTTTTTTCACAGACCAACACAGTGAGTGGTTGTCCAAGTCTCATTGCCAGATTCTGCACAACTGTTGTCTTCCCAGTACCAGTTTCTCCAACTAGAAGAACAGGTTGATTGTGCTTAACAGAACAAGCAATCCTCTCAAGAACATGCAAGATACTGTGAATACCAACAAAAGGTCGACTTGGATGGAAGTTCTGGACAATAAAAAAAAGTATCAGATATAAAACCAAGAACATATATTAGATAGATATATTTTGAGTTATTGAACAAACTGCAATCTGAGTGAATGGGAGAACAACTCTTCCAACTCGTAGACCCGACCGTCCATTCTGCAATGAACCATTGATTATAAGCAGGACAACAAGCCGTGAAACAGAAAAACAGTAAGTGCCGAATAAGATAAACCTGAATGGTGGGCTTGTTAGGAGGATAAACATTTTCCACCTCTGGTAGAGGAACACCCCAAATCTTAGCAATTTCTCTCATCATCAACAGCCTTTTTTGTGAACAAGGGAGATAAGCAGCAAAAATATCGACAGCCTAGACCACACAGAACATCCAACATAAGTTTCAAAAGTTCATATCTTATAAAAGATGTATAGAGGAAGTAAAGAAGACCTCTTGGTATATATCTTGACAATCAGTACTCAACAATCCAAAATTAGAGATGGTGATCTTAATATCCAAATCTGAGATTCTCTTGCACCATTTCAAAAGATCCCTAACAAAGTCGGCAGAAAAAATGAGTTACCAGGAATGACAAGGTATTGTTTTTCAGAAAGCCAGAGAGACTAATTACCTTAATGAAAACCTAGTTAAAGCACAAGATGAATCAACCCCACCACCCTGGGTTGCCCCCAATTGGGAGGAAGCAAAAGAGCGTGCTATTTCGTAAGTATCTGCAGCATTAGAAGCATTTAATAGAAGTCCACTCAGCAGGCACAAATAAATCGAATATAGAAAACAGCCTACCAATAAGTTTCGGGATAAGTGGTTCCAAACTTGGATACCACGCATTTACAGTATCTATCATATCTACACGATTAGCAGCTTTAACCAGCACTTTCCTCCATAAGGCACTGAATGAGAGCCTTCCTATGAAACAGAACCAAAGATGTACATGAGGTAACAACTCATATCTAGCAGTTACATTCTGTAACGTGGTTGTCTCCCATAACTACACAACAACACTCATAAAAACTCATTCCTGGAAACAATTTAGTCAAAAATGAGAAGCAATCAGGCTTAGAAGATCAGACACCAATGTGAAAACAAGTTTCCAGCTACAAATATAATATCTGGTCAGACTACAGTACATTACCTGTTTACATAAATAAATACAAAACCAAACTAGAACGTAATTTAGAACTTCCAAACCAACATAAACCTAATCCACACGGAAGACTGAAAAGTCATTTGCAACATCAGTAACAGTACCAAGAAGTTATAGAGCACTTCCATATATAATGTGTGCCTGAGCCTAATCCTATCATCATTAAGAAAGGAAAAAATACCCTAGCATCGTTAAGCAAAGGAAGACAAGGTTATTAAAAGTTGTTCTCGCACAACAGGGCAGCAACATGATACTAAAGGAATTATAGAGCACTTCCATATATAACATGTGCCTGAGCCTAACCCTAGCATCATTAAGAAAGGAAAAAAATGGTTATTGCAAGTTGTTCTCCCACAACAGGGCAGTACCATGATACTAAAGACAG
Source organism: Musa acuminata AAA Group (assembly GCF_036884655.1). NCBI lineage: Eukaryota > Viridiplantae > Streptophyta > Magnoliopsida > Zingiberales > Musaceae > Musa > Musa acuminata. The sequence continues at coordinate 31,044,492 of NC_088330.1, forward strand.
TCTGCCTCTACATGGCAACAACTATTGTACCAGCAACAGTAATATGAAAGAAAATATGAATAACCAAGTTGCCAATCAAGCATTACAAGATATGATAACATAATCAAACATAAGAAAGTTGGGGATCAGTGCATTATGCAAACTCCTCATTCTATATTCAGAGTACTGATCAAACATAGAACCAACAACCATAGATCCGGCACAGGAAGGTTTTACTAACAGCTTAGGACCAATTCAAAAAAAGATCAGAGATATGGCCATTTTCAAAATCAGAGAGAAAAGTCGTCTACTTTAAATGCAATGTAAACTGAATGGAATTTTGAGTCTTAATGAGAGGCAATGCTTGTAATTCACCAGAAAATACCATGAATTTGAAGGCTCAGATTAAGGAATAAAACAATGGCATCTTCCTTCAGAGAGATATTGCACTCTAACAGGGTAGAGAGTTATCATTTCCTAAAAAAGTATTATCCAGTTTTATTAAAGACAATCAATGAAGATGGCGTTGAAGTCTACCAAATCAGTCAGGATAAGGAGGTTGGGCACGTGTTTATCCATGTCCCCTGGCAACCTCATGATCATCACACCTTGAAAAGCCGAATTTTATTTGTGCCATTGTTTCTAATTGAAAGAAAACCCGATTAATGCTACTTCCACAAGCCATCCGTTTCTTTACACCTAAGCACAATCGTTCAATCACCTAAAAAGTTTGAGATCTCTCCGGAATTTAAGCAACTAAAATTTGTTTCACACATTTTTCTAGAAGTGGTAGGTAACCGGTAGGCATTACCACTGTCCTAAAATAGCAGCCACCTTAATAACTACGGTAATTTAATAACCAGCAGACTACATGTAAAATAGCACCTTCAAGCATTTTGGGTAGGAAGCGACCATCATATTGGGTTTTTAGGGCCTGTATGAATTTGTATCAATTTGGGTTTATATCTAAAAGGTCCAACTCAGCTCAAAATACTAAGTAATATTTCTTAAAACAGTTAATATCATGTGAATTTCCACTTAAACATATTATTGTAATGTTCATTTCAAGCAACATTGTCCATAGTCGCAATGGGTTCAAATTGTTTTATTCACTGTAAGACTGACACCCATTGGGTTTATGCTGGTGACAGTAGTTGCTATACTAGAGGGGAACAAATTCTTCAAAAGTGATTCTAAATGAAACCTAGATCATTGAAGTACAGTCGTGTAAAGGTCTATCAACATTTACAATTCCATTGGCAGTTTCAAGAACATAGTTAATTTCCCCCACATTTCAACCTAAAGTACTGTCAAGATGGAAGGCACAAAAGTTTCCAGAATTTGGTAAAATTCAAAAAACTAGTAATTACAAAGCAACGATGAATTGACAGATCCCTCTGCCTTTCTAGCCCATCATAGAATGCATTAGCATTAAAAAAAGGCCAGTTCATGCGACTCCGACCAATCGCCCTCAGAAAAGAAATGTATATAGCCTTACCCCAACAAGCAAGGAGGATGTTTTCATTATGCATGCCCTGGTGACCAAAGTTGCACAGAAGCAGCCTAGTACTGTGGCCTAGCACACAACCTTCCAGCAATGCAGAGAATGAATAAGGAGCCTTAACCCAACAAGAAAAAAGTTTGTCCCCTGGCTTCCACCTTGGTCACTCAAGTATAAAGGATCAACCTTAATATGGCACCACAGAAAACTTTGACAACCTAATAATTGCCAAGGGACCAGCATAAAGCTGGTTAAACAGTAAACTAAAATGTTACAGATGCTGATGAGTGATAAGTAGCAAAATGCAAAACCGACTAATAATCTTTAATAAGACATCACCTATTTCCTAGTCTACTAAAAAATAACTAAAGTAACCTAAAAGTAGTCCAATAGTCTGTCATACAAGAGGCAATATCACTAACAATTCCTGAACAAGGTTGTCCGCATCATCGATATAGGTCTAAATGGTACATACCAATTAATGTAAGGCAAAGGACCTGCATACGAATTTCATTGAAAAGAACCAACCTGTTTTACCATTATTAATTGACAATAAGTTTAACAACATCACACAATACAGGTATTAAAAAGGTTTGAAAATGTAGGGATTGGTTATAATCGGCATATAATGAGCACATGACATCAAATACCAGTCCAGAGGGATTGGTTGATAACACTTGGTATATATGAGATTACTAGAAGAAGAAAGAAATAACAAAGCCATAACACCAACAACTACTTGAGATTGCCTACACAAAGCTTTTTCCACAATTTAGGTCTGTTCAGGTCAACATCACTAATTCACACGTAAATATGTAATTTATGTCTTTTGAAAGGGAAGAATACAATATTACTCAAATGTATATCCACCTATACACCAAGCATGAATCAAACATACATAATTTTATATGTCAGAAAGATCTTTAAAAGCGAAATAGAAAGTTCAAACTGCAACATACAATAATCGAAAAATCTCGATTCTTATTAAATAGATAATCAAAAGCCTTATTCTAAATCAAAACCTGCATTACCTTTAATCTCATGAGAAACTTCATGCTTTGAGGTTGATATTGTCCCGAACAAACGAAAGTTTTCACTTACACTAATTGCCTGTGCAAATCAACACACATCAATGAAAAACAAATAAATTGAATGCAAGAGCCAAGTATGTATTGCCTATATATCAACATGATAAGTGAGATAATTCGAATAGACAAAATCTAATTCCTAATTTGTGGCATCAAAATGAATCACATCAACTGCGGCAAAGCTGGTACTAGAGCCTATCTAGTCTCATAATATACTGATCAAGAAGAAAATTTTTAACAAGCAACATGTACGTGTGGAGCTTACTTAAATATCTGCCACAACAGAACTACCATATAAAAGATGATATGTCACATGTAACATGATTGAATTTATCTGTGTCTGGTTCACCAGAAATGATACGGAACTCAGAATTGGGTTTCAAAATGCCTTAAACTTGAAAAAAAGGTTGATTTCAGTAGAGAGAGATCTAAAGTCAATTAATGGGAAAGTGGGAAGGGCCAATATTTAGATTCACTTTGGTGTAGTCCACTTACATTGACACACTTGCAAGAGTTCAAGTCCATGAAACTCACTTCAAATTCCATGAGACTCACTTCAATGTTGATTTCTACCTTTGGAATGGATATCGAGTTCAAACCAAATCTATTGATTAGGACTCATATAGAGTGGAAGAAGCTTTTCTCAATATAACATAGACAAAATGCAGATAAGATACTTTATTCTATCGCAAGGAATTCAATTTCGAGTATGAGACCCACACTTGGTTCGTAGCCGACAGGTACGGATCCGATCCATGCTGGCATATTGACACACTATGTACCAAGGGACCGTCCAATTTATTATAGAACAGTGATTTAAAAAGCACTAGGGGCCAAGATCCCAAAATGCTCGAGGTGCTAGGTGCTCGCTCGAGCGAAGCAAAGCACTCTGACAGTGAAACTTTAGAATGGGGAGAAAATAATTGTTAAGAGGGGGTGAAGAGAACTGTAAATAGGGGGAGAAATAGTCATTGAAAATGGAACTTTCGAACGACAGCGATGGCGGCAGAGGAAACTACGGACGATAGCAGCGATGGAAGCAGACTGTCACGAACAGTTATTACGCACCCGCAACAACTTCGTTCAACGAACCATTCGTCGCTCTTGCATATATGTACAGAGGCTTGGTAGCATGTTATGCCTTGGTTTTGTGTGCTTTGACTTGTAAAAATGTAAGTTCGAACAGGTTGCAGTGCTATAGTGCGACCGCTCACCGCGCCGGGCATAACAGCCCCAAAATGGCTCCATTTTCACGTGCCACGACCTGTTTTCTGCAGACCGTTGCTGCACAAGAAACTTCAACCATCTCAACACCCTGGAACCACCTGGGTGGCACCATGGGGGATGGGGCTTTGGTATAGTGTCGGGCGTTGATCAATCTTCATAAGTTCGCACGTTTCTTGACGGGAACTTGCCTTCGCGTCCGACACCTGGTGAGCAATTGTTTGTGGACTTGCAACTATCCGTTTAACCTTCTAAGGTCCTTGTTTTCCTCCTTTCTCTCTTTTCTCTCATGCACCCAGAGTGCTCGCTAAATTGCTTGTAAAGCTTCCCTTTTGGCAAAACGTCGGGACTTATCCGCCGCTCGTTCTTGAACTAATCAACTTTCTCTTTTACAGGTTTTTCAGGACCTGAGTGAGGTTGTAAATTGGCTGACCCTTTGCGGACGCATATCGCAAGGGTACGTCAATCACGACTTAGGCAATCCCAGCTAAGTTCGAGAAGTTGGCGCAAGGGTGCTTCACGACTTAGGCAACTCAAGCTAAGTCTGTGACTTTGCCGCAAGGGTGTCTCATGGCTTAGACAATTCTAGCTAAATCCGTGATAAAACGACGACGTTGTGGGTGGAGGAAGCTTTAGAGGTGTCCATCGGTGGCGAAGGAAACTATGGTCCTCTCCCTCGACGATGGAAGGAGCTGCACACAGTAGCAACGATGGCAGAAGGAAGCTACGAATGAAGGCTAGGTCGTTGGACCCATTCGTCAGCGATAAATGAAGCCTCGGTCCACTGCATCTGCGGCAGAAAGCGTCGACGGCAAAGCATCAACGGTGGAGGCAGAAGCTGCGCTAGAGTTGATGGCTCAGGGTCGCACAGGGGTACGAGGGGTGGCTTTTGCAGGTAAGAAAGCTAACCTTAAAAGTCTAGTTCGATTGCTTCATTTGAACCGAGCGCTCGGGCGAGCGCCCAACGCTTGGGTTCAGGCAAGCACCCAGGTGGCGCCTTACTGAAGCGTGCCGCCAGGTCCACCCTTGAGGTGCTCGAGCCTCGCCTCGCACAAGCACCTAGGCGAGCGCCCAAACGCCTATTTAAACCACTGCTATAGAAGGGAGAACAAAGGAGGGAGGAAGGGAGGAGGAGAAAGATGCAGATGCAAAAGAAGCAAAAGAAGAAGCATTAGTGGTAGAAGAAAAATAAGGGAGAGGTGTCGGAGGAGGAGAAGAGGAGGCGGAGATGGAGATGGGGGAGAAGCGAGACGATGGAGAAGTAATGGTTTAGTGGCAAACAACAGGCATACATGAGCGAGCAAGTGGCATGCAGGCGATAGGCAAGGACCTATAGGCAACTCCCAAAGCTTTTGAGAGGATGTTGTGTGAGATAACATAGGGTTTTTAAATAATGATAATAAAGTGGCTTGGACAGTCCGAAAAGAGACAGCCAGCAGGCTCTTGCTCGGACCGATAAGTAGTGTCAATATGAACTAATCAGACGAAATAGTATTCTTTGCTCTAGATTAAGTACCAAAGAGACAATCTTTGGCCATACAAAAAAAAAGTAGATGATTTTTAAAATATATTTTCCCTCCCTCTATTCCTTATTTTTCCCATTGTTCCCATTGTCAAGATGTTTGTGCCCACACCACAACACACAGATCCCAACCTATAGCATATACGGTGTCGATGAATAAGTTCGTGAACCAATCATAATCTTAAAGCAATTAGATGCAATTTACAGTTACAAACAATTAAATTACATGGGACACTACCTAAGATTGTACTAATACATGAGTGAGCAAATGCAAATGACATAGAATGAATATTAAACTAAAGGTGGTGGCGCCTTCTATCATAGACCTCTTCAATTTTGTTTGTTGCATATTTAAGTCCCAAAGCAACACATAGAAAGAAGGAGAATAGAAATTTGTACCTCATATATACAGAAGTGCAAACAGTCTATACCAAATAACCAATCATCGCTGCAGCCTTATTGTACTTTTTTTTAATTATCATTGATTACACATCTTTTGGTTTGTTTTGTGACTGATAAGTCTTGTTTCTTAATATATCTGAACTTCCAGGGAAAGACCTCACCTCATCCCTGTGCCGGTCATAATCATTTAGTATTTCCAATATTTTGAGCCACAGTTTACACAGTATAGAGAGAGAAGCAAAGTCACTATAATATTGCATGGTGTGAGAAAAATGCCATTACAAGCAAAAGTTAGTTCATGGACACATCTTATATAGAGAAACATTGACAAATCTATCGTAATGCAAATGTATTAGAAAAATGCTTAATCATTATTGGCCTTGTTGTATCCCAATACCAACCGAATATACATAAAATCAGTATTGGTGCTTTACAGTTGAAAAAAAAAGGAAACATGAGAAGAACCACAAAATTCAATAATTCATCTTCGTCCTACTCGTGTCAAATCTTCCAACACCTTCATAATATTCACTTCATAAGTTCCTCATCAGAATTGAATATTTTATCATCAACACACACTGCAATATGTTTGCATTGAGGAAAACTAGTCTATGAAATAGTTTCAATTATCTAGTATCTAGCAAAACACATGCTCCATCATCATAGATTAATATATCACTGCAACACCAGAAACTCATTATAGTCATCAACAAAAAATAAATATCCAAAGATAAAAGATAAAATATCACATTATAAGATAGAAGCTAAACACACACAATAACAAAACCAATTTATCAATTAAGATTTAGTTATCCTTACCCCACTTTGAGCATGAAAGAAAATCATTACAAATCAAAAACTCAACACATCAAAATTCTCATTAACACAGAAGCCATTTGTACATAACAGGTCCTACAACAAATTAGAAGTATCTAGCCTAGAACAAACCAGAATAGACATAAGGATCTATGCAGTCACCTTGAATTGTTAGTAGAGATATCGTAGTCCAATAAAATGAATTGATAAAATTATTATGTAGCTTTATTTAAGACAACTCTCTAGTCTGTGGATGATAATTTGCAACATTGATATGCTCAGTACTATAATTAACATGTCATCATATTTGATATTCTGCCATTCATTTGTTCAAAAATATAATGAAAAAATTAACATATATGTATGAAAATGTGTTGGAAGACCCACACAGTTTATTTCTTGAAACATTGTTAAAGCAAACAACTAGAATTTTTTTAGTTATAAATTGCGAGTATGTTCTTGTGTCGAAGATAAATTGTGATTACTGGCCTGATTCAATGTGATCACTGCTTGCTATTTATAACATTGTGCAGAACAGCATAATTGCACAAGCACGTGAATTTGCAACTAATCCACAAGATGAAGTTTTACATGAAAGGGAAATAACCACTGAGTAGGACAAAATATAAACCATTTCTTTGGAAAAAATTCACAGAGAAAAAAAATTACCTCCCCATGACCAGTTATAAAAGTAGTGGAACCTTCCAATAACGGCAATATGATTGATTGTACTTCACTTGGTGCTTTGTCTATGTCTTCAAAAGCAACCCAATATCCTTTTAGAATGGCCTATTAAAAGAACAATCATGAAGAATGTTCGAACAACATAAATAATTGTCTGCCCTAATTCTTAACATAAAACAAACCTGGGTAAGTGAACCAGGATGCCACCGAAATTCACCAGGTTGGTCAGCACAAATGTAATTCCCAATCAATGTTTTGCTATCCATTTGTTCATCAGTGTGAATGAACAAAACTAAACGATCACAAAAATTGTAGAAAAATTACCAAATCAGCAAATAGCAAATCCCATAATAGAGTATACATCAGCATCATATTCAATATCATAGATGGTGAACAAATGATACTATTTGACCTCCCCCACATCCCATCGATTTACCACCACAATTTAAAAAAGAGTATACAAGTGTGCATCTCTTCTCAGAGTATTTCAAATGCAACTGATAGCATTTTAATTACTGGGAACTTAGGACGTAAATGAAGCAAGATGATATAAGCAATCACTTGGATTTTGCACATTAATCAATTTGATATTACACACATTTGAAAGTAACTACATCTCCCTCCTTCTTTGTCCCTTATGTGGGGCTTATTATAGTTTATTCCAAAAAAGAAATTTAAATTGCAAGTAACACAAATATTATATCACATGTAATCCACATATATGCAACTACTCTGATATGATAATATACATCACAAATACCCAAGCTAATTCAGTCCAAAGCAGAAACTCTTTAAGTGCATGATGAAGTTGACATTATGTTTTTGCACGTAACTTATGATCCCAAAACCATGAATCTCTCAAATCTTGTTTCTCAGTTTGATGAATGGAAGAGTAGAACTTGAAAAACATGAATTGCGTACCTTGATTTTCACTCATCTCTGCCAACCTATTAATTAGAGCAGTTTTTCCGGCACCTGGTGGGCCATGGAGAAGTATTGGCCACTTTTGATTTACAGACATCAGAATCATCTCATAACTCCTCTTAATTGTGGAAGTCAAGACAAAGGGGCTTCCAGGCACAACAACAAAAGAACAAGTAGAAACAGCTAAAATATAAGAAACAGCACTGTTTGCATAAAAAAATTAATAATATTGCTCTGCATCCAGGAATTATGAAACACCACATACCATGGAACCCTGTTCTGGCAACCCCTCATTTTAGACTCAATCTCAAAAGAATTTGATGATGGAACTAGAAAATCACAGTCAGACTCAAGCAATTGACTAAAATTATCAATTCCAACAGAAGAGCTGTCCTTTTCTGCTTCAACTGTTTGGAAATAACAGCCAGCCTTTTCTAATGAAGTGTCCTCACAGAACTCCTCAAACCTATATGCATAATTAGTAACATAAAGATGGTTACATGCTAACTATCTTGTGTATCAGCGAAAACACTTAAAAGACTTACCTAAGTAAGCATGCAAAAGCTTCATCTGAACCGAGGCCAAAATTTTCAATAGCCCTATCACTTATTTTTAGAGCAATAGAGAGAATTTGAATCCCACACCATCTTATGTCAAGCGCATTATGTAGCTGTAATGAAGCACAAACTGACAAAAGATATGAAGTCTGCTGCATGAGGTCTAAGAAACAGGTCCAATCCCATAGTTCAGAGAATACTGTAGGTTCCATCACCAAAAAACGATAGGATACACGAATTGCACCAAGCAGTTGGTTCTCACCCTGAGATTACAAAGGCAATTGTGAAGCACTGTAAATAAGAAAAATCAAACAGTCATACTTAAAAACATCTACAAAACTATGAACCAATGAGAATCAGAAAATCAAAAAAATTGTTAAGGCATAGCACTATGTCATACCACAAATATAAGATATGTAAAATGTCAAAAAAACACACCACATTCTACCAGTTTTCATGTGATAAGAAATAACTTGTGATTTGTGAACATCATGAATGTCACAACTGAATTTATGCTGGAAAACAATATTGATAACCATAAAATCAGAAAACGAATACACTAAGCAGGCATTTCAGGTAGTGAACCACAAAGCTTTGGTCACTGGAAGTCAATGAAAATTGCTAACAAGGAATCATAGATTTTAAAAAAACAATAAGATATGCTCATATTATTGTTGGAAAAAAAAACCAATAATGTCACATCAGCCAACCTAAACAACAAAACCCAGAGCCTTGTCCCATAGTACCAAAGCATCTCAGGAAGTTCACACCAAAGAATCTTCCAAACATCCTATATTGCAAAAAGAAGAATCTTTCACATAATTAAACCAATTTAAAATACACATTTACAGGTTGAATAAAAAATACAACTAAAACTCAAGAAATTTTCATGTAAGAATGGACAATTTCATGATTGATAGAAAAACCAATATCAATTTCTAGAGACGGTGTAGAAATGCTAGCAAAAAAAAAAGATGGGAAAAGAAAATTTTCCACAAAATTCAAAGACCAACTGGAAGATAGAAAACATGAAAAAATTTTAGTGTTTTAACTTTTAAGGACAAACAACCAGTTAGCAGGTCATTCATATTTTGTACTTAAAATGACAACTATATGAGGCTTGCTAAAGCACCACAATGTAAAGTATCTAGAACTTGAAAACCAACAATGATAGCATGTAACCAACTAAAGCATTTAGCTTAGGAACAACTCAACTAGGACACTAAAACTTTATGTTTAAGAAAAGAACTGCAGTCCACAAAGCATCAAAAACAATACCTTCTCTGAGAGCTGTGAAGAAAAACCCACCAACTGAAGGTGTACGAATGGTTGAGGAGAAAATTTGAAATAATTCAAGACGCATCTACAACAGATAACATGATGATTCAGTACATCAATTGCAGATTAAAAAAGGTTGGATGCACTGACCACACCAACAGCCATTGCATTAAAGTTCAACCAAATGATAGACAGCGGGGAAAACAAAATACAAAAGATCCTATTAGTTAACTTCCTGCAGTCTGCATACACATTGTAGTTATGATAAACATTTAAATGTATCATTACCTAATCAAACCTAAAATAAGTAAATAAGTCACTAAGAACGCAGATCAGAGTAGTGCAACGCTAGCAACAGTGCAACATCGGATAGATGCTACTACAGGGAAAGGATGCAGTATCTTGTTAAACTAAGGATCAAAGATCAAAGTTTCTCAATGTACTGGCTCATATTTACTACTCCAAGCATGAAAGGAGCCACAGTCTGCCACTTCTCAAAAAAGTCTGCTCCAGTCCGTTATTTCTTTTTTAAAACTGCCTCTTTAAAAGAGACATGCTGCTCTGGAATAACAGATGTGAGACCCTAATCACGTCTCTCCCAACCAACGCAAGACCCCTCAAACCTCATGCCGCCACTGCCAAACTGCCTGGTCTTCCATCCTACTCATCTCCTCCTCCACCACCACCCCTATCTATGCCGATACTCAAGTACGAACAGGACAAGTACCAGTGCAGCCTGGGACCCGTGTAGCACCAATATCCGGAACTTCAAACCTTGCTGACGATCCAACTTCAAAATGAGCATGCAGTACATATACCTCAATTTGAACTACTAAAGTTGTTCTATAACGATGATTAGTGTTTCTCATTCATATCATGTGAACCAAGTACCAACTCCATTTCATCAAGCATTGTTACTGTTGAAGGAAAATTACAAGTATCTGCTCCATGATGTGACGCCTCAATTCTAGAACAGCATTCACAGAATCAATTGCACATCCAAATCAATACAAGTTACTTTCCATGTGGCATGCCAAGATGATTTTAATATAGTAAAACTACTACATAAAAAGCGCATCAAAAGGCAAATAATTCATAATGAAAAGCACCCACATCAAAGTTCTCCAGCCAATAGATCTTTTTGTTTATCAGAATAACATCTATAAGAAACTGCTCAAGCATCTTCCTAAACAAAAATGTAGAAGGGGAGTGGTGTATAAAACAAGATGAGCTGACTACGGGCAATAAGCATATAGAGTTAGATGATGAAAAGACTGTATGTCCAATTTCCTGTGCCACTGTCTATCAGACCAAGTTGTGAAAATTGGCATTAGACTGAACCTAGTACTATGTGTGGATGATTGGAGTTAAGAAGGAATGGTTAACTACAAGGACAGCGGGAACAAGAAGCATACATCCATACAGAGCTACCAATGGGTCGTGGACCTCAGATGTCACACACTAGGGAATAATTTTGGGTTCCATTGAGACTTAACACAAACACCTAGTAAAGTAGAAGGGGCTATTGTGATACATGAGGCAAGAATGTTCCCTAGATATTAACACGAGCTTAAGCATTTTGGACTACATAAGAAAAAGCCCCATGTTTGAAGAGCCTAAACCATGGTTCGCCTTACCGGTCCATACCGGTGTACCAACCAGCTATCAATATGGTACATATAAAGCTATACCAAGTCATACCGAGCATACCGACACATGGTACATGAGGACATCCAACGTACCGCACCTGCTGATCCCCATTCAGACTGATACATACTGCCCGTACCGAGCAGTACGTCATGGTACGGTGAACCTTGCTTCAAACTGTGTTAATATTCTTCCTAAAGACAACTAAAGGTAGTTGTCCTAATGATCAAATTTCCTCTAAAATAGCCACTAATAAAAAACTAAAACTCAAATGTCAAATCCTTGAAGCAGCATCACTCAACCTGCAAAAATTAACCTCCACTAAAGCTCAAAGTACACCAATTCGAAGCCTCAATCTGAAGATAATTACGATTCATATTGATCACCATATCATGTTAGGGAGATCCACCCTATTTTAAGAGTACGCTGACATTATGAGAGCTTCAAATGGAATAAAACACATGGTGCTCAATTTCAATCAACGTGAAAGAATCTAGTTGAGGCGACAAGTGAAAATATACACTTGGCAATAGGTTGAGGGAAAGAATATAGAAACTAATATTTCATGTCAGTACCTTTGAACACAAACCAGGGATGGGGCTTGAGAATCTAAATCATTCCTGCCCAGAAACATTCAGTGCCCGACAGCGTCCATATTCCAGCTCATATGAAATGAACAGAAGCGGTAACACGTGTGCACAAACAAACAACCATTGATTGGAAAAGTGCTTCTTGTAAAACTCTGTTTCTTTGGAAAGCACTTCCTGGAATTCAGTACGCTTAATCCAAGTCATTTTTATGTTTATTATGATTCTAGATCATTGTACATCGACAATCAACATTTCATGACATGCCTACAACGAAAACATGCAAACTCTAACAACTATTATAAAAAAGAAATTCGCTCATTTCTATCAAGAACTAAGTCTTTCGAAAGAAGATAAAATGCACGCGACGAAATGAATAACCTCAACAAAAATGGTGCCAAGTCTAGCGCCCGACACAAGGCCAACGATGCCAGCTCATGAAGCCTCAAACCCCTCCCTCTGGTGACATAAAAATCGATCACGTGCAAATCGTCCTCTCCGACGTCGTCAGAATCCTCCTCGGACACCGACTCCAGGCAAGGGACGGCATGAAGCTTCGCCACAGCCCTGTCGGCAATCCTGCGACAGAGTGGGCGGAAACATCCAATGATCGGAATCGTGTAGGCTGGATGAAGAAACGGCTCAGCCATCGCTGCCACGACATCGTCCGCAGTGGCAGCTCCGCCCTGCGGAAGAATCAAGAACGTTACAATCAAGAACGTAGCAGTAATCAAGAACGCGCCAGAATCAAGAACGATAGCCGAAGATAGGGAAGAGGAGGTTACCTTTTGATGGAGAGAGAATAGCTTGGGATCGGAGCGGAGAGCAGGGCAACGAGAGAGGAGCCGTTTGAAGGCGGATTCGCAGGAGAAGCTCCCGTCGTACGACATGTTTGACGACGGCGGAAACCCCGAGAGGCGGCGAACGGAAGCAGAGGTCGAGGAATGGAAGTTAACGTTTGGAAGGTGGTCGCTGAGGCGGTGAAATCGGGGGTTTATAGCGGCCAAGGTCGGTCGCGTTTTAGGGTTTTAGGCGGCAACGTAAAAGCAGATCAAAGGTGGGCTCGAACGAAACCCCTGGCCGGAGTTCCGCGGTTCGACTCGGCTGACTCGGAGAAACCCCGGGCGGATCGCGGCCGAGGTTATTGGCGCCACGCTACTCTAGGGTTTACCTGTCTCGATTAGGGCAGGCAACGCAAGATTCCTCCACAGAATCCAGTGGTCTGGACTGACTAGGACACGTCGGACTGTCACAGGAAAGGGGCAACCGGTGTTCCCTGAATTTGCACAGACTGGTGATCTGCACTGCATGAATGCTTAAGTTTGCGGTAACCCTATCAGAATAACACGATAATTTCTTGAATAATAATCTTGCGTTTGTTATCTTAACAAGATAACTTCGAAATACAATTAGATAAATGCTTGACGTAAAAGAATGTGATGTGAATATGTTTTTGCGAATTATCACCTGAATCGTCAGATGTACGTCTAATGAATTCTTGCTATTAAATTATTAATGCACCGGAGAGGATTACCATTTTGTTAGCTCGGTCGAGTATGATTACAACTTCTCTTTTTGTGTTTAGATACAAAACTCAAAAATGGCATGTTGTTTCTAAGTCTTGGGCCTCTTGTTCATCTTCCATCTACGTTATTTATTTTCATTAAAATAAAAGTTTTAGGTTTTTTTCTCATGACATATTGTCATTTTAAATTCAAATTGTGCATCACATATATTAAATTATTCATTTAATTTTGATGTAAATTTTTTTTTATATAATAATTTATCATCTCAAGAAAATTTCTTACCTGGGTTACATTAATCGATCCGGGTCAAATACATTATGTCTAAGAAATATTATTTTTTCAATCAAAAATTTTTTTTTAACTTTGTATATATTTTTTTTACTTTAAAATACTTCAAATTATTCTTATTTTTTCTCTATAATGTGAGTACATCACATGTTTGTCTAGATACTTTTTAAATATTATGTTCATTCAGTCTATAAAAGTAATTGATGCATTTGTTAGACCAAATGATATTACAAGATATTATCTTAGGGATAATCATTTTTTATTTTTTAAATTAATGATATTTTAATCTCAAATCAATTTTAGAAAACATGAATGAATCTTATAATTGATCAAATAAGTCATCGATTCTATAAAATAAATATTTATTCAATTCTATATAGTCTATGTATGATTGCATTGTCTTTTTTTTTTTTCTTCATAAATAAAAATGTGCTCTTGAGATAAAAACTATGACGAATAAAACTTTGATCAAAAAGTTTTTATAATTATATCTCTAACTCATTCCATTCTACTAGAGTTATCTCTAACTCGTTCTATTCCATTCCATTACATTCCATTCAGTGTTAAGTATTAAGTTTATGATAAACTCAATCTCTCTAAACAGTGATAGTCAAAGATAATCTTCTAGAAATATATTTAAAAATTCATTCACAATAGTCGCAATCATTAGCTTTTTTTTTTTCATATTGGTTTCGATCATATTTGTCAATATCTTATACATAACTCTTATATCATTAGTGGGTTGGTGAATCATTCTTACTAAATCTCTTATTTAGTGATTTTAAAACATCTTATCCTCGAGTTCTATTGCCATCATCTCTTTTGCATAAGCCAATGCCTCAATTATTTAGAGTGTCACTCAACCCATTAATTATCACATTTTGTTGATCTCAACGAGATGATGCCTCTTTACCTCAAAGAAGTCTCATCCTAACATCGTAAATATAAAAATATTATATTATAATAAGAAAATAATAATAATAATAATTTAATTATTAAAACTTGTAAGATGATTGAATAATATATATAAAGTCTATACGACTCAAGACCTAGGCTCTTATAACATTACTTGTAAAACTATACTTCTAGTTTCATTTATATTATATATGCATGACTAATATATAATACTCTATTGTAATTTGCTTATGCTATCAATGACAATATAGTAGGAAAGCTACTATACTGTCCAGTATAGCCTTTCACTTATTTTTTTTTTTAATGTTTTTCTGATCTAATGATAAAAAAAAAAGAGGTTTAAATCGACAGTAAAGTTTTCTAAATAATTCAAGCATTTTAAAAATTTCAGAACAATACAATTAAATATAATTATGTAAAAAATTATGGTAATTTGTTGGCACATCTCATCTTTTAAATCTCTTTGCAATGGTTGTTTGAGTGCTACTCAAAGAGAACTAGTAATCTTTTTCCTCAAATATATTTTTCCTTTCCCTTTAGATGCAGTTTCATCTTTCTCTCATCCTTCTTATTTTCATAATTTAACTCTTCTATTTCATAATCTTTCTCAATACTTATATCATTTGTTTTATAACGTCATCTGACATACTTTTACATGACTCAAATGTTTAAAATGGTAGACGCTGTGTGAGATGATCTTTTTCATAAAATATACATCCAACATTTTCTAAATTATTTTTCACTCAATAATAAGTTAATTAGTAAGTCGAGTATATGTGATGATTTTATAATAAATATTATTGGTGTCGATAAAGTGAGAATAAAGATGATTGATAGAGTGGTGCATATTTTCAATATAGTATATTATAAAGATATGAAATTTTTTAATTTTTTAAGTCTTTTATAATTTCAAGGATTAGATTTTTAATAATCATACCATTTGAAATGAAGTACAATAAAGATATCAAAGAGTTGAAAATAGGTTACACGTGTAAGTGATAGTAGGTACTGATGATACTAAGATTTGTTTACAATGTAAAAAATAAAATATAATATTCATGATTTCTAGGATGTAAATGGTTGAGAGGGAAAATATCATGCTATTAAGATGGTGAGATAAAAGTCTCTCTCTCAAATGAAATAGCATAATTGATTTGATTACAGTTACATAAGGGCTAATTATATATTATAATTATAATATAGTTATCTCAGTCCTTATACTTTCAAAAGTTATAACGAAAGTGAAACATTATGATCCCTATATAAAATTAAAAATAAAAAAATTATTGGAACAACGAGATTAAATGTTTTATTTTTCTATGTAGAAGGATTTTGATGTAGCTTTTGAAAGTATATATATCAAGATGCTAAATATAACTAATTATAAAGGGTAATATGTAATTAACCCGGATATATTGGTGGGCTGATTGAAATCAAGTGTTGGACCATGAATTTATTCAATTTGTATAGTTGTGATGATTCTTTGCGTCAATAGTTCAATTTTTGTAGGAGGCAAGAAGTGGAAAAATACTCACTAAAGTAGAGATTGTTAAAGTTGGTAAATATTTTAAAGAGTCTTAATCGTATTCAAATTAATTGGGAGAGTTTTAATTAATTGAAACACCTTAGTGAATTAGGGTTTGTTCCTATAAATATATCTCAGATTTTTAAGGTTTTAACGAGAGGAAGAGTCAAGACATTTTGGTTGCTAGAGATTTTTTTTTTTTTCCAGTTTTATACAATAAGTGTACGAGGAGAGTTATACTTGAGCTATGATAACTCAAGTATCTTATAATTGATCTTATATATTAAGAAAATTAATTTTTTTCATGCGATTAGGTGAGATTTGTCAATCATGTTAAATCTTATATCAATTTTTTTATATGTTTTGATTTTATGGTTTTTTATTTTTTATTCTTTATCTTCCTCTAAACAGAAAGAGATGTACAAGCCTAAAGAAGAGATGGACGAGAGGGGAAGGAAACATAGAATATAAAAAGAGAGGAGAATCTACACGTCTTCTCATCCCTTCTACGGACTATCGAAGAGAAGCGACAATGACTCTTTGATGCTATTGATATGTTATTTGATTATCGCTATTAGAAGCTACAGGAGAGAAACAATAACATTAAATGATAGGTCGATAATGTTTGTAACACTCCTTGTTACTTCTGGGGGTAATTCAAGAGAAGCAACAATGACTATGGAGAAAAATAGCAATGTTGAGAGGGTGATCTATGGCGTTTGCTACGCTCTTTGTCGTTCCCGTGGGGCATCGAAGAGAAGCAATAATGTCTCGTTGTTACTCTTATTGGCTACAGGAGAAAAGCAATGTTAAATGGACAATCAATGATGTTCATAGCACTCCTTATATCTCATGAAGCGACAACGATTCTTGTGAACTATGGGAGAGAAACAACAACGTTCGAAGCACTCTCTTGTTGGTAGTTAGTACTCATGATTGTTTCCTTATCACTCTAGATTGCACGTCGGTTCTTCTTCACAATGAATCCCTTTTGTTTTTTGCTTTTATACAGTCAATTGATTTGACTCGATAAACTCAACTTGACTCATCTAAGTCGATCGATCTAACTTAGTCTATGAGTTAAGTCGATTCCATTATTTTTAGTGAACATATTTGATCTGACCTACTAGAGCTAATCTGGACTCTAAGATTATACGATCATACGATTGCATTTAACAACATTGATGTATTTGTAGATGTTTTTCCATCTCATTCTCTACTTTTGGAGATATAAGTTGATTATCGAGTAGGAGAGCGAGGTTTTTCCTACTAGAGCTAATATGGACTCTAAGATTATACGATCATACGATTGCATTTAACAACATTGATGTATTTGTAGATGTTTTTCCATCTCATTCTCTAATTCATCTCATTGATGAATTACTCCACTCGAAATGACCAACGTTTCTTGACTTGCATACTAAGTTGGCGAGGTTGATTATCGAGTAGGAGAGCGAGCAGTGTCGAATAGGTTTGATGGAATTCATTCGATACCCACAAGCAATCGAACAATGAAACGAGAGTGTGAGCATCACAAAATCAAATCAACAACATAATGCATTAAGTATCCTCTATTCATATTTATTTATGTAAATCGCTTATGCGACGAGAGATTACTTGGATCTATTGGACGAATAACGATGATTTTTATTAGATAGTCCCGAGCTTGTATCTATTAGACTAATAACATCTCGATTTTTAGTAGATTACTGGATCCACTGGACCAATAACATCACGATTGCTACCGCAGTCTCGAGCTTTGAACTACGAGTGTAAAGATAGAATAGAGGAGCAAGACTGAATGAATATGCCAATCATCGGGTTGGGTCAAGCAGGTTGAATTTGAATCGAATCCGACTCGATTTAGATCAGGGAATGGACGACTTGAAACATATCATGCGTGTCATTCGAAATGTTCATCTTCTTTTCCCCATAAACGGAAATAATGCATTGGAAATGCAAGGAGAAACGGATTCCGCTGATTCGCGCGTCACGCAGCCTCTTCCTCGGCCACATTCAACTTCCTACGCGGCATACCCGCTGCGCCAATCTTTCTGATGATTGGTGAGCTAAAATCAAAGCGAGTGGGGACCATCGGTGGGCCCATGTGCCTTTTCACAGGGTGATTGGGAGGGTATTGTGAGATTAGGTACGTAACAATTTCTGAGATGGAGATAAACCCGACGGAGTACTGCGCTGGGGGAACGAGCTGTCTCTTCACCACTCCGCTTCGGAGCCCCAAATGGCGAAGGCCGCGACTCCTCTCGCGGCGAGAGCGAGCGCGCTTTCTCGCTCTTCTAATCCCGTCCCCGCGCACCCCCCGCCGTCCTTCCACATACTGCCCCTTGCCTTGCCCACGCCTCCCCTTCTCCATCTCCCCTTACACCCATCAGTCGGTAAGCAAGTTCTCCCCTCACCTCGCTTCTTCTATATTTCTTTGTTCCTGTAGGTGTGTTTGGGCTAACTCGAATTAATAGTTTGGATTATGCGGATTTGTTTACTTCGATACCTAAGGAGTATGATTATTCTTTGAATTTATATTTGGGTTTTTTTTTTTTTTTTTTTTTTTTTTTTTTTTTTTTTCTATTTTATGGATGTTCCGTCAAATTCTTGGCTTTCCGCTTTTCGTGGGTTAAAGTGTATCTTTGACCATCTCTGGTTAGGGTTTCTTGAAAACAAGAATCTCGTGCTCGAGTCTGAGTAAAATACTTTTGCCGGAATCTGAGTGTAATTGTTGTTTGATTTAGGTGTGTTGGTCACTCCTAAGTGTAAGGAAACGCTTATTTTGTTCGTGGCACTAGTTTGAGCTCTGTAGTTCCTTACTTTGTTTGAATAAAGAATCTTTCGCCGTCCAAATTCTAAAGTCTTCTTAACAAAAAGAGGACATGCTACTCAAAAATGGAACCTGGTTGACGTTGGAATTATGGTGGTTAAAGGAGAAACAGCACATCAGATGACCCGATGAAGGCCAAAACTTTAAAAGCATCAGTAAATAATCAACTAGAAAGGCAATGATCACACAGACATCAATTATCTTATAACATCTGGGATAAAATGATTTACCCAAAAAGCAAGGAAAAAGCTAGGATAATGGTAAAACTAGGCCATTGTGTTGTTGGAGATTGGGAGGTTAATGTTGACAATGCATAATAGAAGCTGGATATGGGACTAAGCCCTGCAAGGGTATAAGTCAGGGATAAGTCAAGTAGGGTTTGGATCGTGAAGGTAAATCAATGAGTGGTCTTGAGTTGGCAAACTTCTTCCATTTTTGGTGAACCCTCGTACCCGGAGAGTATATAAGCCACTTCATATTATGGTCATGATGATCAAACTAGTGTCATATTAGGAATCTATCTCATGCTGCATAAAGAGGTGGTCTTTTCACTTAACCTTATGGAAGGTTTAGAATTTTATATACTTATTCTCATTACATATCTTCTCTTTGACATGTTTGCTTTGTACACCATTACCACTTATGAACCATGCATTAGTGAGGAGCTATAGCAAACCGGTCAAATTTGCTTAAGCTTTAGATTTCTGCTCCTTTTTGCCATCTAATTTCTCCTGTGCTATCTGTTTGTATGATGCAATCTGCACACACATTATTATGGTGTTACCTGGATATTAACTTGTATTGATTCAGGAATACACATGAATTCTTTAGATGACAAATTACCTTCTAAAGCTTTTCTCCTCTGTAGTTAGATATAGATGCAAATCAAGGTTGAAACCAAAAAATTATGGTATCAGAGCTCAAGCATCCAGTGTTGGGGCTGGGAACTATGGAGGAGAGAGAGAAGAAAACAGCCACAGCAATCTCATGGATGGTTCTACCAGTGAGAATTCATCTAAATAGTGAGTTGTATACTATTCATTTTAAGTGTCCTCTTGTTATTATTTATCCACCATAGTTAATGGTTCATGAAATTATTTTTTATCTATTACCAAGTTTGGTTGTAGTTAATGGTGCATGAAAGTTCACTAAGTAATACAATTTCACAAAAGACAATAATTAAGCACTTCAATGGATTACATGTGTTTATCATTAAAAAAGTCCGTATGAAAACCTCTGTTTTCTTTTTGTTTGCTTCATAATGTTATTTTTGGATTTGACGTTTCTCTCCCATAGTATTGATCTAAGATGTGTGAAAAAAGTAAATAAAGCAAAAAGAAAAAAAAAAAGAAGGTAAGAAGCTAAAAACTTCATCTGCTTTAAAACATAAACCAAGTAGAATCTGTGAACCTTCGAAAACTTCTACCAGGATTTTTGTTCTCTGTACTCCATAGCATATACACCTGATTTTTATGTGTAATTCACAAAAATCTTGCAAGCAATTGGACACTTCTTGATAACATTAATTTACTTTTATATTCACTTAGGTGATGCCTTTGTAGGACTTAATATCCGTCTAGACACAAGTGATAGAAGATTTACTATTTGATATTCTTTGCAATATTTAGATGAAGAAAATTGTATATTTTTGTTGAGCATCATAGATGTAAGTTAAGAAACTAATTTATGTATGACTTAATTTGTATTTTATAACATGGCAGCCAAAAGTCTCTTTCTGGAGTCAATTACCAGCTGTCTATTGCTGGTGTCCTATTTGTTTCTGCAATAGCATTTGCACTTATTGTTTCCTTGAAGGGTGGTCCTTCTGCTCTCATAGCAACGCTTGCAAAATCAGGATTTACAGCTGCATTCACACTCATATTTGTTTCAGAGATCGGAGACAAGGTAATCAATTTATAAAATAGCTACTAGACCTGTTTTTTGCTTGTATAGTTATTGCTCATGTAATATCATCAATAATTTGTAAAACTACAATTGTCCTTTGATTCGTTCTTTTTCAAATTTATCTAGACACCGTTTTTGTTATCTTAAGTTTGAAATTAATTTGCTTTCTCAACCAAGAATTCTAGGGTTACATGCTAGTGAACTTGGTAGGCTCGTTTGAGTATATATATCAAATGTTAATGTTATATGTCTGTTCACATAATTCTTTCTAGATCTCTACTTTTGTCTCTCTGTGTAATGGCTGAACCTGCTGAGAGAGAGTGTGTGTATGGGATGTCTATGATGGTTCCAGTTAATCAGTTTCTTTTAATGTTTGAGTTGCTTCTATGAAACTTGAAGTCTCCTCTTGATAATTAACTTATTTTTTAAACCGGTCAAGGAGTATTTGACATCGTCAACTGAAAGTCATTGTGTCCATGGTTGGCACATGCCGGCATTGTCCCATAACCTTGCCCACACACTAGGTGCAAGTGCCCATGTTCACTCATTAAATGTGTGGCATGTGACAAACACAACTACCAAAGCACATTTAGGTACCAAAGCCACGACAACCTGAACCTGCTGCACCATGCCATTAGGAAATTTGGCGATGGAACTGCTGCTATAAAGTATAAAGTTAACATTTTTTAAATGATTATTTAGGTTCATAATTCTTCTACCGGTCCCATCTAGTGCCAGTTCAGGTGCATTAACTGATATTCCTGACTATACCTACAGATATCCATATGTGTTTCAACTTACATTTATAGGATGATTTACTTCTTAAATGATTATGTTATGGGCTCACATAGTTACATTTTCAAGAATTTGCATCTATAGTTGTTGTTTTCTTCTTGTCTGGTTTATCTATTATGCATCTTAACTTCAAATTGACTACGTTCAGATTCTGTTACTGATATACAGAAAAAAGTGACGGACTCTAGTCTTTTTTTGCAGACATTTTTTATTGCTGCATTATTGGCGATGCAATATGACAAAGCAATGGTATATTACTTGACCTGTTAATTGTTTATACATTCTTATCTAGGTGCTTACCTTGGGCTTTGAGTTAGATTCATGTGCATCCGTTTTATGATAGTGTCTGCTTCAACTTTGAGCGATCTAATGCTTAATGTCAATGCAAGATGTAGAAAGGGATACTTCTTGATACTTTCAATTAAGAGAGCCTTACAGAATTTATAGGGGTACAAGCTTGACAAATGAAGAAACTAAAGCATACAAAATCAGGAAACTAATCTCCCAAAAAAGGAGAAAATTTACAGAATCTGGAAGGTAATCTATTTGAAATAAAAAAAAATCTTCAAAATTGGGAAAGTAATATCCTCTTGATGAACGAAGAAACTAAATCATAAAAATTAGGAAACTAATCTCCTGAAAAAAGGGAAAATTTACAAAATCTGGAAGGTAATCTCCTTGAAATTAGAAAAATAATTTCATCGAAATTGGGAAAGTAATATACTCACATAAGAGGAAATAATCTCCATCAATAAACACTCCTCAAGCTGGTGAGTAAATATTTTCCATTCCCAGGTTGCCAGTAATATCTTGAAAGAAACGACTTGGAAAATCTTTAGTCAGAATATTAGTGAGTTGCCGAGTTGTCTACTTATGGATACATAGGTCATAGGAAATATTGATCATTCCATTATCAGTATTTTCTTTAATAAAATGTCGATCTACTTCACATGTTTTGTTCGTTCATGTTGAACTAGATTTTACACAATGCTAATAGCTGACTTATTATCACGATATAGTTTCATATTTCCGTCCCATCTTACTCCCAAATCATCAAGGATTATTTTCAACCATAATAACTCACAAATACCATGTGCCATGTCTCTGAATTCTGTCTCTGCACTAAATCGAGCAACTACCGACTTATTTTTTACTTCTCCATGTCACCAAATTTCCTCCTAAGATGGTACAGTAGCTGGAGTTTGATCTTTGATCAACAACTGATTCAATCTAGCCTGATCTGCATCAGTGTAGGCTTCTACAATATATTCAACTGCCATTGCTTCTAAATAAGATGCATTTTCCTGGAGTGAACTTCAAATATTGTAGAATTCTATGAGTGACCTTCAAATGAACCTCTTTAGGAAAACTCACTATGCTGATTGCATAAGCAATATCAGGTCTTGCATAAGATAAATAGATGAGATTCCCAACGAGTCTTTGAAATCTCCCCTGTCTGCTGACATGTCATCTATAGCATCTCCTAATTTGTGATTTTGTTCAATAGGTGTATTAGCTGATTTGCATACAAGTATTCCTGCTTCAATGATATATTTTTGTTAGAAAACAAGAATTCCTTTCTGAGCTATCTCAACACCCAAAAAATATTTGAGCTTTGCCAAATCTTTGATCTCAAACTCTTTGGCTAGTTGATCTCCGAGTTTCTTAATTTCTTCAAGATTATCACCAGTAATAATTATATCATCAACTTATACAATCAAAGCTGAAATTTTACTAATTGGTGACCTTTTAATTAAAAGAGTACGATCACCTTGCTTCATATCTTACATTGCCTGTGTGAATCTATCAAACCATGTTCTAGGAGATTGTTTTAGTCCATTGATGTCTTTCACAATTTGTAGACATTATTATTTTTAAATCCTTAATCAAATCCTGGAGATGCTTCCATATACTTCTTCCTCGAGATCACCCCATGTAAGAAAATATTTTTAACATCTAGTTGCTGCGTAGACCAACCAAGATTAGCCGCTAAAGATAGTAGTACATGTATGGTATTCATTTTTGCAATCGGAGCAATAGATCTCGTATGTTTGAGATAGCCTTTGGCCGCAAACTTAGTCTTATACCTTTCTGAAGTACTGTCAGCTTTATATTTTACCCAAATACACATAGAGCTCGAGGATCAAGTTTATCACGATGTTGAGAATGACCATGAATAAAAGAGAAAATAAAAAATCTTTGGTGCGATATGACTAAAATCATGAAAATTGAGAAAAAAAGGGAAAAAACTCTGTAAAATAGTAATTAAAGCTTTGTTTTCCAAATCCTTCGATGGTAATTGATTTATTAAATAAGTAACAGCTAATACTACTTCTCCCCTATATGTCTTAGGCATCTTTTTTAAAATAGCAATGCATGTGTTACCTCAAGAAGATGATGATTCTTTCTTTTAACAATGTTTTGCTTTGGAGTATCCATGATCATAGACTTATGTTTCGCCTAGAGCGGTACGAAACAGGCAGCACGTACTGGTCCAAGTGCCAACCGATATGTAGACCGTCCTTGGTCTGGTCCGCCATATAAAGGGAAAGTGAGAAACCCTAAATCCCACTTCTATGTCGCCTTCACTTCTCATGCAGTCATGACTGATGTTGCAACTTCTTGCTATGACTTCCCGCCTCCATCTTCTCATTGCGACCGACGATCACTACTGGCAATCTTTGCTTGCTGCAACCTTGCTGAACATCACCACGCACGATCTTTGCCCTAATCAATGTTTGTTGTACCACTCGAGTCGGTATAGTACAGGCAGGACGAATGGATCTGATTGGTGATCGAGACATGGATTGCCCAAGTGCTCGTCGACATGCACCAGCATACCATGTGTTAGTATACCGGTACAGGTCAGCATGTACCAACTTGGCAAATCATTGTGACGGGTTCGGTACCTGAAATGACAAACCTTGCCCCTAATCACCTCTCAAGTATGCCTCTTCTCCTCTTCCACTTCCTCCTTCCTCCTCCATCTCATCCTCTTCTTTCCTCTTCCTCCTTCCTCCACCGTCCCTTCCTCTTCTCCCTTTTTTTCTTCCTCTCCGAAACTCTAATACCTATTGGTGTATGTGTGTTGGTACACTGATACTGACCAATATGTACTGGTCTGACAAATCTCAGAAAGGGGTTTGGTACCTAAAACAGCAAACCTTGTCCATGACAATTGATGTATTATTCCTTTAGTTTTTTCTTCTGTTACCTGATGTAAGACTTTTGATTTGAACGCCAAAGTGGGTTTGAATCATTTTATGAAATTTAATGAAGATTGAACTAAAATCAGATTTTTTTTCAAAAGATAAAGCCAGATTTTTTTTCAAAAGATAAAGCCATGTCATTCGAGAATAATCATCAATGAAAGAAACATACCAATGAGCTACAGGAATATTTGGGATCCATGAGGGACCCCAAACATCATTATGAATCAATGAAAATGGATGAGATGATTTCTTATTACTTACTAGACATGAAACGCCTTATTGTTTAGTCAATTGACAAACGAACGTCACAAAAAAAATCATTGACATCTAAGCCTTGAAATAACAATGGAAACATGTTTTTTGATAAGGAAAAGATGGATGTCCAAGACATAGATGATGAAGCCAACTTTGAATTTTATTTAATGATTCTTTTTTCTGAAAGATAGGATTATAATAAATAGTTAATGCCATTACCACTGCATTATTCAAGATAGTAGAGCCCCACCTTTTCTATGGCATCCAATCGTCCTCCCCGTAACCTGATCCTTGAAAGTATTACAGGATTAGATAGAAAAAAAAGTTACACTATTTTAAATCTCTAGTAATTTGATGAATTGACAAAAGGCATACTGATAGACTAGGCATATGCAATTGAGACTTTAAGGAAATGAGGGTGTTAGTGCAGTTATACCTTGGCCTGCAGTAGTGGTTAAACCAAGGTTTGTTGTATCGCTCGAGTCGGTACAGTATGGAGTGGTATGTACCAATCCAATTCGTCATTGAGATATGGCTCGCCCAAGTCCTCATAGGCACGTCCTAGTGTATTATGTGTCGGTACACTGGTACAAATCAGTACGTGCTGTACCGACAAATCTCTGAGACGGGTTCAACACTCGAAATTGTGAACCTTGGGTTAAAGTTAAACTACCATTAGCTATAACTTCCCGATTTTAGGACATGGGCTGTAGGATTGAAAGTGGTAAGATGAGTTGGTCATATGGTCAGTGGCTCTTGAATCAATCACCCAAGATTCGTACCAGTAATCTTTAGAGGCATTTAAAGCATAAGAAATAAGATACTTACCTGATTGAGCTAGAGAAACAAAAGACACCATGTTTGTTTAGTGAAGTGAGGAAACTTTGAAGCTTTTCAGTCTTCTTTTTATTTAGCTCCTCAATCTCAATGTTATCAGACACCGAGCTTCCATGGATAGAGGTATCCTTAGACTGAGTGTAGTTTACTTGGCCTCCTCGTTGTTCATACAATTGTTGAATTCGATTCCCATCATTCTTTTCATAGAATCGTGGTTTTCCATGTAACTGCCGACATGTCTCCTTGTTTTGTCTTGGTTTCTAGTAATTAGTACACCAAAGGCCATCTTTGTTGTGTGGCATTTTAGATGACTCACCTTTTCCAGGATCAATGTTAGACGCTGAACCATTATGAGTGATCAAATGACTCTTGATTGTCTAACATGACATTCCTCCTTCCTTGGTTGATGACCGAGAAGACTTCATCTAGGGGTGGTAGGGTTTTCCAAGTACTTAAATACGTTCTTGATCATATTCCACATTAAGTCTAGCTAAAAATTCAAGATACTTTTTCTTTCAACAATTATTAGTTACATAGCAACATTTTTACTATGCTCCATAACATTTTGGTAATAATCAAGTTTAAGCCATGATCCTTGATTCCTTTCATAATATTGTAGTACTCAATTACATAGAAAGTACCTTTATTTGTGGAATGAATCTTGATCTTAATTTCGTAGATCTGAGCAACATCTTTGACTTTAGAATATGTTGTAAATAGAAACATGTACGTTCCTAATCTCTGGATGCGTTGGCTTCCAAAGCCATGTCATGATCATCGAATCTTTGTCACCCTGGCAACAAACTTTGGGTCATCTTCTGTGACACCCCCAATTAGTCCCACATCTGAAGTGGGCAATGACTAAGATTGACTTATAAGGGTCTGACGAGTGTACTTTGATAACTCCAGCTTAGGCATTTTGGTCAGTGGTTTGGAAATTAGCCTATTAGACTTAGGTCGTGACATCTTCGCTTGGTATTATTAGTCCAATTAAGTGCCTTAATTTTCCTTTTCCTTTTAGAAAAGTGGACACAAGTCGGGAAGATACCTAATAGTTTTGAGCCTAATGGAGGGATGAATTTTTTTAAGTTCACTATGGAATGGTTTGATTAAGGACAAAACTAGCAAAGGTTTGGGTTGAAGAAGACACGAGGAGAAAAAGAGAGATTTTGGGCCAATGAAGAAAGAAAAGAGCTTTTGGCCTGGTATCAAATAGACTCTAATGCCATGTATAAAAAGGAATACTTAATACTTTCGATTAAGAGAGCCTTACAGAACTTATAAGGGTACAAGTTTTACTAGTGAAGAAACTAAAATATACAAACTCAATAAACTAATCTCTTGGGAAAAAAAAGGAAACTAATAATTACAATGGGAAGATAATCTTCTTGAAATCTGGAAAATAATTTCTTCAAAATCGGGTAAGTAAATTTCCTCACAAAAAAAGAAATAATCTCCAAAATCACCACAAGCTTTTGAAATGGATCAAAAGCTTTTTTAGTTAAGTTGCTTTTTTCCAAACAATTACCAAATTTCATAAATGATAATAATTGCTGATGCTGATGCCTTTATTCTCTTAGTTTCATATTTGATGAATATGTAAATTTTTGTTCCTGTATATCTTGTAATGGTTCGTATTCTTTTCTTTTCTTTGATGTCCACTTGACCATCAGGTTTTATTTGGTTCGATGGCTGCTCTTTCTCTTATGACAGTCTTATCTGTGGTAATAGGACGGCTATTCAATTCTGTACCAGCCCAGTTCCAGACAAGTAAGTTCTAGATGATGGTATGGTCAGGTCCAAAAGACCAAAATTATAATATGAATAAACAGAAGAATGCATGGTGTCTGAATGAATTGAATATTTAAATTAGAGACACATTTTCTTATAGATATTAATAAAATGCCTAAGTGACTGTAATTTACCAATGGCGTAGATAGATATTTTTTTGCCAACAGATGCCTAGCATGCTACTCTTGTGATTCTTATCCATCAGTGCAATGCTTCATGGTACTTACAAACAAGCAATTTTTTAGCACTACCCCTTGGAGAGTATGCAGCAGTGGCTCTTCTAACATTCTTTGGTTTGAAGTCAATAAAAAATGCATGGGAAATTCCATCAGATGCTGATACAAATAGCAAAGAGAAATCTGAACTTGGAGAACTTGTTGAAGCTGAGGAGCTTGTGAAGGAAAAGGTTAAGATAGCCTGAGAAGTTTATATTTTGTACTTGTTAATACATTAACTTTATCTTTTTTCAAATTTATCAGTTCTATGCCATGTTGTGCACCATGAGGGAGAGTTCACTGCCATCTATCGTTATGTTTGTTGTTATTGGAATTAGCTACAATCCTTGGTATGATAAACTAATCAATTCTGATGTGCCTTTCAGTAGAGTCCATTTAGCAATAGGTCTTTGAAAGCAAGGGCTTGAACCAGGGAAACTATTGCAAATTAATTCACAGCTTGAGGGATTAAATAATTAAAAGCAACACAGTTGATTAGTTAATATGATATTTGCACCCTGTTCTTCTAGGTGACATTTAAAAGTAACACAGTTGTAGCCCATGTGCTCAATTTGATAAGTTTCGTGTATTCAATAGTATAATGGGAAGCAAAAAATTCTCAAATTTTATTGTTTGTTGTGGTAACTTCTTTGTCTCATTTTGTTGAATATGAAAAATGAGATTACCAATGCATGGATGGAATTTGATTTTGTTCTTACAAGAATCTTTTGCTAAATGTGCTTACTTCTGTTTTACTTATTATTGTAGTTCATCTGGTAGAATGTATGATCCACATTTTAGTAGTATTTTATGATTTTACGAATTAGACTAACTTTCCTATATTATGCCACATTTTTCCTTTCAGATCATTTGCTTTTTGTCTCGGAGCCTGGACATGTGCACTATGTGCATTCAATGAAACTTCTCTTTTTTCTTTCTTGTATTTTGCTTTATTACCATTTGATGATTTCTCTTTGTTATTTTACATGCATATCAGCTTGTAAATATTTTCTGACTGAATGATAAGAAACGGGATATCATCATAATCCCTTTTTAATTCTGCTTGATATTTATATTCATGAATGTATGAGGACAGACATGAAGAATGTTTTCTCTAATCACCTTCTTTTCTGTCTCCTCCCTTTCGGTGTTCTAATTAGGTCTTTAAAGTTCTCAAAGTAAATGAGAAGAATTTATTTCTGTCAGTATCCTTTCTGTGTCTCTACTATGTCGTCGACCATGAACTTGTGATTCTTCGTAATTCTAGTGGATTGCACTGGCTCTTTCCTTACAGTATGAAAGCCCTAGAAACATGTCTGACCCTATTGCTTATCAGTGCTGTAAATCTTCTTTTTTAGAATATCTAAACCAATTTAATCAAGGTGATGATTTTGTATGAAAAGCTTTCTCCCCGACATAATCCATTTTTTTCCATCTCGAACTGACTTTACAAATGGAGGGCTGTCTGAAGTAGCTCCACACTTCTACTACTTGGAGACTGGGTCATGCGGATGCCATTCCAGAATTGAGAATACTGTGGGTTAACTTTTATGTCATCCAGAAATTTATTTTGTTGCTCTCCTCATTGTAATATAGCTTCCTAGATAACAATTTAATCAACATAACAAATTAAGATGCTATCCTATTGGGTCATGTTAATGCTGATTGAATGTACCTTTTTCAAGAACTCATACCTGATTTTTGTTTATATAGGTAAAGAAGTAAGGCCAATCACTTTGGTGTATTCATGTGGAAAAAGTTATGATTGGTGGCTTGATCCTTTAGTACAAGTATTAACATTAATCTAATTGACATTTTTCATCCATGTGGTAATGGTGGCACTATTAATTGTTTATTTAAGTTTAGTGTTATGGTACATGGCAACTGTAAATGAAACTTTATTTGATTTGATTAGCTTATTGTTAACAAATTGAAGCAAATGTTTTTGTTGACATTGTTAGGCAATTCTATACAAGTAATTGAGAAGGTTGTTTGTGCTTGATCATTACAATTACACATATTACCAATTTGTATAATGGTGAGATTCAGGAAGCTAATATTTCAATCTTATTTTCTTCACGATGGTTGTATGTTATAGTACCATGTGATATAGATCTGTTTTTAAAGTAAGTGTTATAACATTTTCCATTGTTTGATGGAATCTTAATGCACTCAGGTAGCAAAAAAGCTTACAAATCCTTTTGAAGTCCTATGGAAGTCTTTCAGCCTTGTGTTCTTTGCGGTGAGCATTTTTTTGACATTTATCTTTATCTTCCTTTGTGAAGACACCGAAATCGAATGCATTTTATGAAAAAACTCGAGCGGCAGCATATTTAAACATGTCATCTCAGTAAAATGTACATTGCTTGTACAATTTGTTGAAATATGTTTCTAGGAATGGGGTGACCGCTCAATGCTGGCAACAATTGCTCTTGGGGCTGCACAGGTGTGGTTGTACGAATATGCATATGATTATCTTAAATATCCAGCATATATAGCAGCAAATATCATCATTCCAAGTTCATATTTTTTTTCAGTCTCCTTGGGGGGTAGCTGGTGGAGCTATTGCCGGACACCTAGTTGCCACATCTATTGCAATCGTAGGTGGAAGTTTTCTTGCCAACTACATTTCCGAGAAACTGGTAGGTCCTCATCGTTTATTTTTTATCTCACAAGTTGTCTGATTGAAATAATATCTAGGTTCGGATCTGGTTTGTGCTATGCTAAAAGATGACATTTAATTTTCAGGTTGGTTATTTAGGTGGTGTCTTATTTCTAATTTTTGCTGTGGCTACACTTCTTGGAGTTTTCTAATAGCTGGAAAGACATGACATTTTATTCTAAATCCATTGAAGAAACATTCTGTGTTCCAACGATACAACACAGGAATAAGGGGATTGTAAGGTGAGGTATATGTTCTTCCCCATGAGTTTAATTGTTTGGTTTCATGGTCAGGTTATTCGTTCTTGTGAGTTTAAGACGTTGGTTTCACCTGAAGAAACACACTGTGAGGTAGCCTGTAGAGTAATACGATATGTTACACCAATTTTACCTTCAAATATGGCCTGAGACACTGAGCTTAAGCATTGTGTTGAAACAAATGGAACTGTGAGCAGAGCTTGGCGGTCCTTTCTTTTTTTAATTTTTATCTACTGAGATGTTCATGTGAAATGTATGGATTTAGTCTAATAAGAGAAGATACGTTCGCTTTCTAGCACCTATAGGGTTGTCTCGGACAGATGTTGGCTTTGAGTTGGACTAATTATCAATAGGTTATGTTGCATGGGGCTGTTTGTAGACATTGCTATGTTATTTTACTTCCGTATGTCAGATTTTCCCGGTTATTCAAATGGTTTATCGTTGTCTTCTATTTTACAGCATATAGTAGTAGAACCTCTTCCATCCTGTTTTCTTAGAAGTAACATGTCTAGTGGTTTTTAATTTTACTTATCTAAAGATTGTAGACTGTTTAAGATATGCATGGTCCAGCGGGTTGCAACTATACTTGAATGTGCAAATATTGGGAAAAAAGTGAAAGTTATTATTATAATGAGTGAGATGACTTTTCTTTAGAAAAATAGTAAAAAAAAGGGGGGTAACTTTAAGAAGTTATTATTATAATGAGTACATAAAAGTTTCATATTCAAAGTCATAAGGTCGTCCTTTGTTACTCTTAGATGTGCGGTCAATCATACCAAAAAGGAAAAACAAGCATTTTACCTTAAAAAAGGTCCTCAGTTTTAGTCAAATGACCTTTCCTTAATTAGTTTTTATTTGAGGTATTTTTTTATCATTTTGATAAAAATATCCCTTGGTTCTCCATCAGTTGTCTTCTTCGTCGTTGGCCTGGTATCTATCGTGAGTGGCGTCTTCGTCGTTGGCCTGGTATCTATCGTGAGTGGCGTCGTCTCCTTCCTTTTTCTTTTTCCTTTCTTCTCCTCCTCCCTTCCTTTGATGCGCCTTTATGTAGCATCGCATTTGAGTGGCAGTCTTATCCTTCTTTTTTATTGCCTATGTAGCATCGGTAGA
Source organism: Musa acuminata AAA Group (assembly GCF_036884655.1). Lineage (NCBI taxonomy): Eukaryota > Viridiplantae > Streptophyta > Magnoliopsida > Zingiberales > Musaceae > Musa > Musa acuminata. The sequence goes on from NC_088330.1 coordinate 31,076,827, forward strand.
ACGTGGGCAAGTGGTGAAGGACCTGTGCCGAATGAGAGGAGCGCTTGGATGTGTGGTTGGGGGGCTCGTCGGTAGGTGGTGTGGTGGGTGGCGTAGAGGATGGCTAACTAAGTAGCAAATGAGGGAATAAGGAGGTCGTTGTGACTGTGGCCTTGTGGGGGTGGGGGGTCATAAGGTTGTCGCCCTTGTACCTTAAACCCTTCTCCAACTGTCGCTTCGTGGACAGTGCTATATAGACAAAAGAGGAAGGAGATAAGGTTATCGTCATGGGCAACACTACACAACAGGCGTTGTCACTTACGGTGAGAGCAGAGAGTTGGCAATAGCACAAGTGACGATAATTGGTCTATTGGTGGAGGGCAGAATTTATTATTTATAATTTCTTATTAAAATTAAATATTTCTAAGATAGGCTTTAGTAAATAAACATATATGTTCTCAATTTATAATTTAATTGTAATAAAATCTTTTCACTCCGAACTTATAACCCCATTTCTTTCTTCTTCTTTTTTTTTCTTCTTTATCTCCTCCTTCGGTTAATCATGAGGTGATATAAAATGATAAAAAAGACATAACTAAATGAGATGAATTGAAGATGTGATATAAAATGATAAAAAAGACATAACTAAATGAGATGAATTGAAGATGTGATATAAAATGATAAAAAAGACAACTAAATGAGATGAATTGAAGATTGAATAAGGTGAGATGAGTAGTATTTGATATTTGTTATGATGAATTAATATTTTTAGGATTATATCCATTATCTAATAGTCCAAAATATATCATCTTCTTCTGTGTCAATTATATTAACTCAAAAGATGTCATGTTTTAGACTTTTGCAAACTACGCAGGTGTGCAGGAGAGTGCATGAACAGTGGCAAGAGCAAATGCTAGTCGAGTGGTGAGGCTGTGGGGAAAGAGAAAAAGAAAAAAAATAGATAAAAGTGAAATTAGAGGGGCTATAAATAATAAAATATTATTTTGTTAATTTTCAAGGCTTATAAATAGTAAAGAGATTGTGAATAGTAAGGAGTCTCAAAATAGTAAGCTCATCAAAATATTTAATATTTCTAAATTATGTATTTGTAAATGGATATAAAATAATCTCTTCTTCCTCTTCTTCTCGTTCTTCTTCTTTCCCCACCTTCTCCTATTCTTCCTCCTCAGAGGACGACATCGAGGGGGTGATGAGCGAGATGAGTGATGTTGACGGTAAGCAACATCGATAACAAGAATAAAATAAGAAATTATGAGAAAGAAAAAAAAATACAAGGACGATAAATAATAATATTTTATTTTATTATTTTTAAAAATAAATTATCAATAATAGAACTGGGGTTGTGAATAATAATATTCAAAATCAATTAGGGAGTCATTAGTTAAAAACAACACTCGGAACTTTTTTAGGTAAAAGAATGAAAGACATGTGAGATTAATAGCCTCGTGATGTTCAAAGGAAACACTTCCTTACCTTCGAATTAATTAATTGCTCAATCAACAATGGCTCGTAGAAAGCTCCGTTAAACTGGTCACTATATCACAAGAAAATGCAGATACGTTGACTTTAAAGAAAAAGATAAAAAAACTTTATGGTAAAAAATTCATTCATTTCACTTTAATCCAAAGAAAAAGAATAAAACAGGGTTACCCTGAAAAGATTTATTTGTCTGCAAAAGTTTTTTTTATTTGGAATTTCACTTAATCCAATTTCACATTTGGTAAAAGACTTACTTCACATTCGCAATTGCAAAAACAAAAAAAAAATCACAAGTATGTCTAAAAAAATTCTGAGAAAATATCAATATTTGCAAGTTTATTTTTTTTAAATATTGGTTTATTTGTCAAAGAAAAAAGAATGCATTATAAAAAATAATTTAATATCATTAATTATATCACTTGAATTAGTATATAGTTATTAGATCTTTTATTTTGATTAACCTCTTTTTTTTTGAAATTCATAAAATAATAAATTAGGGAAGAAAATATATAATTATACCTGCTAAAAAACAGATTCCTTCATAGTTAATAGGGTCCTCACCACTTACCCAATTCTCCCAGTCTTCGATTGAATTGGCATTTTCTCTTCGATATTTTTGAACTTATAATAAAATATTTTGGAAGTAACGATAGAATTCCTTTAAAATATTAAATATAGAATAAATTAAAAAAAAATGAAAAAGTTCTCGTGCGATAAAACCAGAAGACAAGGAAACAAAACAATTCGCAAGCCTTGGTCTTGGAATCTTCGTTTAAAGAAGCAAAAAATCTGGCAACAAAAACATCACCAAAAGCGTTTTCACGGAACGAAAACATAAAACAAGGAAACAAAACAATGTTTGGAGAAGCAAAAAGTTGGCAACAGAAACATTGCCAGACCCTCGTGTCCCACGCACGGCTAATCTCCCTCTGTGTGTGTGCGTGTGTGAAATCCAAGAACCTATTTCTCCCCTTCCTTGGTTATGATTGTTATGATGGTGGGTTGCTTTTCCTTACAGGAGGAGACAAGAAAGACTCTTGAAGTCAGAATCAAGTCATCCGTTGGGGAGTTTGCTCCTTTTCCCATTGTGTCGCGATGGATGATGACATGTTGGGGAATTTGGTACGCATGACATGATCCGGCCCGGCCCAATCCTTATGTATTCAGATTCATTCGACTTGATAGGTGCCGAATTAATCTGAACTCAACCGAATTCTGTGTCTTCAACGGGCCCGAACTCGGCCCAATCGTTCGCTCCAGACTCATGGGCTACTCCAAATCTGAAGGCGCAACTAACCACGATTCCCTTCCTTGCTCGCACGCCCGATGCCCTGCTCCCTGTGGAGGCGCTCCGTGCAGTCCTCCCTCGCCCTCTGCCGCTTCGACTCCATCCCCATCTCCCCTGGCCTTCCTCTCCTCCATCGCCGGCACTGGGCCCTGCCGTGCGAGTCCCTCCTCTCCGACAGCGAGTCCTCGTCCGCCCCCGAAGACTGCTGCTCCCACCACTACCACTACCCGAGAACCACCGAGAGGATCAGCTACCGACCGTGCAGGCTCGCCGCCTCCCGACGAAGGTACTCCTTGTCAAGACAATGGTCCTGCAAGGCCGATATGATCAAGAGGATGCGGGCCAACCTCTCGCACCGGGGCTGGATTCTGGGCTCCCCGAATTCGCTCGAAGTCGAGCTGTGCGAGCGCAATGTGGTCGCCTTGCTGAACGATCTGTTCGAGGGCAGCTCCGACGCGGCGCTGGCTTTCTACTTCTTTAGGCTGTCGCAATGGTACAACGGTTCGAAGCACGGCGTCCGTGCGGTTTCAACTATGGTGCACATAGCGGTCACCGGGAATATGAACCACATCGCAGTGAAGCTTCTCCGAAGTATTGCTAGGAATGTTGACGAGCACAGCGACGGAGTACAGCATCAGCTGGTGTTTGATGTACTGAGAGAAACTTGCAGTAGTAGGAGAGTTTTGGAAACTGTATATAGCATGCTCGTTATGTGTTACGTAGATAAAGGAATGGTCAAGATGGCTATTAGGTTGGTGGATGATATGAGGAACCTTGGCATGTACCCGACCATCCGTGTCTACAATTCTCTGATCAAGCTTCTGCTGGAATCCAAGCAGTACGAAGTTGCATGGCAATTATTTGTGGAAATGCCTAGTAGCTCGTTTGGCTCTAACCAGTGGATCGTAAGGATCGTAAGCTTATTTATCCGGGAGCTCGGTGCTCATGGTGACTTCGACTGTGCTTGTAAATTGCTCTTTGAGATTCAGAAATACGGTGGCCAAGCCGATGTTGTTGTGTATACAACGATGATAAATGCCTTGTGCAAATGGGGGCTCCTCAAAGAGGCAACTGCTCTATTATATAAAATGTTGCAATTGGGCATCTCTCATGATGATGTTTTGGTTTCTTCAGTTGTCAATGGCTACTGCAAAGCTGGTAGGTTGGTGGATGCCGCACATCTTTTGAACTCTCTAAGCGGCATTCCTGATGTTTTCGTGTATAACAGCTTCATATTGATGTTATGTAAAAATGGCAATATGGTAGAAGCTTACGAGCTGTTCAAAGAGATGTTTGAGGTGGGGTTGGATCCGGACTCCTTCAATTACACAGCTATTATTGATGGTTACTGTAGAGCATGTGAGCTAGATCAGGCTTTGAAGACATTTGCTCTAATGCTGAAAAGAGGGGTTGAACCAACTGTTATGACATATACAGTGTTGATAGAAAGTTACTGTGACAGAAATGATCTTTGTGGTGCAGAGTACATGCTTTCTGCGATGAAAATGGCGGGTGTGCAACCAGATGTTGTCACTTATAATACATTGATCAATGGTTATAGCAAGAAGGGTCACATGCATAGGGCATATGAGTTGAAGGATGTCATGGAAAAGGATGGTGTATCCACAGATGTGGTGACATATAATGTTCTCATGCATGGACTCATCAAGAGAGGCTATGTCAAGGAATCAAGAGAAGTCTTTAATGAACTTGTTAGAAGGGGGTTTTCTCCTGACAGAATCACATTTACCAATGTAATCGACAGTTATTCTCAAGATGGAAATTTGGAAGAAGCATTTCTCATATGGTGTAGCATGAGCAATAATGAAATAACACCTGATGTTGTCACTTGTAGTGCTCTCCTTAATTGTTTCTGCAAAAGGCAGCGCATGCAAGATGCAAGTGTTTTATTTCACAAGATGTTGGATGCTGGATTGGAGCCTGACCTAATATTGTACAACACTCTCATATGTGGATTCTGTAAAGAAGGGAATATTAGTGAAGCTTGCCGTTTTATGTTCATGATGAATGAAAATGATATTTTTCCTAATAATCTTACATATGAGGCCCTGGTTTGCTGCTTTGAGAAAATTGGAGTGAAAAATGCAGCTGAAAATGCTGCCATGAAGATGCAGGAAATTTTCTTTGAAAAATGTAATGATTGATTCTTGATGAATTTTAGATGTGCTTTGATGCCATTATATTGATTGGTGGAGCTTTAAAACAATTGTTTCACCTGCCATCTTCAAACTACCATGAGGGTGAAGTTCCTTAGAGAAGCTTTGGTGGACAAGTCTCTCTATTCAAGCCAGTAAGGTTGTCAGCCAAACAAAAAGACTAAAGCTGCATGGTATGTTCCGGTATTTGTCATATGCATTTGTACATTTTGTACCTGGAAATGGATTTTTCATTTTAAAAGAAGAGACAATTTTATTATCCCTTTAACTGATTTTTCTTCTCCGTTTAATTGTGCCCTAGATATGTAGCTTATTTCTTGCAAGTTCAGATCTAATATCTTCCTTTGAGTTGGTAATTCTTTTCTGAATTCAGAAGTTGGTAAAGTTATTTTTGATCTTGATTGTGGTTGGCAGGAATATACATTTGTTGTTTGTTTGAAAAGAACATAGGATACAGATCCATTTGGTAATTGCACCTATATTTATCAAACCTTTTCTCGATTCTGTGGTTCTCAGCCTTTTCTAGATTAGGTGGTTTCAGCTACTTTGGGGTCATTCATGTTAGCCGTCATATAATATCTTCCATATGTTTTTTGAGGTATCTTTTTTTTTTTGTCCAGACTTTTAATATAGCTTTTTCTTAACATTTGTTGCTTCCCATTCAGGAGTATACTTCCATAGTGTGGTAGATTCCTCCCTGAGCAAAGATCGAAGACATCTTGATTTGCTACCTCAGTCACGATTTCCTTCGATTCTTCGTTGATCCACTTTCAATTCAAATGGAGGAGCTTTTACATTTCACAATCACACATATATTCTCGGAAACATGAAGGTGAGATTTTACATTTAGGTTGTGTTCATAAGCTTCACAACCTTTGGTTGTTCTACTTCATCAGGTACTTCATTGGATAGTGAAGACATTTCACAATCACAAGAGACTTGCTAAGAACCAAGTAGTTGTATGGTAACCTCTTGAGTTCAAGAGTTCTGAATTAGTACTTGCATTATTAGCTTCATCCTCTTATCATATGCAGCATTACATGATGCAGTGATGAATTGTCAAGGCTGTCCATGGCCGAGCTTCCACCAAGACATTGAGAAGATATGTGAGGAGGATACTGAGTTCAGGGTTCTGCAGAGTGATACCTGTGACAGAATACTCTTCTACAGTGCATTGTGCTTGAGACTTCTTGGTAGCTTTTAATGTAGTCAACAGCAGTTCCCTCAACCTGAGATGGAAGAGCTTGGTTACGATGGATACTGCAACAGTATGGATTATTATGGACATTACCTGCTCAAGGATGATCAGAGAAGGGCAGTTTCGACGGTGAGGGAGCTGTTGAGAAGAATTGAGGTGGTGAAGTCACACAAAGGAGGAAAATAAGGCACAGAAGTGCAACTCTGCAACCTACATTGTGAACATGGTATGCTGTACCATGTCTTAATCTCCCTTGTAAAGACATAAATTCATGTTTGACTTCCTTTACAATCTTATTTTTATGAACCATTATAATGTGTGGACACATTAATATGAAATGTTTCTTCCATGCATCTGTGAACACAAAAATACTCAGAATATGAGAATCATTACCAGTTTTTGGGTTCCTAGATATTTACAGGGTCTTATCTGATTCTTCTGGTTACTAGGGTGATTTGTGATGTTACAAGCACCAGCATGCTTAGCACAGATATTTATTGAGCTTGAACAGTAGCTTCATTTCTTGAACAAAAAGTCAACCAATTCCAGCATGGAAGAAATGAATCATGCCATATGCCTTCCCTTTTTGTACCACAAGGAGAAATGATGACTGCTGATGGAGTTCCAAAGGTCAAGGAAGCTTGTGATGACATGGCAGAGTGAAAGATCAAGTTTAGCTTATTGAACTAGTTAGTGCTTCAAACAGAATCCACATTTTATTATCAGTATTTGGACATTGGAGAATAAATTTTTACAGAACCCAAATCTGATGAATTGAGAACTAGAATTACGTATTCAAAAGCTGAGTTAACAAATAAGGTGATGCAATTAGTGCAGCTCCCAAATTGAAAATTGGAGATCAAGATGTGGTTTCATGTTTCGTCATAAGGGAGCAGAAGATGCAAGAGTCACCTACCAGAAAAGAAGAGGACAACATTGGCATTCAGGTGGAGGGATTGATCAAAAGACAATATATATTTGAGAGACATGATTATATGATAAACAAAAACAATATTGGCATTCAAGTGGAGGGATTGATCAAAAGACAATATATATTTGAGAGACATGATTATATGATAAACAAAAACAATAGTGACTAAAAGCATGAAAAGATCTTATCATCTGCAGAAGATGCAAGAGTCACCTGCCAGAAAAGAAGAGGACAACATTGGCATTCAGGTGGAGGGATTGATCAAAAGACAATATATATTTGAGAGACATGATTATATGATAAACAAAAACAATATTGGCATTCAAGTGGAGGGATTGATCAAAAGACAATATATATTTGAGAGACATGATTATATGATAAACAAAAACAATAGTGACTAAAAGCATGAAAAGATCTTATCATCTGCAGAAGATGCAAGAGTCACCTGCCAGAAAAGAAGAGGACAACATTGGCATTCAGGTGGAGGGATTGATCAAAAGACAATATATATTTGAGAGACATGATTATATGATAAACAAAAACAATAGTGACTAAAAGCATGAAAAGATCTTATGACAGTTAATGTACCTCATGCATGGATCACTTCCATGTACATTGTTGAGAATGTAGCTTTCCATCCGACAGAAGATCTGAAATAGTCTTTGCACCATGTCGAGGAATTAGAACATCAGGATTACACCAAACAGCACATGGGTCCCCATGGCTTCCACCTAAACACCAACCTCCAGGAACTATCCTACCAGGACCCAGGCTCAAGTTTCCTTGTCAATGTGGTCAAGAACAGGATCATTCTTAGAGAACCTAGTACCAAATGCTGCACCACTTAAAGTAATGTTTTTAAGGTTATCAGTAGATGGGTTCCTTCTTTGGAGGTGCACCCCATATCATACAGTGTAGGTGATGATTGACAATAGTCCTATTGAATGCTGGCGAGTTACCAAGGACAGTTTGGAAATAGTTTGTGTATGATGACAGTGTATTTGCATAGTCCATCATAAAAGTTATTGGCAAATTGTTGGTACCCAATATGCAGTACTCTGTAAATTTCCAACTGAGGATGACAGAAGCAGAACCTGCACCAGAATGCATAGTAACTTTTCTTGCATCTCCTCTCTCTCTTAAACATAATTGGAAGAGAAAAGCAATAGAATTGCATAATACAAACTGCATGATGAACATGCCATGACTTTGTTTATCTCAAATGAAATTATCTTCAAAACATTATTCAGATATTTTCTGAAATTGTCTGAAAAAGGAAACTTCAGCAAATGAAAGTGGATTATAATGTAACAGAAGGTTTTAGAATTACATGACAGAGGATGTTCTGTAGAAATTAAAATTTCTGGGATCTAGAATTATAATTTAATATTTAGGATTAATATTTAAATGCCTGTTGGATCAGTTTCGGTCACCCGATATTTACTGGTTCAAACAAGCACAGGTATTGAAATCTATAGCTCAATAATGATGCACTATAGTTCTTTATAATTTTTAATAATTTTATTCAATAATGCTATGTGTTATAGGTTTGTATATTCCTTGGTATAATGATACTGTACCTGTCTGATAGGTTAATGAAACCTGAATTTTATTGAGACTTAAAACCTTCTTTGGGATGACCACTCTCAAATTTTTACTTTGTATTTGTTCTTTTGAGCAATAGGTATTTCAGGTACTTAAATAGTACTTAACATACAAGTTTACACAATCCTTCTCTAGATATTTGAAGAGCTGTCAAATAATTTTTATAGCTTTGTATTGCTCATCTCCTATGACTTCATGTATCTTATGATCTAAATCATCTACTTTGTTGTAGATAATCATTTGAAGCATTACCATGATTCTTATTTGCTTATTGCCATTTATACTATAATATGATATCTGTAAGATTGTTGCCAGGATTGATTGGAACCACCTTATAATTTTAATTGTTGCATATTCATGTGAATTTTGTACAGTTCTACAGCTTAGGTGGGTTACTTTCTTGAACTCAATTCTTGTATTCTGATTCACCTCTTCATTCCTTTCTCTCCTGAGTCCTCTTAACAAGTGGCTTAGAGAATTTTGACTAACTTCAAATGTCAACCTTTCATCATGGATGCTGAAATCCTACTCAACACGTTATACATATGGTTTTATCAAATTATCGATTACATTTGTAAATTCGAAATTGGTGTCCTTGAGTTTCAACTTGTAGAAATTAATAGATTAAACTTTCAAAGCGATTTCAGTCATGTCCTATGATTAGATTTGCTGGAGTGTTGATATGGAGGTTGAGAAAGTTGCCAAAAATGGTTGGAAAGTTGTCATGAGGGTAGGAAAGCTAACTTGTATGGCAAACAAATAATAGAAAAGAGGAAATTTATAAGGATAAAAGGAAGAAGGCATCAATCCTCCTTTCCTTATTGTTCTCCTATGGCTAAGTAACATCTTCAAATATCAATATAAAAGTGTAATACCCTGATTTAGTCTCACAATTAAAGACTAAGATTGACTTGTAAGGATCTTATGGGTGTACTATTATTAACTTTGACTTAAGCATTTTAGGTCGATGGTTTAGGCCTAACGAAGTTTATAGACCAGTTATCCTATCAGGTCGGGTTGCGACAATTGGCATCAGAACTAATCTAATATTGAGGCATGGTGAAAGGCTCAAGTGGGAAAGGCCTACTCGTGAACATGGTCAAAGGGCACATCACAACGTGTATCCACCACTGGGGTATGCCTCGCATGGTAGCTATGCTAGGCCCCGATCATGATGTCAAGCCCTTAACTAATGGAGATTATAATCCCCATCGATTTAGTCCTACATTGAAAGTGGGTAAAGACTAAGATTGACTTGTAAGCATTTAATGCGTATACTACTATTGATTTTGACTTAAGAATTTTCAATTAGTGACTCAATGAATTTAATAGATCAGTTATCTCATCAAGTTGGGTCGTGATAATTGGTATTAGAGCTGACCTACAATTGAGGCAAGATGAGATGCTCGAGTAGGAAAGGGGCTATCATGAATGGGGCCAAAGGGCCCGTCACTATGTGGAGCCATCACTGGACTATACCTCATATGTACTATACTAGGCTATGATTCTAGGTTATGCTAGGCTTTGATGAGGACGTCAAACCCTTAAGTGGGCAAGATTGTAATACTTTAATTTAGTCCCAAATGGATGTGGGCAAAGCTAAAATTAGCTTCTAATGATTTGATTGGTGTACTCCTAATAGTACTTTGACTTAAGCATTTTAGGCCAATAGTTTAAACTCAATGAAATTAATAGGTTAGTTATTCCGTTAGGCTAGGTTGTGACAAGAAGACATTGTTCAATGCAAGGTGTGCAATTTCGTATCGTACCGGAGTTTCGACGTTCGTTCGGTACGATATGAAACTGTATATCGAGCGGTATATCGTTCATATATATATATATATTATTTAAAAGGCGACGTCACATCGCCTCAGCGACGTCGCTTTATTTTTTTTAAATAAATAAATAAATAAATAAATATAAATATTTATATATAAAATATTTTTATAAAAGGCGACGTCACGTCGCCTTATATATATGTATATATATTATTTTATTATTTTTTTCTTTTTGCCCGGTAGCGGGCGGTCCGTGTACCGGTAAGCTGATGGACCGGTATATACCGCCCGTACCGGGCGGTATCATTCGAAATTGCATACCTCTTTAATGCCCATTGATAGCTTAATGTGTCATGTGCGACCACCGTGGCTAGTTTCATACAGAATATTCTTACAGGGTTTGGCTGTAACACTTGAAAATTTGAAGCTACATTTTGCTGCAAATTGAAGCTTAGGGACCAACTTGAATTTGGTTGATGATTCTGAGACTGCCTATATAATTTTTTCTATCTGCAAGGACATTTTTAATTTTGTGGTATGCATACTTTGAGTCGTTGTAGTCTGTCTATCTAGTCAAACATGTTACAAGTGAATAGGAAGACCATGGAGGCTGTCAAAATAATTAGAAAAGATCGATTGGTCAAGTTTATACTGGGTTTGAGCTAGATCTAGAACATGTTCTAACTTGGGACTTATGGATCTTGCAAATTTAAGAAACCATACAATCTGATCAGGAAGATGTTTGAGTTGAATAGTTATACAGAACCATTAGTGAGATTTTATGATTGGTTTTCATCCTTATATCAAACATCATTCTAGTGACAAAATTCTAGTTTGGGCAAAACTAGGCAAGAAGAACATGGTTTATGGATGGGGATTAAAATTTGACTTAATTGATAAAGAACAAGGTCTTGTTAATATAACATTCTATCAATTATGTTTTAATCATGTAAAGATTTTCTTTATATGGCGAAGATCAAACATCTTATGCACCATATAGAAGAATAAATTGAGTTACTTTTGGGCGTAACATTAATATGAACCTGATACCAAGCTGGACCATCAATTTATCCCATTTTTTGTGAATAGTCATTCATTCAAGTTTTGCATTAAATGATAGGCTTAAGGTTTTTCCTACTAATTCAGGTTATTTCTGGATAACTCCAACTTGCTCACTTAGAAGTCAAATGTTTTGGCTCCAGAGAATAAAATTTCTGTTGCATTATGACATTATGAACTCATGCGTTTCTTACAAATCTTAACATGAACCTCATGCTAAATGAAGCTTTTTTTTCTATTCAGATCCATCTGGGTTTATATTATTCCCTCTTGTTTTTTATTCTTTTGACCTGGTGGTATCATCTATTGGAATACTGTCAATCAGGGGTACACGTGATCCTGGACTTATTGACCCTATTGAGGATCCAATGGCTATCCTTAAAAAAGGCTATTCTGTCTTGATTATTTTGGCTGTTTTGACATTTGGTGTGGTAAGCAATAAGTAATTAATCTGTACAAATGCCTACCTAACATGTATATCTCATGCTCACTTCATCTTCCACTTTAGTATTTTTTTCGAATTTTGTATTCTGGTTGCTCGACTATTTATTATAACCTGAGATATTAATATTTTGTTTACTTGTTTGGCTTTGATCTTTGACAGTCTACTTCATGGCTCCTTTACACCGAACAGACACCTTCTGCATAGTTAAACTTTGCCTCGTGGATTGGTAGGAACAGTTACTGCATATGCTTTTGTTTGGATCACAAAATATTACACTGATTCCAAGCATGAGGCTGTTCGTGTGTTAGCACATTCTAGTGCTATGGGTCATGGAACTAATATAATTGCCAGTGTTAGCTTGGACTAGAATCAACAGCCCTTCCTGTTCTGGTGATAAGCAAAGCTATTATCACAGCATTTTGGCTGGGACATACATCAGGTTTAGTAGATGAAACTGGAAATCCAACTGGTGGTTTATTTGGCATAGCTGTAGGAACAATGGGAATGCTTAGCACTGATGCATATGTTCTCACCATGGATATGTTTGGTCCTGTAGCTGATAATGCTGGTGGTGGAATTATGGAGATGAGTCAGCAGGTACATATCATTGATGAGTATTTTTATATGGTTGATTTAACATGTGTGAGTGCTTTCTTTTTCATGTGCTTTTGTGAAATCAACTTCTATCAGCTCCTTTGAAACGTTGAGAGAGATGAGAGGTCGTACTGACATTAAAGCATTAAATTGGTCACTTTTTATCTAATATGTTGCAGCAGTAACTTTTTTGCTTGCAGCCTGAAAGTGTTTGGGAGATCACAGATGTTTTAGATGCTGTACGTAACACTACCAAAGCTATTACTAAAGGATTTGCTATTGGTTCTGCCGCACTTGCCACCTTCCTTCTTTCCAGTGCAATCATATCCCTTTTAAACAGGTACTAATATTTATGTTCTTTAGTTTGCATAACTTTTATAAACATCCTTGCTGGTGGATTTGTAGTTTGACATTACAATTCCAGAGGTTTTTATAGGAGGCTTGTTAGGTTATATGCTTATATTTGTATTTAGTGCCTTTGCCTGCTCTGCTGTTGGAAGAACTGCACAAGAGGTTAATAATGAAGTTCGTAGACAATTTATTGAGAGGCCTGGTATAATGGTGAGTAGCCCAACATCTCATGTCAGGTAAAATTTGACGATATAATGAGTCAGGATATTGATATAGCATTCATATCTGGGACTCCAGAGAAAGCCAGACTACATTTGCCATTGTGGTATCTGCATCATTACAAGAAATGATAAAACCTGGTGCTTGGGCAACTATATCTCCAGTGGTAATTGGTGTCTTAGGTTGTAAAAGTAGGCAGCATCTCAGTTGGTTCGTGCATACATTATCATTTATTAAAGCAGAAAGTTTCGCCTGCTATTTCATGATTTGAGGTTGGTCTTTTATTCGGTTGGCAGGACTTTTCTTCAGGTTATTGGGCCACTATACTGGTCAGCAGCTTCTTGGAGCCAAAGTTGTGGCTTTGATGCTTATGTTTGCAACAGTTGTTGGTATTCTTTTGGCTCTGTTTCTAAATACTGCTGGCAGTGCTTGGGATAATTCAAAGAAATATATAGAGACTGGTGCACTTGGGAGGCAAAGCTAAAGTTCACGTAGCTTAAGTTCTTTTTCTTGCCTTTCTTTTGCAGTTTTTATTTTGTATTTGTTGCAGGCAACATGTATATAACTGAGTTTTCAATTTGTAACTGAAAACGGTATATCTTTTTCCAAGGTTATAATTGTTGTAGATGTTTTAGGAGACAGATCTTTGTTTAAACTTATAAAGACAAATAAAGAACAGAAAATCAAGATAAAAAAGCTGAAATTATAAACAAAGAAAACATGAAATCACTAAATTTCATTCCTAGGATTTTATCAATTTTTGGTCACTTGGTTATACTTTCCAGTTAGCAGAGGTCTAACGGTGCTATTGAATTAATGTATATATGGGAGTATAATTACTGGGAGATCTGATTCTTAGCGGTTTATGGAAGAGTACCATGCATTTGTCCCTAGATGCTGAAATCTATATTAGGTGCAAGAAATATTAAGCATATTTCTTATTTAAAAATAAATCTTCAGGTCTGTAGGAATCATTTTTGGCAAGTTATGCTATATAGTGTTTTCAGATCTTTGAAAAATCAAGTGCTTTCAATTATGCTGTTTGAAGTACTGAACTAAGTTTCTTATACTTACAGAGTTGGAGATCCATTCAAAGATACTTATGGTCCTTCAATACATGTTCCCATCAAGATGCTTGCCACAATCACTTTGGTCATGGCACCCCATCTTATCTAGTGATATCCCACCTTTATTTGTTCAAATATACAAAAACCCTCAATGCATTCTTTGAAATGTGGGTAGTTACTGGATTGAAAAAATAGTTGTTATTTTTCCTGATATAGAGCAAGATTGCGAGATACACTGCTTACATTCTTTACTAATACATGGATTAATCATACATACATGCCTTCTAAGGCCAAGGGTTTCAGATTTAGGTAAGATACAGATCTATTTTATTTTTTGTAGTGCATGACTGGATGTATTTAATTGATCCGTAATCACTGCTCTCATTATTGGAACAAATTTGTGATGGGTGCTGTTTTCTTATTTTCATGATGAGAAAGGATTTAAAGGTGACTTGCTTGATAGTTACTCATCATCCTGAAATTACATGAGGTTTTGCCCGGCAGGTATGCTGAAATTTGCTGGTAAGCATCCTTAATAGCATCAACCCTTTTATAGGTTTTATATTGTTGTCATTTACATGTTGTAAGCTACTGCTACTCTCTGCAAATCCTCTTAAGGCAGACTTGAGATAGTATTTTGAATGAATAAACTTCATGCCATGTAAACATTTCTCTTTCCAGGCAAAGTAGCTGGGGCCTAAATCTGCTTTTTCTTAGTCGATTGAGTGAATGATGTTTTGATGCATCAGTTTTCCTGCAATTGCTGCACCTACCAGGAACATTGTAGCAGCGTGTAATCCCAGGTAGCTTGTTTGAGCGTCTGTGTTTTGTGCAGCCTGCATGGTAAATCTGATCCTACGTTTTGTAAGATCGACAATGGGACTAACTGAAGCAAATGCTTGCTAGACAAAAGGGATGAGGCATACTAATCTGCTCTGATTTCACTAACCAGCCTACTTATTCATTAGTGATGATTCAAGCAAATTGCTAAAGAAATCATCAAGGAGTTGTAATAATGGGGTGAGAGACATTGTTACCAGAGCTCTGGCGATGATACTGGGTATGCTTCAATTGTTATTCCCATATTTAATATGAAGTAATATAAGAAATTTTTATATGATTCATGTTCTTTACTTTCTGAGTTGCAACTATTTCTTTTCAAGGTCTATTTGGGATTTTGAGAAGAGAGAGATAATGAAAACTTAAAATAGGATGTTTTGTGATAAAATCTCTTCAATCCTGATAAATCACTAATCTCATAGCATCTTATTTTTCTCATCTTAATTAAAGTGTAAAAGGTAAGGGACCTTTTCAAAAATCTACTCATTTTATCAAGTTTGATAGGCATAATGTGATCCGATCTGACTCAATCCATATATATTAAGATTAGTTCGGATTGATAGGTGGAACTTAATCCGATCTTTTGCTTGTCCAAAATTTAAAGGCACAACCACGAATCCCTTCCTTGCTTGTGCATAGGATGCTCTGCACTCTTTGGAGGCGCGCTCTGAGCAACGAGTCTTGAGGTCCTCTCTCGTTTTCTTCCACTTTGACTCCATTCTAATCTCCCTAGCCCTTCCTCTCCTCCATCGTAGGCATAGCGTCCTTTCGTGCGAGTCCCCCCTCTCCGATAGCGAGTCGTCGTTCTCCCTCGAAGGTTGTTGCTCCCACCACTACCACCAGTCGAGAACTATCAAGAGGATTAGCTATTGATCGCATAGGCTCGCCACCTCGAAGCGAAGATTCTTGTTTAACAATGCTAGCTCGTCACCTCCTAACGAAGGTATGATAATGATGTAACAATAGTAACATGATAAAGAGGATGTTGTCCAACCTCTCAACGTTGGATTATGGATTCTTGTGTTGGATTATATGATACTATTTAATTAGATAAGATATATTATGAATATAATTAAATTTTGATTACGATTATTGATTAATAGAAAGGAATTCCAAATTATGTCCTTTTATTTACTTTCCATGAATACACATACATAAAGATACGTAAGTACTCAGATGTTTGGATACGTGATATAATTAATAGATTACATATATTAATTGATAGAAGTTGATTTTATCGCATGTTTTGAGATAACAAATTAAGTTTTATGACTGCGAAATTCTATCTCAGGATTTGGTGTGATCGAACTCTAAGTTGTTGAAGATGTTTTGTGAGATATCATAGTAGTTTTCTTTTGTAAGAATAGCAAGTACTATTATAGCTCTATCTATTATAGTATAAAGTACTTGATGGTTAGAGAAATTTTTTTAAAAATAATTAATATTAATTAATAACTTAAGTTTCATTATATTGATTATTGATATTCACTTAGGATTTACAATATAAAATGTTTGAAATAATGTATTCTTATAATTGGATTTGTAAGCTATCCATAAAAAAAAAAAATATGATGATGCATATTTCAGTTCATTAAACTTTGTTATTACGTTGCAGTGATGAATTGTCATGTCGATGGCCCAACTTCCACCGAGACAATGAGACCAGCAGTTCTCTCGGCCTGAGACCGAAGAGCTCGGGGACGATGGACACAGTAATGGTGTGGCTTGTGATAGTCGATGAGCAGAGGACAGTTTTGAGGAACGGGGAGTTGAAAAGAATCGAGAGATGGTGAAGTCACACGGAGGAGGAAATAAGGCACAGAAGTGCAAATCTGCAATCTAGAGTCTCATTTTTACGAACCATCATATTGTATGGACACATTCAATATGAAATGTTTCTTCCATGCATCGGAGAACACAAAAATACACCACGAATTTGTTTTGGTTGTTCAGATATTTACAGTCTTATCTGATTCTTCTGGTGACTAAGGAGCTTTGTGATGTTACAAGATTCAGCATGCACAGAACATATACTTACAGAGCTTGAACCGTAGCTTCATTTCTTGAAGAAATAAACTCCAGCATGGAAGAAATAAACCATGTCAGATGTCTCCCCTTTTTGTACCACAAGGAGAAACGCTGGCTGCTGATGGAGTTCCAAAGGTCAAGGAAGCCTGTCATGACATGACGGAGTGAAAGATCGAGTTTGGCTTGCCATACTATTAAGCGCTTCAAACAGAATCCACATTTTGATTAGCACTATTTGGACATTGAAGAATAAATTTCTACAGAACCCAGATCTGATAAATTGAGAACTAGAATTATGTATTCAAAAGCTGAGTTAACAAATAAGATGATGCAGCTCCCAAATTGAAGATTGGAGATCAAAATTACAAAACCAAGATGTGGTTTCATGTTTCCTCTTAAGGCCAAGGAGCAGAAGACGCAAAGAGTCACCTGCTGGAAAAGAGGATGATGTTGGCATTCAAGTTGAGTAATGGATCAAAATGACAGCATATAATTGAGAGACATCATTATATGATAAAACAAAAACAATAGCGACTAAAAGCATGAAAATATCTTACAGCAGTTAATGTACCTCATGCATGGATCACTTCCATATACATTGTTGAGAACGTAGCTTTCCATCCGACAGAAGATCTGCAATAATCTTTGCAAGCCGTGCTGCCCCAGGTCCAGGAATCAGAACATCAGGATTACCCCAAACAGCACATGGGTCCCCACGGCTTCCACCTAAACACCAGCCTCCAGGGACTATCCTACCAGGACCCCGGCTCAAAGTTTCCTTATCAATGTGGTCAAGAACAGGATCGTTCTTAGAGAACCTTGTCCCAAATGCTGCTCCAGTTATAGTCATGTTTTTAAGGTCATCCATAGTCAGCAGACGGGGTTCCTTCTTTGGAGATGCATCCCAGATCATATAGTGTAGGTGATGGTTGACAATAGTCCTATTGAATCCAGGAGAGTTACAAAGGACAGTTTGGAAATAGTTTGTGTGTGATGACAGCGTATTTGCATAGTACATCATAAGAGTTCTTGGCAAATTGTCAGTACCCAATATGCAGTACTCTATAAACTTCCGACTGAGGATAACAGAAGCAGAACCTGCACCAGAATGCATAGTAACTTTTCTTGCATCTCCTTCTCTCTTAAATTAATTGGAAGAGAAAAGCAATAAAATTGCATAATACAAAGTGCATGATGAACATGTCATGACCTTGTTTATCTCAAACAAAATTCTCTTCAAAACATTATTCAGATATTTTCTGAAATTGTCTGAAAAAAGCAAACTTTAGCAAATGAAAGTGGATTATGGAAACAAAATATCCAGACTTCGGAGATGACAGTAGTCAGAGGACCATTACCACAAAGAACCAGTGCCTATAAAGTGATTTTACATACAAAGTAATCCAAATATAAGAAGAAACATAACAACAGAATAAGCAATTTACTTGTTGCACATCAGTCCTTAATGTATCAAGAATTTCCGCTTGATTGTGATTCACAAGAATCTTGTGTCAGATTGCTAGGTTTACTGAAAGGTAGACTAGACCTCTGGAAAGACTCAAAAACCTGGATAAACAGTCACCAGCTGCATTGACTTCCTTATATATTTGGACTCAAATATAGAGTCAAGAGATCTATCTAATCAATATATATTTTATGAAAGATTCACATGCATCTAACATACACATGGATCCTAAGTACTATAGTCCAAATCATGATAAAAAAATTGTATTGCCATACCCTAACAACCTAATCAACCTAAAATGCTATTAGAGTCTTTTCTATGAAGCTCTACAGCAACCAAATCAACCTATTAGCACAAAATCCCATGCAAAATCATCCTTGCAGTGTGACCAAGAAGCTTAAAGCCAAATTATTGACAATTCACCTTTCAAGTTTTGTATACAAATACATTATTTCTTTCCCAGTGCAAGACAACTCATTTTTACATGACGAAGTCATGCACAGAACCATTCCAACAAAATGCAACCAATATTCCATGTATTCCTACAACTCTCATCAATTCAAGTGCAAGCACTTGGATGGCCAATTTATGAAGCATGGACCGGAATACGACTAGATAAGGATACATTGACAGGTCAAAATTTAGAAAAGTTGGAAACGACATGGTATTGACATAAGTCACATGACAGTTAATAAATGTATATTACTGTCATTTTATACATTCAACTTAGGATCTAAGATAATCATATGTGTTTGGTAAAAAGTATAACAATCATTTATATTAGTAGCAAAGACTACCCCAAACATCAGGATTAGATTATTATCATGGAATTGACATGAGTCACGTGACAGTTAATAATTCTATGATTAGATCACTATCACGATTAGGTTACATTGTACAACTTAGAAATAAGATCATCATTCATGTATTTTGTAAAAAGTATAACAATCATTTATAAGAGTAGCAAAGATTCACCAAAATACTCCAAATACATATATAAGAAGTCAAATGTAAAAAAAAACATAAA
Organism: Musa acuminata AAA Group; assembly: GCF_036884655.1. Taxonomy (NCBI): domain Eukaryota; kingdom Viridiplantae; phylum Streptophyta; class Magnoliopsida; order Zingiberales; family Musaceae; genus Musa; species Musa acuminata. The sequence continues at coordinate 31,096,378 of NC_088330.1, forward strand.
GTTGTCGATATTAAACACATTATGAGAGTCATATAAAATATATGTCCTATATGTACAATATATTAACATAAATAAGTGTAAACAGTCTGAAAAGCGTAATATGCTCTGTACCAAGACGTGGGTAGTTTTTTAACAGTGTCGGTGTTTGACACCAACAAAAAATGAAGACATCAATGTTTTCAGTGTCAATATCCGTATAGGTCAACCTGGCCATGAATGTTGACCTCACTCAAAAGAATTGATAGAGTAATTTCTTACCATTTGTAATAATCAAAATAACCTACAAGTTATATGATTTACATGGAGCGGGGCTTGTGACATGGTACAAAATAAATCTGAGGGCTAGTGGCTTTAAGTTTCATATACAGCATCATCCTTTCTGTTTTTTCAGATATGAGACTGCTGGGAGATCACAAGCTCAATGCTTGTGGAGTATATTTGTACAGAAGAATAGTTGGGGTGCAGTTTCTATATAATCATGACAAAGGAAATAATGTTCCTAGCATTGTCAGCTTCATTAACAGGAAAAAGTTTTGACCCACCAATTACATTGTTCTTCTTCAGTATTTTCAGATTCATCCTACAAGTTGGAAGGCATGCACTACATACACGAAGTCTATGTACAAACACTAGAGCCCATGTGCAGATTAAGCTTTGATTTAAATAAGTCACACTGTGAAGTTGATTTGAGTAATTTGACATAAGAAGAGGGGTTCTCATTTGAACAGTTATACTTCCTCTTTCAAAGAGTTGACTAGATATGATTGTGTAGGATTCCATACTTGTTGAGTTATTTCCTCATTTGAAGCAAGTCATTTCAAGCCAGTGCCCTTGAAATAGAATGTTAGGTTAATCCATATCTTAGACTATATGCTAATTGAGTTACTTTTGGGCACTTCTCTTTCCTCGATATCCCTCTCCCTTTTGCTTGCCTTATCTATAGTCTTTCATCTTAAATGCTATTCAAACCCAGATGCAGGAGCAATTTAGTTCATATGTTATTTGAATACATTTTATTAGTTTAGAGATATTTTGTAAAAAAATAAATATAAAAAAGAAGAAATCAGATTAATTCTTAATTGAAGATTGAAAATGTTGACCGAAGATTCATCTCTTCGTGGATGGAAATTTATAAATCACGAATATCATTAGAGGAAGATTGTTCCTCAAATCAAGTCAAAATTATTACCTTCTTCAAAGAGAACATATTATATATTTGATTTAATACGATTGTAGTCTTTTTTTTCTGTATTTTTCTTTTTATTCTTATACTTGAGCCTAAAAAAAAGGAATATAACATTGTAATATATAAAAATCGAAAGATAATCAATGAATTGAGTAGGTTCTCACCTTGTGTGTGAGTGGTGTGAGGTCACAAATATATTTCCAATGATATGATTCCATCGTTTGAGACGTGCCGTGGTATGAGACCTTCATCCTGAGAACATTCTCCTTGAGCCGGAGCGAGTCTGGTAGTTATCTTTTATTTTCTTATCATCTCTTTATTATTTTCTTTCTTTTCTCTTTTTCTATTCCTCAATTACTAGGAAAAAATTTTGTCACTACTCATTCTACATCAACTACTCTAGTTAAACCATGGCAATTACTCTCTGCAGTTACTTCCTTTTCCTCTTGTTCCACATCTGTTTTTTTGTCATTGCCTCATTAAACAACTTTTACTAGTCTACGAATTTATTATCATAGAAATAGTAATATGTTTTCCACTAAAGCTGAGAAGCTATTGGCGATAGGTTTGCTAATTCTCTGGTTTATTCTCAGTAAAGCAGGTGTTTTCTTTGTCTCTGCTATTTATTGCACATGTGAAGATCTTGCTGCATCTAACCTTTAGTAGTCTTCTTGCTAATTCCATTGACAATAAAAGTGAAAATCTGATTTTCAGGGAATAGTAATCTTTTCTGCAATTTGGACAACAAATAAATTCTAAATTTTAATTGCGTTAGTTGTGGTCCATTCATGCATCAGAAGTTAGCATATAACTTGTCTTGCAACAATTTTCTTTCATGATTGACCCAAAGTTTTGTTGAGTTTTTAGAGGTTATTCTCCTCTTTTTCTCTCTGCTTTACTACTTTCTCCTCCCGCATCCCGCATCTTTCAGTCTCTCATGATTTAGAAAGAACATCGTCTTTCTGAAGAGGAGATTTTTACATAGCTAGCTAGGAAAATATCCTTCTATTTAGCAGCCTAAGTAATAACTCATTGTGCTGCTTTCTAATTCTCGTCAACAGATTTTTACATCAAAATCTGCAAGATCATAGGATGGGCTCCATACAACAAAATCTGGGTTAACTATAATGAGGATGGGAATTTTAGGAAGATGCTTAATTATCATCATCAGGGATTGGATTGAAGATTTAAGATTATGGATGTAGTCTTATCAGTTGACTAATAAATGAAATGAAATTACTGAAATCTTATAGTACCTCTTACTCATGAATTTAGGTGTCGAAGAAAGACAATCAGACACCAAACAATGAACAGAAAAGGTGGGTACAATGACATGCTCAAAACATGTAAAGGTGGGATCGGATTTGATCCGATCAAGCCGAGTTTGAGTCAAACTCCAATTCAGTTCAATCAGAGTTCGAGTTGAACTCCAAGTTGATCCCAATCCAACTGAACAAAGCTTGAATCTGAGCTCAAGGAATAGATCCAACACAGCTCAAGTCTCACTCAAGTTCAGCTCAACTCAAGTTCGAGTCGAACTTCAATTCAACTCAACCAGACTTCGACTCGAACTCCGATTCAATCCAAATCTGGTTGAACCCAACTTGAGCTCAATCCCAAACCCAAAAGTCAGATTCAACCAGCTCCAACATCAGCTCCAACCTGCAGACGACTCAATCCAAACGTCACTTGGATTGGGAGAAGGGCATGAGGTTAGCCTAAAGAATCAGCTCCTTCAATCCGAGCCCTACTCAGACTGGAGGGGACTTGCTCACCAACCAGACGGCACTAAGGGGCTGGCCCTAGCCAAAGAAGGGAGTCCTAACGTGGTTAGAGCTCTACCCTCAATCTATATATTGAAGAGTCATCAGCCTCCTAATGCATAAAGTCACAACCACAAAGTTCTAGCCTTCGGCAGCCCCTTGTAGAAACTCTTCATCGAAAGCAGCAGCCCTTCTCAGCCTGCCCTAGCAAAAGCCCTTCAGCCAAGTGTAGGAAAGGGAGAGATCAGAAGAAGGTGATCTGCCTCAAGTCCTCCTCGGCAGCAGGACTTGTGAGAGAACAGCCACCGGTCTTGTTGCTGCTGCGCCTTCCTCGACTTCCAGCAGCAACCCAGTGGCATCGAGTCTTTCTTCCGTTTCAAGCAGATATCTTCTGCAAGCTCCAACCGGTTTAGAATCAGGTTCTGGACGAAAGAGAGAGAGGGAGAAGAAACAAAGATAACCGAAATTAACAGCAAGCTTTCTGCTATGAGCAACCTGCACGTTGAGTGCAAGAAGTCCGAGCACCTGTGTTCCCGAAGTCTTTGCTTAGTTCCTTGTTTAAGGTACTTTGATCCCAAGCAATAAGGGTTGTTTTCTTTTTGGTTTTATAACTTTCTATAGTAAAAGACACAACTCCTATGTGAAGTCATAAATCTACTCGGAGTAAGGTTCAATGTCGTCGAGTCCTTCCCCCATACAGATCAGGACTTGTCAGGCTGCCCTATATCTTAATGAATCAACGTAACACTATCAGAGGAGGATGAGGATGATGGAGAACATGATGACAATATCAAATAGGAGAAAGGAGAACAGAAATGTTAATTTGGAAAGGGAGGAAATGGAGAATTTTTTCAATCTCTAGAGGTGGAAGTAGCTGGAGGTTGACAAGGAAAGGTATTACACTAACCAAATCACAAGGCACAAACATGGTTGTTGAGTTGTGTTATTTCTTGTCCAAAAATGAAAATTATATTACATGACACGTGTGAACATGCAAGCACCGAAGAACAGTACACATCAATTTTACAAAAGCACTGCATGGTATTTTTGAGATAAACATACTACTCCAAGTTACATACTTTGATGGAACTTGATCGATACCAACCTGTGAACAACTTATATGCATTTGGCAACTCACGCTTCTGAGTAGCATAAAAAATATCTGTCCTGGAAGAGAGGTAAAGTCCAGGGTCAACAATAATGGGTCTCAGTTGCCGCGACCTGACACAATAATCTCATTTAGAATTTATATCATGAGAAAAAAAAAAAAAACTTAACACATCAGACAAATACAGAAGGGGAAAATTAAATATAATAAATAGGAGGTGAAGCTTCCGTACTCTCTCCATCCAATATAACTGGAATGCTGAACAAAGTTGAGATCCCTCGGTAGGAAAGAGAATACATGAAGAAGATCTGAGAAATAACAAAAGCAAAGTCAAATAGCAAGTATTGCACCTAAAAATATGCTTAGGGCAAACTTTACCCATTGCGAATCTTTATGTCAATAAATTGAAGAGCTTCTAAGAGAAAAAGAGAGTGACGAAATGTCAGATTATTTATGGTTTGGAGTTGCAACTCCAATTACATTGAAGCACATTCTAGCAGATTGCAGCACCTCAGCTTAAATTTGCCTAGAAAGGCACCATTTCTTGCTTGCTATAAGACTAACAGCCAGTTTTTAACACAGATCTAATAAAAAGAAATGCGATTTACAATTCTATTATGTTTATTTCCTGGTAAAAGTGGATACAGTTGCATGGTGAAATATCAAGATTTTCAAGCCAAACGAAATGTTAGTCAGACCTCATGTCATAAAAGAGGAAATTTATCATCAACTACAACCTTCGAAGTCATGTTGTGTTGAAAGATTACTGACGCAAGCAAGGTTTGGTTCTTGAATGTCCTGAGCAGTAGTAGTAGTAGGAAGAAAAGATAAGGACACGGACGCACCCCCACACAAAGAAAACCCAGAAAGGAGAGAGTGTTAAACATGGCATCAGGTGCAAAAATCCAAAATTTTCACGAGAAAACTGAATCTCTGAGGCAGGAATAGGAGCTATTCATACCATCTTGGGTCACTATAGGGTATTCGGACGCGTCAAGGTTGACGAACCAATCCCAATTCGCTCCAATCCGGAGCAAGATCGCGGCGCCGTGGAGGGTGGCGGAAAGCGCAGAGGAGCCGCGAGGGTTAGCGAAATCCGGCTTCCCCACGACGTGCACGTTCCGGGCGGATCGGAAGGCCGGGACGTTCCAGGCGGCGAGGGCGAGGCGCTCGCGCTCGTCCTTCGGCGCGGCGCCGTCGAGGTGGAGGAGGTAGAGGTTCCTGGGGTGGTAGACGGCGTGGAGGAGGCGGAGGAGCCGGTCGCCGTCGCCGGCAGAGCCGGTGAGGAGGTAAGCGAGCGAGGGGGGCGGCGGGGAGGACGATAGGAGGGCGGTGGCGGTAGCGGAGGCGGATCGGACGTGGGAGGCGGCAGAGGAGGAGGGCGAGGAGGCGGAGGGGGAGGAGAAGGAGAGGATCAAGAAAAGGGAGACGAGGGAGGTGACCAGAACGCAGTAGAGGTTACGGGATTCCTTGGGGAAGCTGGGGAATGACGGAGGAGGAGGAGGAGGAGGAGAAGCAGCAGCAGGAGATGCTGAAGAAGAAGAAGAAGACTGCATTCTTTCCTTTGAATTCCTTCTCTCTGTCTTGTTGGTTTATTCCCCTTCTTGTAACTCTTTCTTTCTACCTATTTTGAAGCCCGTGGCTGTCAATTTGACATCATCGTGGCCTCTCCTCTCTCTTTCTCTCTCCCATCTCCCTGGGAATTTAGTAGGTGATGCGAGGTAGGAAGTAGCAATTCCAAAAGGCAGTTAATTTCTTATATCATTATAAGAATAAGTCTTTATCATCATAAAATAATCTACTTTGTCAAATAACATTACAAAACAGAGAGAGATAATTGGATGCATGTTATGGGCAAACGCCAAGGGTTTCAATTGAATTCTTAAGGTATGCAATCAAATTTATGCTTGTGTGGGTTTGTTTCTATTAATCCAGACAAAAAGAAAATAAAAGTAATGACCAACTCTTTCAATTCCCACCTTTCTTAGAACTTGTCCTATGGGTGCAAAGAGATGTACCAAAAGAATCAATGAACCCTGAATAGTATGGACATATAATATTATACTACTATGAATTAAACTCCTATATAACAAAAGAAAACCTCTCTTAGGGTTATAAAAAATCATGTGGCCTGTGGGACCCATTAAGCTTGACAGCTCTTAAATATCAATCAAGTTTAAAATAATAACTGTAGTTAGTATTACTAATGATTGATTTTTTAGATGAAATCAAGAAAACTAATTAATAACTATAGTTAGGATTGCTGATGATTGATTTAGATGATATTTTTGTATTGCCGACGGATTGACAGTGATTTAAGTTTAAATTAGTAATAATACACCGATCAGACCTAAATCAATCTATATATTTTTGTCTTCTTCCGATGAAACGAGGTGTCGCATGAGATCCCTGCGTAGCGTTGGTTCCGAAGGGAGGGAGAGGCAGGCTTTTGGGCTTCAACCAGACGGTCTGGAACTCAACTTGGGCTCACTCACCGGCACCTCGTCCATCTCCGGCCACCGTTCTCAAGAACAGTGTGACAGCTTTTACCATCCCTGTTCTTCTCTGGGCGGTGCCATGCCGACCCTCCGTGGGAGGACGAGACGACCCTACCAAAGGTTAAACAGTCCTCCGGTCGAACCATATGATTGATGCGGGTCCCCATATCTGGCCACTTCATGTTTTGGCGTGTCCTTCGGTGCTCTCTGAACAGGAAAAGGGAGAAAGGAAGTCAGGTTTCTTCTTCCTCGATACCCAGTTTTACCGTCTCTCTCTTTCTCTTGCTTTGGTTGGTCCCATCACAGTTTATTGATCCTACCAGTTATGAGCTGCAGCATAATCTCTTGTACGGGGGCCAAAGGGGGAAAGAGAGGTGGAGGAGAGCATAACTTTTATCTACAGAAGCTTTGAACTTTCCACTCTCTTTCTTTTTCTTTCCGTCTCTCCTTTGGATCGCTTTTGTTCTCTTCTTGGGGTCATCCCTTCCTTCGATTCCCCTCTCCTTTTCTCTCCCTCTCTCTATTTATATCTCTGGTTCACATGTACAAATGCACATACAAGATGGATATTTTCTTGGAATGAGAAGGCCCAACAGCATGCACTTGTCTGCTCTGTATTGCTGGGATCAGATCGCTTTGCTGTTCCATCTGTCGATGTTGTTGCGTCTCTCCAAATTTGAGCTGAAAAAATCCAATTTTTTTTAAAGATCGATTTCTCGTATCTGCTTTCTTGATAGTTGAACAGTTTGAGGTGAAACCCTGAAGGAGAAAGAGGAGGAATTCGAATGGCAGGGATGGATCCGTCCAAGTACGCGCACAGCCCAGCCCACAAGGCTGTGCTCGCGCGCGATTACGCCGGCCTCAAGCGCGTGCTCGCGGCGCTGCCCCGCCTCGCCGACCCCTCCTCCATCCGCACCGAGGCGGCGTCCTTCGCGGAGGAGGAGAAGGCCGAGGCTATCTCCGCCGTTGTCGACCGCCGCGATGTCCCCAACCGGGAGACGCCGCTCCACCTCGCCGTCCGCCTCGGCGACGCTGCCGCCGTCGAGATGCTAATGGCCGCTGGCGCGGACTATAGCCTCCAGAACGAGCAGGGGTGGAGCGCGCTCCAGGAGGCCATCTGTGCCCGCGAGGAGAACCTCGCCAAGATCATCATCCGCCATTACCAACTGCTCGCCTGGGCCAAGTGGTGCCGCCGGCTGCCGCGAGTGGTCGCCACCATGCGCCGGATGCGGGACTTCTACATGGAGATCACCTTCCACTTCGAGAGCTCCGTGATCCCCTTCATCTCCAGGATCGCCCCCTCCGACACCTACAAGATATGGAAGCGGGGCTCGAACCTGCGGGCCGACATGACGCTGGCCGGATTTGACGGCTTCCGGATTCAGCGCTCCGACCAGAGCATCCTCTTCCTCGGGGACGGATCGGAGGACGGGAAGGTGCCGCCGGGGTCCCTGTGCGTGATCTCTCACAAGGACAAGGTGGTGATGAGCGCTTTGAACGGAGCGGGCACGCCCCCCACGGAGGCGGAGGTCCAGCAAGAAGTCGCTGCGATGTCCCAGACGAACATTTTCCGGCCGGGGATCGACGTGACGCAGGCCGTGCTTCTTCCGCAGCTGACGTGGAGGAGGCAGGAGAGGTCGGAAATGGTCGGGCCGTGGAAAGCGAAGGTGTACGAAATGCATCACGTGATGGTGAGCATGAAGTCCCGGCAGGTGCCGGGAGCCATGACGGACGAGGAGTTCTTCTCGGCATGTGATGACAACGATACCGAGAGCGAAGAGTTCGAGGACGTCTTGACGGAGGAGGAGCGGAAGCAGCTGGAGAGTGCGCTCAAAGTAAAATCCCCGGACATGCTCGACCAAGTCCACTCAGATGCCTATGTTGCTCGCCGTCATAGTTGCAACGAGCCGAGGGAGATGGCCGTCGAGGATGCTTGTAGTAGTAGCAGCAGTAGAAATAGTGAGAATAGACAAGACAGGAGAAGCTGGTTTGGTAACTGGGGAAAGAGGGGCAGCAATCACAACCAAGATGGGCAGAGGAAGGCTGTGCCTCCAAGCGTTATCCTCGTCGATTCTCCACCTGGGCATCAGAGTAGGCCCGAAAGGCGTTCGATAGAAGTCGTGAAAAGGCCTGCAACGAGCAAAGAGAGCGAGTACAGAAAAGGCTTGAGGCCTATTCTGTGGCTTTCTCCTGATTTCCCACTGCAGACGGAAGAGCTATTGCCTCTTCTCGACATTCTAGCGAACAAGGTCAAGGCAATTCGTCGACTGAGGGATCTTCTTACGACGAAGCTCCCTCCTGGAACATTTCCGGTGAAGGTATGGGTTTCTCCTACCACACATTCTTCTCATTCCATGAGTCGCTTGTGCATTATGTGAGGGTAGTCTATGAATGCATGCAGGTTGCAATTCCAGTTGTGCCTACCATCCGTGTCCTGGTTACCTTCAGCAAGTTTGAGGAGCTACAGCCATTGGAAGAGTTCTGGACACCTCCCTCAAGCCCTGAGAGCAAGACCCCAGAAACACAGGCATCATCAAGCTCCTGGATTCAATGGATAAAGGCGCCCTATCGTCAAGCTTATGCCGCCTCACCAGGGCCAGGTAGCCGTGTGGAGGACGTACAAGATCCGTTTGGGATTCCACCTGATTACACTTGGACTACTGCTGAAGCCAGAAGGAAGAAGACGCAGGAGGGTACGAGCAAATCGAAGCAGGTGAAGGGCCGGAATCGGTGAATGGTCGACGATCCATTCCACAAGGTGGCCTGTCCATGCGCTAAGATTTGTTGGAATATTCTTTTGCAAGTCGAACTCTATTTCTTGGGCAGGCAGTGATTTAAAGATGTTGAAAATTTTTAGGTTCATAGTCATGTCATGCTAATGAGGAATTCCCCTCTGTTACTTCTTACTTGTTGCCTCAACTCTGAAGAAGCTGGCTTAATCTCCACCATCGTCACAGAGGCACTGCAAGAATGTCATTCCTTGAAAGTAAACCCACAGGTGGGGCTCTTCTATTTCTCATGGTCGTAGGGTTGGTTATCTTTTACTTTCCATGAAGTTACTAAGATCCAACAACCTAATGTCCAAAAGATTTTTCTCCACTCATCTTCCATATTGAAAGTGAGTACTGACATCAACTGCTTCACAGCTCAAATCTTGATGACCCATTAAAGCTAAAGACAGCAAGATGGAACAGCTAATGTGATCTATCGATCCGAACAATGATACAAGATAACCATGAACCAGGATCTTCAAAATTACTTTGCTCCTTCCTAAACAAAACAGAGAGCTCGTATGTTTGTGCCATTGGACAAATCATTAGTATGCTTATAGAACAGAAACATGATGGTCCAAAGAGTTCCAATGGATACCTGCAGTTCATCACCTTGTAGGAATGTTGAACACGATCGTACAATGCCCAAATCTAAATCTTGTGGCTGCCTCATTGATGTGCATCTTCTCAAGAGTTACAAAATGATTGCAGACTTTTGTTGTAATCCAAGCCATCGTGGAAAGACCTACCAGAGTGGAAATGATAGAGCAACATCACCTGCTCCTTTTATGAGAACAATAGATCTCTTGGAGGCTTTTTGACATAATACATAATAATAACAATAATAATAATTTGAGATCAACTTTTGTAGTTATTAAGATATATAAAAAAGTATATATTTAATTAAGTTTAAAATACTTAAGTATTTATTTATGATTCCTATTAAGATATTTTTAGATTTTTCTTTATTACTCTTCATCCTAATAATATTAATTATCTTATTTGGAGATCTCGTAAGTATATACTTATTTCATTTAAATGATTTTCTCTCATCTTATCCTCTATCAAAATGATATCTAATTATTCATGAATAAAAATATTTTTTATTTTTCCTAATAACTCTACACATTCGTCTTATCTTAACAACATAAATCTTTTGTATATATATTATTTTTTAATTATTCAACAAACTTTTTGACATTATATGTTGCACAGCAAAAATTTGTTTATCTTGTAAGCATTACACCATATATTTACCAGGAAAGAGACACTAACAAAGAATCATAAACTTGGAACTTTCAATGACAAATTCTAACTTTTAATTGTAAATCTTGGTATCTTCGATCACAACAAACAATATATTCCATCTCATGTACGGAGTATCAATTTATATTAGAGTGTATTAGTTAGTGCTTATAGCAAACAATAATATATGATGATTAGTCAGAAAAAATAATACCCTTTGCAGCATACCTCTGTCATAGACAGGATAAATGCGCCTAGAACATTATCCATTTTGTTACATTTCCTGCAGAGAATTACTGAAAGAAGGTTTGTGGCAAGGATTTATTAATGTCTCATAGCAATTCAGTAACAAAATATCTTGCCTATAACAATTCATATAAAATATTCTTTCAAAAAGGATAGGCAAACATATTAACATCCATGACAAGAAAGGTAAGATTTTGGCAGTTTTTGGTGTATCTCTATAGATAGATTGCATCTCCTCATGCATAAATGTTGCAGCACTTGGCAATGAACATTGTCAGAATCTTGTAAGTCTTCCATCTTTACTTCTATGAGTATGATAGCTATATATCATCATGCTTAAAAAACGTTTTGAACAGTTACCACAGTTAATAAGCAAGACCAACGCTTAATCGTCCAAATCATATTGAATTGAGTTTTGCCATTAAAATACATTGACAAAATAAAATCTTAAAACCTTGTGCAAGACCAGATATGCTTGTAAGTTCAAGAAATGAAGAAAAGCACTGAGGCATAAAGAATGCCAATACCCTACTTCTTGATCTGCTTAAAACAAACAAAGAACATGACAGACAGAAAGTGTAAGAAACCAAGAGAACATTGCACATAATATAGCATTATAGTCCATTAAAAATCTTCTTCCCTGGCCTATTAGTTTACTCTCTCAACCAAGAAATCCCTGCAGGTTTCCTGGTTAGCTGTCGTTGATAAAGACATCTTTCTCTTGCATTCAAATCTCAACATCAATTACCTAGAACGAAACAGAAAAATCAGTAGTTTATATATTACCAAGTCCTTAGTCTCCCTATCAAAGATCCTTGTTCAAATTGAACCTCCACCTGAGGACCATATCACCATTTCCAAGCTATAGAAGGTATAAGAAACTGGGAAGAATTAGATGACAAGCAAGTGATTAAACAAAGAGCTTCTTACATAATGCCCATAAGGAAAATATGTTTTTGAAAATTGAGCCAACTAAAGTTTTAAATACTGATCTAATACCAATTTTGATAATTAGTCAGAGCAATGTGAAATAAAACCAAGCAACATACAAACCTGGAACATCCAGTATCGCTGAAAATATAATAAAAATGTAGTATGCCAAGTGGTACTACGTTCTATGGCCCATTACTCGTACCTTGTCAGACCATTAAATCATGATCCATATGTACCAGTCCAATCATATTTAAATTCACAGATTCAACTTTAGCCCAGTATACCTAAATAATATTTATTTAGATCATTTAAAATTCAATGTAAATGAATAATGCATCCCCAAGGCATATTCGTCATGTCAGCAGCTTTAAGTGTATATGTATGTCAAATGATGTCATAGATTAGCCCCTTACACTGGTAGATTAGTCCCAATGAAAAATCTAGAGAAGGTGAATGATCAGAGTTCCACTGGTAGGTTATAATTTATTGTAGAGCATGATAAAGTAAAGAGTTATCGGAGAATTAACAAGATGAGAATTCAAGACCTGAACATTTCATTATGTACTTTTCTCTTTACAAAAAAAATCATGTAATAATTAAAAAATGCACTAGAAAGAGCTTCCTACTATGTTAACATGTTGAATTAAATAAACATATGTTAGCATGGTTGAAAAGATCCATGCAGGCAACCTCATATAATTCGGGTTTACATGTCCAATAAAACAATATAGAGAAGGTGAATGATCAGAATTCCACTGGTAAGTCATAATTCATTGAGGAGCATGATAAAGTAAATTAAAAAGCTGAGAATTCAAGACCTGAACTTTTCATTATGCACTTTTCTCTTTACAAAGAAAAGTCATTTAACCAATTCAAATAAGTTTCTATCTAAGAAGAAAAATGCACTCAAAAGAGTTTCCTGCTTTGTTAACATGTTGAAATTGAAAAAAAAAATATTAGCATAGTTGAAAAGATCCATGCAGGCAACCTCATAAAAATGGGGCATCATGGCTTCTTCTTATTCTTCTTATTGACGTTGTTGGGGATAAAAAAAAGTTAAATTCTATACACATATGAAGAACATGATAAGTCAAAACTTTTTGTCAGCTAATATCCAAAGAGCATCATAGGTTTGCCATCTGCATGTTTTAATTATGAATTCTAGATATGCATGAGAAAGAAACAGCTATATAAGCATACCGATTGAAGAACTTCTAAAATTAAGGGATAGGCTTACATCACCACAACAATTAATATAGACACTAGAGTAGATAATTCCGTGCATATCCTCAAACTTGATAATTAACTAGTCAATTTGCCAGGAAATTAATACGGTAAGAGAAAAGATTCTCCAATATGTAACACAAGATTGAGAAAAAATTACCAGCGAACAATTTGGTCATTCCTTGGAAATTGGTGACACGCTCTCAGAAAGAGCATTTGTGACTTCAAAAATTTATCACCTTCTAAACAATAATTGGCTACATTGTTAACTTCCCCGCAGGTTCATCTCCAATCCCATAATCAACACTCAGTTCCCTTAATGGAGGTATGTTCTCCATGGCGAAGATCATAACATGCGGATATAATACATTATTGTGATCAAATAGCACATATTGCACAAACACATTTGGGCTACAACTATGGCTCAGATAACAAGCTACATTCCTTGATCGTGAAACATCTATTGAGAAGTTCAGGCCTGGCAAGCATGGAAAGTTTGGTGACACATAATTGGGTAAGACATCAGAGATGTCTCCCCATTCCACCCATCTTCCTGGAAACTGGCCAGGATGCACCAAACAGTGGCCTTTTGTGGATAGGATTTCAGTTTGCTGCCTAGTTAGCACAATGCCACTAAATTCACAAACAAATTCCCCAGCCTGAATCAAATCCAATGATCTCACTCCCCACCCTGTCTCTTTTGATCGGAACACCTCCAACTGATGCCTCACACCTTTCTGGCTCACCCGGTTGGGACAATTCGGTGGGCACTGGCACAAGGTGCCACACTCATAAATTAATGGCTTCCCCCTCGATAGAATCCCATGTCCACCATATGCAAATTCTCCACCATTTTTCTGGGCACAGTAGCAGCTGGCTGAGCAATTGGAGATGCATTCACACCCATTTCCTGCATCAGCATTTGCCTTCCCTTGAAAAGCTTCGACAGGAAACACTGGACTAGTGAGATACTCAAAGAGCAATGGTTCTCGGTCATCATCAATATCATTAAACAAAGAAACAGGAAATTTCTCCTTCCCCATCGAGATATCGAGACTCAAGTAACCGGCTGGCCTCATACTCAATGGATTCACTTTTAAATCCTCAGCAAGCTTGAGAATCCCACTGCCCATCTCTTCCTGGCCTTCAATTCTCAAAAGCTTGTACTTGTATATGCCGAACCCTGATTTGCCTACATCCATCCAGCAATTGACAATCTTGTAAAGCCCATCGTAGACATAAATCTTTCCGATGGGGCTGCGATTGGACTTTATACCACGAATGACTCGAATTTCAATACCATACTTCATGCTCCGTTCCAGTGCAAGATTTCCCCCTTCCAGTTTCTGGTCAGTGCAATGCTTAAACATGCTGGGACCGCGGCCACCATGGCCAGTGTAGACCAGCACAAGCCCACTGTCCTCGTCATCCTCGTAGCCACCAGATACAATAATGCTGGTGGCTATCGGCTCGCCGGTAGAGCTCCGGCTAGCTGGAACATAGTCAATCCCAGCCTGGCTCTGGCCATGCAAGCCGAGCACGCATAGCTCCATGCGAAAGAAGAAGACATCGCCGATGGCGATCCCGGGGATCGCGCCGATGATCCTCCTGTCTCGGTTAAGCCAGAGGTCGCGGTCGCCCATCAGGGTGGCGGCCTTGAGGTCGGCGCGGCTCCTCTTGCCCCAGATCGCCTCGAAGGCGTCGCCTTTGTTCTCGTCCCGGAGGAGGAGGGAGCGAAGAGAGTCGAACGTGATGCGGGTCCGGCGGACAACGTCGCGGAAGTAGAGCCGGTCGCGGAGGCCGAGGGTGGAGGCGCGGACCATATCCGCCGACCGGATCTTCCGCTTCTTGCGGGCGACGACGGCGGAAGAGTTGGCGGCCCGCGTCGGCGCGAGCGTGGGGGCGGTGACGAGGGAGAGGTGGTGGTGGTCATCGCCGGAGGCGGCGGCGGCGGCAAAGAGGCGGGCGAGGCGGAGGTACTCGGCGAAGAGGGCCGCTCTCTCATCGTCGACGGCGTCGTGGTTGGGGCTAGGGCTCGGACCGGATGTGGGGTGAAGGGGGTCGAGTATACCGATCGGGCCAGGCAAAGCCGGGTGGTGATCGGGCGGCTCGGGTTTGGGCTCGACCTTGGGGAACGGCGCGAGGTTGAGGTTGAGGTTGAGGTCCGGGAACGGGGCGGGAGGCGGCGACGAGGGGGTCATCGCAGGAATGCAGCAAATCTCAGGGACCTCAACTTAATTTCGTCGAACAGGAGTGGGGAGGAGGAGAAGGAGCAGACAAGTGGACGGCCATGGCGAGGGGCAAAACGGGAAGAAAGTGCAGGGCGAAGGACAAATGGCGAAGGGAAGGTTTTTACGTAATTTCGGTCATGATCGACGTCCGACGAGTGTGGGACGGCACTCGTGCGGCCTTCGAATATCTGTCTCTGACCAACCAGCGAACACAATAACTCGAAACGTGTCTTACGCCATCGCCTTATCCTTGTGGATCCCGCAGCTTTCTCGTCGAGTGGGGGACCCGCCACAGCTTTCTTCTGAAACGTGGCATCCTCAGGCTCTCCGGCGAGCGCGAGCGCCAGATTGACCGGAGTCGTGCTCATACATGCTCACTGGTGCTGACGGGGTCACCACTTAAGTTACAACGATTTACGACTGCCGGACCCCACGCGAAATGCGGGAGAGCCGCCCTTCCATTGGTTCGGACATGTAGGCCACGTGCTTCTCGGAACAACGACTTCAGTCATGACATGGACCATGAGCATATAAATCAGCTGATGAAATGGATAGGTTATATCTCGATGCTCAAGTCAAATCACGTATTTGTTTCTGTAGAATGCAGCAAAATACTATGTTGTATCACATAACAAACTTGATTGTGTGACAATATACAGAAGCGGATGCAGACATTGTCACCTTATCCATTCACATACTATGGGATATGCCAATGCATTATCCATTTATATTTGATCCAAATTAGTCAGCTAACATTTATTAGTGCGCTTCACTTCCTAATGCATGCATTAACTAATCCACTACATCAATAGATGTTGTCTATGAAATGTTTCCTTGGAAGAGTAGTGCATGTAAGTTGTTCGTTTTATCATACATTTACTTAATCGTATTAACTTTATATTAATCGATGTCATAACCTCTCCGTCTTTTCGTGAAGATGTAACTTGTAAACACTTTGATTGTTGAATTAAGATTTTGATATTAAATCTTATCTTTATCATTTTGAAAATAAAAATCTTCCATATTACCCTTCACTTTTAAGCCTAATAGTAAAAAGGATTGGTTAGATCAAAATGTTGGGGTTCTTTTAACATATCAAATATGGATCAAATAATTGTTTTATAGAATCAAAACCGAATAGATCCAAAATAAGGGATTAAGAATGTTTCCATAAAACTTATCAAATCCATTATAATATGCATGAAATCCTACAACAATTAAGAAACAGATTAATACGGAAGCGTACCTGATGAATCTATTAGAATATTTTCTGAATAAATCAGTGATTTGGTCTTCCAATTGCAGAGTACCTTTTGAACTTTAGATTTTTCCTTGACGAGTGAAGAGAAACTTCATTCGATACTGCAACCGGGGACCATAACCTTATTTATAGTCATAACTGATGAATCTACAATTATGATTGTATTCATAATTGATGAATCTGCAATTATGCCTCAAGAGTTTCATATTCCTAACTTATCTCGTCATTAAGTTAGGAACATGATGGTATCCACACAATTAATTTTCATAACAATTATGTCCCTTAGCTAAATAATTTTACTTTAATTAGATCACTTTAATTTTGGCTAATGAAAATAATGGCTTAACACATTTAATTATATATGTATGACTCTTAATATTCTAACAATCTCCCACTGAGTCACATATGTATCCTTATAAATGTGATATTCTTTATGAGCTCAAAATTATTGCCATTATTAAATAGGACATACAAAACAATCTCGTCCATTGATTATATTAATATAGGACCAAAGCGGTCTTCGCTATATCAATCATAGCAAAACCCATCAATGATCACTAATATTAATATAATCAAATGACATAGATCAATTATGAAATGTGTAGCATGAAAATTACATGAATGTGATCTGTACATGTCAATTTTCAACTGGTCCAACTTTATCTTTATGAGATCATTAATAACTTTAATAGCCATAATGTACAAAGTATAATAAACTGAAGCTTTATTTCTGATCAGAAAATATCTGTACAAATACAGAATCTGGCATAGAACATATAACAAACATATGACAGGCTCCCACTAAACTGAAGTTTCCTCGAATTCTGATATACCCATATGAGCAGTATGCTCATGAAAGACCTTGGGCGGTAAACCTTTTGTGAGAGGATCTGCCAACATAAAGTTTGTTCCAAGTGTTCTATAGAAATTTGTTTACTTTGTACCCTTTCTTTCACAACTAGGAACTTGATGTCAATGTGCTTTGACTTAGTCGAGCTCCTATTGTTGTTGGAGTATAAAACAGCTGATTTGTTATCACAGTATATCTTTAGTGGTCTTTCAATCCCTTGAACTATTTACAGCCCTGTGACAAAATTCCTCAGCCAAATTCTATGATTAGACGTCTCAAAACATGCTACAAATTCCGCTGCCATAGTGGAAGAAGCAATAAGAGATTGCTTGGCACTACGCCAAGAAATCGCCCCACCAGCCAACATATAAATGTTGAATCTCGGATTTTGATGATGAAACTAATTGATTGTGTTTAAATGTTTGACTACATTTTGAGTGATATAGGTCTACTCGATCAGAATTAGACAATTAATGCAGGAGGAATTGACGTTGCGTCGGAGGAGATCACGTTAGGATATTGGATGGCAGAAGGCTTCGGGCGTCGGGCATCGGGCCAAGGAGAGCGAAATTGCGCCAAGGATATCGGGGTTGCGGAGGTCAACCGCCGATTGGGCAACAAGCCGCAAGAGAGGACAATGCACCGAAGAATCGGATGAAGCGCCAACCAATGACGTGCCGGGCAACAGAATGTCAATTTGCGTTATAATAATTGTCTAGATCGGAGTAGAGTGTTTGCTTGTGTGTGCAGGATTAACTACGATAACGACAAAGACATAAAGCAAGGATACCGGAGTCGAGCTCGATGGACGTTTAAGAGACCGAAGAATCATCAGAGATGCTGCCGGAACCATCCGAGAAGAAATCGGGAACGTGTCGGAAGTTCGCCGAAGAAATCATCGGAGGCTCGCGGAGATCACCGAGAAGGCTCGGCTACTCGTTAAAGTCATCACAAGATCGGGAGCTTGATGGGAGTCCGTCGGAAGAAGTTCGTCGGAAAGCTCGCCGAAACAAGACTCGACGTTCGCGGTTGAAAGCTTGCTTAGGATGTGTTTTTGTTATGTAGTTCACTTGTAATTAGGATTAGGATTAAGAGATAATCCTATATCCTGGTTAGGGGCCAACTGGGCCCAAAGTCAGAGTTGGTTTAGGCTAAAAATTAAGCTAAACCAGCGAACTAGAGAGCCAAGATTGAAGCCCAACTAGTGGCTGAAAACACTGTAGTTGGGCTGAAAACACTGTAGGCGGTGGCACCGCCTAGCTGGGCGGTGACACCTCCTTGGCTGGGCGGTTGCACCGTCCAGCACCCGAGCGCTGGGCGGTGGAACCTCCAGCACCGGGAACCCTAAGAGAATTCAAATTTTGGAGCCCAAAATTTGAATCCTCTTGAGGCCTATAAATACCCCTCAAATCTCAGCTGAGGTTACAACTTTTTGAGCAGCAAGTGTTTGAGAGAAAGGCATTAGAAAAGTCCTAGCTAATCTTGTTTTCATTTTGCTAGTGTTCACCTCCTTCATTCTTGTTAAAAATTTGTAAGAGAGTGAACCGCTTGTAAAGAGTTGTAAGAGGGGTATTTACCCTTCCCTTTCAAGAAATTTGCTAGTGGAAGGTGGGAGCCTCATCGAAGAGGGGCCTCGCAAGTGGATGTAGGTCATTTGACCGAACCACTCTAAATCGGCGTAATCTCTGGTTTGCATTTCATTATTGTCATTTACATTACTGCAAATCTTCTTACTGCTTTAGTTCCTTATTACTCTTGCTGCGCAACTTTAAGAATACGCTTTCAAGTTAAACTTTTCAAGTTCCGTTCTTATCGTACGAAAAATTTGATTAAAATCGAAGTTTTAATCCGCTGCACTAATTCACCCCCCCCTCTTAGTGCCGCTTCGATCCTAACAATTGGTATCAGAGCCACGTTTTTCTACCTTGGTCTAACACCCAAATAGAAATGGCTCTTTACGGCTTTCAAGAGGGTCACTCTCTCATTTGTCCTCCCTTTTTCAATGGGACGGACTACACTTATTGGAAAAATCGAATGAGAGTTTTCTTACTTTCTTTGGATTTGAATTTATGGCACATAGTCGAAAATGGATTTGAAATTTCTTCTCTTCCAATGAACCATTGGAATGATTTGGAGAAGAAGATGTTTTCTCTAAATGCAAAGGCTATGAATGCCTTATATTGTGCACTTGACAAAAATGAATTTAATCGCATTTCGATGTGTGACTCGGCTTTTGATATTTGGAGAACTCTAGAGGTCACTCATGAAGGCACTAGCCGAGTGAAAGAGTCCAAAATCAATATTCTTGTGCATTCTTACGAACTTTTCCGGATAAAACCAAGTGAGTCCATCGGAGACATGTACACCCGGTTCACGGATGTCATCAATGGACTCAAAGCTCTTGGTAAAAGTTTTTCTAATTTTGAACTAGTCACTAAAATCTTAAGATCCCTTCCAAAAAGTTGGGATCCAAAAGTTACGGCCATTCAAGGGGCCAAGGACCTTAAAACATTCCCTCTCGAAGAACTTATTGGGTCTCTAATGACCTACGAAATGAACAATGTGACAAAAAAGAAACTCGAGAACAACCTTCCAAATGATAGGAAGGATTTGGGACATAGAACACATGAAGACCACTCGAGCATAAGCTCAAGTGATGGTGAACTTAAACTACAAATGAAATAAAAATTAAAAACAAAAAAGAATGGAACTACTTGCTTTGAACGCAAGAAGAACAAAAGTTGGGATGAATTGAGCTCTTCCGAAGACGAGGAGAAAATCAAGAAAGGCGAGGTGGCAAACTATGCCTCACCCTCTTACAACAATGAGGTAATCAAAATCCCACTAATTTATTTAGAAATTACATAATACTTTCTTGAGTTATTTTTAATTTAGTTTAGGATTAATTTTCTTGAAAATTGCATGTGTTATGTTAATGCAGTAAAATGTTAAATATAAATCTAATGCTTATACACCTAGTAAGATTAATCTTATATATGTGCTTGAGAAGCAAGAATTTGTATTTTGACGATTTCCATATTGATTTTCAATGACGATGCATGACTTTTGAATGGAAGGCTTGATGATTTTTTATGAACCTTATCTTTGGTTTTCAAACATGATGTATAGTTTTGACATAAGAACAAAAATTTGAAGCATGCTAATATAAAGTCAATCATATAAAGTAAAACTAAAGAAATTTTAAATATCTATAAGAATCATTCAAAATTATGTTCAATAAAACCTTACTTGATGTTGTAATAAAACCATTGAAAGTTTTGATGCTATGATTTGATGATTTTATGCATGAAATTGTAAAGTTATATACATGATGATTTTTATGATTTATTGGTCTTGATGGTTTTTATGATAAAATTCATTTTTCGATCCTAAATGTTGATGCACATTTTTATCTAGCATAAATGACATGAATTTAAATAACTAAAAAGAAAAAAGCATTATTCTTGAAAATTATTTTTCTCTATCTTGTTGATTTATATGAATCCCTTGAAAATAATTTTGGTTTGATGATTTGAATTAGAAATGAGTTATATCAAAATCATGATATTGATTTGATAAAATTGAATGAGTTGAAAACAAATGATGATTTTTCTCTTGAATACAACTTGTAATATTTTTACATATATATTTTCATCTTGATTTCTCGATATTCGATACATGAAATTTTTCCATGAATCAAAATTCTTTCATGAAGTGATTCTTCTTGGTATTCACTAAAAATGATACATTCAAATTAACCTACTCTACTTGACATCTTGATAATTTATGACTTGAATATCATGTACAATATGCTCATAATGATGATTGAGTTATGTATGAAAAATGGAAGATATAGTTTTTAAATTTTGCATGTTCGAATTTGAAAATATTTGATATGCATGAAAATATTAAACATTTTGAAACCATGTTTTAGTGTTATGCTTAATGATCATGCTTAATAAATTTCGAAATTATGGATGATGAATCTTTTACGATTTATGGATCATTGATTTTTACCATAATGAAAGTACCTTATTGATTTTTGTTGTAATAAATCTTACTCTTTCGGTTTTAAACATGATAAATGTTTTTATTTGGTATAAATGAAACAAAATCATATGTTTTGAAATAATCGAAAAGAGGATAACATTCTTGAAAATTATTTTGCTCAATCTTATTGATTTTGATGAATCCATTTGTATCATCTTTGTGAATCTCTTGGATTTTGATAATGATTTTGATGATTTAAATTTGAATAATTTTTTATTGAAATCATGATCTTGATCTCTTGAAATTCATAACATGAAATCCTTTATGAATCAACATTTTCTTTTCTATTTAAAAGGAGATTTGTCGAAATGTTTCTTAGTCTTTTAGTATTCATAATCTTGACAATTATGTTTTGAAACTTTATGTAAACCAAGAATGTTCATCATGATTCTCTCTTTGAATATTTAAAGAGGAGAATTTTCTAGATGGTTCATGATTTTGATGATTGAATATTTGATATGCATGAATTGAAATCTTGCTCTCCTACCACTCTTTTTGCTATTCACCAAAAGGAAGACTAATTCTAATAAACCATGATATGCTATATGAATTTTATTGTATTCATGAAGTAAGATCTCATCACTAATTTTTGTTTATATTCCTTCATGTGATGATATGAATGTATGAAACACTTATGATATGACTTTTTATACAATTCCATGTATTCGTGAAATATTAATCTCATCACCCAATTAATTCCTCTTGATACTCCTAATGTGATGAAGTGAAATTATGCATGAAATACAAATGGGGATAAGTTTTTGGTAGGATATAATTTGACAAATTGATACCATCATGATATGAAACATTTATGATTTGTAATGATATATGCAATACTTGTGCTTTCTAATTATGATGTGATGTATTACATATGATGTAAATCATGATTTAAAATACTATGAGTTGTTGCTAAAATGATGTATTATAAATATTGATTTAATGTTTTGTATCATGAATACTCTAAATGATGAATATTTGGTATCATGATCAAAATGTTGACAAATAGTTAAAAATTTTAGTATCATGTGTGATATCCTTATAATGTTGATCGATTTATTCAATATCATGCATGAATGAATATAAGGTTTTTGAAAATGTGCATATTCTAATTTGAAAATATGATGATGCACAATTAAGATTGATACTTACCTTTGTCATAATTGATGTATTGGGTCTTCCCTTCTTTTTTACAATGACAAAGGGGGAGATAGCTTGCTTGCGCAAGTCAAGAAGATGCAAAAAACTTGATTGCTTGCTTGCCTATCTTAAGTAGCAAAGATTTCTAACTTGCTTATTTCAAGAAGCAAAAGTTGTCTTCTTGAACATCATTATCTTGCCCATCTCAAGAAGCAAGACTTGCAACCTGCACATTGCAATAGGAAGTAAGAATCGATAGCTTACACACTTCAACAAGAAAGCTATCTTGTATTTGCTTTTGAAATTTTTACTAGCTTGTATGTTACAAAACTTGCTCACTTTTTCAAATACTTTGCTAGCTTGAACTTTGTAAAGGAAGCAAAAATAACACTTCTCAAAAGAGAAGAAAAATTTACTGTCTTGAACATCTTTAATATGCTAGCTAGCATGATGTACAATTTGCTATTTTGAATATTACAAAGAAATACTATCATGCACATTGCAAAGAAAAGCAAAGTGCAATCGTGCACAAGAAGCAAGTGTTGAATTGCCATGATTGAACTTAAGAATCTTGCTATACTTTTGTGCTTATATGTTATGATGAAAATCTAGCTTTATGTTGTAAAAACTTGCATATCTTTTAAAATAGCTAGAGCTACTTCTCCTTTTTGTTGATAACATAGGGGGAGAAGTATATTGATGACTTCATGCATTGAATTAAATATTTTATATATTTGCATGATAGTTTAAATATTTTTCATAACATGTGATGAATGTTACTTGGATTTGGGATAATCCAAGTGTTCTATCAATGGCATATTGATAGGGGGAGTTTAGTTAAACTCCGGGGAGTTAAGGTTAACTCCGTTAGTCATCAATTAGTTGTCATCATCAAAAAGGGGGAGATTGTTGAATCTCGGATTTTGATGATGAAACTAATTGATTGTGTTTAAATGTTTGACTACATTTTGAGTGATATAGGTCTACTCGATCAGAATTAGACAATTAACACAGGAGGAATTGACGTTGCGTCGGAGGAGATCACGTTAGGATATTGGATGGCAGAAGGCTTCGGGCGTCGGGCATCGGGCCAAGGAGAGCGAAATTGCGCCAAGGATATCGGGGTTGCGGAGGTCAACCGCCGATTGGGCAACAAGCCGCAAGAGAGGACGATGCACCGAAGAATCGGATGAAGCGCCAACCAATGACGTGCCGGGCAACAGAATGTCAATTTGCGTTATAATAATTGTCTAGATCGGAGTAGAGTGTTTGCTTGTGTGTGCAGGATTAACTACGATAACGACAAAGACATAAAGCAAGGATACCAGAGTCGAGCTCGATGGACGTTTAAGAGACCGAAGAATCATCGGAGATGCTGCCGGAACCATCCGAGAAGAAATCGGGAACGTGTCGGAAGTTCGCCGAAGAAATCGTCGGAGGCTCGCGGAGATCACCGAGAAGGCTCGGCTACTCGTTAAAGTCATCACAAGATCGGGAGCTTGATGGGAGTCCGTCGGAAGAAGTTCGTCGGAAAGCTCGCCGAAACAAGACTCGACGTTCGCGGTTGAAAGCTTGCTTAGGATATGTTTTTGTTATGTAGTTCACTTGTAATTAGGATTAGGATTAAGAGATAATCCTATATCCTGGTTAAGGGCCAACTGGGCCCAAAGTCAGAGTTGGTTTAGGCTAAAAATTAAGCTAAACCAGCGAACTAGAGAGCCAAGATTGAAGCCCAACTAGTGGCTGAAAACACTATAGTTGGGCTGAAAACACTGTAGGCGGTGGCACCGCCTAGCTAGGCGGTGACACCTCCTTGGCTGGGCGGTTGCACCGTCCAGCACCCGAGCGCTGGGCGGTGGCACCGCCTGGCTGGGCGGTGGAACCTCCAGCACCGGGAACCCTAAGAGAATTCAAATTTTGGAGCCCAAAATTTGAATCCTCTTGAGGCCTATAAATACCCCTCAAATCTCAGCTGAGGTTACAACTTTTTGAGCAGCAAGTGTTTGAGAGAAAGGCATTAGAAAAGTCCTAGCTAATCTTGTTTTCATTTTGCTAGTGTTCACCTCCTTCATTCTTGCTAAAAATTTGTAAGAGAGTGAACCGCTTGTAAAGAGTTGTAAGAGGGGTATTTACCCTTCCCTTTCAAGAAATTTGCTAGTGGAAGGTGGGAGCCTCATCGAAGAGGGGCCTCGCAAGTGGATGTAGGTCATTTGACCGAACCACTCTAAATCGGCGTAATCTCTGGTTTGCATTTCATTATTGTCATTTACATTACTGCAAATCTTCTTACTGCTTTAGTTCCTTATTATTCTTGCTGCGCAACTTTAAGAATACGCTTTCAAGTTAAACTTTTCAAGTTCCGTTCTTATCGTACGAAAAATTTGATTAAAATCGAAGTTTTAATCCGCTGCACTAATTCACCCCCCCCTCTTAGTGCCGCTTCGATCCTAACAATAAATGTAGCCTGAAGTGGATTTCCTACTGTCTTGGCATCCAGCAAAATCGGAGTCAGAATACCCAATGATCTCCAAATGGTCTGATCTCCTATATGTGAGCATATGATGTTTTGTCCTCTTTAAATATCTCATGACTCTTTTAGCTGCCTTCCAGTGATCCATTCCAGGATTGCTTAAGTATCTGCCTAACACTCCAACAATGTACGCTATATCCGGACGCGTACAAACTTGTGCATACATTAGACTCCCTACAGCTGATGCATAGGGAATCTTCTGCATTTCTTGAGTTTCCAGATTTCCTTTAGGGCACTGATTGAGACTGAACTTGTCTCCCTTTGCGACAGGGGTGTCTCCTGATTTACAATCATGCATGCTAAACCTTTTGAGTACTTTATCGATATAGCTCCTTTGTGATAATCCTAGAATACCCCGGGATCTATCTCGGTGTATTTGGATTCCTAATACAAAAGAGGCGTCACCAAGATCTTTCATCTCAAAATTTCTAGATAGAAATCTCTTGGTTTCGTGCAATAAGCCTATATCATTTGTGGCAAGCAGAATATCATCGATATATAATATCAAGAAAATGAATTTGCTCCCACTGAATTTGTGATACACGCAATCATCAACAGCGTTCATCTCAAAACCAAATGAGATAATTACTTGATGAAATTTGTGATACCACCGACGGGATGCCTGTTTTAGTCCATAGATGGATTTTATCAATTTACAAACCATTTTCTTTGGGTCTCCTGACACAAAGTATTCTGGTTGCACCATATAAATTATTTCATCAATGTTTCCATTGAGAAATGCTGTTTTAACATCCATCTGATGAAGCTCTAAATCAAAATGTGCAGCTAGAGCCATAATTGTCCTAAAAGAGTCCTTCGTTGAAACCGGAGAGAAGGTATCTTTAAAGTCAATCCCTTCCTTTTGAGTATAGCCCTTTGCCACAAGACGTGCTTTATACCTCTCCACATTACCTTTAGAATCCCTTTTGGTTTTAAAAATCCATTTACAACCAATGGGTTTCACACCTTCTGGTAATGGGACAAGTTCCCAAACTTTATTGTCTTGCATGGACTTATACTCTTGATTCATTGCTTCAATCCACTTATCCGAATTAGAATCCTCAATGGCTTGACGGAAGTTGATTGGATCATCTTCCATTATACCACTACTTTCTTCATGTTCCTGGAGAAATACCATATAATCATCTGAAATGGCACTCCTCCTTTCCCTAGTGGATCGTTGCAAAGGTGCTGGCTCTTGCGGCACAGATTCTTGAGGATGTTGAGTTTGTTCCTCATGAATAATTTCTTCATACTGCATAGGAGTTGAAATGACTATATCTTTTTGAGGTATAGATTTTGCCTTATTAGTAGCAACTATATGAATCGGATCAGACTGAACCAATTCTTCCTCAAAGGTAAAGTCTTTAATCTTATTTCTCCTCCCAAACTCAATATCCTCAAAGAATGTAGCAATACCCGTCTCAAAAATATTTCTTGATTTGGGATCATAAAATTTATACCCCTTAGATCGCTCAGAATAACCAATAAACTAACTGCTCATTGTTCGGGGTTCCAATTTATTTTCATTAGGCCTGTAAGGCCTTGCCTCAGCTGGACAACCCCATACACGAAAGTGTCTTAAACTAGGCTTTCTCCTAGTCCAAAGTTCATAAGGAGTTTTTGCAGTTGCTTTAGTTGGTACTCTATTAAGAATGTAAGCTGTAGTTTTTATTGCTTCTCCCCAGAGTGACTCTGGCAAAGTAGATTGAGAAATCATACTTCTTACCATGTCCTTAAGTGTGCGATTTCGTCTTTCAGCTACACCATTCATGCTAGGTGACCCAGGCATTGTGTACTGAGGGACAATTCCACACTCCTCTAGGTATAAAGCAAATGGTCCTGGACGTTGTTCACCTGAGCCGTCATTTCTGCCGTAATATTCCCCTCCACGGTCAGATCTGATGCTTTTTATCCTTTTGCTGAGTTGATTTTCAACTTCAGCTTTAAATGCTTTGAACACATCCAAAGACTGAGATTTTTCATGTATTAGATACAGGTATCCATATCTAGAGTAATCGTCTATGAATGATATGAAGTATTGTTGACCATTCCATGAAGGTGTAGGAAATGGTCCACAAATATCTGTATGTATCAATTCTAAGACGTCCGTAGCTCTATATGCACCTGATCTCTTAGGTTTGGTTTGTTTACCTTTAATGCATTCAACACAAACATCTAGACCTGATAAGTCAATGGGATCAAGAATCCCATCTGACACAAGTCTTTCAACTCTATTTCTAGAGATATGACCCAAACGTTTATGCCATAATATACCAGAATTTTCAATTTTACATTTAGTACATCGCAATTCCGCATTCAAGGTTTCATGATAGGATGCTATAGTATCAAGTAAATATAGATTGTCATAAGTCATAAGTGAACCAATTCCAATCATATTTGAATTTAAAGACAAAGTAAACTGATTGTTTCCAAATGAACAAGAATAACCAGATTTGTCCAAATAAGAAACAGAAATTAAGTTCCGTCTAACCAACGGTATAACAAAAGTGTCTTTCAAATTCAAATAATATCCAGTACACAATAACAATCTAAATGTGCCTATAGCTTCCACATCTATCGATTTTCCGTCCCCCACATAAATGCTTCTCTCAGCATTATTGGGCTTTCGGTAGCTTAGGCAACCTTGCATTGATACACTGATGTTAGTTGTTGCACCGGAGTCTAACCACCAAGTGTTTCTACGTACTGAAGTTAAATTAACTTCTGAACAAACCAAAGTAAGGAATGTTCCCTTTTTAGCATGCCAAGCATGATATTTATCACAGTCCTTCTTTAAATGCCCAGATTTCTTGCAGAAGAAACAAGTATCATCCTTATTTTGTTTCTTCTGTACTGGGTCCTTATCAGTCTCATTCTTTCCATATTTGTATTTTCTTTTCTTGCCCTTAAAGTTGGTTTCGTTTAAAACCAGTACTGAATTAAGGTTAGCAGATATTTTTATAAGAGAACCTAAATAAGAGAACAACAGATAACCAGAAATTATGCTCATATTTATTACCATAAACTTAAGTAAATTCAAACAATGATTTAACCCATCTCAAGATACCAAGTGCAACATTAATATCTTGTCTTTGGACTTCAATATTAATTGCTAGTGGTAGTCTTGTTGTAATGATCAAATACTGATAATAAGGCATGTCAAATGAAAAACCCATCTTTGGATTGATTTATCATTTACATGTATAACTTTATAATTATCACGTATTTACCATTACAAGTATGTATAAAATCCTGCCAGTCATTAACCTTCCTTTAGGCCGGATAATTACCGCATGGATGTAAATACACACTACATTTAATATTTTCATGAGAAATGTTATATATGAGAGGTCACTTTGGCGACTTCATATATTAAATTACTCAATCTAATATTAAACAATCACTAATTGAATTTGGATAGTATTAGTGAAATTGGTTTGACATTTGTTGACTAAAATATATTTTACATTCAATTTATGTCAACAAACAATTTTATACAATCAATATTATGTTTAAACCAACATAATATTACAACAATATCTAATTAATTAAATTCATATTAATTAGATAAAATCCAAAAAGAATTTAAGAAATTTATGCCTTATAGTGCAAAAAATAAATTTTTGCATATTGATGAATAGGAAAAGACACGAAGTGGAAAAAATAATCCAAAATTAAACTGATATTACATCAGAAAAAGGCACTGAATGGAATGTGAAGCATGCTGTAGCATGATTACATAAATCCATAATCTTTTCCAATGATAATAGAACCAAATCACTTCAAAATAGCATGATTACATAAAACTATCATCTTTCCGAACGATGATAGAACCAAATTACTTTAAAATATTGATGAAAACATCATTAAAATTCATGAGAAAAAAAACTTAAATGTTCATCAATCATTGTAGGATGGCTCTGATACCACTTGTTGGGGTTCTTTTAACATATCAAATATGGATCAAATAATTATTTTATAGAATCAAAACCGAATAGATCCAAAATAAGGGATTAAGAATGTTTCCATAAAACTTATCAAATCCATTATAATATGCATGAAATCCTACAACAATTAAGAAACAGATTAATACGGAAGCGTACCTGATGAATCTATTAGAATATTTTCTGAATAAATCAGTGATTTGATCATCCAATTGCAGAGTACCTTTTGAACTTTAGATTTTTCCTTGACGAGTGAAGAGAAACTTCATTCGATACTGCAACCGGGGACCATAACCTTATTTATAGTCATAACTGATGAATCTACAATTATGATTGTATTCATAATTGATGAATCTGCAATTATGCCTCAAGAGTTTCATATTCCTAACTTATCTCGTCATTAAGTTAAGAACATGATGGTATCCACATAATTAATTTTCATAACAATTATGTCCCTTAGCCAAATAATTTTACTTTAATTAGATCATTTTAATTTTGGCTAATGAAAATAATGACTTAACACATTTAATTATACATGTATGACTCTTAATATTCTATCACAAAATCCTCTGCTCGATTGGATTAGGTGCTGATTTCATATGCGAGTCTACAAATGGTGCAGTCTATGGTCGTCAGCCATAAAATTGGCTGACCATTTATCTTAATGGCCAAAGGCATTGATGCAACTTGGGCTTAAAATTACAATTTAGATTTTGGTTTGAGATTATGATCATTCCCGTTTAATGAGTGAATTAAACAATCAATCGATTTGAGTAAGACAAATTTTACTTTATATTTCAGAATAATAATAGGAACAATAATTTGGGGCCGAATTGAACCTGGTTATAACAATAAGACATGCTGATCCCGAGGCAGGACTAGATTCTAAATTCTGATGAACCTATGAACCCAATGGGTCATTTTAAATGGGCCGGATTTTGGTTAGACCGGACCGGTCTGTGAGTTTGGATCAAGACGGAGGAAGCTCAATCAAGCAACATTATGAACGACATAAATAACTACCTTACAGGCAGCAAAATCATGGCAAGAAAGATCAAACGTTTCAGTCAACAATATATATATATATATATATATATATATATATATATATATATATATATATATATATATATATATATATATATATATATATATATATATATATATATATATATATATATATATATATATATATATATATATATATATATATATATATATATATATATATATATATATATATATATATATATATATATATATATATATATATATATATATATATATGAGTATTTGATTTTAAATATTTTTTATGAGTTTGTATAGCCTTTATAAACTCAACTAATTTATTTAGTAAATTATGTTTTAACTTTCTTTTATTATTATCTACTCCTCTAGTATTTTAATTGTTTGTAAATACATAAACTAGTAAGCTTATTTTATTTTTACTTATCCTTTATTTGTATTATAATAAAATTTAAATGAGTTAAATTAAGAAAGAATTATACTTGAAGAGCTCACTATGTCTAATATTTTTGATATTTGTAGCCTTCTCAGTCATAATGAGGATATATTTTAGAGTTCCTCGAATGATGTAATATTAAGTTGTAGTTAATTTTTTTATTAAGGTGTCAACCAATGACTTATTAATAAATTTTAATATAAATATTATATTTTATAATAAAATCTAAATATTATTAGTAATTATCAAAAAGCTAAACCTATCTTTTTCTAATTATTTATTTTAATTATTTGTTATATAAAATTTTTAGTAGTTAAGTTTGTGATCTTTCCAACAAGTGTAGATAAGGTCTAACATACTTAAATGTAAATCACATATGTTGAAGTCATTTATAATAATTTAATTAAAAAAATATATAGACACTAGAAGCATAATAATATAATAAAAATTACCATAATAATAATAAAAATAATATAATATTAATATTTAAATTTTTTTAATAAATGTTGAACTACTAATATTTTCTCTATTTCACCTTTGGGTGAAATATTGATATATATATTATTCATACAAGATTCTACAATTATAAAAGACTAATATCATTCTTGTGAAATAGTATTGTTATATTTAGGTATACAACCCTAAATTATAAGGATATCCAAAATAGTATCATACTACTATATCATATAATTATTTGAAGTATATATTTTTTTAGGATTATCTAAATCTCTTAATTATGTGTGTCATTATGAATATTATTTTTATTAATATCATTTAAGATTAATTCTATAATATAATTATATAAATTTATTAGTCCAAGCTACTTTGGTGGTTATAAGGCTAATATAATAATATAAAATATATTTTAAATATCCTATAAATATTAAAATATATATTATAATTTACACCCAATAAGCTTATTATCTTAGGCCACTTTGGCATCTACAAATCAAATAAAACTTATGAATATAAATTATAAATAATATTTATTTTTTAAATATAATTTATAAAAATAGTTCAATAATAATAAGATAATAATCATAATAATTATTAAGAATTAATCACCATAAAAGAAAACTTATATGATGACTATAATCATGATAAAATAAAATTCATACCTTTATGTGAAAATAAAATATTCTTTTATATTTTTAATATGCATATAAATAACTACAAAATAGCCAAAAGTAATAATTGAAATTTAAGTACCACAAGCAAATAAAAAAAAAATCAATATTTCATGTGAGAAAAACTATAAAAGTAATTCATAATTTATATTTTTTTAAAATTCTATATGGGACCCCAAATTAGACCAATTAACTCTATTTAATTAGGCTATTCAAATTAGGTTTATAAATTTGGGATAAACATCAATTCAATTAGGTCAATTAAAATTAGAGTTGACTAAGATCAAAATTAAGGTTCAATCAAATGAATATTGACTGAGGTCAAAATCAATAAAAAAACTTAAATTCTGATTAAATTAGGTTTAAATTAGGCTATGGTCAAAATAAAATCAAACTATTGTCGAAATCAAATTCAATCAACAATTGAGAATTGACCAAAATTGATGCTAAAATTGAGGCTTTATCAAAATTAAAATTTTGATAAAGTATTTGATTTTAAAATAGGTTTTGATATCAACTATAAGCATAAAAAAATAGTTATGCAATTATACAGAATATATTTAATGTTAGAATTTGAAATTAAATAACAATAGGTTAAATCTATGATATATACTTTTCATTGTCATTGATATCGATCTGCAAGGAGAACTAGACTCGACTTCTCATCTCTTCCTATTCTTCTTAGGATTATTATAAGCGATAGAATAAAAACTAAGGAGAAATGATAGTTGATTTGTGATCTCTCTTCTATATATAGTTCCTAGGAAGCCCTATCTATTTATAAGCGAGAGTAGAGATTCGATAAATAATTAGGATAGTTCCTTCTATTAATATCATCCAAATAAAGAATCCTATCAAAATTAAAATTTTTTTTTCTACCGATCGATAACCCAAATTAAAATCTAATCAAAATTATAATGTATCTTATATAATTAAATAAGATGATATAATCTGACGTCAAGATGAGTTTAGGTTTTAGAGGGTGGACTTAGCAGGAGTGCTCTTGCTTAGGGATCCTAGTGAAGGTGTTGCTAAGACATGATGATGTGATAGTAGTAGGGTGGTGGAGAGAAGTCTTTAGTGAAGATAGGGTGTCATAATTGCAATCTAGCTTATTGAGATAGGAGTTTAAATCTTTAATTTGTTGTGGAAAGAGGGAGGGTTCTCTTATAAAGTAAGGTGATAGTGATCTACCATTATTGGATGAGTATCATGTCAATCATATAAGCTTTAATTAATCCCTTTTTTTAGTATCAATTATTCTCTACTTTTGATCTCCGATCATATAAAAGAAGTAAAGATTAGGCTTATTTGATGGGACTTGTCCTTCGTGATGTTACATGCATACTTCTTTTCCTTTTCTGATAAGGACAAAAGTGCTCATTATTCATCCAGGACTTACACGTGAATGCCAACATTATCACATAATATCAAAGGGAATGAGTGGAACTCTCGCAAACATCCAAAGAAAATAATTGAATGTGATCTACCATATTAGCCTCAGGTGAAACTCTTGCTCTCATTCACCTTATCCCCTTCATCTCGAGACTATTTAGATATGAAAGGGACCGAGCTGTCTTTCTTATAAGGAGGTTCATGCAAGTTCAACTCCTCTTCTAAGTCCCATTTGCACTTGTCTCCAGAATCCATATCGAGGGCGAGTTTGACTCTGCATTCATCTTGACCCAATATTAAGTCGGATCATCTTTATAGTTTAGTAAGAGATCAACATTATGGAAAGAAAAAAAATAAAATTTTATGCATAAAAAATTAATACAATCTCAGAAACCATCCGTAGTGTCGTCTTCTTTCTTGAACGGGCCATTTGAAAGGAGGAAAGAAAAAGCTATTGTGACTGTACTTTATAAATAAAGTCGACCTTATCAGCTTCAATAATTAATGGCTTCTTTAAAGAACCCGAGTCACATGAAAAGAAGAGAGAGACCTGCGTGATGGTACTCCTCCAATGATATTGTAACGCTTTTTTGTTTCCAAAGAAAGTGGGAAGAATTTGTGTAACTTGAGGAGTACTTGAACATCAAACGGTGCTGATAGATAAGTCTCTAGATTTCTTAGTAGAATGTGATAATGATACAGCTCATTGCATGCACACTCTTTTGGTCCTCCAATGGTTCCATGTGTTGTCGCTTTCAGCATGAAAACCATCTGCGTGACCCTTTGTTCGTAAGAATGATATTTTCTACGGTGTTAAAGATCTTCGCATAAGCTAAGTTAAGATTTGTGTCTCTTTTACGATCGTTCAAGCCTTCGATAAATCACCCTCTTCTCCGGTATATTTTTCAATCCTTCGATAAGTCACTTTCATTATATGATTAGATATATTAATTTTTGATCAAGTATTTTTTGTATTATTTATCTTAATAATATATTAATTTTTAAGAATTTTTTGTATTATTGATCAAGTATTTTTTGTATTATTGATCAATCCTTCTAATATTTTTAAGAAGTATATTATTGATGA
Organism: Musa acuminata AAA Group; assembly: GCF_036884655.1. Classification (NCBI taxonomy): domain Eukaryota; kingdom Viridiplantae; phylum Streptophyta; class Magnoliopsida; order Zingiberales; family Musaceae; genus Musa; species Musa acuminata. The sequence goes on from NC_088330.1 coordinate 31,130,429, forward strand.
GTTTAAATAAAATTAATCAAAATTAATATACATCAATTAAGCATCAATTAACCTAAAAATTTAAACTTTTAAATTATATATCAAACCAATCATTTTTTCAATTATGTGATGTGAGATTATCCTTTTCGTTCCATCTCCTTTCTTCTCCTACCTATAAAGGAGGCCTACAGGTTGTCGACACTTGACTTGTGTGATATATAATTCCTCCCTAGTAAGTCATGTCATATCATATCATGTCATGTGAATCATATCTTTAATCAACAGACCAATAATGGGTGTCACCATACTTATCAATCCGAGTTTCTTATATTTAGTAAACTCTTCTTTTGAACCGCTTTATATTCAACGAAGAAAAAGGTACGTTACACACATTCTTGTTTCTTTGCTTCATTCAAAGAAGAAAAGGACGTGTATGACTGGAAGAGTAATCGAACAACACGGGACAACTGCATGTCACTAGATTTGTTATAGTGATTTCACAACCATACAATTTATCTCACATTTCTTTCCCTCCTCTGATGACTCCTTGCCTTGTAAGCAGTCATTGTCTACTTTACAGCTTCACAAAAGGTACAATGCGTAAACCTTTATGATGGGACCTCTGAGAGTGAAGTCAATTCATGTCAACCAAACTACCTTTAGGAAGCTCTTTATGCCACAGCAGAATGGGCAGGTCTTTACCACTTGCCTCCACTACAGCATCAGCTTCATACTACGAAAAATGCTTGGTCATATGATGTGAACAACAACCCCTAATTTAGCCGACGTGATGACTTGATGGCACGGCCGGAGAACGGAGTCCATATAGTCGATCATATTTTAGCATTCATCAAGTCAGAAAGCTTGAGCACATCGAGAGAAGGGAGACTTGGTGGTGTGTCGAGAGTCGATAGGGTTCCAAAGACCTGCTTCATTGTTGGGCGTGACTCTGGGTCATGTTCCACGCAGCAAAGTGCCAACATGAAGACTGCAGCTACCTCGTCTGCAACCTCCGTCGTAGGAAGTGATGGACGCTGGTCTAATACATCTTTCACAAGCGTGTTTTTCGGCGACGAAGGCGATGACAGAACAGAAACGAGTTCTTCCCCATGTCCTCCTATTAGCAACTCAAGCGTGACCACTCCGAAACTGTACACATCGCATTTGGTGGTCACTCTCATCGCATAAGCAAGCTCTGCAAACAACAAACGGTAACTGAGAAAACCTTATATCGAAGAAGGATCTCCAAAAGACAGCTATGTTAGGCTACTTTGCGCCTTGATTGATGAATAACTACATGTACAGTAAATCGACTGCTGTTTTCTTTTTCTAGATTGATGAATAATTCATGTAAATGAGCTACAAGCTGATGAACTTTTAACTTGCAAAAAATGTATTACTATATGACGTCGGGGGAGAAACTTACCCGGTGCCAAGTAACCATATGTGCCGGCAAGCATGCTCCAATTTGATGAATCTGGCTTCAGGAGTCGAGCAATACCGAAGTCAGAAACACAAGCCTTGAGTTCTGAATCGAGCAGAATATTGTTGGTGGTTATATCTCGATGAACAATGGGCTGATCGCAATCATGATGCATGTAGGACAGAGCACGAGCCACATCTTTGACAATGTTCACCCTCTTCACCCAGTCCAGTTCGGCAGCTGCTGCTTCGCTTCTGAGGAGGGATCCCAAACTTCCTCTCTCCATGTACTCGTACACCAGAAACTTGTGTCGAGCAGAGGAGCAGAATCCGTAGAGCTTGACGATATTTCGATGTCGAATTTGAGAAAGAGTATGTATCTCGTTTTGAAAGGATTGCTCATTCGATGTAGTTTCGTCTTCCTGCAGGTGAATTTTCTTCACTGCTAGCATCTGCCCGCTTGCTAATTCTGCTCTGTAAACGCTGCCATATGCACCACTTCCGATACAGTATTTTTCATTGAAATCCTCTGTGGCTGCAACGATATCCTTGTATGCATATCTTCCATCAAAGTTAAATACACAGAATGCAATGCCTTCTTTGGTGCCATTTTCTTCGTAAGGCATGGAATGTTTCTTGGTCTTCTGGAACAGTAAAAACGCTCCAAGAAAAACTAGGATGAATAAGACGACCACGGAAGCAATGATAGCTGAGATAATTGCTCTGTGGTGCTTGCTTCCATCATCTTTCCTTGCAGTATAAGAAACACACGGAGGCAGGCCTTTGACGACCCCACACAAACCTTTGTTGTGGACAAACCACTTCGCCGGAGCTTTCCGGAAGACTGGGCTCTCAGGCACAGCCCCCTCCAATTCATTATATGATACATCAATGATTAATAAGCTGATCAAAGCACTTAAGGAAGATGGAAGACCGCCGGACAAATTATTATGTGAAAGATTCAGAATTTGCAGCATCGTAAATTTGCTGAACTGTGAGGGTATCTCACCCGTTAGTGAGTTGTGGCTGATGTCCAATGCGTCTTGAAGGTACTCCAGGCTGCTGATCTCCGGAGGAATTCCTCCGCCGAACTTGTTGCCATTAAGCTTCAGGGAGCGGAGCTTGAGACAATTGCCTATTTGAGACGGTATTCTTCCTGTCAAGCTGTTAACTGATAGATCAAGGATTTCAAGGTCGGGCATCCTTCCAAACTCTATTCGTACCTCTCCGCCGAGTCGATTGCAGCTCAGGTTCAGCTTGTAGAGATGAGGTAGCCTGCCCAAGCTCTTTGGAATCTCCCCCTGTATGTAGTTGGAAGAAAGGTCCAGTCCTCGTAGTCCTTTTAACTTGCCGAATTCTGGTGGAATGGTTCCGGTGATGTTGTTATTTGAGATTGCCAGGAAGGTGAGATTGTCCCATCTTCCCCATTCTGGTGAGAGTGCACCTGATAGCCGATTGAAGCTTAAATCCATATAAGAAAGATGTGGATACACTCCAAGATGTTGTGATACATCCCCCGTGAGTTGGTTATGCTCGAGACGGACTCTGAGCAATCCCGTACAGTTCTTTAAGGTCTCGGGAAGTTGACCTCTTAATCTGTTGTTGCTCAGTGCGAGATACTGTAGGATTCTTCCTCTGCATATGTTTGGAAGCAAGTCACCGGAGAAGAAGTTGTCTGACATAAGAATCGCTGTCAAACCTGTGATGTTGCTCAACTCGGGAGGCAATCGACCAGACAACCGATTTATATAGAGAGACAAGTGGTATAGGTTCGTTAAGTTCCCTAAACTGGGAGGGATGAAGCCAGAGAGTTGGTTCTTCCCAAGTGTGATATACTCCAACTTCTGAAGTCTTCCAAGCTCCTCAGGTATGAAACCTGTAAACTTATTATCTCGTAGGTGCAAGTGCAGAAGCCCGGTAAGATTGCTCAAGGATGGAGGGACAGAACCACTTAACTGATTCTTATTGAGATATAGGAACTGGAGCGCCTTCATGGAGCCGATCTCGACCGGGAGTTTGCCCGTGAACCGGTTGCCTATGAGATCAAGATATACAAGGTTGGAGAGAACCGAGATGGTTGGAGGAATGATGCCATCGAGCTGATTGTAAGAGAGGTCGAGACTGGCGAGTGATCTCAGCGTTGAGAAGTTGAGAGCATCGAGTGTCCCTTGCAAGCTCATACTCTGCAGGGATATGTCGGTGATGACGGGGCGGCCTCTGTGCGTAAGGTTGCACGTAACTCCAGTCCAATTGCACGGATTAGAGCTGAGATTCCAGGATTCAAGGAATTGCCGGCCGTCAAGGGTGGACTTCCAGTGGAGTAGGGTTCTCGCTTGTGATCCGAGTGAAGCTGTCACTGAGACAAGATGAAGAGAGAGTAGCAGTAGGAGGAGGAGAGTGGTGGAGAGGAGCCGCCAGTTGTGCAGCTGGGATGCCATAACTGCGGTCTAGCTAATTTGGAGAAGGATGTTGTACTGCGAGCTAACAAAGGGCCCCCTTATATAAAATGTATTAGATGGATGTGAACTATCGGGAACCGAGTGGGACACATTTGAGTCTCGAGCATCCTCACCAGCGGGGCTAAAGCTGGATGGTATCACCCGTTCTCATACTGTCCCCTCCGCAAAGTTTGGTGGAAGGTTAAGAACCATTCCTTTCGATCATCATCACTGATCACTTTTCATTTGTTAAAGCATAAAGTGGACTCATATTATTACTTGGAGAAATCAATGTCATATAGGAAGAAGCACAAGAAAAACTTTGTAGCAGTAGATTTCTGAGTCAAGTCAGCTGATCTTATCAAGTTCAGCATATTCCCTTTGCCAACTGGAGTCATTTTATAATGTTAAAGAAGACTAGCTTTTGTGACATTAAAATAAGAAGAGTTTTGCTGATGATTAATATTCTGCAGGTGCGGCCAAATGATCAAGATTCGGACCAAACAAATATTTTATTTTGTGCAGTTAAAACTATTGTCATTTATTAATGCATAAAGAGATATATGATTTCATAGCTACCGACATCAGGTTGGGTAGAGATGACAATGGTTCATTTTAAATGAGTTGGATCCTGATTCTATTTGGTTGATCCACAGTGGATACGGAACTTGATAGTGAAACCATCAGAGCCAGGAGATTTATCGAGGCAAATGGAGGATAGAGTATTCAAGATTTGAACGATGGGCATTATCAAGAATACCTCAACCAATGAGACTAGGCCATATGTTAGGCTTCAAAGGATAAGGATCCTACTTCCCAAAGTCATGATAGAATGAGACAAAGGCAAGGGACATGCATGATGTGTTGGTCCGGGACAATTTGGTTTTGGACATTAAAGGTGCTTAATGTGGTTTTGATGGCTGCGAATGGCAACCCCGGCATGGTAGTATTTAGTGTTGAGGTCCCCATCATTAATCCATTTAACCTTGGTGTGAGACCACCATTAAAGATTAACTTGGTGAAGGAGGACATTATATTTGTTATGAAGACTAATAAGCTTACCAATCAAAAGCTTAACATTCATTAATTGCTTACCAATCAAAAGCTTAACATTCATTAATATGAATATTCTTCCTTAAATATATCTATTGAGTTACTAAAAGGGTAATTTGCAACCAGTTTTAAATCCAAGAAATAATTTTTTCTTCAAATACCTTGGAATTCTGATTGCTTCTCATCATATTCCAATTTTAGCTATGGATAATGTCCTTCAGCTTACCACAAATTGTGCCAATGGTAGGGCTCCTTACTTCCTCAAGTTGATGGTGTCATATTGATTAATTATATAATTAACTCTATTCCCAAACACTATAAGAGTGTTTTCTAGCTTTATTATATTATTATTAAAAAAGTGTCTTCATTCATTTAGAAATTATTTTTCTTTAACAATGGGAATTCCAAGGGCCTTCACTTACTTTCCTAGAACATCACCCTGCCTAAGTCTCTTGATAGGCTGGGCATTAAGAACATGCACCTTACTATATTTACTTTATAAGATAAAAGAATCTCCTAGCACCTGAACAATACTGATACCATCTAGGTCATAGTTGCCTACACAAGGTATGACATTGTCCAACGTTGGAACATCACTTCTTATATCTTTAGCTTGTGCTAGAAATTATTTGTGCAAGTTATTGATCTCTTGAAATTTGGGTTTTGCAAATTTATGAGAGATGGTTCTTCTACCAGTAAGTTTCATACTTGCTAATTTTTTTATACTACTCTTGCTTTCAAACTAATTTTTTTAAATATATATGCCATGGTTTGTGATGTAAAAGTTTTTGATTTTTTGGTCCATAGATTTTTTTTTGTTTGGTACCCCTCTTGTAAAGAAAATCTCCCTTGTTGAGTTTTTCTTGTCATGTAATTATGATTTTTTATTTTGAAATCCTGATAATAATGGTTTATCATCCTTTAGACTTGCTTATTACTTCGACTTTGGCTAATCTCCCTGTTGTGGGGATTATGTTAGGATCAAGAGCGAGGTTGGCACTAGGAAGGGGGGGGGAGGTTGAATTGGTACAACGGTAAAATCGTCTTCAAAAACTTTGTTGCAATAAAAACCATTTACATTGAAAACCGATCTCGGAAATATCTTAACTTGAACTACGTTCATAAATAAATTGAATGTAGTAAGCATTTAAAGAGGTTTGCAGTAAGGTAATAGCAAGAATAAAATGCAAACCAGAGAATACGACAGTTTTAGAGTGGTTTGGTCAACGTGACTTACATCCACTTTCGGCTTTCTTCTCCGACGAAGTCACTGGCGTCCACTAAAGGCCTTCCTTCAATAGACGAAGGCCAATCACCTTTTACACCCTTCTTCTCCTTTTCACGGGTTTAGGAGATAACCCTTACGAGCACTCACTCTCCTCTCTAAATAGAATTCTAATACTTAGACTATGGGAGGATTCTCACAAGAGATTTTTGCAACGATTCTTTATTTTTAAACTCTCTGTGCTTGTGTGTTTTAACTAGAGATGAGAGGGGTATTTATAGGCTTCAAGTTGATTCAAACTTGGAGCCTAAAACTTTCCTATCCCAGGTTCCTCGGGCATGGACGGTACCATCGCTTGCGTTGGGCGGTACCACCACCCAGTGTCAATCTGACACTAACACTTCCTTGGGCGGTACCACTACCTGGGGGGCAGTGCTGGGCGGTACCACCTCCTGGCACCCTGCTAAGGGCGGTACAATCGCCCAGACTAACGGTACCACCGTCTGACATAGTCTCGAAGACTGTGCCATGACGGTGAGACTTCTTAGGGCACTATTTGGACCTCTTATTGGGCCCAACATAGTTCTTACATGGGCCTAGCTGGCCCTTAATTAGGTTAGCCCAAATCCAAACCTAATTACGTACTAACTATGATTCCTAAGACATTTGCTAAGCTAAATAAGTCCCTATGTCTTGGTTTCTTCCGGCGATCTTCCGGTAAACTTCCGACGATCTCTCGACAATATTCCGGCGGACTCCCAGCAAGCTCATGGACTTCACGACGATCTTCTTGGTGAGTTCTGATGAGCTTCTCTGGTAAGCTCCGAGACTTCTCGGTTGGTTCCGCTAGAACTTAAATAAATATTTTTATTAGTTTATGAACAAGAGCAATCAAATATAAAGACTTATATATCAGTTATAGTAGTTTTTAATAAACTTTTCAAAACACTTTAGTTTTAACAATACTGTAATTTAGGAATTCAATCATTTACCTATGGATCGATTCATATGATATAATTAGGTATTGCTCTAATTATCTTGTCAGAAAAATATTTCAAGAATTATGATAAATAGGATACTCTTTGTAAAATATAAAAAAGTAATAGCAATTGAGAAAATCCAAAAAAATAAAAAAATTCAAGAATTCATCATACTCTTTTCTCTAATTGATGTTATTTTGCATTATTTTTAACCTTCACATACAAACTATCTTTCGAGTAAGTCAAGTCAAGTCAACCATTCAAGTTAACTATTTAATAAAACTTTTATAATAGGACATCCCAAGTCAAGTCATGTCAACCCAACCATATAATAAAACTTTTATAATACGACAACTCAAAGTCAAGTCAATCATATTAATTCATGTAACATTTAGAAAAAGAAAAACTTATACAAGGGCACATTTCAAGTCAAGTCAAATTTATCTTGTTAAGTTCAACAAATTCTTCCGCTATATATATATATATATATATATATATATATATATATATATATATATATATATATATATATATATATATAATTCAAATTTCATAATAATAACATACAATTAGATACGATAGGAACACACATATACATTATAGTAAACATCATGATCTTAGGCATATCATTACTAAGATCACAACAACATGCAATTAGTGATACAAATATGCATACACATTAGTACACATCATAGGAACACACCAAAGAAATCATCCAACTTTCACAACAACTATACATGATATGAACAATATTCTCAACACTCAATCACATCACAATAAACATATACAAGTATTCCTGATAGTAAACATAACAATATTCACAACAGTAATGCATAATAGTTCACAACAATAAATATATACACATCATAGTATTCACAACAAAGATATGAACATACATTAATATCACAATAAACATATATATACCAAATTTCATTACAGCAAATAACATATATAACGCTCAAAGAACTTTACCAGACAAGGAAACCATGTAGTACACACAGATCAAACCTTTCAATGGCCAACAAAAGATGCAACGGATGGAAGCGAAGTCCACTTGGTTGATCATATTTCTCGAGTCATCAAATCAGAAAACTTCAATGCATGGAGAGATGCCGGGCTCGGCTGCGCCGATGACTTTTCAAAGATCTGCTTCATCGTCGGGCGAGTTTCTGGGTTGATGTCAACGCAATGGATCGCCAATGTTAAAGCTGCAGCCACTTCATCTGCAACTTGGTCAACCGGAAGTGATACACGCTGGTCTAATATATCTTTCACAAACAGGCTTTGGCCGGAGGAAGATGATAGGGTAGAAATGATATCTCCTGGGTAAGTTCCCACTAGCAACTCGAGTGTGATGACCCCAAAACTATACACATCGCATTTGGTGGTCAGTCTCATTGTATAAGCGAGCTCTACAGAAAAGAAGATCGATGATCAAACTTACTTGATACAGAAGTATGTCCTCTAGTTAGAAAGTTAAGAGTCAAGGCAATAGGCACATTTGCACTTTTACTGAAACAACAATCTACGATTCTAAAATACCATAACATGTCAAGAAATCTTCGTATGGTGTTACAAAATATTAATCAAAATGTTACCTGGTGCCAAGTAACCATGCGTGCCGGCAAGCATGCTCCAGTTTGAGGTATCTGGATTCAGGAGTCGAGAAATGCCGAAGTCAGAAACACAAGCCTTGAATTCTGAATCCAGTAGAATATTGTTGCTGGTTACATCTCGATGAACGATAGGTGGAACACAATCATGATGCATGTAGGAGAGAGCACGAGCCACATCTTTGACAATATTCACCCTCTTCACCCAGTCCAATTCTGCTGCTGCTGCTTCGATTCTGAGGACGGATCCCAAACTTCCTCTCTCCACGTACTCGTACACGAGAAACTTGTGGTGAGGAGAGGAGCAGAATCCGTAAAGCTTGACAATATTGCGATGTCGGATTCGAGTAAGAGTTTCTATCTCATTCTGAAAGGGTTGCTCGTCCACCGTGTTCTCGTGTTCGGACAGGTGAATTTTCTTCACTGCTAGCACCTCTCCACTTGATAATTATGCTCTATAAACACTGCCATATGCACCGGTTCCGATCAAGTACTTCTCATCGAAATCTTCTGTTGCTTCGATGATATCCTTGTATGCAACTTTTCCATCAAAATTCAAAACAGAGAATGTACCCTGTTTGATGGGATTATTGACAGCTTGCACTGTGTGTTTCTTCGTCTTCTGGAATGGCAAAGCAATTCCGACGAACGCAAGCAAGAGAAGTAAGACGACCATAGATGCAACAATAGATAAGAAAATAACTGTGTGATGCTTCCTTCCGTGGTGTTCATTTGCAGTAGATGAAGCACATGGAGGCAAACCTTTGACAACCCCACACAAACCTTTGTTGTGGACAAACCACTCTACTGGAGCTTCCTGGAAATGCTTGTTATCGGGAACTGGACCCTCCAATTCATTGTATGAGACATCGATGATGAACATGCTACGCATATCCCTAAAAGTTGATGGAAGATTACCCGTCAAGCCATTGTGTGATAGATTCAAATTTTGCAACATCAACAATTTACCGAATTGCGTTGGTATGTCCCCTGTCAATGAGTTATGGCTGATGTCGAGTGCGTATTGAAGGCACACCAGATTGCCTATCTCAAAAGGAATGCTTCCGCTGAGGTTGTTGTTGTTAAGCTTCAGCAATTGGAGGTTCATGCAATTTCCTATCTGATATGGTATCGTTCCTGTCAAGCCGTTTCTCGACAGATCAAGAAGTTCAAGGTTGGACATCCTTCCCAGCTCTGCTGGTATCTCTCCAATAAGTTGATTGTTGCTCAGGTTGAAGTTATAAAGATGAGCCAGGTTGCCCAAGCTCCTCGGGATCTCTCCTTGGAAGTAGTTTGAAGAAAGGTCCAGTTCTTCCAGCTTTGATAGCTGTCCAAGTTCTGATGGTACAACTCCGGTGATATTGTTATTTGAGATTCTTAATGACTCCAGATTGTGCCATCTTCCCCAGTCTGATGAGATTGCACCCGACAATCTATTGAAGCTTAAATCCAAATACCAAAGATTGGGATATACCCCAAGGTGTTCAGATACATCCCCGGTCAGTTGATTATGATGCAGACGAACATTCTTGAGGCTCGTACAATTCTTCAATGTTGCGGGAATGGGACCTTGGAAGCTGTTGTTGCCCAGAGAGAGGAACCATAGGGCTCCTCCTTTGCATATCGCTGGAGGCAAATAACCAGAAAAGTTATTATTTCTCAATTGAAAAGTAGCCAGACCTGTAATGTTGTTCATCTCCGGAGGCAAAGGACCAGACAATTGGTTATCGTATAAGCGTAGATCGATGAGGTTCCTTGAGTTACCAAGTGATGGTGGGATTTGGCCCGAGAGCTGGTTAATTTGGAGAGCCAAGGTAGTGAGTTGGTGCAGCTTTCCAATTTCTGGAGGCATAGAACCTGACAATTCATTCATCCAAAGGACAAGGATCTCCAACTTGCTCTGATTTCCCACCGATGAAGGGATGGGACCTGTTAGGCTATTATTAGCGAGCGAGAAGTGCACTAGGTTTATTAGGTTTCCTAGTTCTCTAGGAATGAATCCCGATAATTGATTTTGAGAGAGGTCCAACATGTTGAGGTTTGTCAAGTTTCCTAAACTAGGAGGGATGGAACCGCTGAGTTGGTTTGTCCAGAGAGCAAGGTAGGTCAACTTTCTAAGTCTCCCCAACTCCTCCGGGATGACACCCGAAATATTATTTATTTCTAGTTGCATTTCTGTAAGCCTACTAAGGTTGCTCAGAGACGGAGGTATAGGACCACTTATCTGATTCTCGCTAATATTTAGGAACTGAAGCGCCTTCATGGAACCAATCTCTACAGGAATTCTTCCAGTGAACCTGTTGGCAGTCAGATCAAGAGATACGAGGTTGGAGAGAGCCGAAATGGTAGGGGGAATGTTCCCGTTCAGCTGGTTGTAGCTGAGGTTGAGATTGGCAAGCGATCGGAACGCCGAGAAATTAAGAGCATCGAGTGGCCCTGCTAAGCTCATATTTGGCAGCTGTATCTCGGAGATGACCAAGCGCCCATTGCGTGCGGTGTTGCATGCAACCCCAGTCCAATTGCATGGACTGGAGTCGACGTTCCAGGACGCGAGCAACTGCGGACTTCGGAGTGTGGACTTCCAATGGAGTAGAGCTCTCCCTTGGGACCCCAGCACTGAAGCTGCTCTTACAAGAACAACAAAAGGAGAGAGAAAAACTAGTAGGAGTAGTGTGGTGGAGAGAGAACTTCTGCGTAGTTTACATGCCATGATCGTAATATAGCTTAAGAAAGGATTGCAGAACTTTTTGTCGTGCGTTTGGGCAAAGAGATGAGGGAACTTTTATAGGCGATACTCCCCTGTGAAAATAATGTCTATACATTTACATCCAACAGTTGCTATAGTAGCAATGGAGCGGAGAGAATGTGTGGTGAATTCATGTCGTGTTATGCACGTTGCCTAGAAGGCTTTTACAGGCCTTATCCAATGTTCTTAGAGCGAGACTTAGTTTACGGTGTCAGCAGAAAAGGACAAAAAAGATGAAGCACCAATCGAATAATTGTGGTTGTATAATGTGGAAATATTTGTGTATCTCGAAGGAAAAAAAAGACGAGTGATCGGAAATAGCCATTTCTTTGGTGAATCCAGTCTCTTGTTAGTGCCTATGATCATCGGTTGAAGTCTTCGTTTTGCTGTCGACATTTAATGTTGTGCCACCTCACTGTTGGATGATTGATTTGTGCGCCTGTCCAGAAGAGAAATATTCCAAGAACATTTAATGGTTGATGATTCTATTTCTCTTGAGGTTTGACACCATTGACTTGACCACATCCTATAAGTATACAAATCTTTCAACGAAAAGAATTAGTTTTTCGCCGTACGAATTAAGATGGCTGTTACTTAATTATATTTTATTTATTTGTATTTGTGTGTATATATTATGATTAAATATAATGATAGAACTATCTTAGATAAATTATAAAGATCATTTTAAATTATATTAAAAAAAATTAATATTATTATGATACGAAGCATAATATTGATAATGTATAATCGGTATGATTCATATTGCTAATCATACTTAATATATTATTATTATATTTATTGACTTTTTTTTAAATTTGTATGTGTATAAATTATTTTCAAAATTCAAAATCCAATTAGATAAAATTATTTTTAAATAAATTTTATTTTATTTTAAATTATTTTGTATCTTATCAATTAATGGGCAAAGTGAAAGAATGTTAGATTATATTATCCTATCTAATTTGATAAGATATATTATGGATATAATTATATTCTAATTATGATTATTAACTAATAGAAAGGAAGTCTAATTACGATAAAATTCCTTATGAGATGATCTTGATAGGATATACTCTCCTAATTACTTATCATAACTTTCTCTACTCTCACCTATAAATAGATAAGACATTATAGGAACTATATACATAATATATAGATGATACATAAATGTGTAGATATGTAAAATTATTAAAAAATTATAAATATTTTCTCATTTCCCTATAATCACGTGAACCGGTCAATGAAAAATTACAGATATTTTCTCATATTCCTTTGTCCCTAAATCTATTAATTATAGTGGTCATGTGAAGGATAGAAAGAGAAGAGAAAACACATCTAGTTTTTCTTGCAAATTGATATTGTTATAATTTTCAAATCCGACGATGGTACAATTAAAATCAGATAAAGATTTTTTGAATAATATTCAAAGGTACACATTATAAATTTAGAAATCTATTATTATTTAATTTTAGATTTTGGGATTAAATTTTTTTGTATAATAATAATATTTTATACTTATAAGATCAACATGGCCAAACGTGGTAGAGATTGATGAAGAATGCATTGAGTTAACATAATTAGGTATGATGAATATTGACAAAGAATAATGGAAAACATATTAAACCGATAAGACCAAGCGTGGTGGAAACCAATAGAAAATGATGGAGAATACACTAGGCTAATATGATCAAGCACGTAGACCGACGAAGAACGATAGAGAATGCACCATGTCAATACGAACAAGCGGAGATTGATGGAGACCATGGTAGGCGATACTCGCCCATGAAAAAGTCTTTATATTGGATTTAATGAGCATTACTCGCCGATGAAAACGTCTTTATATTGGATTTAATGAGCATTACTCGCCGTTCACTTTCTTTCCATCTAACAGTTGCGATGTTAGCAATGGGGCGGAGTGGGTGAGTGATTACTTCTATACCGTGTTATGCACGTTGCCAGCTAGCAATCTTCCACACTCCTTGTCCAATATTCTTAGACTAAGACATAGTTTCGGAGTCAAAAAAAAAAAAAAAGCAAAGAAAAGATGGAGCACCAATTGGATAGTTGTGGTTGTTTGTACGTTGCTGTATTAAAAATTAATGTGGATATATTAGTGTTTCTCGACAGAACAAAAAAAGAAAAAGAAAAATCCGAGAGGGCCATTTCTTTGGTGAATTCTCGACAGAAAAAAAAAAAAGAAAAAGAAAAATCCGAGAGAGCCATTTCTTTGATGTGGACATTTAATGTTGTGTCACCTCATCGTTGCCAGAAGACGATGACTCCTACATTTAACGGTTGATGGTTCTATTTCTCTTTAGTCTTCACACCATTCACGTTTATGTGAGAATTAAGAAATGTATATTTTATTATATATTTTCTGTTCACAACTCTATTTATAGGAGGGAATGAAGGGAATCTATGATGGAATATAAAAAACCTTTTGATAGTTTTTATACAAGTCTTTCAAGAGAAAGACGAAGAAAGCGGTAAAAGTCATGACGAAATGAACTAGCTGTTTCAAATTAATTAAAAGTGGGTTGGAATAGAGCCATCTAATTAACTCTTTCATTTAATTATTTAGGAATAGAACGAAACGAAACCCCCCCCCCCCCAAAAAAAAAACTCATTCATTTTAGTTTGATTAAGAAATAACTTGGAACTAATTGTCATAAAAATTCTCTCTTTGAAAAGAGATGTGCCCTATTCATATTTTTCAGAAAAATACTCGAGTACATTATATGCACCGATTTATAGGATGAATCGGTCCGATCCTCGATATATAAGACTGATACTATCGTTGGAGTAATTTTTATTATTTTTATATCTTTACTTAAGTACTATAAGTTTATTTAATAATAATATAACTGATGCTATGAAACTCAAAATCTAATGGTAATCAGTTTATTTATAAAAAATAAAATTTTAATTAGACATTCATATTGATTTAGAAATAAAAATGACTAAGAAGACTTCTATATTAGTTTTTTTGGCAGGGTTGTACTAAGTTCGGATCGGACACTAATGGCTTGGCAAAACAATGGCATTAGAGCTTAGATTTAACCTAAGACTTGACTCTGGCATTATAACAAAGTGAACCCAATTGACGTCAGCTTTAATTTATCAAGTGAATATGAATTCGTCTTGGCAATTAATTGGCTTTGGCATGCATCTTGACGTTGGGATAAGAGAAGATTGAAGGATGTGATGATCCATGTGTGTCGACTCCCCTCCCTTGAAATCAACATAGTCAATTGCGACGACGACGACTACGTCGACGACGACGACGACGACGACGACGACGACGACTACGTCGACGACGACGACGACGACGACGTCGACGACAACGAACCAATAAATAAATAATTATTATTATTATTTGAATCTGGAATCCTGTATAACTTAACTCAATGAGTCAAGGGACTTACCAACGAACGCGAGCAATCGCCCAACTTGGAGGGTAGATCTCTCTCTCTCTCTCTCTCTCTCTGAGTGGAGCTGTTGTTAAAAGAACAAGAAAAGGAGAGAGTTGTCGTAGCGACAGTAAGGTGGTAGAGACACAACATCTGTATCGTTGAGATGCCATTTTTATTGTGGTGATCACAGAGATAAGGAAATTGATAAGTGCTCGATAAAATGTACTCACCTTTCATGCAAATAGTTCCTAACTCGTAGTACTCATCTGCACCCACCTAACAATCTGGCAGATATTACTAATTACATCCATCTTGTGGTGGCAATGCACATAATTGTTTTGTTATTTATACATACAACTTCATCTCGATGAAGATTTCTTAGGTTGATTCGAACCAACCTAAAGGATCGGGTCCGGGTTTGATTACACGAAACTGACCTAATGAGTTGCTTCAAGATTGACAAACCCAAATCTGCAACAACAGCAACATAGATAGAATTTATGGTTCAAGATTATAATTCAAAAGAACTCTACAAGTAGCAGAAACTCAACAAGAAAACACACAGATCAAACCTTTCTGTAAGGCTTTCAGCCTAGCGAAAAGTTGCGGAGCGGTATAACCTCGCAATCTCCGCACGCTTCCCTAAGAGAAAAGCAATGCCAAAACTATACAATTCATTTATCATCCCAAATTTACACAATTGAATAAAAGTCTAACATTCATCTTACATATTCATAATATGCATATCAATATAATAATAAAAAATTAAATACCTTAATAAGTTTTTCCAAGCATATCCACTAATGACTTGCTCCTCGATTTCTAAAATATTCAAGCACAAGGGTACAATAGCTTAGTAAGCACCCATAACTCACGTACCAACAAAACTAATATAAAAGAATAAATCTTTTTATCAAAACTTATAAGTCACTTTTCAATTAGTGCTTGTTTCCAATAAATAACTGCATAGAAAAAAAATTTATATAAAGAAATCATAACATAAGCTAATCAAAACTGAGATTTATATATCGTGCAAATGATATGCTTATAATAGAATAACTTTCAAATAATTTTTTTTTCAAAGTAATATATAAATAGCTAAGGTCATATAATATATATATATATATATATATATATATATATATATATATATATATATATATATATATATATATATATATATATATATATATATATATATCATTTTAGTAACGACAGCTATGGCTATACTATATCCGCTGACAATGTCTAGAATCATATTTAACCCCATGATATAGATAACACATGTTTCCCTATGTCAGGACTTAGAAGAATCTGGTTTCTAACAAATACTAATATTTTACCCCCATTAGTGTGGTTCAGATCATAACCACACCAAACAATCTGACACGTTACAAATCATATGTCAAACTTTTGAATGAATTTTTATAAAACATTTGACAGAAACATATAACATTTTTCAAAAATAATTCCATAATATTTTTTACCATAAAATAATTTGTAGGCCAATACTTATTTCAAATAATATTTGTAAAACAAACATATACATTTTTAATGATTGCAAACATGTATAATAAATATTTTAATATTTTTGAATAATAAAGTATTTCAGAAATCAATAAAAATCACATAATTCAATAATATATATATATATATATATATATATATTTTTTTTTTTTCATTACTTCGAAAATAGATTAGACGGAGTTGTTCGAATACTTATCTAGATCTTGGCCTATAAATCCGACATCAGAGAATCCTTCCTCTTTTCCTATATCATATGAGATATATAAATTAAAATCTTATATGAAATCTTACAATAAATGCATTATTTAATTTATTTTTTCCTTATAATTTTCTCTTTTCTTTCTCCCTTTATTTATTTATTAATTTTAATCTCTCGATCTTGTTCTTCTTCCTATTTGACTTTTCTCTCCTTTGCTTTAACTTTTTTTTTTTTCTATAATTTCTTCTTCCCTTCGTCGCCCACAATCTGTGGTTGAGTGACAGCAACGAAATTTTCTTTCTTTTTTTTTCTCCAACCTACTGATCCCATCATACTCGGAACATGATTGGCACTTTCCGTATGTCACCATGTGGCCTACACCACCACCTACGCTGCAAGGTTGCAACATCATAATCTCCTCTCCGCCTCTTTGCTGTTTCGTCATCTGCCAAGAGAAGCCTGAGAGTCGCCAAGGCGATCAAGCTTTTTATATATAAATATATGATTTTCCTTTTCTACTGTTCACTTCATTTTATTCTTGCATTATAGATTTTTTTTTCCTAACTTTCTTGTCTCTTTCTCTTGATCGGTACTCTACCGATCCCCGTTAATTTCTCTTTCTGTCTTCTTCTTAGACTCTTTTATTTTTTATTTTTACTTCTCTTTAAGAATTGATTCGTAGTAGTTATCTAGTTATCATGTTCTAGGTAGTTTTAGGTATGTTTCAAGAAGTGACCCATGATTTAGAAGTTATAAGGTAGTTTCTATAATTACCTCAACCATGGGTGACATAGTGGAGTGAGGTAGTTACCACTAGGTTCTATAAATAGGACCATAGTTCATGAAGTAAGATAGAAAGAGAATATACTTGGGAATATCTTGTAAGTGTTCTATGTCAATCATCTTGTTTTAAATACTACATTGATTTTCTTGATCGAAAAGATTCTTTTTACTAATATCGTACTATTATGTTTTTATTATTTCCTTACTCCTTAATCCCCAATATTTATGGTATCAGAGCTAAGTTTCAATTTAAACAGGGTATTATGACTTTCAATGATAATTCCATATCTCAACCCCTTATTCATATCTTCTCGGGCAAATGCTATGAATTTTGGAGTATCAAGATGAAGACTCTATTCGAGTCTCAAGATCTTTGAAACTTAATAGAGAATGGATATGCGGATCCAGATGAAGAAATCACGCTGAGGGAGAATAGAAAGAAGGACTTAAAGACATTGTTCTTCATTCAATAAGCTGTACATGAGACAATCTTCTCAAGAATTGTAGCAGCGACAACCTCAAAACAAGCTTTGTTAATACTTCAAAATGAATTTCAAGGCTTATCAAGGGTGATTACGGTAAAACTTCAAACATTTCGTCGTGAGTTTCAAATTTTATTCTTGAAAAACAATGAATCGATGTAAGATTTTCTTTCTTGAGTGATTGAAATTGTTAGTCAAATGAAATCTTATGGTGAACATCTTCCTGATCATATAATTGTTGCAAAAGTTTTGAGAAGTTTAACTCCGAAATTTAATCATATTGTTGCTGCAATTGAAGAGTCAAAAGATTTATCTACACTTTCATTTGATGAACTAATGAGTTTCTTGCAAGCACATGAAGCAAGGTTGAACAGGTCACTTGAAAAAAGTGAAAAGAAAGCATTTCAGGTTAAGGGAGAGTTCTACTTCAAAAGAAGACAAAAAATCAATAGGAAGAGGACGTGAGGAGGATTTCATGGTAGAGGAAATGTAAGAGGAAAAAAAAGAGGACACTTTGATGGGCATGATGAACAAAGACAATCAAATTATGATAAAAAAAATTATACGAGTGAAATTCAATATCACTATTGTAAAAAGTTTGGTCACATGAAGGTGGATTGCTGGAAAAGAGAAAAGCAAGCAGGCTATGTGAAGGAAAATGAAGAAAATAGTAAATTATTTAGGACTCATTCACAAGTTAATGATATCTCAAATGATATTTGGTTTCTAAATAGTGGGTGTTCTAATCATGTGTCAAGTATAAAATCAATGTCTAGAGATATTGTAGAAACTCATAAGTTGAAAGTTAGGCTTGGAGATAACAAGCAAATCTAAGTGAAAGGAAAATGAACAATTGAGGTGAAGACAAATCAATGGAAGGTAAAATACCTTGATAATATTTTCTTTGTTCCTACTTTATCACGTAACTTGTTGAGTGTTGGTCAATTGATAGATGATGGATATTCAGTTATATTTGATGATGGTTCATGCACTATTAAAGATAAAATACCTGGTTTGATTACGGTAAATGTTTGCATGATGCAAAACAAGATGTTTCCACTTGATGGTTCAAATATTGAAAAGTATGCTCTTATCACAACTCAAAAGAATGAGTTTAATTTATGACATTTAAGATATGGACACCTTAACATTATGGGTTTAAGGTTGTTAAATAAAAAAAGAATGGTTTTCGGATTGTCCAAGATTAATACACTTGATGTATGTGAATGTTTCATTTATGACAAACAAAGTAAAAAATTATTTCCTGTTGGAAAAGCATGGAGAGCATCTAATTGTCTTGAATTAATTCATGCTGACTTATGTGGACCTATGAATACAAAATCATTTAGTAGAAGTCAATATTTTCTATTGTTTACTAATGATTATAGTCGCATGAGTTGGGTATATTTTTTGAAACTGAAATCTGAAACATTTGATAATTTTTAAAAATTCAAGGCACTTGTAGAAAGGCAAAGTGGTAAATACATAAAGATACTTCGGACAGATAGAGATTGGATTTTTATCTAATGAGTTTAATTCTTTTTGTGAAGAAAATGATATTCGCAGAGAATTGATAACATCATACACATCGAAATAAAATAGTGTAGCTGAACGTAAGAATCAAACTGTCGTTGAAATGACAAGAAGTTTGCTTAAACGAAAACACCTTCCAAATCAGTTTTGGCAAAAGCAATAGCAACAACAATTTATAATTTACTGTTTACTTCCTTTTATTCTTGCAAGATAGATTTTTTTTTTTCTAACTTCCTTATCTCTTTCTCTTTCTCTATCGATCCTCGTTAATTTATCTTTCTGTCTTCTTCCTGACTCTTTCATTTTTTTTTTCACTTCTCTCAGGAACCCTTTTTTTTTTTCCTTCATTTCCTCTTCTTTCTCTCTCCTTTCTCTTTACTGTTCACATACTTTTCTCTTACGTATCTTCTTCTCTTCCTCTCACGGGTTGCACATCTCTCTCTTTCTCTCTCTCTCTTTTATATTTTTCTTCCAACATCCTTTCTCTCTTTTCCTCCTCGTGCATGGTTGCTTGACCGTGACCTTGCCGTCATGGTACCACCACACACCGACGACCAAATGGATGAGTATCCGATCATCATCCTATAAAGATATATCCTTACAACAACATTCAAAATCCATATCAAACAATCAATATATTTCTTATAGGACTTTAAATTATGACTTATATTATATTATATATTGTTAAAAATATTTATAGATCAACTCACATATTTAACAATATAACATAGATTTGATAGTTGATTTATGATATACATGATGAGTACTTGGATATTATATGTTAGTTTCATAAAATAAAATATTTGGTAGCTCATTCACCCAAATACCTTTGGCTTCATAAATTTTTTTTAATAAGCCTTCAAGGATTGCTCAGTTGGTGACTTCGATTTGACAATTGGTTTAAGAACAAGCCATCGAATTGAATTTTAGTTGGATCCCCAAAGATGTCATAAAATTCTTTGAACCTGACATTACTGAACTATATCCTATTATCAATAATCAGTGCTTTAGGAACTCTAAATCGAGAGATGACACATAAATCCCTCCACCTATCTTTCTATGATCGATGTCATAGGTTTAGCCTCTGCCCATTTGATGAAGTAGTCAGCTCCAACCATAGACATTTCCTTTAGCCTGAAGTAGATAGAAAATATCCTAAAATATCTAGCCCCCATTATGCAAAGGGATAAGATGAATCTATCAAGGTTCATTCCATTGTTGGGAGTCTTTAAACTTGAGCATTACGTTAACATCTATCACAGCGTTAGATGTATCTTACTACATCGTACTTGGGAGTTGGCTAGTAATACCCTTGTGAAGAACTTTGAAGGCCAAGGATCTTCCCCCAATGTGCTATTCGCAAGTTGCCTCCTAAATTTTAGATAGTAGGAGAGATG
Source organism: Musa acuminata AAA Group (assembly GCF_036884655.1). NCBI lineage: Eukaryota > Viridiplantae > Streptophyta > Magnoliopsida > Zingiberales > Musaceae > Musa > Musa acuminata. Next base: position 31,151,219 of record NC_088330.1, read on the forward strand.
CTTGGTAGGGTGTAGACATCATAGTAGTGGTCGCGATATTGATCAACTATAAAATACACCGTCAAGGATGCAATATCATGCTTGCTGTCTTCATACTTTTCTTTTCTTAGTTGGATTATATGGGAGAGTTTCAATCATAAGATATTTTAAGATGTCTACAATACAAGTAGTCATTATTTGACTTTTGTTTATGCTCCCTAGAACTTTTAAGATCACCTTTTTTGATGGGCATACATGGTTTCTAGAGAATATCTTAGATAATGCATTTACTGCTATGTTGTCTCTTTAGGGGACTTGTTCAATACTGAATGATGGGATGTTAGTTATCATTTGCTTTGCCTCCATAAGATATAAGGATATGATAGAATCACGGGCCTCATATATACCATTGACTTGGTTGATAATCAATAAGGATTTACTATAAATTTTCAGGCTTTAGATCCTCATTCCTTTATTGAGTTTTAGACTAGATAGTAGAGCCTCATACTTTGCCTCATTATTAGTCACTTTGAAATTAAAACAGAGTGCATGCTCATAACTCCCCTCGATTGTTGACGTTGTAGAGCTATTCACATAGAAGGTCTAGCATTGGAGCTCCTGCGAAGCCTCTTCAACAAAAGTCATTTTTACCATGATCGGCCAAGGCTTGAGCCTTGATGGCGATCTATGGTTTGTAAGAGATATCAAACTCGCTAAGCTCCACTACCTATTTAAGGAGTCTCCAAGTTGCATCAGGCTTTGAGAGGATCTGATGCATTGGTTTGTTTGTCATGATAATAACATGATGAGCTTAAAAGTATAGGCAGAGATTCCTTGCTACTAGCACTAATATGTAAGTTAGCTTTTCGAAGTTATAATATCGAGTTTATATTTTATGAAGTACATGATTGTATAGTATATTAGTCTTAGACTCGATCTTTTTCCTATATTAATACTAAGCTTACAACCATCGAAGTTATTGCCAAGTATAGGCATAATTCCTCTCCAGGGAAAGGACTAGAGAGTTAAGGTGGAGTTGTCAAATAGGCTTTGAGCTGGTCGAATGACATTGGCACTATTCGATTCATTAAAAATCCTTCAATCACTTTAAAGTCTTAAAGAATAATAAACATTGATTGCTTATCGTAAATAAGAAGTGGCTCGATGTGGTGATCCAGCCCGTTAGCTACTGAACCTCTCTTATTGAGTCTGAGAGCCTCATGTTAATGATGGTCTAGCCCTACTTAGGGTTTGCATATGTTCTCCGTTAACGGATCATGAAACCTAAAAATCTTTTAAAACTCACATCGAAGGCACACTTCATAGGATTCAATGATATTTAGAATTTTTTAATAGTCACAAATGTTTTCCCTAAGTTAGAGAGATAGGTGCTTGCAACACGACTCTTCATTAGCATGTCATCAATATATACCTTTATTTTCCATCTAATTTGGTGTTAGAATATCTTGTTGATTGTTCTTTGGTAAGTTGCTCTAATATTTTTTAGCTCAAATAGTGTTACTTTGTAGCAGTACAAACCTTTGTTAATAATGAAGGCAGTGTACTCTTTATCTTCTCGCACCATCTTTATCTAATCATATCTAGAAAAAGCATCTATGAAAGTTAATAATTCATAACTATAGGTCGAGTCGACCAATTGGTCTATTGGAAGGAGAGGAAAGTTATCCTTTAGAAAAAATAAGTATAATCAATACACATTCTTCATTTTTCATTATTTATTTTAACAAGGACTAGATTTGCAAACCACTTATGATAGTAGATGTCATGAATAAAATCAGCATTTAACAACTTGCTAACTTCTTCTTCGACTACTACTTGTTGATTTAGAGAAAATCTTCAAGGCTTATGATAAGTTGCTCAATATACAGAATCGATAGTGGTTGTCTTGACGGTATGTTTTGGCCGCTCAAGGTCTAAGAAAATTTCTTCCTATGGCTCCTTCTTGGAGATGAGAGGATGTTGGGGATGGATCTCTAGAGTCCATTTGTTGTATAGGGTGAGCTATTCTCTTAGACAAGTTGATCCACATCAAATAGCATTGTCTTGACTCTTTGGGATCACTTCTTAGCTCTGTCACTCCTGAGCTAGTGAAATTTTTTGATGTCATGTAGTAGGTTGATACTACCGCTCATATATGATTAAGCGAGGGATACCCTATGATGGCATTATATGTAGACGGAAGGTCAACCATCAAAAACTTGGTCTTTATAGTTTTTGAGCAATTGTCAGACTTGAAGATGACGTAAAGATCTATGGTCCCTAGCGAAGTGATGGAGTCCCTTAAGAACCCAGTAAAGGTTGAGGAGATCAGTTATAGATCCTTGGTAGATAGACTAATTTTTTGAAAAGCATCATAGTAGAGTATATTTATTGAGCTTCTAGTGTCGATCATGATCATTTTCATTAATGCATTAGTGATCCCGATGGAGATTACCAATGCATCATCATGTTTTGGGTCTGGGTGCTTATCCTATTCCTTGAACATAATTGATTGGTCTCAATTATGATCGAATCTCTTGCATAGGATTTTTGGGTAGATGAACTACTAGCACTCGCGATTGGCTCTCAATGATCATATTGATTTGTCGCTCAATGGGGCCTTTGGGCCTCGATAATGTTTTATGAATCTTAGGTAGAAACTTATGAAGATGACTCCTTTTGATTAACTCTTCAATTTGCTCCTTTTGGGTATAGCAATCTTTAGTATTAAGTCCATGGTCTTGATGGAAGTGACAGTATTTTATCTTTTTTTTTTGTCAATGGGGCTTTCATGGGGCATGGTGCCGTAAGAGCCCTTCTTTTGGGATTTGCATGAATAACTCTATATGGGAGGTGTTAAGTGAGGTGAAATCTTATTGTGGTAATCGGTCACTTTCTGTTTATCATTTCATGGCCTTTCCATAGGGTTTTGTTACTAAGATCTTTCCTCCTTTGTCGTCTTTTTCAGCTCAACCTTTCTATTTCCAGTGATTATAGACTCAACTACTATACGATGGTTTGCCTCTTATAAAAGCTCTAGGAATATGGTCGGAGACTTAGTGATGACTTAGTGATAGTTGGAGTTCGCTAATGTATGCATTGATGAGGACAAATGGAGTTGGATTAGCAATTAAGTTAACCTCATCATTAAATTTTCTATATAACTCTATCTTCCTATGTGATGGCTAGGAGAAAGGTGGTGGGCTTCTTTAAAAGTTGATAACTAATAAAGTTAAGCTTAAACTCTTTAGTCAATTGCCCAAATAAGAAGATTGACTCTCAGAGAGCTTAACAAATTATTCACGTGCAACTCCCCCTTAAGGTTGTTAGGAAAGTTCAACATATTAGTGAGTTGATGGTTCCAAATAACATCATTTGAGACATAAAAGTTATGATGTATTCCGAAGGGTCATATTTTCTCTTGTATACATTGAGTGATGGGAATTAGATGCCTTAGTGGATCAGCTCCTCATTGTTACTTTTTGTGAAAGGAGACCACATGTATGATTCTATTTCTAGCCAATTTTCCTATTTTATCTTATTTTCCAATTACGAATCCATTTTATTTAGTTGGTCCGAACCTCAACTAAAAGTTTGGTTGATTTAGTAATTGACTCGTTGGGAAGATCTGGAATTGGTGTTGGAATAGGGATTTCAGTCAAAGGGGGAGACTACACTTCTTGTTGGGAAAAACCTATTATAGCAGAATAATTCTTTTTCCCTCTTTGTGTATCAAAATGAGTTCCTCATCAAAATATCAACTTGATATCAAAAGCATATATCAACCAAAGTAGCATAACCAGTAGAGCAATAAATTAATCACAAAGTGAGACCAAATTTTTATGTAGAAAACCCAATGCAGGAAAAATCACGGGACCGTAGTCCACTTCAAACTTCCACTATCACTAATAATGATAACATATTTATAATAAGTCTTCTCTAAAATATCAAGAGGATCAAAATAACCTCAAGATTATATATCTTGGCTCAAGAATAACATATCATCATCATAAAGAGAATTTTATGTCTCACAAAGTGGGTATAGTAGGAAAGTACCTTAGAGATGGTAAATTATAAATCAGCACCGTTAGGATTGTAGAGATTATTGTAAGGATTTTTCATATATAATTTGGGTTAAAACTGATAAAGTTTGGCCACTGATCGTCAAGTAGAAAAACTCAAAATCCTAATGGTCTATTTTCTCTTTCTCTCTCTGCTCTTTTCTCTCCCTGTGTATTGTAACCGTTCGTTGCACGCACCGTTCCTTCGTTGGCCTCATTGTGCACGTCTGATTCTTTTTCTTTTCATTTTTTTTAATAAATCAGATTTGGGCTGACTGTCCAAATCATATGGTCAAAGCCCATATATGGGTTGATCCCAACAATTCTCCCCCTCCAACTCATATGGTGGGCTATACTAAGCCCGCTCTTCGCCTACATACTTCAAGCTTCTCCTTAGGCAAAGACTTTGTCAACATATTTGATTAATTCTCATTGGTATACACATTTTCCAAGTGTAATTCTTTCATATCAAGCACATCACGAATCTAGTGATATCTCACATCAATATGCTTGGATTTAGAATGGTACATTGAATTCTTGGAGAGGTGAATGACACTTTGACTATCACAGTTAATAGTATATCCTTCTTATTTCAAGCCCAATCCCTATATAAACTTTTTCATTCATAAAGCTTCCTTGTAGGCTTTAATAATTGCTATGTATTCTACTTCTGTGGTTGATAGAGCAACATAATTCTATAACTTAGACTACCAAGAGATTGCTCCCCTTGCAAATGTCATCAAGAATCTCGAAGTGAACATTTTGGAATCAATATCACATGTCATGTTTGCATTTGTGTACTCTTCTAGTACAAGTTTATCACTGCTAAAACATAAACACAACTTGGAAGTACCTCTTAGATATCTTAATATCTATTTCACTACTGCCCAATGTTCCTTATCAGGATTAGAGAGAAATCGACTGACAACTCCAACTACATAAGCTATATCTGGCCTAGAATAAACCATAGCATATATCAAACTGTCTACTGCAGATGAGTAAGATACTTTGGAAATTTCTTCTTTTTCTTTCTCACTTGTAGGATATTATTTTGAACTAAGCTTGAAATGACCTACAAGTGGAGAACAAACTACTTTGGCTTTACTCATGATGAATCTTTCAAGAACATTTTCAATGTAAGTCTCCTAAGATAGCCAAATCTTTCTTTTCTTCTTATCACGAAGAATCTTAATGCTAAGTATTTGTTTCATTGATCCTAAGTCTTTCATGGCAAAAGACTTACTTAGCTCTCTTTTAAACTTTTTGATTTTACCAGCATCATGGCCAACAATCAGTAAATCATCAACATATAGTAGGAGAATAATAAAATCATCATTTGAAATTTTTTTCATGAACACACAATGATCAGATGTGGTTCTATTATACCCTTAGCTCATCATAAAGAAATCAAACTTCTTGTACCACTATCTAGGTGCCTGTTTGAGTCCATATAAGCTTTTTTTAAGCTTACACACCAGATTTTCTTTTCTCTTGACTTTGAAACCTTCTGGTTGCTCCATGTAAATTTCTTCTTCTAAGTCACCATGAAGAAACGCTGATTTCACATCAAGTTGCTCAACTTCTAAATTCAACCGGATAGCTAAACCAAGAACAACTCGGATAGAGAAAATTTTCACAATTGGAGAAAATATTTCTTCAAAATCAATACCTTTCTTTTGACTGAATCTTTTCACAACTAGTCGCGTCTTGTATCTTTGTTGTGAGCTATTATTTTCGGTCTTCAATTTGTAAACATATTTATTCTTGAGAGCTTTCTTCTCTTTAGGCAACTTTACCAAGTCAGAGCTGTGGTTCACAAGCAAGGATCTCATATCTTCTTGCATGGCTTTAACCCACTCATTCTTATGCTTATGTAGAATAGCTTCTTAGTAAGTTTCTAGCTCTTTCTCGTTAGTAAGTATAACATACTCATATGGAGGATATCTGGTAGATGGTTGTTGCTCTCTTGTGGATCTTCTTAATGGAATCTCAACTGGTGGTGGAGGTGCTTGTTCAGTTGGTTCAACATCATCAACTATAGGAGTATCATCACTGGCATTCTCACCACAATCTTCTTGTTCATCTCCCTCATGATCATCATGAACTACAAGTGAAGGAATTGGACCCAAACTCCAAGGAATATAAACACAAGTTTTTGGCTTCTCAATATTATCACAATCATCAAATAATTGGTCTTCAAGAAATACAACATCTCTACTTCTAATAATCTTCTTATTCACTAGATCTCATAATATGTACTCAAACTCTTCATGATCATATCCTAAGAAGATACATGCTTTTGCTTTATTATTAAGCTTGGATCTCTCATCTTTAGGAATATAAACAAATACTTTACACCCAAAGACTCTCAAATGATTACAAGATATATCTTTTCCTTTTCATACTCTTTCTTTAACATCACCTTTCAGATAAACTGATGGAGAAAAATTTATAAGGTTAACTATAGTTCTCACAACCTCCCCCAAAATGACTTAGGTAACTTAGCGTAGGAAAGAATACACCTAATCCTTTTTTTAATTGTTTTGTTCATCCATTCTACAACACCGTTCTGCTAAGGAGTTTTAGAAACTGTTTTCTCAAGCCTGATACCATAAACCCTACAGTAATTCTCAAAAGGACCCCTGTACTCGCCACCATTATATGCTCGAACACACTTTAGCTTTTTGCTAGTTTCTCTTTCAACACTAATATGAAATTCTTTGAAAACATCGAGTACATGATTTTTAGATTTCAAAGCAAAAGCCCACACTTTTCTAGAATGGTCATCAATAAAAGAAACAAAATAAAGAGCACCTCCAAGAGTTCTAGTTTACATAGTATAGATATCATTATGAATTAAATCAATAACATCTGATCTTCTATATGATGGATATGTATGAAAGACAACTCTATGTTTTTTTTTAACTAAGCAACGATCACATGATTTAAGAGATGTACCTTGCAACTTTGGTAAGAATTACTTTCTAGCAAGAGTTTGAAGTCCCTTCTCGCTGATATGACCAAGCCTATTATGCCGAAGATCTATGCTTTCACCCTTCTGAATTGTATTAATCTCTCCTTTATGTAGCTTAGCTTCCATGACATAAAAAGAGTTAAGCTTCTTTCCTCTCGCCACAATTAGAGAACCTTTAGTGAGTTTCCATTTACTTTCACCAAAATAGTGTGTAAATCTCTCATCATCAAGTCTACCTGTAGATATCAAGTTAAGATGAATATCTGGAACATGTCTAACATCTTTGAGTATCAATTTGCTCTCAATACTAGTCTCCAAACAAATATCTTCAATACCCACAATCTTAGATGTACCACTATTTCCTATTCTAACACTACCAAAATCACTAGTAGTGTAAGATCTGAAGAGATTACCATGAGAAGTAATATGAAATGAAGCACCAGAGTCAATTACCCAATTACTGTCCTGAGCTGCAAGATTGACACAACCGTCATCATAAACAATAATGATATCACCTTCAACAACAACTATATTGGTCTCTTTCTCATTTTTCTTCATTTTATTCTGTTATCGCTTTCAAAACATATACTCTTTCTTCTTGTGACCTAGCCTGTTATAGTGGAAATATTTGATATCCCTTCTAGACTTGGATCTTCCTCTATAACCATGTGGATTTCTACTATGACTTCTTCCACATTTTTCTTATTTTTTAGAAACAAATGCACCAGAAGAAGATTCACCTTGTTCTTTCCTTCTAGCATCTTCATTTAGCAAATTGTCTTTAACCATATCTATAGTTAGAGTTCCCTCTGGCATGGAGTTATAAATTGTCACAGCATACGTTTCCCAACCTTTTGTAAAAGAGCTGAAAAGTAATAATCCTTGTATCTCATCATCTATATTTATTTTCATAGCAACTAACTTGTTTGCAAGACCCTAAAATAGACTTATGTGCTCAATAATATTACCACCATCTTTATACTTCAAATTTACAAGTCTTCTAAGGAGAAATTCTGTTTCCCACTGTCTTTTTCGCAAAGTGATTTTCTAACTTTTGCCAAACAACATCAGCTCTGGTTTCATCAGAAATATGCTCATGCAAATTTATATACGTCCATCTTCTAATATAAGCAATAGTTTTTCTATGTTGAACCTCTCATTCCTCATCCTCTATAGTAGAAGGTTTATCTTGAACCTTGATGGGCTTATACAAATCTTTGTGATAGAGCAAATCTTCCATCATACACCTTTAAGTGGAATAATTTGATAAGTTCAATTTAATCATACTATCTGACTGTTCCATTTCAATCATACAAGAAAAAAAAACTAGCACCAAACGACCTGTTAAAGCGAAATAATTATTTTCTCTCTTTGTGTATCAAAATAAGTTCCTCATCAAAATATCAACTTGATATCAAAAACACATATCCACCAGAGCAGCATAAACAGTAGGATAATAAATCAATCACAAAGTGAGACCAAATTTTAACGTGGAAAATCCAATGCGGGAAAAACCACGAGACCGTAGTCCACTTCAAACTTCCACTATCACTAATAATATAACATGTTTACAATAAATCTTCTCTAAAATAACAAGAGGATCATAATAACATTAAGACCATATATCTTGGCTCAATAATAGCATATAATCATCACATGGATGAATTTCATCAAAAAGAGAATTTTAGATCTCACAAAATGGGTATAACAGGAAAATACCTCAGAGAGAATAAATTGTAGATTAACACCGTTAGGATTGTAAAGCTTACTACAAGGATTCTTCACATATAATTTGGATCAAAACAAAAAAACTCAAAATCCTAATTATCTCTCTTCTCTTTCTCTCTCTCTGTTATTTTCTCTCATTGTGCACCGCAATCGTTAGTTGCACGCCAAAATCGTTCGCTGCCCTCAATTGTGCACGTCTCTTTCTTTTTCTTTTTATTTTTTTTAATAATTCAGATTTGGGTTGACTACCTAATCATATGGTCCAAGCCCACATATGGGCTGAACCCAACACTTGTGAAGTTGACAGTGGACTATTATGGAGAGTTGGTCTAAGGCAAGGGTTTAGAGAGCTTCCTATCTATGGTGAGAGGTAAGTTGATTTTGGGAAGACGATTTATCTTATTCGTGATAATCGTATCGTAGAGAGCTTCCTGTCTATTTGCTCATATGATTATCTTTTAATCGTCAGATGTATAATAGAAGCATGACGAATCCATTCTTAATGTAATTAATATATTAAACAGATTATGAATATCATAGGAGTGAATTGATTATTGATTGATTTGTATGATAAATATTCTATATGATTGTAACATTGTACCATCCTTGATTTTTCAGAAGTTGTTACACTAGTTCTAATATCATTAAAAAGTCTATTATTGATGAGTTTCAGTTAAACTAATCAAAATTAATATACATCAATTTAACCTAAAAAATTAAACTTTTAAATTATAGATCAAACCAATCTGATTTTTTCAATTCTGTGATGTGAGATTATCCTTTTGATTCATCTCCTTTCTCCTACCTGTAAAGGAGGTTTGTCTACACTTGACTTGTGTGATATGTAGTTCCTCTCTAGTAAGTCGTGTCATATCATATAATTTGAATCATATCTTTAATCAATAGACCAACAACGGGTGTCACGATACTTATCAATTCGAGTTTCTTGGATTTAGTAAACTCTTCTGTTGAACCCGCTTCGTATTCAACGAAAAAAAGGTACGTTACACACATACTCGTTTCTTTATTGAAAGAAGAAAAGGACGTGTATGACTGCATGTCACTAGATTTGTTGGAGTGATTTCACAACCATACAATTCATCTCACATTTCTTTCCCTCCTCTGATGACTCCTTGCCTTGTAAGCAGTCATTGTCTGCTTTACAGCTTCACAAAAGGTAAGATGGGACCTCTGAGAGTGAAGTCAATTCAAGTCGAGCAAATTATCTTTAGGAAGCTCTTTATGCCACACAGCATCATGTTGGTCGTCGCATGCGTTTACCCATTAAACACCTTCAGTACTTTCTCAATCTGTCAGCCTGTTTCTGCGAATTGAAATTAATCACTACAGAATGGGCAGGTCTTTACCACATGCCCTCCGCTACAGCATCAGCTTCATACTACAAAAAAGGCATGGTCATATGATGTGAACAACAACCCCTACTTTAGCCGACTTGTTGACTTGGTGGCACAGCCGGAGAACGGGAGTCCATATAGTCGATCATATTTTAGCATTCATCAAGTCAGAAAGCTTGAGCACATCGAGAGAAGGGAGACTCGGCAGTGTGTTGACAGTCGATAGGGTTCCAAAGACCTGCTTCATTGTTGGGCGTGACTCTGGGTCATGTTCCACGCAGCAAAGTGCCAACCTCAAAACTGCAGCTACCTCGTCTGCAACCTCCGTCGTAGGGAGTGATGGACGCTGGTCTAATACATATTTCACAAGCGTGTTTTTCGGCGACGAAGGCAATGACAGAACGGAAACGAGTCCTTCCCCATGTCCTCCTATTAGCAACTCAAGCGTGACCACTCCGAAACTGTAAACATCGCATTTGGTGGTCACTCTCATCTCATAAGCAAGCTCTGCAAACAATAACCGATAACTGAGGAAACCTTATATCGTAGAAGGATCTCCAAAAGACAGCTATGTTAGGCTACTTTGCGCCTTGATTGATGAATAACTACGTGTACAGTAAATCGACTGCTGTTTTCTATTTCTAGATTGATGAATAATTCATGTAAATGAGCTACAAGCTGATGGACTTTTAACTTGCAAAAAATGTATTACTATATGACGTCGGGGGAGAAACTTACCCGGTGCCAAGTAACCATATGTGCCGGCAAGCATGCTCCAATTTGATGAATCTGGCTTCAGGAGTCGAGCAATACCGAAGTCAGAAACACAAGCCTTGAGTTCTGAATCGAGCAGAATATTGTTGGTGGTTATATCTCGATGAACAATGGGCTGATCGCAATCATGATGCATGTAGGACAGAGCACGAGCCACATCTTTGACAATGTTCACCCTCTTCACCCAGTCCAGTTCGGCAGCTGCTGCTTCGCTTCTGAGGAGGGATCCCAAACTTCCTCTCTCCATGTACTCGTACACCAGAAACTTGTGTCGAGCAGAGGAGCAGAATCCGTAGAGCTTGACGATATTTCGATGTCGAATTTGAGTAAGAGTATGTATCTCGTTTTGAAAGGATTGCTCATTCGATGTAGTTTCGTCTTCCTGCAGATGAATTTTCTTCACTGCTAGCATCTGCCCGCTTGCTAATTCTGCTCTGTAAACGCTGCCATATGCACCACTTCCGATACAGTATTTTTCATTAAAATCCTCCGTGGCTGCAACGATATCCTTGTATGCATATCTTCCATCAAAGTTAAATACACAGAATGTCATGCCTTCTTTGTTGCCATTATTTTCGGAAGGCATGGAATGTTTCTTGGTCTTCTGGAACAGTGAAAACGCTCCCAGAAAAACAAGTAAGATGAATAAGACGACCACGGAAGCAATGATAGCTGAGATAATTGCTCTGTGGTGCTTGCTTCCATCATCTTTCCTTGCAGTATAAGAAAGACATGGAGGCAGGCCTTTGACGACCCCACACAAACCTTTGTTGTGGACAAACCACTTCGCCGGAGCTTTCCGGAAGACTGGGCTCTCAGGCACAGCCCCCTCCAATTCATTATATGATACGTCAATGATTAATAAGCTGATCATAGCACTTAGTGAAGATGGAAGACCACCGGACAAATTATTATGTGAAAGATTCAGAATTTGCAGCATCGTAAATTTGCTGAACTGTGAGGGTATCTCACCCGTTAGTGAGTTGTGGCTGATGTCCAATGCGTCTTGAAGGTACTCCAGGCTGCTGATCTCTGCAGGAATTCCTCCGCCGAACTTGTTGCCATTAAGCTTCAGGGAGCGGAGCTTGAGACAAATGCCTATTTGAGACGGTATTCTTCCTGTCAAGCTGTTAACTGATAGATCAAGGATTTCAAGGTCGGGCATCCTTCCAAACTCTATTCGTACCTCTCCGCCGAGTCGATTGCAGCTCAGGTTCAGCTTGTAGAGATGAGGTAACCTGCCCAAGCTCTTTGGAATCTCCCCCTGTATGTAGTTGGAAGAAAGGTCCAGTTCTCGTAGTTCTTTTAGATTGCCGAATTCTGGTGGAATGGCTCCGGTGATGTTGTTATTTGAGATTGCCAGGAATGTGAGATTGTCCCATCTTCCCCAGTCCGGTGGGAGTGCACCTGACAGCCTATTGAATCTTAAATCCATATAAGAAAGATGTGGATACACTCCAAGAAGTTGTGATATATCCCCGGTGAGTTGGTTTTGCTCGAGACGGACTCTGATCAATCCCGTACAGTTCTTTAAGGTCCCGGGAAGTTGACCTCTGAAGCTGTTGTTGCTCAGTGAGAGATACTGTAGGGTTCTTCCTTTGCATATGTTTGAAGGCAAGTCACCGGAGAAGAAGTTGTCTGACAAAAGAAGCGATGTCAAACCTGTGATGTTGTTTAACTCGGCAGGCAATCGACCAGACAACCGATTATTGAACAAGCTTAGGTCAGTGAGGTTCCTTAAGTTACCGAGGGATGGAGGGATTGAACCGAAAAGCTGGTTGTCATGGAGATCCATACCCATGAGCTGGGTCAGGTTTCCGAAAGTGGATGGTATCGGCCCGGAGATTTGGTTGTCGGGCAGAAAAAGTTGGGTTAACTCATTTAGATTTCCTATTTCCGGAGGGATAAAGCCTGACAATTCATTAACCCCAAGATAAAGTTTCTCTAATTTAGTTTGATTTCTTCCCATAAAGAAAGGGATATGACCTGTTAGACTATTATTGAAGAGCCCAAGTTGCACAAGGTTTAATAGATTTCCCAATTCTCTGGGGATGAATCCCGAGAGATGATTTTGATAGAGAGACAACTGGTATAGGTTCGTCAAGTTCCCTAAACTGGGAGGGATGAAGCCAGATAGTTGGTTCTTCCCAAGTGTAAGATGCATCAACTTCTGAAGTCTTCCAAGCTCCTGAGGTATGAAACCTGTAAGTTGATTATCTCGCAGGTGCAAGTGCAGAAGCCCGGTAAGATTGCCCAAGGATGGAGGGACACAACCACTTAACTGATTCTTATTGAGATATAGGAACTGGAGCGCCTTCATGGAGCCTATTTCGACCGGGAGTTTGCCCGTGAACCGGTTGCCTATGAGATCAAGATATACAAGGTTGGAGAGAGCCGAGATGGTCGGAGGAATGACGCCGTCGAGCTGGTTGTAGGAGAGGTTGAGACCGACGAGTGATCTCAGCGTTGAGAAGTTGAGAGCATCGAGTGGCCCTTCTAAGCTCATGTTCGGCAGGGACATGTCGGTGATGACAGGGCGTCCTCTGTGCGTAAGGTTGCACGTAACTCCAGTCCAATTGCACGGATTAGAGCTGAGATTCCAGGATTCAAGGAATTGCTGGCCGTGAAGGGTGGACTTCCAGTGGAGTAGGGTTCTCGCTTGTGACCCGAGTGAAGCTGTCACCGAGACAAGATGAAGAGAGAGCAGCAGCAGGAGGAGGAGAGTGGTGGAGAGGAGCCGCCAGTTGTGCAGCTGGGATGCCATAACTGCAGTGTAGCTAATCTGGGGGAGGATGTTGTACTGCGAGCAAACAAAGGGCCCCCTTATATAAAATGTATGAGATGGATGTGAACTATCGGGAACCGAGTGGGACACATTTGAGTCTCGAGCATCCTCACCAGCGGGGCTAAAGCTGGATGGTATCACCCGTTCTCATACTGTCCCCTCCGCAAAGTTTGGTGGAAGGTTAAGAACCATTCCTTTCGATCATCACCACTGATCACTTTTCATTTGTTAAAGCATAAAGTGGACTCATATTATTACTTGGAGAAATCAATGTCATATAAGAAGAAGCACAAGAAAAACTTTGTAGCAGTAGATTTCTGAGTCAAGTCAGCTGATCTTATCAAGTTCAGCATATTCCTTCTGCCAACTGGGAGTCATTTTATAATGTTAAAGAAGAATAGCTTTTGTGACATTAAAATAAGAAGAGTTTTGCTGATGATTAATTTTCTGCAGGTGCGGCCAAATGATCAAGATTCGGAATCCCATTTGAGACGTCGACTTTCTATAAATCAAATGTGCAGTTAAAACTATTGTCATTTATTAATGCATAAAGAGATATATGATTTCATAGCTTCCGACATCAGGTTGGGTAGAGAGGAGGTGCGAAACCTATCCAATGGTTCATTTTAAATGAGTTGGATCCTGATTCGATTTGGTTGATCCACAGTGGATTCGGAACTTGATAGTGAAACCATCAGAGCCAGGAGATTTATCGAGGCAAATGGAGGATAGAGTATTCCAGATTTGAACGATGGGCATTATGAAGAATACCTCAACCAATGAGACTAGGCCATATGTTAGGCTTCAAAGGATAAGGATCCTACTTCCCAAAGTCATAATAGAATGAGACAAAGGCAAGGGACATGCATGATGTGTTGGTCTGGGACAATTTGGTTTTGGACATTAAAGGTGCTTAATTTGGTTTTGATGGCTGCGAATGGCAACCCGGGCATGGTAGTATTTAGTGTTGAGGTCCCCATCATTAATCCATTTAACCTTGGTGTGAGACCACCATCTAAGATTAACGTGGCGAAGGAGGGCATTATATTTGTTACGAAGACAAATAAGTGCTTAAGAGCAAAATCACATTGTTTAAGAGAGTATCAGCTTGAGTGGATGCAAGAAGGTCTTGAATCCTTGAGTCTATCAAGATTATTTGAGATATTTGTTAGAGGGGAAGTGAATCAGGAAGAGCGAGACCAAGATCTAGAAATAAGATCATGGGACTTAGGATGTTCAACCCAAAAATTCTGGAAGTAAAACAGCTTGTTAGTAGGTTTGTGTAAAGGAGAGATGAAAACAAAAATGGAGCAATGATCTAAAGCAAACTAAGGGACCCTCCCAATTGTTACATGATATTTATTTTGGGCCAGAGAAACTAAGATCCTTAAGTCTCACATTTTCTAAAAATCATATAAAGTTTAAACAGAGAAATAGCAAGAGATATGATGACCTTCATATTTGTCTTAAGGCAAGAAAATACAAATGAAATCTCCCAGAAGAAGCCATAAAAAATCATCAAAATCTATCAAGTACAAAGTGCTCAATATAAGTTTACTTTTCCAACAAAGAAACACATGCATATATAATTGAGAGAAGCCACAAAGAAGAGTTTTTGAATTGAAAAATGACATGTATAAAATGCTTACGAGAAGATAGAATCTATATGTTGATACAATCTATTTTTTAGAGGAGTTAGCTAGTAAAACCCATCGAAGAGATAGCAAAGGAGCTCTATCATCTTCCCAAAAAAATGATAGTTAGCTGAGCACGGGACGCAAACAAGTTTATTTCCTATTAAATCTAGAGAGTTCGATCTAGATAAATGTGAAAGATAATGTCAAACATGTCTCTCCGAAGACCTTTATAGTTCCAACTAAAGATATGCAGAGGTAGTAAGAGAAGAAGGGGTAGAGGAGGAAAGAATATTCCCTACTTCAAGGTCTCCTAAAGAAAAAGCAACTAGAGCTTTCTTCGTATAACCGCGTCCAGCACCACCATAAATTTAACCTTCTCTCTTATTGTTGTGTAGTCATTGGAAGAAGTGTGTCCGATCTAAGCACCCACCACAACCTCTTTAGCCAAGACAGTATCATCTCTTGCAACAAAGTTAAGCGGATCTCATGACATGGAATCAATGATCGACTTGACCTTATCTATCGATCCTTGAAGGAGGGATAGGAGCAAGAGTGAATGTGAATCAAGGTTTCAGGTGATTTAAAAAGATGGAACGAGGAGAGGAAAGAGAGGATTTATAGGAAGCCCTCCTCATGTGATTGGAAGTAGTGGTGGTAAGAGACATGTGGCTCGAGGTGGCAATGATAATAGAGAGTGCTAAGGAAGCACCAATGGAAGATAGTTTCAAGGAGCCAACCTTATATTGAAAGTCTAAGGGATATCATAAGAGGGCACCATGGTAACCAAGCTTGGGACAATTATCATCCTCTAGACTTGTCACATAATGATGATTTTTAATTTTGAAACCTAAATAACAAAGGTTTATCATCCTCTAGTCTGCTTATTACTTCTCGACTTGGACCAATCTCCCCGGGATTAGTGGTGTCAATTAAGAAAGCTTCTAGTTTACTAGATCAAAATTTTTTCTTACAAATTGTTACACCACTGTCACCCTAGATTTGTTAAATTTGATTTTTCTACCTCTAATTCATGTCATTTCTGCTCAATACCAATGAGACTTTCAATATCATCTCTTCTTCTTTTACCATATAATAGTTACGTTATGAAAATCCTTTGAAACCCAACTTTGGATCTTTTCTTCCTTTGATACTAAGCATGGCGATATATGGCTCTATGAAGGGTCAGATGTTGACTCTAAAGCCTCCTCTACTTTAAGAGCCTTGATTATATCCTTTGGTGGTTTTGGAGGGTTAAAAATAACTAGATCTTCAAACCGAGAGTTTTAGGAGAAGATCTCACTTAGAGATTTCTTAGTCGAGACTATAATCTGAGTGGCTTAAATTTAAATATGATGTTCCTTAAATAAAAAAATAAAGATGAAGGCACTTATTTCATTTTATATCTCGATACTAGTGATGCATAATTTTTTGATTAAAAAAATTTAAAGGATTAGAGGGTTCTCTTCTTGGTAGCAATTTTCATTAAAAAAATTTAAAGGATTAGAGGGTTCTCTTCTTGGTAGCAATTTTCATTCATGATAGCGTATGTAAAGTTTTGCTAGATGGTGCCAATCGTATTCATGTTAAAACTGATTCTAGGAGCCTTATTGGCTCTTATTTTATCACATATTTATCATATCAACTGATTAGCAATTCATGCTAGAATATATCTATCTATAATTTTTTGAAGAAGGGAGTGGCCCTTGCATCTTTTTTTTGCTTATTACCTTTGATCTTTGGAGTGACTTTTTTACCCATGCATTTTGTTAATTAATTTTTTTTAGAAAAAACTTCATGTTTAGAAAAATTATAATTCGGACAACTTTAGAAGAAGTAGAAAGAAAATAACAAGAACAACCATAAAATAGTAGTACATATAAATGAAATCATTCAAATAAAAAATATGATTTTAAATAAATATTTTTATTAGTTTATGAACAAGAGCAATCAAATATAAAGACTTATATATCAGTTATAGTATTTTTTAATAAACTTTTCAAAACACTTTAGTTTTAACAGTACTGAAATTTAGGAATTCAATCATTTACCTATGGATCGATTCATATGATATAATTAAGTATTGCTCTAATTATCTTGTCAGAAGAATATTACAAGGATTATGATAAATAGGATACTCTTTGTAAAATATAAAAAAGTAATAGCTATTGAGAAAATCCAAAAAAAATAAAAAAAAATTCAAGAATTCATCATACTCTTTTCTCTAATTGATGTTATTTTGCATTATTTTTAACCTTCACAGACAAACTATCTTTCGAGTAAGTCAAGTCAAGTCAACCATTCAAGTTAACTATTTAATAAAACTTTTATAATAGGACATCCCAAGTCAAGTCATGTCAACCCAACCTTATAATAAAACTTTTATAATACGACAACTCAAAGTCAAGTCAATCATATTAATTCATGTAACATTTAGAGAAAGAAAAACTTATATAAGGGCACATTTCAAGTCAAGTCAAATTTATCTTGTTAAGTTCAACAAATTCTTCCGCTATATATATATATATCTATAATTCAAATTTCATAATAATAACATACAATTAGATACGATAGGAACACACATATACATTATAGTAAACATCATGATCTTAGGCATAACATTACTAAGATCACAACAACATGTAATTAGTGATACAAATATGCATACACATTAGTACACATCATAGGAACACACCAAAGAAATCATCCAACTTTCACAACAACTATACATGATATGAACAATATTCTCAACACTCAATCACATCACAATAAACATATATAAGTATTCCTGATAGTAAACATAACAATATTCACAACAGTAATGCATACAACAATAAATATATACACATCATAGTATTCACAACAAAGATATGAACATACATTAATATCACAATAAACATATATATATATCAAATTTCATTACAGCAAATAACATATATAACGCTCAAAGAACTTTACCAGCAACAGAAACTTGACAAGGAAACCATGTACTACACACAGATCAAACATTTCAATGGCCAATAAAAGATGCAACTCATGGAAGCGAAGTCCACTTGGTTGATCATAATTCTCGAGTCATCAAATCAGAAAACTTCAATGCATGGAGAGATGCCGGGCTCGGCTGCGCCGATAACTTTTCAAAGATCTGCTTCATCGTCGGGCGAGTTTCTGGGTTGATGTCAACGCAATGGATCGCCAATGTTAAAGCTGCAGCTACTTCATCTGCAACTTGGTCAACCGGAAGTGATACACGCTGGTCTAATATATCTTTCACAAACAGGCTTTGGCCGGAGGAAGATGATAGGGTAGAAATGATATCTCCTGGGTAAGTTCCCACTAGCAACTCGAATGTGATCACCCCAAAACTATACACATCGCATTTGGTGGTCAGTCTCATTGTATAAGCGAGCTCTACAGACAAGAAGATCGATGATCAAACTTACTTGATACAGAAGTATGTCCTCTAATTAGACAAGAACATCGCATTTGCACTTTTACTGAAACAACAATCTACGATTCTAAAATACCATAACATGTCAAGAAATCTTCGTATGGAGTTACAAAATATTAATCAAAATGTTACCTGGTGCCAAGTAACCATGCGTGCCGGCAAGCATGCTCCAGTTTGAGGTATCTGGATTCAGGAGTCGAGCAATGCCGAAGTCAGAAACACAAGCCTTGAATTCTGAATCCAGTAGAATATTGTTGCTGGTTACATCTCGATGAACGATAGGTGGAACACAATCATGATGCATGTAGGAGAGAGCACGAGCCACATCTTTGACAATATTCACCCTCTTCACCCAGTCTAATTCTGCTGCTGCTGCTTCGATTCTGAGGACGGATCCCAAACTCCCTCTCTCCACGTACTCGTACACGAGAAACTTGTGGTGAGGAGAGGAGCAGAATCCGTAAAGTTTGACAATATTGCGATGTCGGATTCGAGTAAGAGTTTCTATCTCATTCTGAAAGGGTTGCTCGTCCACCGTGTTCTCGTGTTCGGACAGGTGAATTTTCTTCACTGCTAGCACCTCTCCACTTGATAATTCTGCTCTATAAACACTGCCATATGCACCGGTTCCGATCAAGTACTTCTCATCGAAATCTTCTGTTGCTTCGATGATATCCTTGTATGCAACTTTTCCATCAAAATTCAATACAGAGAATGTACCCTGTTTGATGGGATTATTGACAGCTTGCACTCTGTGTTTCTTCCTCTTCAGGAATCGCAAAGCAATTCCGACGAACAGAAGCAAGAGAAGTAAGACGACCATAGATGCAACAATAGATAAGATAATGACTGTGTGGTGCTTACTTCCGTGGTGTTCATTTGCAGTAGATGAAGCACATGGAGGCAAACCTTTGACAACCCCACACAAACCTTTGTTGTGGACAAACCACTCTACTGGAGCTTCCTGGAAATGCTTGTTATCGGGAACTGGACCCTCCAATTCATTGTATGAGACATCGATGATGAACATGCTACGCATATCCCTAAAAGTTGATGGAAGATTACCCGTCAAGCCATTGTGTGATAGATTCAAATTTTGCAACATCAACAATTTACCGAATTGCGTTGGTATCTCCCCTGTCAAAGAGTTATGGCTGATGTCGAGTGCGTCTTGAAGGTACACCAGATTGCCTATCTCAAAAGGAATGCTTCCGCTGAGGTTGTTGTTGTTAAGCTTCAGCAAATGGAGTTTCATGCAATTTCCTATCTGATATGGTATCCTACCTATCAAGCCGTTTCTCGACAGATCAAGAAGTTCAAGGTTGGACATCCTTCCCAGCTCTGCTGGTATCTCTCCAATGAGTTGATTGTTGCTCAGGTTGAAGTTATAAAGATGAGCCAGGTTGCCCAAGCTCCTTGGGATCTCTCCTTGGAAGTAGTTTGAAGAAAGGTCCAGTTCTTCCAGCTTTGATAGCTGTCCAAGTTCTGATGGTACAACTCCGGTGATATTGTTATTTGAGATTCCTAGGAACGTCAGATTGTGCCATCTTCCCCAATCTGATGAGATTGTACCAGACAATCTATTGAAGCTTAAATCCAAATACAAAAGATTGGGATATGCCCCAAGGCGTTCAGATACATCCCCGGTCAGTTGATTATGATGCAGACGAACATTCTTTAGGCTCGTACAATTCTTCAATGTTGCGGGAATGGGACCTTGGAAGCTGTTGTTGCTCAGCATTAGGATCCGTAGGGCTCCTCCTTTGCATATCTCTGGAGGCAAATAACCAGAAAAGTCATTATCTTTCAATAGAAGAATAGCCAGACCTGTAATGTTGTTCATCTCCGGAGGCAAAGGACCAGACAAATGGTTATAGGATAAGCGTAGATCGATGAGGTTCCTTGAGATACCAATTGATGGTGGGATTTGGCCTGAGAGTTTGTTCACTTCGAGAGACAAGTTAGTGAGTTGGTGCAGCTTTCCAATTTCTGGAGGCATAGAACCTGACAATTCATTCATCCAAAGGTAAAGGATCTCCAACTTGCTCTGATTTCCCACCGATGAAGGGATGGGACCTGTTAGGCTATTATTAGAGAGCGAGAAGTGCACCAGGTTTATTAGGTGTCCTAGTTCTCTAGGAATGAATCCCGTTAATTGATTTTGAGCGAGTTCCAACATGTAGAGGTTTGTCAAGTTTCCTAAACTAGGAGGGATGGAACCATTGAGTTGGTTTGCCCAGAGATCAAGGATGGTCAACTTTCTAAGTCTCCCCAACTCCTCAGGGATGACATCCGTAATCATATTTTTTTCTAGTTGCATGTCTGTAAGCCTACTAAGGTTGCTCAGAGACGGAGGTATAGGACCACTTATCTGATTCTGGCTAAGATTTAGGAACTGAAGCGCCCTCACGGAACCAATCTCGACAGGAATTCTGCCTGTGAACCTGTTAGCAGCCAGATCAAGAGATACGAGGTTGGAGAGAGCCGAAATGGTAGGGGGAATGTTCCCGTTCAGCTGGTTGTAGCTGAGGTTGAGATTGGCAAGCGATCGGAACGCCGAGAAATTAAGAGCATCGAGTGGCCCCGCTAAGCTCATATTTGGCAGCTGTATCTCGGAGATGACCAAGCGCCCATTGCGTGCGATGTTGCATGCAACCCCAGTCCAATTGCATGGACTGGAGTCGACGTTCCAGGACGCGAGCAACTGCGGACTTCGGAGTGTGGACTTCCAATGGAGTAGAGCTCTCCCTTGGAACCCCAGCACGGAAGCTGCTCTTACAAGAACAACAAAAGGAGAGAGAAATACTAGTAGGAGTAGTGTGGTGGAGAGAGAACTTCTGCGTAGTTGACATGCCATGATCGTAATATAGCTTAAGAAAGGATTGCAGAACTTTTTGTCGTGGGTTTGGGCAAAGAGATGAGGGAACTTTTATAGGCGATACTCCCCTGTGAAAATAATGTCTTTACATTTACATCCAACAATATCGTGTTATGCACGTTGCCTAGTAGGCTTTTACTGTCCTCATCCAATGTTCTTAGAGTGAGACTTAGTTTACAGAGTCAATAGAAAAGGGAAAAAAAAATGAAGCACCAATTGGATAATTGTGGTTGTATAGACTTAGTTTATAGATTCAATAGAAAATAAAATAAAGGAAAATAAATGTGGTTGTATAATGTGGAAATATTTGTGTATTTCGAAGGAAAAAAATACGAGTGATCGGAAATAGCCATTTTTTCTTTGGTGAATCCAGTCTCTTGTTAGTGCCTATGATCATCAGTTGAAGTCTTCGTTTTGCTGTCGACATTTAATGTTGTGCCACCTCACTGTTGGATGATTGACTTGTGCGCCTGTCCAGTAGAGAAATATTCCAAGAACATTTAATGGTTGATGATTCTATTTCTCTTGAGGTTTGACACCATTGACTTGACCACATCCTAGGTATACAAATCTTTCAACGAAAAGAATTAGTTTTGTCGCCGTACGAATTAAGATGGCTGTTACTTAATTATATTTTATTTATTTGTATTTATGTGTATATATTATGATTAAATATAATGATAGAACTATCTTAGATCAATTATAAAGATCATTTTAAATTATATTAAAAAAATAATATTATTATGATACGAAGCATAATATTGATAATGTATAATCGGTATGATTCATATTGCTAATCATACTTAATATATTATTATTATATTTATTGACTTTTTTTAATTTGTATGTGTATAAATTATTTTCAAAATTCAAAATCCAATTAGATAAAATTATTTTCAAAATTCAAAATCCAATTAGATAAAATTATTTTTAAATAAATTTTATTTTTATTTATTTTTTATTTTAAATTATTTTGTATCTTATCAATTAATGGGCTAAGCGAAAGAATGTTAGATTATATTATCATATCTAATTTGATAAGATATATTATGGATATAATTAGATTCTAATTATGATTATTAACTAATAGAAAGGAAGTCTAATTACGATAAAATTCCTTATGAGATGATCTTGATAGGATATACTCTCCTAATTACTTATCATAATTTTCTCTACTCTCACCTATAAATAGATAAGACATTATAGGAACTATATACATAATATATAGATGATACATAAATGTGTAGATACGTAAAATTATTAAAAAAATATAAATATTTTCTCATTTCCCTATAATCACGTGAACCGGTCAATGAGAAATTACAGATATTTTCTCATATTCCTTTGTCCCTAAATCTATTAATTATAGTGGTAACGTGAAGGATAAAAAGAGAAGAGAAAACACATCTAGTTTTCCATGCAAATTGACATTGTTATAATTTTTAAATCCGACAATGGTACAATTAAAATCAGATAAAGATTTTCTGAATAATATTCAAAGGTACACATTATAAATTTAGAAATCTATTATTATTTAATTTTAGATTTTGGGATTAAAATTTTTTGTATAATAATAACATTTTATACTTATAAGATCGACATGGCCAAACGTGGTAGAGATTGATGAAGAATGCATTGAGTTAACATAATAAGATATGATGAATATTGACAAAGAATAATGGAAAACATACTAAACCGACAAGATCAAGCGTGGTGGAAACCAATAGAAAATGGTGGAGAATACACTAGGCTAATATGATCAAGCGTAACGTAGATCGACGAAGAACGATAGTGAATGCACCAGGTCAATACGAACATGCAGAGATTGATGGAGACCATGGTAGGCGATGCTCGCCCATGAAAAAGTCTTTATATTGGGTTTAATGAGCATTACTCGCCGTTCACTTTCTTTCCATCTAACAGTTGCGATGTTAGCAATGGGGCGGAGTGGGTGAGTGATTACTTCTATACCGTGTTATGCACGTTGCCAGCTAACAATCTTCCACAATCCTTGTCCAATATTCTTAGACTAAGACATAGTTTCGGAGTCAAAAAAAAAAAAGCAAAGAAAAGATGGAGCACCAATTGGATAGTTGTGGTTGTTTGTACGTTGCTGTATTAAAAATTAATGTGGATATATTAGTGTTTCTCGACAGAACAAAAAAAGAAAAAGAAAAATCCGAGAGGGCCATTTCTTTGGTGAATTCTCGACAGAAAAAAAAAAGAAAAAGAAAAATCCGAGAGAGCCATTTCTTTGATGTGGACATTTAATGTTGTGTCACCTCATCGTTGCCAGAAGACGATGACTCGTACATTTAACGGTTGATGGTTCTATTTCTCTTTAGTCTTCACACCATTCACGTCTATGTGAGAATTAAGAAATGTATATTTTATTATATATTTTCTGTTCACAACTCTATTTATAGGAGGGAATGAAGGGAATCTATGATGGAATATAAAAAACCTTTTGATAGTTTTTATACAAGTCTTTCAAGAGAAAGACGAAGAAAGCGGTAAAAGTCATGACGAAATGAACTAGCTGTTTCAAATTAATTAAAAGTGGGTTGGAATAGAGCCATCTAATTAACTCTTTCATTTAATTATTTAGGAATAGAATGAAACGAAACCCAAAAAAAAAAAAAAAAACTCATTCATTTTAGTTTGGTTAAGAAATAACTTGGAACTAATTGTCATAAAAATTCTCTGTGCCGCCCTATTCATATTTTCCAGAAAAATACTTGAGTACATTATATGTATCGATTCATAGGATGAATCGGTCCGATCCTCGATGTATAAGATTGATACTATCATTAGAGTAATTTTTATTATTTTTATATCTTTACTTAAGTACTATAAGTTTATTTAATAATAATATAACTGATGCTATGAAACTCAAAATCTAATAGTAATCAGTTTATTTATAAAAAATAAAATTTTAATTAGACATTCATATTGATTTAGAAATAAAAATGACTAAGAAGACTTCTATATTAGTTTTTTTGGCAGGGTTGTACTAAGTTCGGATCGGACACTAATGGCTTGGCAAAACAATGCCATTAGAGCTTAGATTTAACCTAAGACTTGACTCTGACATTATAACAAAGTGAACCCAATTGACGTCAGCTTTAATTTATCAAGTGAATATGAATTCGTCTTGGCAATTAATTGGCTTTGGCATGCATCTTGACGTTGGCATAAGAGAAGATTGAAGGATGTGATGATCCATGTGTGTCGACTCCCCTCCCTTGAAATCAACATAGTCAATTGCGACGACGACGACGACGACGACTACGTCGACGACGACGACGTCGACGTCGACGACAACGAACCAATAAATAAATAATAATTATTATTATTTGAATCTGGAATCCTGTATAACTGAACTCAATGAGTCAAGGGACTTACCAACGTATGAATTTTACCGTTGAACTAGTTACTTGTGAGACCAAGCGACACGAGATGGTAAGGTAACAGTCCCATTAAGCCCCAAGTCCCTTACTTGTGATGTTGCATGCGACCCCCGACCAACGAACGCGAGCAATCGCCCAACTTGGAGGGTAGATCTCTCTCTCTCTCTCTCTCTCTCTCTCTCTCTGAGTGGAGCTGTTGTTAAAAGAACAAGAAAGAAAAGGAGAGAGTTGTCGTAGCGACAGTAAGGTGGTACAGACACAACATCTGTATCGTTGAGATGCCATTTTTATTGTGGTGATCACAGAGATAAGGAAATTGATAAGTGCTCGATAAAATGTACTCACCTTTCATGCAAATAGTTCCTAACTCGTAGTACTCATCTGCACCCACCTAACAATCTGGCAGATATTACTAATTACATCCATCTTGTGGTGGCAATGCACATAATTGTTTTGTTATTTGTACATACAACTTCATCTCGATGAAGATTTCTTAGGTTGATTCGAACCAACCTAAAGGATCGGGTCCGGGTTTGATTACACGAAACTGACCTAATGAGTTGCTTCAAGATTGACAAACCCAAATCTGCAACAACAGCAACATAGATAGAATTTATGGTTCAAGATTATAATTCAAAAGAACTCTACAAGTAGCAGAAACTCAACAAGAAAACACACAGATCAAACCTTTCTGTAAGGCTTTCAGCCTAGCGAAAAGTTGCGGAGCGGTATAACCTCGCAATCTCCGCACGCTTCCCCTAAGAGAAAAGCAATGCCAAAACTATACAATTCATTTATCATCCCAAATTTACACAATTGAATAAAAGTCTAACATTCATCTTACATATTCATAATATGCATATCAATATAATAATAAAAAATTAAATACCTTAATAGGTTTTTCCAAGCATATCCACTGATGACTTGCTCCTCGATTTCTAAAATATTCAAGCACAAGGGTACAATAGCTTAGTAAGCACCCATAACTCACGTACCAACAAAACTAATATAAAAGAATAAATCTTTTTATCAAAACTTATAAGTCACTTTTCAATTAGTGCTTGTTTCCAATAAATAACTGCATAGAAAAAAAATTATATAAAGAAATCATAACATAAGCTAATCAAAACTGAGATTTATATATCGTGCAAATGATATGCTTATAATAGAATAACTTTCAAATAAATTTTTTTTCAAAGTAATATATAAATAGCTAAGGTCATATAATATATATATATATATATAATTTTAGTAACGACAGCTATGGCTATACTATATCCGCTGACAATGTCTAGAATCATATTTAACCCCATGATATAGATAACACATGTTTCCCTATGTCAGGACTTAGAAGAATCTGGTTTCTAACAAATACTAATATTTTACCCCCATTAGTGTGGTTCAGATCATAACCACACCAAACAATCTGAAACGTTACAAATCATATGTCAAACTTTTGAATGAATTTTTATAAAACATTTGACAGAAACATATAACATTTTTCAAAATAATTCCATAATATTTTTTACCATAAAATAATTTGTAGGCCAATACTTATTTCAAATAATATTTGTAAAACAAACATATACATTTTTAATGATTGCAAACATGTATAATATATTTTATTATTTTTGAATAATAAAGTATTTCAGAAATCAATAAAAATCACATAATTCAATAATATATATATATATATATATATATATTCATTACTTCGAAAATAGATTAGACTGAGTTGTTCGAATACTTATCTAGATCTTGGACTATAAATCCGACGTCAGAGAATCCTTCCTCTTTTCCTATATCATATGAGATATATAAATTAAAATCTTATATGAAATCTTACAATAAATGCATTATTTAATTTATTTTTTTCCTTATAATTTTCTCTCATCTTTCTCCCTTTATTTATTTATTAATTTTAATCTCTCGATCTTGTTCTTCTTCCTATTTGACTTTTCTCTCCTTTGCTTTAACTTTTTTTTTTTTCTATAATTTCTTCTTCCCTTCGTTGCCCACAATCTGTGGTTGTTGAGTGACAGCAACGAAATTTTCTTCTTTTTTTTTTTTCTCCAACCTACTGATCCCATCATACTCGGAACATGATTGGCACTTTCCGTATGTCACCATGTGGCCTACACCACCACCTACGCTGCAAGGTTGCAACATCATAATCTCCTCTCCGCCTCTTTGCTATTTCGTCATCTGCCAACAAAAGCCTTAGAGTCGCCAAGGCGATCAAGCTTTTTATATATAAATATATGAATTTTCTTTTCTACTGTTCACTTCATTTTATTCTTGCATTATAGACTTTTTTTTTCTTCCTAACTTTCTTGTCTCTTTCTCTTGATCGGTACTCTATCGGTCCCGTTAATTTCTCTTTCTGTCTTCTTCTTAGACTCTTTTATTTTTTATTTTTACTTCTCTTTAAGAATTGATTCGTAGTAGTTATCTAGTTATCATGTTCTAGGTAGTTTTAGGTATGTTTCAAGAAGTGACCCATGATTTAGAAGTTATAAGGTAGTTTCTATAACTACCTCAACCATGGGTGACATAGTGGAGTGAGGTAGTTACCACTAGGTTCTATAAATAGGACCATAGTTCATGAAGTAAGATAGAAGGAGAATATACTTGGGAATATCTTGTAAGTGTTCTATGTCAATCATCTTGTTTTAAATACTACATTGATTTTCTTGATCGAAAAGATTCTTTTTACTAATATCGTACTATTATGTTTTTATTATTTCTTTACTCTTTAATCCCCAATATTTATGGTATCAGAGTTAAGTTTCAATTTAAACAGGGTATTATGACTTTCAATGGTAATTCCATGTCTCAACCCCTTATTCATATCTTCTCGGGCAAATGCTATGAATTTTGGAGTATCAAGATGAAGACTCTATTCGAGTCTCAAGATCTTTGAAACTTAATAGAGAATGGATATGCGGATCCAGATGAAGAAATCACGCTGAGGGAGAATAGAAAGGACTCAAAGACATTGTTCTTCATTCAATAAGCTGTACATGAGACAATCTTCTCAAGAATTGCAGCAGCGACAACCTCAAAGCAAGCATTGTTAATACTTCAAAATGAATTTCAAGGCTTATCAAGGGTGATTACGGTAAAACTTCAAACCTTTCGTCGTGAGTTTGAAATTTTATTCTTGAAAAACAATGAATCGATGTAAGATTTTCTTTCTTGAGTGACTGAAATTGTTAGTCAAATGAAATCTTATGGTGAACATCTTCCTGATCATATAATTGTTGCAAAAGTTTTGAGAAGTTTAACTCCGAAATTTAATCATATTGTTGCTGCAATTGAGGAGTCAAAAGATTTATTTACATTTTCATTTGATGAACTAATGAGTTTCTTGTAAGCACATGAAACAAGGTTGAACAGGTCACTTGAAAAAAGTGAAAAGAAAGCATTTCAGGTTAAGAGAGAGTCTTCTACTTCAAAAGAAGACAAAAAATCAATAGGAAGAGGACGTGACAGAGGAGGATTTCATGGTAGAGGAAATGTAAGAGGAAAAAGAAGAGGATACTTTGATGGGCATGATGAACAAAGACAATCAAATTATGATAAAAAAAATTATACGAGTGAAATTAAATATCACTATTGTAAAAAGTTTGGTCACATGAAGGTAGATTGCTGGAAAAAAGAAAAGCAAGCAAGCTATGTGGAGGAAAATGAAGAAAATAGTAAGTTGTTTAGGACTCATTCACAAGTTAATGATATCTCAAATGATATTTGGTTTCTAAATAGTGGGTGTTCTAATCATGTGTCAAGCATAAAATCAATGTTTAGAAATATTGTAGAAACTCATAAGTTGAAAGTTAGACTTGGAGATAACAAGCAAATTTAAGTGAAAGGAAAATGAACAATTAAGGTGAAGACAAATCAATGGAAGGTAAAATACCTTGACAATATTTTCTTTGTTCCTACTTTATCACATAACTTGTTGAGTATTGGTCAATTGATAGATGATGGATATTCAGTTATATTTGATGATGGTTCATGCACTATTAAAGATAAAATATCTGGTTTGATTACGGTAAATGTTTGCATGATGCAAAACAAGATGTTTCCACTTGATGATTCAAATATTGAAAAGCATGCTCTTATCACAACTCAAAAGAATGAGTTTCATTTATGACATTTAAGATATGGACACCTTAACATTAAGGGTTTAAGGTTGTTAAATAAAAAAAAAATGGTTTTCAGATTGTCCAAGATTAATACACTTGATGTATGTGAATGTTTCATTTATGACAAACAAAGTAAAAAATCATTTCCTGTTGGAAAAGAATGGAGCATCTAATTGTCTTGAATTAATTCATGCTGACTTATATGGACCTATGAATACAAAATCATTTAGTAGAAGTCAATATTTTCTATTGTTTACTAATGATTATAGTCGCATGAGTTGGGTATATTTTCTGAAACTGAAATATAAAACATTTGATAATTTTTGAAAATTCAAGGCACTTGTAAAAAGGTAAAGTGGTAGATACATAAAGATACTTCGAACATATAGAGATTGAATTTTTATCTAATGAGTTTAATTCTTTTTGTGAAGAAAATGATATTCGTAGAGAATTGACAACACCATACACACCGAAATAAAATAGTATAGCTGAACGTAAGAATCAAACTGTTGTTGAAATGACAAGAAGTTTGCTTAAAGAAAACACCTTCCAAATCAGCTTTGGATAAAAGCAATAACAACAACAATTTATAATTTACTGTTCACTTCCTTTTATTCTTGCAAGATAGATTTTTTTTTTTCTAACTTCCTTATCTCTTTCTCTTTCTCTATCGATCCTCATTAATTTATCTTTCTGTCTTCTTCCCGACTCTTTCAATTTTTTTTTTCACTTCTCTCAGGAACCCTTTTTTTTTTTTTCCTTCATTTCCTCTTCTTTCTCTCTCCTTTCTCTTTACTGTTCATATACTTTTCTCTTACGTATCTTCTTCTCTTCCTCTCACGGGTTGCACATCTCTCTCTTTCTCTCTCTCTCTCTCTCTTATATATTGTTCTTCCGACATCCTTTCTCTCTTTTCCTCCTCGAGCATGGTTGCTTGACCGTGACCTTGCCGTCATGGTACCACCACACACCGACGACGGATGAGTATCCGATCATCATCCTATAAAGATATATCCTTACAACAACATTCAAAATCCATATCAAACAATCAATAAATTTCTTATAGGACTTTAAATTATGACTTATGAAAATCTTTAGATCTAGATATTCATTATATTATATATTGTTAAAAATATTTATAGATCAACTCACATATTTAACTCTATAACATAGATTTGATAGTTGATTTATGATATACATGATGAGTACTTGGATATTATATGATAGTTTCATAAAATAAAATATTTGGTAGCTCATTCACCCAAATACCTTTGGCTTCATAATTTTTTTTTAATAAGCCTTCAAGGATTGCTCGGTTGGTGACTTCGATTTCACAATTGGTTTAAGAATAAGCCATCAAATTGAATTTTAGTTGGATCCCCAGAGATGTCATAAAATTCTTTGAACCTGACATTACTGAACTATATCCTATTATCAATAATAAGTGCTTTAGGAACTCTAAATCGAGAGATGACACATAAATCCCTCCACCTATCTTTCTATGATCGATGTCATAGGTTTAGCCTCTGCCCATTTGATGAAGTAGTCAGCTCCAACCATAGACATTTCCTTTAGCCTGAAGTAGATGGAAAATATCCTAAAATATCTAGCCCCCATTATGCAAAGGGCTAAGATGAATCTATCAAGGTTCATTCCATTGTTGGGAGTCTTTAAACTTGAGCATTACGTTAACATCTATCATAGTGTTAAATGTATCTTACTACATCGTACTTGGGAGTTGGCTAGTAATACCCCTGTGAAGAACTTTGAAGGCCAATGATCTTCCCCCAATGTGTTATTCGCAAGTTACCTCCTAAATTTTAGATAGTAGGAGAGATGCTTGGTAGGGTGTAGACATCATAGTAGTGGTCGCGACATTGATCAACTATAAAATACACCGTCAAGGATGCAATATCATGCTTGTTGTCTTCATACTTTTCTTTTCTTAGTTGGATTATATGGGAGAGTTTCAATCATAAGATATTTTAAGATGTCTACAATACAAGTAGTCATTATTTGACTTTTGTTTATGCTCCCTAGAACTTTTAAGATCACCTCTTTTGATGGGCATACATGGTTTCTAGAGAATATCTTAGATAATGCATTTACTGCTATGTTGTCTCTTTAGGGGACTTGTTCAATACTGAATGATAGGATGTTAGTTATCATTTGCTTTGCCTCCATAAGATATAAGGATATGATAGAATCACGGGCCTCATATATACCATTGACTTGGTTGATAATCAATAAGGATTTAAGGATTTACTATAAATTTTCAGGCTCTAGATCCTCATTCCTTTATTGAGTTTTAGACTAAATAGTAGAGCCTCATACTTTGCCTTATTGTTAGTCACTTTGAAATTAAAACATAGCGCATGCTCATAACTCCCCCCCCCCGATTGCTGACGTTGTAGAGCTATTCACATAGAAGGTCTAGCATTGGAGCTCCTGCGAAGCCTCTTCAACAAAAGTCATTTTTACCATGATCGGCCAAGGCTTGAGCCTTGATGGCGATCTATGGTTTGTAAGAGATATCAAACTCGCTAAGCTCCACTACCTATTTAAGGAGTCTCCAAGTTGCATCAGGCTTTGAGAGGATCTGATGCATTGGTTTGTTTGTCATGATAATAACATGATGAGCTTAAAAGTATAGGCAGAGATTCCTTGCTACTAGCACTAATATGTAAGTTAGCTTTTCGAAGTTATGATATCGAGTTTATATTTTATGAAGTACATGATTGTATAGTATATTAGTCTTGGACTCGATCTTTTTCCTATATTAATACTAAGCTTACAACCATAGAAGTTATTGCCAAGTATAGGCATAATTCATCTCTAGGGAAAGGACTAGAGAGTTAAGGTGGAGTTGTCAAATAGGCTTTGAGCTGGTCAAATGCCATTGACACTATTCGATTCATTAAAAATCCTTCAATCACTTTAAAGTCTTAAAGAATAATAAACATCAATTGCTTATCGTAAATAAGAAGTGGCTCGGTGTGGTGATCCAGCCCGTTAGCTACTGAACCTCTCTTATTGAGGCTGAGAGCCTCATGTTAATGATGGTCTAGCCTTACTTAGGGTTTGCATATGTTCTCCATTAACGGATCATGAAACCTAAAAATCTTTTAAAACTCACATCGAAGGCACACTTCATAGGATTCAATGATATTTAGAATTTTTTAATAGTCACAAATGTTTTCCCTAAGTTAGAGAGATAGGTGCTTGCAACACGGCTCTTCATTAGCATGTCATCAATATATACCTTTATTTTCCATCTAATTTGGTGTTAGAATATCTTGTTGATTGTTCTTTGGTAAGTTGCTCTAATATCTTTTAGCTCAAATAGTGTTACTTTGTAGCAGTACAAACCTTTGTTAATAATGAAGGCAGTGTACTCTTTATCTTCTCGCACCATCTTTATCTAATCATATCTAGAAAAAGCATCTATGAAAGTTAATAATTCATAACTAGAGGTCGAGTCGACCAATTGGTCTATTGGAAGGAGAGGAAAGTTATCTTTTAGAAAAAATCAGTATAATCAATACACATTCTTTATTTTTCATTATTTATTTTAACAAGGACTAGATTTGCAAACCACTTATGATAGTAGATGTCATGAATAAAATCAGCATTTAACAACTTGCTAACTTCTTCTTCGACTACTACTTGTTGATTTAGGGCAAATCTTCAAGGCTTATGACAAGTTGCTCAATATACTGAATCGATAGTGGTTGTCTTGACGGTATGTTTTGGTCGCTCAAGGTCTAAGAAAATTTCTTCCTATGGCTCCTTCTTGGAGATGAGAGGATGTTGGGGATGGATCTCTAGAGTCCATTTGTTGTATAGGGTGAGCTATTCTCTTAGACAAGTTGATCCACATCAAATAGCATTGCCTTGACTCTTTGGGATCACTTCTTAGCTCTGTCACTCCTGAGCTAGTGAAATTTTTTGATGTCATGTAGTAGGTTGATACTACCGCTCATATATGATTAAGCGAGGGACACCCTATGATGGCATTATATGCAGACGAAAGGTCAACCACCAAAAACTTGGTCTTCATAGTTTTTGAGCAATTGTCAGACTTGAAGATGACGTAAAGATCTATGGTCCCTAGCGAAGTGATGGAGTCCCTTAAGAACCCAGTAAAGGTTGAGGAGATCAGTTATAGATCCTTGGTAGATAGACTAATTTTTTGAAAAGCATCATAGTAGAGTATATTTATTGAGCTTCTAGTGTCGATCATGATCATTTTCATTAATGCATTAGTGATCCCGATGGAGATTACCAATGCATCATCATGTTTTGGGTCTGGGTGCTTATCCTATTCCTTGAACATAATTGATTGGTCTCAATTATAATAGAATCTCTTGCATAGGATTTTTGGGTAGATGAACTACTAGCGCTCGCGATTGGCTCTCAATGATCATATTGATTTGTTGCTCAATGGGGCCTTTGGGCCTCGATAATGTTTTATGAATCTTAGGTAGAAACTTATGAAGATGACTCCTTTTGATTAACTCTTCAATTTGCTCCTTTTGGGCATAGCAATCTTCCGTATTAAGTCCATGGTCTTGATGGAAGTGATAGTATTTTATCTTTTTTTTTTGTCAATGGGGCTTTCATGGGGCATGGTGCCGTAAGAGCCCTTCTTCTGGGATTTGCATGAATAACTCTATATGGGAGGTGTTAAGTGAGGTGAAATCTTATTGTGGTAATCAGTCACTTTCTATTTATCATTTCATGGCCTTTCCATAGGGTTTTGTTATTAAGATCTTTCCTCCTTTGTCGTCTTTTTCAGTTCAACCTTTCTATTTCCAGTGATTATAGACTCAACTACTATATGATGGTTTGCCTCTTATAAAAGCTCTAGAAATATGGTCGGAGACTTAGTGATGACTTAGTGATAGTTGGAGTTCGCTAATGTATGCATTGATGAGGACAAATGGAGTTGGATTAGCAATTAAGTTAACCTCATCATTAAATTTTCTATATAACTCTCCAAGAATTCCTTCTCTTCCTATCTGATGGCTAGGAGAAAGGTGGTGGGCTTCTCTAAAAGTTGATAACTAATAAAGTTAAGCTTAAACTCTTTAGTCAATTGCCCAAATAAGAAGATTGACTCTCAGAGAGCTTAACAAATTATTCACGTGCAACTCCCCCTTAAGGTTGTTAGGAAAGTTCAACATATTAGTGAGTTGATGGTTCCAAATAACATCATTTGAGACATAAAAGTTATGATGTATTCCGAAGGGTCATATTTTCTCTTGTATACATTGAGTGATGGGAATTGGATGCCTTAGTGGATCAGCTCCTCATTGTTACTTTTTGTGAAAGGAGACCACAGGTATGATTCTATTTCTAGCCAATTTTCCTATTTTATCTTATTTTCCAATTACTAATCCATTTTATTTAGTTGGTCCGAACCTCAACTAAAAGTTTGGTTGATTTAGTAATCGACTCGTTGGGAAGATCTGGAATTGGTGTTGGAATAGGGATTTCAGTCAAAGGGGGAGACTACACTTCTTGTTGGGAAAAACCTATTATAGCAGAATAATTCTTTTTCCCTCTTTGTGTATCAAAATGGGTTCCTCATCAAAATATCAACTTGATATCAAAAGCATATATCAACCAAAGTAGCAAAAACAGTAGAGCAAAAAATTAATCACAAAGTGAGACCAAATTTTAATGTAGAAAATCCAATGCAGGAAAAATCACGGGACCGTAGTCCACTTCAAACTTCCACTATCACTAATAATGATAACATATTTATAATAAGTCTTCTCTAAAATATCAAGAGGATCAAAATAACCTCAAGATCATATATCTTGGCTCAAGAATAACATATCATCATCATAAAGAGAATTTTATGTCTCACAAAGTGGGTATAGTAGGAAAGTACCTTAGAGATGATAAATTATAAATCAGCACCATTAGGATTGTAGAGATTATTGTAAGGATTTTTCACATATAATTTGGGTTAAAACTGATAAAGTTTGGCCACTGATCGTCAAGTAGAAAAACTCAAAATCCTAATGGTCTATTTTCTCTTTCTCTCTCTGCTCTTTTCTCTCCCTGTGCATTGTCACCGTTCGTTGCACGCACCGTTCGTTCGCTGGCCTTACTGTGCACGTCTGATTCTTTTTCTTTTCATTTTTTTAATAAATCAGATTTGGGCTGACTGCCCAAATCATCTAGTCAAAGCCCATATATGGGTTGAACCTAACAATTCTCCCCCTCCAACTCATATGGTGGGCTATACTAAGCCCGCTCTTCGCCTACATACTTTAAGCTTCTCCTTATGCAAAGACTTTGTCAACATATTTGATTAATTCTCATTGGTATACATATTTTCCAAGTGTAATTCTTTCATCTCAAGCACATCACAAATCCAGTGATATCTCACATAATATGCTTGGATCTAGAATGGTACGTTGAATTCTTGGAGAGGTGAATGACACTTTGACTGTCACAGTTAATAGTATATCCTTCTTATTTCAAGCCCAATCCCTATAGAAACTTTTTCATTCATAAAGCTTCCTTGTAGGCTTTAATAATTGCTATGTATTCTACTTCTGTGGTTGATAGAGCAACATAATTATATAACTTAGACTGCCAAGAGATTGCTCCCCTTGCAAATGTCATCAAGAATCTCGAAGTGGACATTTTGGAATCAATATCACATGTCATGTTTGCATTTGTGTACTCTTCTAGTACAAGTTTATCACTACCAAAACATAAACACAACTTGGAAGAACCTCTTAGATATCTTAATATCTATTTCACTACTGCCCAATGTTCCTTATCAGGATTAGAGAAAATCGGCTGACAACTCCAACTACATAAGCTATATCTGGCCTAGTACAAACCATAGCATACATCAAATTGTCTACTGCATATGAGTAAGATACTTTGGAAATTTCTTCTTTTTCTTTCTCACTTGTAGGATATTATTTTGAACTAAGCTTAAAATGACCTACAAGTGGAGAACAAACTACTTTGGCGTTACTCATGTTGAATCTTTCAAGAACATTTTCAATGTAAGTCTCCTAAGATAGCCAAATCTTTCTTTTCTTCTTATCACGAAGAATCTTAATGCCAAGTATTTGTTTCATCGATCCTAAGTTTTCATGGCAAAAGACTTACTTAGCTCTCTTTTAAACTTTTCAATTTTACCAGCATCATGACCAACAATCAGTAAATCATCAACATATAGTAGGAGAATAATAAAATCATCATTTGAATTTATTTTCATAAATACATAATGATCAGATGTGGTTCTATTATACCCTTGGCTCATCATAAAGAAATCAAACTTCTTGTACCACTGTCTAGGTGCCTGTTTGAGTCCATATAAGCTTTTTTTAAACTTACACACCAGATTTTCTTTTCTCTTGACTTTGAAACCTTCTTGTTGCTCCATGTAAATTTCTTCTTCTAAGTCACCATGAAGAAACGTTGATTTCACATCAAGTTGCTCAACTTCTAAATTCAACCAGATAGCTAAACCAAGAACAACTCGGATAGAGAAAATTTTCACAATTGGAGAAAATATTTCTTCAAAATCAATACCTTTCTTTTGACTGAATCTTTTCACAACTAGTCGCGTCTTGTATCTTTGTTGTGAGCTATTATTTTCGGTCTTCAATTTGTAAACATATTTATTCTTGAGAGATTTCTTCTCTTTAGGCAACTTTACCAAGTCAGAGCTGTGGTTCACAAGCAAGGATCTCATATCTTCTTGCATGGCTTTAACCCACTCATTCTTATGCTCATGTAGAATAGCTTCTTGGTAAGTTTCTAGCTCTTTCTCGTTAGTAAGTATAACATACTCATATGG
This sequence comes from Musa acuminata AAA Group, assembly GCF_036884655.1. Classification (NCBI taxonomy): domain Eukaryota; kingdom Viridiplantae; phylum Streptophyta; class Magnoliopsida; order Zingiberales; family Musaceae; genus Musa; species Musa acuminata. Next base: position 31,188,233 of record NC_088330.1, read on the forward strand.
AGGATATCTGGTAGATGGTTGTCGCTCTCTTGTGGATCTTCTCAATGGAATCTCAACTGGTGGTGGAGGTGCTTGTTCAGTTGGTTCAACATCATCAACTATAGGAGTATCATCACTAGCATTCTCACCACAATCTTCTTGTTCATCTCCCTCATGATCATCATGAACTACGAGTGAAGGAATTGGACCCAAACTCCAAGGAATATAAACACAAGTTTTTGGCTTCTTAATATTATCACAATCGTCAAATAATTGGTCTTCAAGAAATACAACATCTCTACTTCTAATAATCTTCCTATTCACTAGATCTCATAATATGTACTCAAACTCTTCATGATCATATCCTAAGAAGATACATGCTTTTGCCTTATTATTAAGCTTGAACCTCTCATCTCTAGGAATATAAACAAATACTTTACACCCAAAGACTCTCAAATGATTACAAGATATATCTTTTCCTTTTCATACTCTTTCTTTAGCATCACCTTTCAGATAAACTGATGGAGAAAAATTTATAAGGTTAACTATAGTTCTCACAACCTCCCCCCAAAATGACTTAGGTAACTTAGCGTAGGAAAGAATACACCTAATCCTTTTTTCAATTGTTTTGTTCATCCATTCTATAACACCGTTCTGCTAAGGAGTTTTAGAAACTGTTTTCTCAAGCCTGATACCATAAACCCTACAGTAATTCTCAAAATGACCCCTGTACTCGCTACCATTATATGCTCGAGCACACTTTAGCTTTTTGCTAGTTTCTCTTTCAACACTAATATGAAATTCTTTGAAAACATCGAGTACATGATTTTTAGATTTCAAAGCAAAAGCCCACACTTTTCTAGAATGGTCATCAATAAAAGTAACAAAATAAAGAGCACCTCCAAGAGTTCTAGTTTACATAGTATAGATATCATTATGAATTAAATCAATAATATCTGATCTTCGATATGATGGATATGTATGAAAGACAACTCTATGTTTTTTTTCAACTAAGCAATGATCACAAGATTTAAGAGATGTACCTTGCAACTTTGGTAAGAATTACTTTCTAGCAAGAGTTTGAAGTCCCTTCTCACTGATATGACTAAGCCTATTATGCTGAAGATCTATGCTTTCACCCTTCTGAATTGCATTAATCTCTCCTTTGTGTAGCTTAGCTTCCATGACATAAAAATAGTTAAGCTTCTTTCCTCTCGCCACAATTAGAGAACCTTTAGTGAGTTTCCATTTACTTTCACCAAAATAGTGTGTAAATCTCTCATCATCAAGTCTACCTATAGATATCAAGTTAAGATGAATATCTGGAACATGTCTAACATATTTGAGTATCAATTTGTTCTCAATACTAGTCTCCAAGCAAATATCTTCAATACCCACAATCTTAGATGTACCACTATTTCCTATTCTGACACTACCAAAATCACCAGTAGTGTAAGATCTGAAGTGATTACCATGAGAAGTAACATGAAATGAAGCACCAGAGTCAATTACCCAATTACTATCCTGAGCTACAAGATTGACACAACCGTCATCATAAACAATAATGATATCACCTTCAACAACAAGTATATTGGTCTCTTTCTCATTTTTCTTCATTTTATTCTGTTCTCGCTTCCAAAACATATACTCTTTCTTCTTGTGACCTAGCCTGTTATAGTGGAAATATTTGATATCCCTTCTAGACTTGGATCTTCCTCTATAACCATGTGGATTTCTACTATGACTTCTTCCACATTTTTCTTGTTTTTCAGAAACAAATGCACCAGAAGAAGATTCACCTTGTTCTTTCCTTCTAGCATCTTCATTTAGCAAATTGTCTTTAACCATATCTATAGTTAGAGTTCCCTCTGGCATGGAGTTATAAATTATCACAACATACGTTTCCCAACCTTTTGGTAAAGAGCTGAAAAGTAATAATCCTTGTATCTCATCATCTATATTTATTTTCATAGCAACTAACTTGTTTGTAAGACCCTAAAATAGACTTATATGCTCAATAATATTACCACCATCTTTATACTTCAAATTTACAAGTCTTCTAAGGAGAAATTCTGTTTCCCACTGTCTTTTTCACAAAGTGATTTTCTAACTTTTGCCAAACAACATCAGCTCTGGTTTCATCAGAAATATGCTCATGCAAATTTATATACATCCATCTTCTAATATAAGCAATAGTTTTTCTATGTTGAACCTCTCATTCCTCATCCTCTATAGTAGAAGGTTTATCTTTAACCTTGATGGGCTTATACAAATCTTTGCGATAGAGCAAATCTTCCATCATACACCTCTAAGTGGAATAATTTGATAAGTTCAATTTAATCATACTATCTGACTGTTCCATTTCAATCACACAAGAAAAAAAAACTAGCACCGACCTGTTAAAGCGAAATAATTATTTTCTCTCTTTGTGTATCAAAATAAGTTCCTCATCAAAATACCAACTTGATATCAAAAACACATATCCACCAGAGCAGCATAAACAGTAGGATAATAAATCAATCACAAAGTGAGATCAAATTTTAACGTGAAAAATCCAATGCGGGAAAAACCACGAGACCGTAGTTCACTTCAAACTTCCACTATCACTAATAATATAACATGTTTACAATAAATCTTCTCTAAAATAACAAGAGGATCATAATAACATTAAGACCATATATCTTGGCTCAATAATAGCATATAATCATCACATGGATGAATTTCATCAAAAAGAGAATTTTAGATCTCACAAAATGGGTATAACAAGAAAATACCTCAGAGAGAATAAATTGTAGATTAACACCGTTAGGATTGTAAAGCTTACTACAAGAATTCTTCACATATAATTTGAATCAAAACAAAAAAACTCAAAATCCTAATTATCTCTCTTCTCTTTCTCTCTTTGTTATTTTCTCTCATTGTGCACCGCAATCGTTCGTTGCACGCCAAATTCGTTCGCTGCCCTCATTTGTGCACGTCTCTTTCTTTTTTTTCTTTTTTTTTTAATAATTCAGATTTGGGTTGACTACCTAATCATATAGTCGAAGCGGGTTGAACCCAACACTTGTGAAGTTGACACAGAGGACTATTATGGAGAGTTGGTCTAAGGCAAGGGTTTAGAGAGCTTCCTGTCTATGGTGAGAGGTAAGTTGATTTTGGGAAGACGATTTATCTTATTCGTGATAATCGTATCGTAGAGAGCTTCCTGTCTATTTGCTCATATGATTATCTTTTAATTGTCAGATGTATAATAGAAGCGTGACGAATCCATTCTTAATGTAATTAATATATTAAACAGATTATGAATATCATAGGAGTGAATTGATTATTGATTGATTTGTATGAAAAATATTCTATATGATTGTAACATTGTACCATCCTTGATTTTTCAGAAGTTGTTACACTAGTTCTAATATCATTAAAAAGTCTATTATTGATGAGTTTCAGTTAAACTAATCAAAATTAATATACATCAATTTAACCTAAAAAATTAAACTTTTAAATTATAGATCAAACCAATCTGATTTTTTCAATTCTGTGATGTGAGATTATCCTTTTGATTCATCTCCTTTCTCCTACCTGTAAAGGAGGTTTGTCTACACTTGACTTGTGTGATATGTAGTTCCTCTCTAGTAAGTCGTGTCATATCATATAATTTGAATCATATCTTTAATCAATAGACCAACAACGGGTGTCACGATACTTATCAATTCGAGTTTCTTGGATTTAGTAAACTCTTCTGTTGAACCCGCTTCGTATTCAACGAAAAAAAGGTACGTTACACACATACTCGTTTCTTTATTGAAAGAAGAAAAGGACGTGTATGACTGCATGTCACTAGATTTGTTGGAGTGATTTCACAACCATACAATTCATCTCACATTTCTTTCCCTCCTCTGATGACTCCTTGCCTTGTAAGCAGTCATTGTCTGCTTTACAGCTTCACAAAAGGTAAGATGGGACCTCTGAGAGTGAAGTCAATTCAAGTCGAGCAAATTATCTTTAGGAAGCTCTTTATGCCACACAGCATCATGTTGGTCGTCGCATGCGTTTACCCATTAAACACCTTCAGTACTTTCTCAATCTGTCAGCCTGTTTCTGCGAATTGAAATTAATCACTACAGAATGGGCAGGTCTTTACCACATGCCCTCCGCTACAGCATCAGCTTCATACTACAAAAAAGGCATGGTCATATGATGTGAACAACAACCCCTACTTTAGCCGACTTGTTGACTTGGTGGCACAGCCGGAGAACGGGAGTCCATATAGTCGATCATATTTTAGCATTCATCAAGTCAGAAAGCTTGAGCACATCGAGAGAAGGGAGACTCGGCAGTGTGTTGACAGTCGATAGGGTTCCAAAGACCTGCTTCATTGTTGGGCGTGACTCTGGGTCATGTTCCACGCAGCAAAGTGCCAACCTCAAAACTGCAGCTACCTCGTCTGCAACCTCCGTCGTAGGGAGTGATGGACGCTGGTCTAATACATATTTCACAAGCGTGTTTTTCGGCGACGAAGGCAATGACAGAACGGAAACGAGTCCTTCCCCATGTCCTCCTATTAGCAACTCAAGCGTGACCACTCCGAAACTGTAAACATCGCATTTGGTGGTCACTCTCATCTCATAAGCAAGCTCTGCAAACAATAACCGATAACTGAGGAAACCTTATATCGTAGAAGGATCTCCAAAAGACAGCTATGTTAGGCTACTTTGCGCCTTGATTGATGAATAACTACGTGTACAGTAAATCGACTGCTGTTTTCTATTTCTAGATTGATGAATAATTCATGTAAATGAGCTACAAGCTGATGGACTTTTAACTTGCAAAAAATGTATTACTATATGACGTCGGGGGAGAAACTTACCCGGTGCCAAGTAACCATATGTGCCGGCAAGCATGCTCCAATTTGATGAATCTGGCTTCAGGAGTCGAGCAATACCGAAGTCAGAAACACAAGCCTTGAGTTCTGAATCGAGCAGAATATTGTTGGTGGTTATATCTCGATGAACAATGGGCTGATCGCAATCATGATGCATGTAGGACAGAGCACGAGCCACATCTTTGACAATGTTCACCCTCTTCACCCAGTCCAGTTCGGCAGCTGCTGCTTCGCTTCTGAGGAGGGATCCCAAACTTCCTCTCTCCATGTACTCGTACACCAGAAACTTGTGTCGAGCAGAGGAGCAGAATCCGTAGAGCTTGACGATATTTCGATGTCGAATTTGAGTAAGAGTATGTATCTCGTTTTGAAAGGATTGCTCATTCGATGTAGTTTCGTCTTCCTGCAGATGAATTTTCTTCACTGCTAGCATCTGCCCGCTTGCTAATTCTGCTCTGTAAACGCTGCCATATGCACCACTTCCGATACAGTATTTTTCATTAAAATCCTCCGTGGCTGCAACGATATCCTTGTATGCATATCTTCCATCAAAGTTAAATACACAGAATGTCATGCCTTCTTTGTTGCCATTATTTTCGGAAGGCATGGAATGTTTCTTGGTCTTCTGGAACAGTGAAAACGCTCCCAGAAAAACAAGTAAGATGAATAAGACGACCACGGAAGCAATGATAGCTGAGATAATTGCTCTGTGGTGCTTGCTTCCATCATCTTTCCTTGCAGTATAAGAAAGACATGGAGGCAGGCCTTTGACGACCCCACACAAACCTTTGTTGTGGACAAACCACTTCGCCGGAGCTTTCCGGAAGACTGGGCTCTCAGGCACAGCCCCCTCCAATTCATTATATGATACGTCAATGATTAATAAGCTGATCATAGCACTTAGTGAAGATGGAAGACCACCGGACAAATTATTATGTGAAAGATTCAGAATTTGCAGCATCGTAAATTTGCTGAACTGTGAGGGTATCTCACCCGTTAGTGAGTTGTGGCTGATGTCCAATGCGTCTTGAAGGTACTCCAGGCTGCTGATCTCTGCAGGAATTCCTCCGCCGAACTTGTTGCCATTAAGCTTCAGGGAGCGGAGCTTGAGACAAATGCCTATTTGAGACGGTATTCTTCCTGTCAAGCTGTTAACTGATAGATCAAGGATTTCAAGGTCGGGCATCCTTCCAAACTCTATTCGTACCTCTCCGCCGAGTCGATTGCAGCTCAGGTTCAGCTTGTAGAGATGAGGTAACCTGCCCAAGCTCTTTGGAATCTCCCCCTGTATGTAGTTGGAAGAAAGGTCCAGTTCTCGTAGTTCTTTTAGATTGCCGAATTCTGGTGGAATGGCTCCGGTGATGTTGTTATTTGAGATTGCCAGGAATGTGAGATTGTCCCATCTTCCCCAGTCCGGTGGGAGTGCACCTGACAGCCTATTGAATCTTAAATCCATATAAGAAAGATGTGGATACACTCCAAGAAGTTGTGATATATCCCCGGTGAGTTGGTTTTGCTCGAGACGGACTCTGATCAATCCCGTACAGTTCTTTAAGGTCCCGGGAAGTTGACCTCTGAAGCTGTTGTTGCTCAGTGAGAGATACTGTAGGGTTCTTCCTTTGCATATGTTTGAAGGCAAGTCACCGGAGAAGAAGTTGTCTGACAAAAGAAGCGATGTCAAACCTGTGATGTTGTTTAACTCGGCAGGCAATCGACCAGACAACCGATTATTGAACAAGCTTAGGTCAGTGAGGTTCCTTAAGTTACCGAGGGATGGAGGGATTGAACCGAAAAGCTGGTTGTCATGGAGATCCATACCCATGAGCTGGGTCAGGTTTCCGAAAGTGGATGGTATCGGCCCGGAGATTTGGTTGTCGGGCAGAAAAAGTTGGGTTAACTCATTTAGATTTCCTATTTCCGGAGGGATAAAGCCTGACAATTCATTAACCCCAAGATAAAGTTTCTCTAATTTAGTTTGATTTCTTCCCATAAAGAAAGGGATATGACCTGTTAGACTATTATTGAAGAGCCCAAGTTGCACAAGGTTTAATAGATTTCCCAATTCTCTGGGGATGAATCCCGAGAGATGATTTTGATAGAGAGACAACTGGTATAGGTTCGTCAAGTTCCCTAAACTGGGAGGGATGAAGCCAGATAGTTGGTTCTTCCCAAGTGTAAGATGCATCAACTTCTGAAGTCTTCCAAGCTCCTGAGGTATGAAACCTGTAAGTTGATTATCTCGCAGGTGCAAGTGCAGAAGCCCGGTAAGATTGCCCAAGGATGGAGGGACACAACCACTTAACTGATTCTTATTGAGATATAGGAACTGGAGCGCCTTCATGGAGCCTATTTCGACCGGGAGTTTGCCCGTGAACCGGTTGCCTATGAGATCAAGATATACAAGGTTGGAGAGAGCCGAGATGGTCGGAGGAATGACGCCGTCGAGCTGGTTGTAGGAGAGGTTGAGACCGACGAGTGATCTCAGCGTTGAGAAGTTGAGAGCATCGAGTGGCCCTTCTAAGCTCATGTTCGGCAGGGACATGTCGGTGATGACAGGGCGTCCTCTGTGCGTAAGGTTGCACGTAACTCCAGTCCAATTGCACGGATTAGAGCTGAGATTCCAGGATTCAAGGAATTGCTGGCCGTGAAGGGTGGACTTCCAGTGGAGTAGGGTTCTCGCTTGTGACCCGAGTGAAGCTGTCACCGAGACAAGATGAAGAGAGAGCAGCAGCAGGAGGAGGAGAGTGGTGGAGAGGAGCCGCCAGTTGTGCAGCTGGGATGCCATAACTGCAGTGTAGCTAATCTGGGGGAGGATGTTGTACTGCGAGCAAACAAAGGGCCCCCTTATATAAAATGTATGAGATGGATGTGAACTATCGGGAACCGAGTGGGACACATTTGAGTCTCGAGCATCCTCACCAGCGGGGCTAAAGCTGGATGGTATCACCCGTTCTCATACTGTCCCCTCCGCAAAGTTTGGTGGAAGGTTAAGAACCATTCCTTTCGATCATCACCACTGATCACTTTTCATTTGTTAAAGCATAAAGTGGACTCATATTATTACTTGGAGAAATCAATGTCATATAAGAAGAAGCACAAGAAAAACTTTGTAGCAGTAGATTTCTGAGTCAAGTCAGCTGATCTTATCAAGTTCAGCATATTCCTTCTGCCAACTGGGAGTCATTTTATAATGTTAAAGAAGAATAGCTTTTGTGACATTAAAATAAGAAGAGTTTTGCTGATGATTAATTTTCTGCAGGTGCGGCCAAATGATCAAGATTCGGAATCCCATTTGAGACGTCGACTTTCTATAAATCAAATGTGCAGTTAAAACTATTGTCATTTATTAATGCATAAAGAGATATATGATTTCATAGCTTCCGACATCAGGTTGGGTAGAGAGGAGGTGCGAAACCTATCCAATGGTTCATTTTAAATGAGTTGGATCCTGATTCGATTTGGTTGATCCACAGTGGATTCGGAACTTGATAGTGAAACCATCAGAGCCAGGAGATTTATCGAGGCAAATGGAGGATAGAGTATTCCAGATTTGAACGATGGGCATTATGAAGAATACCTCAACCAATGAGACTAGGCCATATGTTAGGCTTCAAAGGATAAGGATCCTACTTCCCAAAGTCATAATAGAATGAGACAAAGGCAAGGGACATGCATGATGTGTTGGTCTGGGACAATTTGGTTTTGGACATTAAAGGTGCTTAATTTGGTTTTGATGGCTGCGAATGGCAACCCGGGCATGGTAGTATTTAGTGTTGAGGTCCCCATCATTAATCCATTTAACCTTGGTGTGAGACCACCATCTAAGATTAACGTGGCGAAGGAGGGCATTATATTTGTTACGAAGACAAATAAGTGCTTAAGAGCAAAATCACATTGTTTAAGAGAGTATCAGCTTGAGTGGATGCAAGAAGGTCTTGAATCCTTGAGTCTATCAAGATTATTTGAGATATTTGTTAGAGGGGAAGTGAATCAGGAAGAGCGAGACCAAGATCTAGAAATAAGATCATGGGACTTAGGATGTTCAACCCAAAAATTCTGGAAGTAAAACAGCTTGTTAGTAGGTTTGTGTAAAGGAGAGATGAAAACAAAAATGGAGCAATGATCTAAAGCAAACTAAGGGACCCTCCCAATTGTTACATGATATTTATTTTGGGCCAGAGAAACTAAGATCCTTAAGTCTCACATTTTCTAAAAATCATATAAAGTTTAAACAGAGAAATAGCAAGAGATATGATGACCTTCATATTTGTCTTAAGGCAAGAAAATACAAATGAAATCTCCCAGAAGAAGCCATAAAAAATCATCAAAATCTATCAAGTACAAAGTGCTCAATATAAGTTTACTTTTCCAACAAAGAAACACATGCATATATAATTGAGAGAAGCCACAAAGAAGAGTTTTTGAATTGAAAAATGACATGTATAAAATGCTTACGAGAAGATAGAATCTATATGTTGATACAATCTATTTTTTAGAGGAGTTAGCTAGTAAAACCCATCGAAGAGATAGCAAAGGAGCTCTATCATCTTCCCAAAAAAATGATAGTTAGCTGAGCACGGGACGCAAACAAGTTTATTTCCTATTAAATCTAGAGAGTTCGATCTAGATAAATGTGAAAGATAATGTCAAACATGTCTCTCCGAAGACCTTTATAGTTCCAACTAAAGATATGCAGAGGTAGTAAGAGAAGAAGGGGTAGAGGAGGAAAGAATATTCCCTACTTCAAGGTCTCCTAAAGAAAAAGCAACTAGAGCTTTCTTCGTATAACCGCGTCCAGCACCACCATAAATTTAACCTTCTCTCTTATTGTTGTGTAGTCATTGGAAGAAGTGTGTCCGATCTAAGCACCCACCACAACCTCTTTAGCCAAGACAGTATCATCTCTTGCAACAAAGTTAAGCGGATCTCATGACATGGAATCAATGATCGACTTGACCTTATCTATCGATCCTTGAAGGAGGGATAGGAGCAAGAGTGAATGTGAATCAAGGTTTCAGGTGATTTAAAAAGATGGAACGAGGAGAGGAAAGAGAGGATTTATAGGAAGCCCTCCTCATGTGATTGGAAGTAGTGGTGGTAAGAGACATGTGGCTCGAGGTGGCAATGATAATAGAGAGTGCTAAGGAAGCACCAATGGAAGATAGTTTCAAGGAGCCAACCTTATATTGAAAGTCTAAGGGATATCATAAGAGGGCACCATGGTAACCAAGCTTGGGACAATTATCATCCTCTAGACTTGTCACATAATGATGATTTTTAATTTTGAAACCTAAATAACAAAGGTTTATCATCCTCTAGTCTGCTTATTACTTCTCGACTTGGACCAATCTCCCCGGGATTAGTGGTGTCAATTAAGAAAGCTTCTAGTTTACTAGATCAAAATTTTTTCTTACAAATTGTTACACCACTGTCACCCTAGATTTGTTAAATTTGATTTTTCTACCTCTAATTCATGTCATTTCTGCTCAATACCAATGAGACTTTCAATATCATCTCTTCTTCTTTTACCATATAATAGTTACGTTATGAAAATCCTTTGAAACCCAACTTTGGATCTTTTCTTCCTTTGATACTAAGCATGGCGATATATGGCTCTATGAAGGGTCAGATGTTGACTCTAAAGCCTCCTCTACTTTAAGAGCCTTGATTATATCCTTTGGTGGTTTTGGAGGGTTAAAAATAACTAGATCTTCAAACCGAGAGTTTTAGGAGAAGATCTCACTTAGAGATTTCTTAGTCGAGACTATAATCTGAGTGGCTTAAATTTAAATATGATGTTCCTTAAATAAAAAAATAAAGATGAAGGCACTTATTTCATTTTATATCTCGATACTAGTGATGCATAATTTTTTGATTAAAAAAATTTAAAGGATTAGAGGGTTCTCTTCTTGGTAGCAATTTTCATTAAAAAAATTTAAAGGATTAGAGGGTTCTCTTCTTGGTAGCAATTTTCATTCATGATAGCGTATGTAAAGTTTTGCTAGATGGTGCCAATCGTATTCATGTTAAAACTGATTCTAGGAGCCTTATTGGCTCTTATTTTATCACATATTTATCATATCAACTGATTAGCAATTCATGCTAGAATATATCTATCTATAATTTTTTGAAGAAGGGAGTGGCCCTTGCATCTTTTTTTTGCTTATTACCTTTGATCTTTGGAGTGACTTTTTTACCCATGCATTTTGTTAATTAATTTTTTTTAGAAAAAACTTCATGTTTAGAAAAATTATAATTCGGACAACTTTAGAAGAAGTAGAAAGAAAATAACAAGAACAACCATAAAATAGTAGTACATATAAATGAAATCATTCAAATAAAAAATATGATTTTAAATAAATATTTTTATTAGTTTATGAACAAGAGCAATCAAATATAAAGACTTATATATCAGTTATAGTATTTTTTAATAAACTTTTCAAAACACTTTAGTTTTAACAGTACTGAAATTTAGGAATTCAATCATTTACCTATGGATCGATTCATATGATATAATTAAGTATTGCTCTAATTATCTTGTCAGAAGAATATTACAAGGATTATGATAAATAGGATACTCTTTGTAAAATATAAAAAAGTAATAGCTATTGAGAAAATCCAAAAAAAATAAAAAAAAATTCAAGAATTCATCATACTCTTTTCTCTAATTGATGTTATTTTGCATTATTTTTAACCTTCACAGACAAACTATCTTTCGAGTAAGTCAAGTCAAGTCAACCATTCAAGTTAACTATTTAATAAAACTTTTATAATAGGACATCCCAAGTCAAGTCATGTCAACCCAACCTTATAATAAAACTTTTATAATACGACAACTCAAAGTCAAGTCAATCATATTAATTCATGTAACATTTAGAGAAAGAAAAACTTATATAAGGGCACATTTCAAGTCAAGTCAAATTTATCTTGTTAAGTTCAACAAATTCTTCCGCTATATATATATATATCTATAATTCAAATTTCATAATAATAACATACAATTAGATACGATAGGAACACACATATACATTATAGTAAACATCATGATCTTAGGCATAACATTACTAAGATCACAACAACATGTAATTAGTGATACAAATATGCATACACATTAGTACACATCATAGGAACACACCAAAGAAATCATCCAACTTTCACAACAACTATACATGATATGAACAATATTCTCAACACTCAATCACATCACAATAAACATATATAAGTATTCCTGATAGTAAACATAACAATATTCACAACAGTAATGCATACAACAATAAATATATACACATCATAGTATTCACAACAAAGATATGAACATACATTAATATCACAATAAACATATATATATATCAAATTTCATTACAGCAAATAACATATATAACGCTCAAAGAACTTTACCAGCAACAGAAACTTGACAAGGAAACCATGTACTACACACAGATCAAACATTTCAATGGCCAATAAAAGATGCAACTCATGGAAGCGAAGTCCACTTGGTTGATCATAATTCTCGAGTCATCAAATCAGAAAACTTCAATGCATGGAGAGATGCCGGGCTCGGCTGCGCCGATAACTTTTCAAAGATCTGCTTCATCGTCGGGCGAGTTTCTGGGTTGATGTCAACGCAATGGATCGCCAATGTTAAAGCTGCAGCTACTTCATCTGCAACTTGGTCAACCGGAAGTGATACACGCTGGTCTAATATATCTTTCACAAACAGGCTTTGGCCGGAGGAAGATGATAGGGTAGAAATGATATCTCCTGGGTAAGTTCCCACTAGCAACTCGAATGTGATCACCCCAAAACTATACACATCGCATTTGGTGGTCAGTCTCATTGTATAAGCGAGCTCTACAGACAAGAAGATCGATGATCAAACTTACTTGATACAGAAGTATGTCCTCTAATTAGACAAGAACATCGCATTTGCACTTTTACTGAAACAACAATCTACGATTCTAAAATACCATAACATGTCAAGAAATCTTCGTATGGAGTTACAAAATATTAATCAAAATGTTACCTGGTGCCAAGTAACCATGCGTGCCGGCAAGCATGCTCCAGTTTGAGGTATCTGGATTCAGGAGTCGAGCAATGCCGAAGTCAGAAACACAAGCCTTGAATTCTGAATCCAGTAGAATATTGTTGCTGGTTACATCTCGATGAACGATAGGTGGAACACAATCATGATGCATGTAGGAGAGAGCACGAGCCACATCTTTGACAATATTCACCCTCTTCACCCAGTCTAATTCTGCTGCTGCTGCTTCGATTCTGAGGACGGATCCCAAACTCCCTCTCTCCACGTACTCGTACACGAGAAACTTGTGGTGAGGAGAGGAGCAGAATCCGTAAAGTTTGACAATATTGCGATGTCGGATTCGAGTAAGAGTTTCTATCTCATTCTGAAAGGGTTGCTCGTCCACCGTGTTCTCGTGTTCGGACAGGTGAATTTTCTTCACTGCTAGCACCTCTCCACTTGATAATTCTGCTCTATAAACACTGCCATATGCACCGGTTCCGATCAAGTACTTCTCATCGAAATCTTCTGTTGCTTCGATGATATCCTTGTATGCAACTTTTCCATCAAAATTCAATACAGAGAATGTACCCTGTTTGATGGGATTATTGACAGCTTGCACTCTGTGTTTCTTCCTCTTCAGGAATCGCAAAGCAATTCCGACGAACAGAAGCAAGAGAAGTAAGACGACCATAGATGCAACAATAGATAAGATAATGACTGTGTGGTGCTTACTTCCGTGGTGTTCATTTGCAGTAGATGAAGCACATGGAGGCAAACCTTTGACAACCCCACACAAACCTTTGTTGTGGACAAACCACTCTACTGGAGCTTCCTGGAAATGCTTGTTATCGGGAACTGGACCCTCCAATTCATTGTATGAGACATCGATGATGAACATGCTACGCATATCCCTAAAAGTTGATGGAAGATTACCCGTCAAGCCATTGTGTGATAGATTCAAATTTTGCAACATCAACAATTTACCGAATTGCGTTGGTATCTCCCCTGTCAAAGAGTTATGGCTGATGTCGAGTGCGTCTTGAAGGTACACCAGATTGCCTATCTCAAAAGGAATGCTTCCGCTGAGGTTGTTGTTGTTAAGCTTCAGCAAATGGAGTTTCATGCAATTTCCTATCTGATATGGTATCCTACCTATCAAGCCGTTTCTCGACAGATCAAGAAGTTCAAGGTTGGACATCCTTCCCAGCTCTGCTGGTATCTCTCCAATGAGTTGATTGTTGCTCAGGTTGAAGTTATAAAGATGAGCCAGGTTGCCCAAGCTCCTTGGGATCTCTCCTTGGAAGTAGTTTGAAGAAAGGTCCAGTTCTTCCAGCTTTGATAGCTGTCCAAGTTCTGATGGTACAACTCCGGTGATATTGTTATTTGAGATTCCTAGGAACGTCAGATTGTGCCATCTTCCCCAATCTGATGAGATTGTACCAGACAATCTATTGAAGCTTAAATCCAAATACAAAAGATTGGGATATGCCCCAAGGCGTTCAGATACATCCCCGGTCAGTTGATTATGATGCAGACGAACATTCTTTAGGCTCGTACAATTCTTCAATGTTGCGGGAATGGGACCTTGGAAGCTGTTGTTGCTCAGCATTAGGATCCGTAGGGCTCCTCCTTTGCATATCTCTGGAGGCAAATAACCAGAAAAGTCATTATCTTTCAATAGAAGAATAGCCAGACCTGTAATGTTGTTCATCTCCGGAGGCAAAGGACCAGACAAATGGTTATAGGATAAGCGTAGATCGATGAGGTTCCTTGAGATACCAATTGATGGTGGGATTTGGCCTGAGAGTTTGTTCACTTCGAGAGACAAGTTAGTGAGTTGGTGCAGCTTTCCAATTTCTGGAGGCATAGAACCTGACAATTCATTCATCCAAAGGTAAAGGATCTCCAACTTGCTCTGATTTCCCACCGATGAAGGGATGGGACCTGTTAGGCTATTATTAGAGAGCGAGAAGTGCACCAGGTTTATTAGGTGTCCTAGTTCTCTAGGAATGAATCCCGTTAATTGATTTTGAGCGAGTTCCAACATGTAGAGGTTTGTCAAGTTTCCTAAACTAGGAGGGATGGAACCATTGAGTTGGTTTGCCCAGAGATCAAGGATGGTCAACTTTCTAAGTCTCCCCAACTCCTCAGGGATGACATCCGTAATCATATTTTTTTCTAGTTGCATGTCTGTAAGCCTACTAAGGTTGCTCAGAGACGGAGGTATAGGACCACTTATCTGATTCTGGCTAAGATTTAGGAACTGAAGCGCCCTCACGGAACCAATCTCGACAGGAATTCTGCCTGTGAACCTGTTAGCAGCCAGATCAAGAGATACGAGGTTGGAGAGAGCCGAAATGGTAGGGGGAATGTTCCCGTTCAGCTGGTTGTAGCTGAGGTTGAGATTGGCAAGCGATCGGAACGCCGAGAAATTAAGAGCATCGAGTGGCCCCGCTAAGCTCATATTTGGCAGCTGTATCTCGGAGATGACCAAGCGCCCATTGCGTGCGATGTTGCATGCAACCCCAGTCCAATTGCATGGACTGGAGTCGACGTTCCAGGACGCGAGCAACTGCGGACTTCGGAGTGTGGACTTCCAATGGAGTAGAGCTCTCCCTTGGAACCCCAGCACGGAAGCTGCTCTTACAAGAACAACAAAAGGAGAGAGAAATACTAGTAGGAGTAGTGTGGTGGAGAGAGAACTTCTGCGTAGTTGACATGCCATGATCGTAATATAGCTTAAGAAAGGATTGCAGAACTTTTTGTCGTGGGTTTGGGCAAAGAGATGAGGGAACTTTTATAGGCGATACTCCCCTGTGAAAATAATGTCTTTACATTTACATCCAACAATATCGTGTTATGCACGTTGCCTAGTAGGCTTTTACTGTCCTCATCCAATGTTCTTAGAGTGAGACTTAGTTTACAGAGTCAATAGAAAAGGGAAAAAAAAATGAAGCACCAATTGGATAATTGTGGTTGTATAGACTTAGTTTATAGATTCAATAGAAAATAAAATAAAGGAAAATAAATGTGGTTGTATAATGTGGAAATATTTGTGTATTTCGAAGGAAAAAAATACGAGTGATCGGAAATAGCCATTTTTTCTTTGGTGAATCCAGTCTCTTGTTAGTGCCTATGATCATCAGTTGAAGTCTTCGTTTTGCTGTCGACATTTAATGTTGTGCCACCTCACTGTTGGATGATTGACTTGTGCGCCTGTCCAGTAGAGAAATATTCCAAGAACATTTAATGGTTGATGATTCTATTTCTCTTGAGGTTTGACACCATTGACTTGACCACATCCTAGGTATACAAATCTTTCAACGAAAAGAATTAGTTTTGTCGCCGTACGAATTAAGATGGCTGTTACTTAATTATATTTTATTTATTTGTATTTATGTGTATATATTATGATTAAATATAATGATAGAACTATCTTAGATCAATTATAAAGATCATTTTAAATTATATTAAAAAAATAATATTATTATGATACGAAGCATAATATTGATAATGTATAATCGGTATGATTCATATTGCTAATCATACTTAATATATTATTATTATATTTATTGACTTTTTTTAATTTGTATGTGTATAAATTATTTTCAAAATTCAAAATCCAATTAGATAAAATTATTTTCAAAATTCAAAATCCAATTAGATAAAATTATTTTTAAATAAATTTTATTTTTATTTATTTTTTATTTTAAATTATTTTGTATCTTATCAATTAATGGGCTAAGCGAAAGAATGTTAGATTATATTATCATATCTAATTTGATAAGATATATTATGGATATAATTAGATTCTAATTATGATTATTAACTAATAGAAAGGAAGTCTAATTACGATAAAATTCCTTATGAGATGATCTTGATAGGATATACTCTCCTAATTACTTATCATAATTTTCTCTACTCTCACCTATAAATAGATAAGACATTATAGGAACTATATACATAATATATAGATGATACATAAATGTGTAGATACGTAAAATTATTAAAAAAATATAAATATTTTCTCATTTCCCTATAATCACGTGAACCGGTCAATGAGAAATTACAGATATTTTCTCATATTCCTTTGTCCCTAAATCTATTAATTATAGTGGTAACGTGAAGGATAAAAAGAGAAGAGAAAACACATCTAGTTTTCCATGCAAATTGACATTGTTATAATTTTTAAATCCGACAATGGTACAATTAAAATCAGATAAAGATTTTCTGAATAATATTCAAAGGTACACATTATAAATTTAGAAATCTATTATTATTTAATTTTAGATTTTGGGATTAAAATTTTTTGTATAATAATAACATTTTATACTTATAAGATCGACATGGCCAAACGTGGTAGAGATTGATGAAGAATGCATTGAGTTAACATAATAAGATATGATGAATATTGACAAAGAATAATGGAAAACATACTAAACCGACAAGATCAAGCGTGGTGGAAACCAATAGAAAATGGTGGAGAATACACTAGGCTAATATGATCAAGCGTAACGTAGATCGACGAAGAACGATAGTGAATGCACCAGGTCAATACGAACATGCAGAGATTGATGGAGACCATGGTAGGCGATGCTCGCCCATGAAAAAGTCTTTATATTGGGTTTAATGAGCATTACTCGCCGTTCACTTTCTTTCCATCTAACAGTTGCGATGTTAGCAATGGGGCGGAGTGGGTGAGTGATTACTTCTATACCGTGTTATGCACGTTGCCAGCTAACAATCTTCCACAATCCTTGTCCAATATTCTTAGACTAAGACATAGTTTCGGAGTCAAAAAAAAAAAAGCAAAGAAAAGATGGAGCACCAATTGGATAGTTGTGGTTGTTTGTACGTTGCTGTATTAAAAATTAATGTGGATATATTAGTGTTTCTCGACAGAACAAAAAAAGAAAAAGAAAAATCCGAGAGGGCCATTTCTTTGGTGAATTCTCGACAGAAAAAAAAAAGAAAAAGAAAAATCCGAGAGAGCCATTTCTTTGATGTGGACATTTAATGTTGTGTCACCTCATCGTTGCCAGAAGACGATGACTCGTACATTTAACGGTTGATGGTTCTATTTCTCTTTAGTCTTCACACCATTCACGTCTATGTGAGAATTAAGAAATGTATATTTTATTATATATTTTCTGTTCACAACTCTATTTATAGGAGGGAATGAAGGGAATCTATGATGGAATATAAAAAACCTTTTGATAGTTTTTATACAAGTCTTTCAAGAGAAAGACGAAGAAAGCGGTAAAAGTCATGACGAAATGAACTAGCTGTTTCAAATTAATTAAAAGTGGGTTGGAATAGAGCCATCTAATTAACTCTTTCATTTAATTATTTAGGAATAGAATGAAACGAAACCCAAAAAAAAAAAAAAAAACTCATTCATTTTAGTTTGGTTAAGAAATAACTTGGAACTAATTGTCATAAAAATTCTCTGTGCCGCCCTATTCATATTTTCCAGAAAAATACTTGAGTACATTATATGTATCGATTCATAGGATGAATCGGTCCGATCCTCGATGTATAAGATTGATACTATCATTAGAGTAATTTTTATTATTTTTATATCTTTACTTAAGTACTATAAGTTTATTTAATAATAATATAACTGATGCTATGAAACTCAAAATCTAATAGTAATCAGTTTATTTATAAAAAATAAAATTTTAATTAGACATTCATATTGATTTAGAAATAAAAATGACTAAGAAGACTTCTATATTAGTTTTTTTGGCAGGGTTGTACTAAGTTCGGATCGGACACTAATGGCTTGGCAAAACAATGCCATTAGAGCTTAGATTTAACCTAAGACTTGACTCTGACATTATAACAAAGTGAACCCAATTGACGTCAGCTTTAATTTATCAAGTGAATATGAATTCGTCTTGGCAATTAATTGGCTTTGGCATGCATCTTGACGTTGGCATAAGAGAAGATTGAAGGATGTGATGATCCATGTGTGTCGACTCCCCTCCCTTGAAATCAACATAGTCAATTGCGACGACGACGACGACGACGACTACGTCGACGACGACGACGTCGACGTCGACGACAACGAACCAATAAATAAATAATAATTATTATTATTTGAATCTGGAATCCTGTATAACTGAACTCAATGAGTCAAGGGACTTACCAACGTATGAATTTTACCGTTGAACTAGTTACTTGTGAGACCAAGCGACACGAGATGGTAAGGTAACAGTCCCATTAAGCCCCAAGTCCCTTACTTGTGATGTTGCATGCGACCCCCGACCAACGAACGCGAGCAATCGCCCAACTTGGAGGGTAGATCTCTCTCTCTCTCTCTCTCTCTCTCTCTCTCTCTGAGTGGAGCTGTTGTTAAAAGAACAAGAAAGAAAAGGAGAGAGTTGTCGTAGCGACAGTAAGGTGGTACAGACACAACATCTGTATCGTTGAGATGCCATTTTTATTGTGGTGATCACAGAGATAAGGAAATTGATAAGTGCTCGATAAAATGTACTCACCTTTCATGCAAATAGTTCCTAACTCGTAGTACTCATCTGCACCCACCTAACAATCTGGCAGATATTACTAATTACATCCATCTTGTGGTGGCAATGCACATAATTGTTTTGTTATTTGTACATACAACTTCATCTCGATGAAGATTTCTTAGGTTGATTCGAACCAACCTAAAGGATCGGGTCCGGGTTTGATTACACGAAACTGACCTAATGAGTTGCTTCAAGATTGACAAACCCAAATCTGCAACAACAGCAACATAGATAGAATTTATGGTTCAAGATTATAATTCAAAAGAACTCTACAAGTAGCAGAAACTCAACAAGAAAACACACAGATCAAACCTTTCTGTAAGGCTTTCAGCCTAGCGAAAAGTTGCGGAGCGGTATAACCTCGCAATCTCCGCACGCTTCCCCTAAGAGAAAAGCAATGCCAAAACTATACAATTCATTTATCATCCCAAATTTACACAATTGAATAAAAGTCTAACATTCATCTTACATATTCATAATATGCATATCAATATAATAATAAAAAATTAAATACCTTAATAGGTTTTTCCAAGCATATCCACTGATGACTTGCTCCTCGATTTCTAAAATATTCAAGCACAAGGGTACAATAGCTTAGTAAGCACCCATAACTCACGTACCAACAAAACTAATATAAAAGAATAAATCTTTTTATCAAAACTTATAAGTCACTTTTCAATTAGTGCTTGTTTCCAATAAATAACTGCATAGAAAAAAAATTATATAAAGAAATCATAACATAAGCTAATCAAAACTGAGATTTATATATCGTGCAAATGATATGCTTATAATAGAATAACTTTCAAATAAATTTTTTTTCAAAGTAATATATAAATAGCTAAGGTCATATAATATATATATATATATATATAATTTTAGTAACGACAGCTATGGCTATACTATATCCGCTGACAATGTCTAGAATCATATTTAACCCCATGATATAGATAACACATGTTTCCCTATGTCAGGACTTAGAAGAATCTGGTTTCTAACAAATACTAATATTTTACCCCCATTAGTGTGGTTCAGATCATAACCACACCAAACAATCTGAAACGTTACAAATCATATGTCAAACTTTTGAATGAATTTTTATAAAACATTTGACAGAAACATATAACATTTTTCAAAATAATTCCATAATATTTTTTACCATAAAATAATTTGTAGGCCAATACTTATTTCAAATAATATTTGTAAAACAAACATATACATTTTTAATGATTGCAAACATGTATAATATATTTTATTATTTTTGAATAATAAAGTATTTCAGAAATCAATAAAAATCACATAATTCAATAATATATATATATATATATATATATATTTCATTACTTCGAAAATAGATTAGACTGAGTTGTTCGAATACTTATCTAGATCTTGGACTATAAATCCGACGTCAGAGAATCCTTCCTCTTTTCCTATATCATATGAGATATATAAATTAAAATCTTATATGAAATCTTACAATAAATGCATTATTTAATTTATTTTTTTCCTTATAATTTTCTCTCATCTTTCTCCCTTTATTTATTTATTAATTTTAATCTCTCGATCTTGTTCTTCTTCCTATTTGACTTTTCTCTCCTTTGCTTTAACTTTTTTTTTTTTCTATAATTTCTTCTTCCCTTCGTTGCCCACAATCTGTGGTTGTTGAGTGACAGCAACGAAATTTTCTTCTTTTTTTTTTTTCTCCAACCTACTGATCCCATCATACTCGGAACATGATTGGCACTTTCCGTATGTCACCATGTGGCCTACACCACCACCTACGCTGCAAGGTTGCAACATCATAATCTCCTCTCCGCCTCTTTGCTATTTCGTCATCTGCCAACAAAAGCCTTAGAGTCGCCAAGGCGATCAAGCTTTTTATATATAAATATATGAATTTTCTTTTCTACTGTTCACTTCATTTTATTCTTGCATTATAGACTTTTTTTTTCTTCCTAACTTTCTTGTCTCTTTCTCTTGATCGGTACTCTATCGGTCCCGTTAATTTCTCTTTCTGTCTTCTTCTTAGACTCTTTTATTTTTTATTTTTACTTCTCTTTAAGAATTGATTCGTAGTAGTTATCTAGTTATCATGTTCTAGGTAGTTTTAGGTATGTTTCAAGAAGTGACCCATGATTTAGAAGTTATAAGGTAGTTTCTATAACTACCTCAACCATGGGTGACATAGTGGAGTGAGGTAGTTACCACTAGGTTCTATAAATAGGACCATAGTTCATGAAGTAAGATAGAAGGAGAATATACTTGGGAATATCTTGTAAGTGTTCTATGTCAATCATCTTGTTTTAAATACTACATTGATTTTCTTGATCGAAAAGATTCTTTTTACTAATATCGTACTATTATGTTTTTATTATTTCTTTACTCTTTAATCCCCAATATTTATGGTATCAGAGTTAAGTTTCAATTTAAACAGGGTATTATGACTTTCAATGGTAATTCCATGTCTCAACCCCTTATTCATATCTTCTCGGGCAAATGCTATGAATTTTGGAGTATCAAGATGAAGACTCTATTCGAGTCTCAAGATCTTTGAAACTTAATAGAGAATGGATATGCGGATCCAGATGAAGAAATCACGCTGAGGGAGAATAGAAAGGACTCAAAGACATTGTTCTTCATTCAATAAGCTGTACATGAGACAATCTTCTCAAGAATTGCAGCAGCGACAACCTCAAAGCAAGCATTGTTAATACTTCAAAATGAATTTCAAGGCTTATCAAGGGTGATTACGGTAAAACTTCAAACCTTTCGTCGTGAGTTTGAAATTTTATTCTTGAAAAACAATGAATCGATGTAAGATTTTCTTTCTTGAGTGACTGAAATTGTTAGTCAAATGAAATCTTATGGTGAACATCTTCCTGATCATATAATTGTTGCAAAAGTTTTGAGAAGTTTAACTCCGAAATTTAATCATATTGTTGCTGCAATTGAGGAGTCAAAAGATTTATTTACATTTTCATTTGATGAACTAATGAGTTTCTTGTAAGCACATGAAACAAGGTTGAACAGGTCACTTGAAAAAAGTGAAAAGAAAGCATTTCAGGTTAAGAGAGAGTCTTCTACTTCAAAAGAAGACAAAAAATCAATAGGAAGAGGACGTGACAGAGGAGGATTTCATGGTAGAGGAAATGTAAGAGGAAAAAGAAGAGGATACTTTGATGGGCATGATGAACAAAGACAATCAAATTATGATAAAAAAAATTATACGAGTGAAATTAAATATCACTATTGTAAAAAGTTTGGTCACATGAAGGTAGATTGCTGGAAAAAAGAAAAGCAAGCAAGCTATGTGGAGGAAAATGAAGAAAATAGTAAGTTGTTTAGGACTCATTCACAAGTTAATGATATCTCAAATGATATTTGGTTTCTAAATAGTGGGTGTTCTAATCATGTGTCAAGCATAAAATCAATGTTTAGAAATATTGTAGAAACTCATAAGTTGAAAGTTAGACTTGGAGATAACAAGTAAATTTAAGTGAAAGGAAAATGAACAATTAAGGTGAAGACAAATCAATGGAAGGTAAAATACCTTGACAATATTTTCTTTGTTCCTACTTTATCACATAACTTGTTGAGTATTGGTCAATTGATAGATGATGGATATTCAGTTATATTTGATGATGGTTCATGCACTATTAAAGATAAAATATCTGGTTTGATTACGGTAAATGTTTGCATGATGCAAAACAAGATGTTTCCACTTGATGATTCAAATATTGAAAAGCATGCTCTTATCACAACTCAAAAGAATGAGTTTCATTTATGACATTTAAGATATGGACACCTTAACATTAAGGGTTTAAGGTTGTTAAATAAAAAAAAAATGGTTTTCAGATTGTCCAAGATTAATACACTTGATGTATGTGAATGTTTCATTTATGACAAACAAAGTAAAAAATCATTTCCTGTTGGAAAAGAATGGAGCATCTAATTGTCTTGAATTAATTCATGCTGACTTATATGGACCTATGAATACAAAATCATTTAGTAGAAGTCAATATTTTCTATTGTTTACTAATGATTATAGTCGCATGAGTTGGGTATATTTTCTGAAACTGAAATATAAAACATTTGATAATTTTTGAAAATTCAAGGCACTTGTAAAAAGGTAAAGTGGTAGATACATAAAGATACTTCGAACATATAGAGATTGAATTTTTATCTAATGAGTTTAATTCTTTTTGTGAAGAAAATGATATTCGTAGAGAATTGACAACACCATACACACCGAAATAAAATAGTATAGCTGAACGTAAGAATCAAACTGTTGTTGAAATGACAAGAAGTTTGCTTAAAGAAAACACCTTCCAAATCAGCTTTGGATAAAAGCAATAACAACAACAATTTATAATTTACTGTTCACTTCCTTTTATTCTTGCAAGATAGATTTTTTTTTTTCTAACTTCCTTATCTCTTTCTCTTTCTCTATCGATCCTCATTAATTTATCTTTCTGTCTTCTTCCCGACTCTTTCAATTTTTTTTTTCACTTCTCTCAGGAACCCTTTTTTTTTTTTTTTCCTTCATTTCCTCTTCTTTCTCTCTCCTTTCTCTTTACTGTTCATATACTTTTCTCTTACGTATCTTCTTCTCTTCCTCTCACGGGTTGCACATCTCTCTCTTTCTCTCTCTCTCTCTCTCTTATATATTGTTCTTCCGACATCCTTTCTCTCTTTTCCTCCTCGAGCATGGTTGCTTGACCGTGACCTTGCCGTCATGGTACCACCACACACCGACGACGGATGAGTATCCGATCATCATCCTATAAAGATATATCCTTACAACAACATTCAAAATCCATATCAAACAATCAATAAATTTCTTATAGGACTTTAAATTATGACTTATGAAAATCTTTAGATCTAGATATTCATTATATTATATATTGTTAAAAATATTTATAGATCAACTCACATATTTAACTCTATAACATAGATTTGATAGTTGATTTATGATATACATGATGAGTACTTGGATATTATATGATAGTTTCATAAAATAAAATATTTGGTAGCTCATTCACCCAAATACCTCTGGCTTCATAATTTTTTTTTAATAAGCCTTCAAGGATTGCTCGGTTGGTGACTTCGATTTCACAATTGGTTTAAGAATAAGCCATCAAATTGAATTTTAGTTGGATCCCCAGAGATGTCATAAAATTCTTTGAACCTGACATTACTGAACTATATCCTATTATCAATAATAAGTGCTTTAGGAACTCTAAATCGAGAGATGACACATAAATCCCTCCACCTATCTTTCTATGATCGATGTCATAGGTTTAGCCTCTGCCCATTTGATGAAGTAGTCAGCTCCAACCATAGACATTTCCTTTAGCCTGAAGTAGATGGAAAATATCCTAAAATATCTAGCCCCCATTATGCAAAGGGCTAAGATGAATCTATCAAGGTTCATTCCATTGTTGGGAGTCTTTAAACTTGAGCATTACGTTAACATCTATCATAGTGTTAAATGTATCTTACTACATCGTACTTGGGAGTTGGCTAGTAATACCCCTGTGAAGAACTTTGAAGGCCAATGATCTTCCCCCAATGTGTTATTCGCAAGTTACCTCCTAAATTTTAGATAGTAGGAGAGATGCTTGGTAGGGTGTAGACATCATAGTAGTGGTCGCGACATTGATCAACTATAAAATACACCGTCAAGGATGCAATATCATGCTTGTTGTCTTCATACTTTTCTTTTCTTAGTTGGATTATATGGGAGAGTTTCAATCATAAGATATTTTAAGATGTTTACAATACAAGTAGTCATTATTTGACTTTTGTTTATGCTCCCTAGAACTTTTAAGATCACCTCTTTTGATGGGCATACATGGTTTCTAGAGAATATCTTAGATAATGCATTTACTGCTATGTTGTCTCTTTAGGGGACTTGTTCAATACTGAATGATAGGATGTTAGTTATCATTTGCTTTGCCTCCATAAGATATAAGGATATGATAGAATCACGGGCCTCATATATACCATTGACTTGGTTGATAATCAATAAGGATTTAAGGATTTACTATAAATTTTCAGGCTCTAGATCCTCATTCCTTTATTGAGTTTTAGACTAAATAGTAGAGCCTCATACTTTGCCTTATTGTTAGTCACTTTGAAATTAAAACATAGCGCATGCTCATAACTCCCCCCCCCCGATTGCTGACGTTGTAGAGCTATTCACATAGAAGGTCTAGCATTGGAGCTCCTGCGAAGCCTCTTCAACAAAAGTCATTTTTACCATGATCGGCCAAGGCTTGAGCCTTGATGGCGATCTATGGTTTGTAAGAGATATCAAACTCGCTAAGCTCCACTACCTATTTAAGGAGTCTCCAAGTTGCATCAGGCTTTGAGAGGATCTGATGCATTGGTTTGTTTGTCATGATAATAACATGATGAGCTTAAAAGTATAGGCAGAGATTCCTTGCTACTAGCACTAATATGTAAGTTAGCTTTTCGAAGTTATGATATCGAGTTTATATTTTATGAAGTACATGATTGTATAGTATATTAGTCTTGGACTCGATCTTTTTCCTATATTAATACTAAGCTTACAACCATAGAAGTTATTGCCAAGTATAGGCATAATTCATCTCTAGGGAAAGGACTAGAGAGTTAAGGTGGAGTTGTCAAATAGGCTTTGAGCTGGTCAAATGCCATTGACACTATTCGATTCATTAAAAATCCTTCAATCACTTTAAAGTCTTAAAGAATAATAAACATCAATTGCTTATCGTAAATAAGAAGTGGCTCGGTGTGGTGATCCAGCCCGTTAGCTACTGAACCTCTCTTATTGAGGCTGAGAGCCTCATGTTAATGATGGTCTAGCCTTACTTAGGGTTTGCATATGTTCTCCATTAACGGATCATGAAACCTAAAAATCTTTTAAAACTCACATCGAAAGCACACTTCATAGGATTCAATGATATTTAGAATTTTTTAATAGTCACAAATGTTTTCCCTAAGTTAGAGAGATAGGTGCTTGCAACACGGCTCTTCATTAGCATGTCATCAATATATACCTTTATTTTCCATCTAATTTGGTGTTAGAATATCTTGTTGATTGTTCTTTGGTAAGTTGCTCTAATATCTTTTAGCTCAAATAGTGTTACTTTGTAGCAGTACAAACCTTTGTTAATAATGAAGGCAGTGTACTCTTTATCTTCTCGCACCATCTTTATCTAATCATATCTAGAAAAAGCATCTATGAAAGTTAATAATTCATAACTAGAGGTCGAGTCGACCAATTGGTCTATTGGAAGGAGAGGAAAGTTATCTTTTAGAAAAAATCAGTATAATCAATACACATTCTTTATTTTTCATTATTTATTTTAACAAGGACTAGATTTGCAAACCACTTATGATAGTAGATGTCATGAATAAAATCAGCATTTAACAACTTGCTAACTTCTTCTTCGACTACTACTTGTTGATTTAGGGCAAATCTTCAAGGCTTATGACAAGTTGCTCAATATACTGAATCGATAGTGGTTGTCTTGACGGTATGTTTTGGTCGCTCAAGGTCTAAGAAAATTTCTTCCTATGGCTCCTTCTTGGAGATGAGAGGATGTTGGGGATGGATCTCTAGAGTCCATTTGTTGTATAGGGTGAGCTATTCTCTTAGACAAGTTGATCCACATCAAATAGCATTGCCTTGACTCTTTGGGATCACTTCTTAGCTCTGTCACTCCTGAGCTAGTGAAATTTTTTGATGTCATGTAGTAGGTTGATACTACCGCTCATATATGATTAAGCGAGGGACACCCTATGATGGCATTATATGCAGACGAAAGGTCAACCACCAAAAACTTGGTCTTCATAGTTTTTGAGCAATTGTCAGACTTGAAGATGACGTAAAGATCTATGGTCCCTAGCGAAGTGATGGAGTCCCTTAAGAACCCAGTAAAGGTTGAGGAGATCAGTTATAGATCCTTGGTAGATAGACTAATTTTTTGAAAAGCATCATAGTAGAGTATATTTATTGAGCTTCTAGTGTCGATCATGATCATTTTCATTAATGCATTAGTGATCCCGATGGAGATTACCAATGCATCATCATGTTTTGGGTCTGGGTGCTTATCCTATTCCTTGAACATAATTGATTGGTCTCAATTATAATAGAATCTCTTGCATAGGATTTTTGGGTAGATGAACTACTAGCGCTCGCGATTGGCTCTCAATGATCATATTGATTTGTTGCTCAATGGGGCCTTTGGGCCTCGATAATGTTTTATGAATCTTAGGTAGAAACTTATGAAGATGACTCCTTTTGATTAACTCTTCAATTTGCTCCTTTTGGGCATAGCAATCTTCCGTATTAAGTCCATGGTCTTGATGGAAGTGATAGTATTTTATCTTTTTTTTTTGTCAATGGGGCTTTCATGGGGCATGGTGCCGTAAGAGCCCTTCTTCTGGGATTTGCATGAATAACTCTATATGGGAGGTGTTAAGTGAGGTGAAATCTTATTGTGGTAATCAGTCACTTTCTATTTATCATTTCATGGCCTTTCCATAGGGTTTTGTTATTAAGATCTTTCCTCCTTTGTCGTCTTTTTCAGTTCAACCTTTCTATTTCCAGTGATTATAGACTCAACTACTATATGATGGTTTGCCTCTTATAAAAGCTCTAGAAATATGGTCGGAGACTTAGTGATGACTTAGTGATAGTTGGAGTTCGCTAATGTATGCATTGATGAGGACAAATGGAGTTGGATTAGCAATTAAGTTAACCTCATCATTAAATTTTCTATATAACTCTCCAAGAATTCCTTCTCTTCCTATCTGATGGCTAGGAGAAAGGTGGTGGGCTTCTCTAAAAGTTGATAACTAATAAAGTTAAGCTTAAACTCTTTAGTCAATTGCCCAAATAAGAAGATTGACTCTCAGAGAGCTTAACAAATTATTCACGTGCAACTCCCCCTTAAGGTTGTTAGGAAAGTTCAACATATTAGTGAGTTGATGGTTCCAAATAACATCATTTGAGACATAAAAGTTATGATGTATTCCGAAGGGTCATATTTTCTCTTGTATACATTGAGTGATGGGAATTGGATGCCTTAGTGGATCAGCTCCTCATTGTTACTTTTTGTGAAAGGAGACCACAGGTATGATTCTATTTCTAGCCAATTTTCCTATTTTATCTTATTTTCCAATTACTAATCCATTTTATTTAGTTGGTCCGAACCTCAACTAAAAGTTTGGTTGATTTAGTAATCGACTCGTTGGGAAGATCTGGAATTGGTGTTGGAATAGGGATTTCAGTCAAAGGGGGAGACTACACTTCTTGTTGGGAAAAACCTATTATAGCAGAATAATTCTTTTTCCCTCTTTGTGTATCAAAATGGGTTCCTCATCAAAATATCAACTTGATATCAAAAGCATATATCAACCAAAGTAGCAAAAACAGTAGAGCAAAAAATTAATCACAAAGTGAGACCAAATTTTAATGTAGAAAATCCAATGCAGGAAAAATCACGGGACCGTAGTCCACTTCAAACTTCCACTATCACTAATAATGATAACATATTTATAATAAGTCTTCTCTGAAATATCAAGAGGATCAAAATAACCTCAAGATCATATATCTTGGCTCAAGAATAACATATCATCATCATAAAGAGAATTTTATGTCTCACAAAGTGGGTATAGTAGGAAAGTACCTTAGAGATGATAAATTATAAATCAGCACCATTAGGATTGTAGAGATTATTGTAAGGATTTTTCACATATAATTTGGGTTAAAACTGATAAAGTTTGGCCACTGATCGTCAAGTAGAAAAACTCAAAATCCTAATGGTCTATTTTCTCTTTCTCTCTCTGCTCTTTTCTCTCCCTGTGCATTGTCACCGTTCGTTGCACGCACCGTTCGTTCGCTGGCCTTACTGTGCACGTCTGATTCTTTTTCTTTTCATTTTTTTAATAAATCAGATTTGGGCTGACTGCCCAAATCATCTAGTCAAAGCCCATATATGGGTTGAACCTAACAATTCTCCCCCTCCAACTCATATGGTGGGCTATACTAAGCCCGCTCTTCGCCTACATACTTTAAGCTTCTCCTTATGCAAAGACTTTGTCAACATATTTGATTAATTCTCATTGGTATACATATTTTCCAAGTGTAATTCTTTCATCTCAAGCACATCACAAATCCAGTGATATCTCACATAATATGCTTGGATCTAGAATGGTACGTTGAATTCTTGGAGAGGTGAATGACACTTTGACTGTCACAGTTAATAGTATATCCTTCTTATTTCAAGCCCAATCCCTATAGAAACTTTTTCATTCATAAAGCTTCCTTGTAGGCTTTAATAATTGCTATGTATTCTACTTCTGTGGTTGATAGAGCAACATAATTATATAACTTAGACTGCCAAGAGATTGCTCCCCTTGCAAATGTCATCAAGAATCTCGAAGTGGACATTTTGGAATCAATATCACATGTCATGTTTGCATTTGTGTACTCTTCTAGTACAAGTTTATCACTACCAAAACATAAACACAACTTGGAAGAACCTCTTAGATATCTTAATATCTATTTCACTACTGCCCAATGTTCCTTATCAGGATTAGAGAAAATCGGCTGACAACTCCAACTACATAAGCTATATCTGGCCTAGTACAAACCATAGCATACATCAAATTGTCTACTGTATATGAGTAAGATACTTTGGAAATTTCTTCTTTTTCTTTCTCACTTGTAGGATATTATTTTGAACTAAGCTTAAAATGACCTACAAGTGGAGAACAAACTACTTTGGCGTTACTCATGTTGAATCTTTCAAGAACATTTTCAATGTAAGTCTCCTAAGATAGCCAAATCTTTCTTTTCTTCTTATCACGAAGAATCTTAATGCCAAGTATTTGTTTCATCGATCCTAAGTTTTCATGGCAAAAGACTTACTTAGCTCTCTTTTAAACTTTTCAATTTTACCAGCATCATGACCAACAATCAGTAAATCATCAACATATAGTAGGAGAATAATAAAATCATCATTTGAATTTATTTTCATAAATACATAATGATCAGATGTGGTTCTATTATACCCTTGGCTCATCATAAAGAAATCAAACTTCTTGTACCACTGTCTAGGTGCCTGTTTGAGTCCATATAAGCTTTTTTTAAACTTACACACCAGATTTTCTTTTCTCTTGACTTTGAAACCTTCTTGTTGCTCCATGTAAATTTCTTCTTCTAAGTCACCATGAAGAAACGTTGATTTCACATCAAGTTGCTCAACTTCTAAATTCAACCAGATAGCTAAACCAAGAACAACTCGGATAGAGAAAATTTTCACAATTGGAGAAAATATTTCTTCAAAATCAATACCTTTCTTTTGACTGAATCTTTTCACAACTAGTCGCGTCTTGTATCTTTGTTGTGAGCTATTATTTTCGGTCTTCAATTTGTAAACATATTTATTCTTGAGAGATTTCTTCTCTTTAGGCAACTTTACCAAGTCAGAGCTGTGGTTCACAAGCAAGGATCTCATATCTTCTTGCATGGCTTTAACCCACTCATTCTTCTGGTAGATGGTTGTCGCTCTCTTGTGGATCTTCTCAATGGAATCTCAACTGGTGGTGGAGGTGCTTGTTCAGTTGGTTCAACATCATCAACTATAGGAGTATCATCACTAGCATTCTCACCACAATCTTCTTGTTCATCTCCCTCATGATCATCATGAACTACGAGTGAAGGAATTGGACCCAAACTCCAAGGAATATAAACACAAGTTTTTGGCTTCTTAATATTATCACAATCGTCAAATAATTGGTCTTCAAGAAATACAACATCTCTACTTCTAATAATCTTCCTATTCACTAGATCTCATAATATGTACTCAAACTCTTCATGATCATATCCTAAGAAGATACATGCTTTTGCCTTATTATTAAGCTTGAACCTCTCATCTCTAGGAATATAAAAAAATACTTTACACCCAAAGACTCTCAAATGATTACAAGATATATCTTTTCCTTTTCATACTCTTTCTTTAGCATCACCTTTCAGATAAACTGATGGAGAAAAATTTATAAGGTTAACTATAGTTCTCACAACCTCCCCCCAAAATGACTTAGGTAACTTAGCGTAGGAAAGAATACACCTAATCCTTTTTTCAATTGTTTTGTTCATCCATTCTACAACACCGTTCTGCTAAGGAGTTTTAGAAACTGTTTTCTCAAGCCTGATACCATAAACCCTACAGTAATTCTCAAAATGACCCCTGTACTCGCTACCATTATATGCTCGAGCACACTTTAGCTTTTTGCTAGTTTCTCTTTCAACACTAATATGAAATTCTTTGAAAACATCGAGTACATGATTTTTAGATTTCAAAGCAAAAGCCCACACTTTTCTAGAATGGTCATCAATAAAAGTAACAAAATAAAGAGCACCTCCAAGAGTTCTAGTTTACATAGTATAGATATCATTATGAATTAAATCAATAATATCTGATCTTCGATATGATGGATATGTATGAAAGACAACTCTATGTTTTTTTTCAACTAAGCAATGATCACAAGATTTAAGAGATGTACCTTGCAACTTTGGTAAGAATTACTTTCTAGCAAGAGTTTGAAGTCCCTTCTCACTGATATGACTAAGCCTATTATGCTGAAGATCTATGCTTTCACCCTTCTGAATTGCATTAATCTCTCCTTTGTGTAGCTTAGCTTCCATGACATAAAAATAGTTAAGCTTCTTTCCTCTCGCCACAATTAGAGAACCTTTAGTGAGTTTCCATTTACTTTCACCAAAATAGTGTGTAAATCTCTCATCATCAAGTCTACCTATAGATATCAAGTTAAGATGAATATCTGGAACATGTCTAACATATTTGAGTATCAATTTGTTCTCAATACTAGTCTCCAAGCAAATATCTTCAATACCCACAATCTTAGATGTACCACTATTTCCTATTCTGACACTACCAAAATCACCAGTAGTGTAAGATCTGAAGTGATTACCATGAGAAGTAACATGAAATGAAGCACCAGAGTCAATTACCCAATTACTATCCTGAGCTACAAGATTGACACAACCGTCATCATAAACAATAATGATATCACCTTCAACAACAAGTATATTGGTCTCTTTCTCATTTTTCTTCATTTTATTCTGTTCTCGCTTCCAAAACATATACTCTTTCTTCTTGTGACCTAGCCTGTTATAGTGGAAATATTTGATATCCCTTCTAGACTTGGATCTTCCTCTATAACCATGTGGATTTCTACTATGACTTCTTCCACATTTTTCTTGTTTTTCAGAAACAAATGCACCAGAAGAAGATTCACCTTGTTCTTTCCTTCTAGCATCTTCATTTAGCAAATTGTCTTTAACCATATCTATAGTTAGAGTTCCCTCTGGCATGGAGTTATAAATTATCACAACATACGTTTCCCAACCTTTTGGTAAAGAGCTGAAAAGTAATAATCCTTGTATCTCATCATCTATATTTATTTTCATAGCAACTAACTTGTTTGTAAGACCCTAAAATAGACTTATATGCTCAATAATATTACCACCATCTTTATACTTCAAATTTACAAGTCTTCTAAGGAGAAATTCTGTTTCCCACTGTCTTTTTCGCAAAGTGATTTTCTAACTTTTGCCAAACAACATCAGCTCTGGTTTCATCAGAAATATGCTCATGCAAATTTATATACATCCATCTTCTAATATAAGCAATAGTTTTTCTATGTTGAACCTCTCATTCCTCATCCTCTATAGTAGAAGGTTTATCTTTAACCTTGATGGGCTTATACAAATCTTTGCGATAGAGCAAATCTTCCATCATACACCTCTAAGTGGAATAATTTGATAAGTTCAATTTAATCATACTATCTGACTGTTCCATTTCAATCACACAAGAAAAAAAAACTAGCACCGACCTGTTAAAGCGAAATAATTATTTTCTCTCTTTGTGTATCAAAATAAGTTCCTCATCAAAATACCAACTTGATATCAAAAACACATATCCACCAGAGCAGCATAAACAGTAGGATAATAAATCAATCACAAAGTGAGATCAAATTTTAACGTGAAAAATCCAATGCGGGAAAAACCACGAGACCGTAGTTCACTTCAAACTTCCACTATCACTAATAATATAACATGTTTACAATAAATCTTCTCTAAAATAACAAGAGGATCATAATAACATTAAGACCATATATCTTGGCTCAATAATAGCATATAATCATCACATGGATGAATTTCATCAAAAAGAGAATTTTAGATCTCACAAAATGGGTATAACAAGAAAATACCTCAGAGAGAATAAATTGTAGATTAACACCGTTAGGATTGTAAAGCTTACTACAAGAATTCTTCACATATAATTTGAATCAAAACAAAAAAACTCAAAATCCTAATTATCTCTCTTCTCTTTCTCTCTTTGTTATTTTCTCTCATTGTGCACCGCAATCGTTCGTTGCACGCCAAATTCGTTCGCTGCCCTCATTTGTGCACGTCTCTTTCTTTTTTTTCTTTTTTTTTTAATAATTCAGATTTGGGTTGACTACCTAATCATATAGTCGAAGCGGGTTGAACCCAACACTTGTGAAGTTGACACAGAGGACTATTATGGAGAGTTGGTCTAAGGCAAGGGTTTAGAGAGCTTCCTGTCTATGGTGAGAGGTAAGTTGATTTTGGGAAGACGATTTATCTTATTCGTGATAATCGTATCGTAGAGAGCTTCCTGTCTATTTGCTCATATGATTATCTTTTAATTGTCAGATGTATAATAGAAGCGTGACGAATCCATTCTTAATGTAATTAATATATTAAACAGATTATGAATATCATAGGAGTGAATTGATTATTGATTGATTTGTATGAAAAATATTCTATATGATTGTAACATTGTACCATCCTTGATTTTTCAGAAGTTGTTACACTAGTTCTAATATCATTAAAAAGTCTATTATTGATGAGTTTCAGTTAAACTAATCAAAATTAATATACATCAATTTAACCTAAAAAATTAAACTTTTAAATTATAGATCAAACCAATCTGATTTTTTCAATTCTGTGATGTGAGATTATCCTTTTGATTCATCTCCTTTCTCCTACCTGTAAAGGAGGTTTGTCTACACTTGACTTGTGTGATATGTAGTTCCTCTCTAGTAAGTCGTGTCATATCATATAATTTGAATCATATCTTTAATCAATAGACCAACAACGGGTGTCACGATACTTATCAATTCGAGTTTCTTGGATTTAGTAAACTCTTCTGTTGAACCCGCTTCGTATTCAACGAAAAAAAGGTACGTTACACACATACTCGTTTCTTTATTGAAAGAAGAAAAGGACGTGTATGACTGCATGTCACTAGATTTGTTGGAGTGATTTCACAACCATACAATTCATCTCACATTTCTTTCCCTCCTCTGATGACTCCTTGCCTTGTAAGCAGTCATTGTCTGCTTTACAGCTTCACAAAAGGTAAGATGGGACCTCTGAGAGTGAAGTCAATTCAAGTCGAGCAAATTATCTTTAGGAAGCTCTTTATGCCACACAGCATCATGTTGGTCGTCGCATGCGTTTACCCATTAAACACCTTCAGTACTTTCTCAATCTGTCAGCCTGTTTCTGCGAATTGAAATTAATCACTACAGAATGGGCAGGTCTTTACCACATGCCCTCCGCTACAGCATCAGCTTCATACTACAAAAAAGGCATGGTCATATGATGTGAACAACAACCCCTACTTTAGCCGACTTGTTGACTTGGTGGCACAGCCGGAGAACGGGAGTCCATATAGTCGATCATATTTTAGCATTCATCAAGTCAGAAAGCTTGAGCACATCGAGAGAAGGGAGACTCGGCAGTGTGTTGACAGTCGATAGGGTTCCAAAGACCTGCTTCATTGTTGGGCGTGACTCTGGGTCATGTTCCACGCAGCAAAGTGCCAACCTCAAAACTGCAGCTACCTCGTCTGCAACCTCCGTCGTAGGGAGTGATGGACGCTGGTCTAATACATATTTCACAAGCGTGTTTTTCGGCGACGAAGGCAATGACAGAACGGAAACGAGTCCTTCCCCATGTCCTCCTATTAGCAACTCAAGCGTGACCACTCCGAAACTGTAAACATCGCATTTGGTGGTCACTCTCATCTCATAAGCAAGCTCTGCAAACAATAACCGATAACTGAGGAAACCTTATATCGTAGAAGGATCTCCAAAAGACAGCTATGTTAGGCTACTTTGCGCCTTGATTGATGAATAACTACGTGTACAGTAAATCGACTGCTGTTTTCTATTTCTAGATTGATGAATAATTCATGTAAATGAGCTACAAGCTGATGGACTTTTAACTTGCAAAAAATGTATTACTATATGACGTCGGGGGAGAAACTTACCCGGTGCCAAGTAACCATATGTGCCGGCAAGCATGCTCCAATTTGATGAATCTGGCTTCAGGAGTCGAGCAATACCGAAGTCAGAAACACAAGCCTTGAGTTCTGAATCGAGCAGAATATTGTTGGTGGTTATATCTCGATGAACAATGGGCTGATCGCAATCATGATGCATGTAGGACAGAGCACGAGCCACATCTTTGACAATGTTCACCCTCTTCACCCAGTCCAGTTCGGCAGCTGCTGCTTCGCTTCTGAGGAGGGATCCCAAACTTCCTCTCTCCATGTACTCGTACACCAGAAACTTGTGTCGAGCAGAGGAGCAGAATCCGTAGAGCTTGACGATATTTCGATGTCGAATTTGAGTAAGAGTATGTATCTCGTTTTGAAAGGATTGCTCATTCGATGTAGTTTCGTCTTCCTGCAGATGAATTTTCTTCACTGCTAGCATCTGCCCGCTTGCTAATTCTGCTCTGTAAACGCTGCCATATGCACCACTTCCGATACAGTATTTTTCATTAAAATCCTCCGTGGCTGCAACGATATCCTTGTATGCATATCTTCCATCAAAGTTAAATACACAGAATGTCATGCCTTCTTTGTTGCCATTATTTTCGGAAGGCATGGAATGTTTCTTGGTCTTCTGGAACAGTGAAAACGCTCCCAGAAAAACAAGTAAGATGAATAAGACGACCACGGAAGCAATGATAGCTGAGATAATTGCTCTGTGGTGCTTGCTTCCATCATCTTTCCTTGCAGTATAAGAAAGACATGGAGGCAGGCCTTTGACGACCCCACACAAACCTTTGTTGTGGACAAACCACTTCGCCGGAGCTTTCCGGAAGACTGGGCTCTCAGGCACAGCCCCCTCCAATTCATTATATGATACGTCAATGATTAATAAGCTGATCATAGCACTTAGTGAAGATGGAAGACCACCGGACAAATTATTATGTGAAAGATTCAGAATTTGCAGCATCGTAAATTTGCTGAACTGTGAGGGTATCTCACCCGTTAGTGAGTTGTGGCTGATGTCCAATGCGTCTTGAAGGTACTCCAGGCTGCTGATCTCTGCAGGAATTCCTCCGCCGAACTTGTTGCCATTAAGCTTCAGGGAGCGGAGCTTGAGACAAATGCCTATTTGAGACGGTATTCTTCCTGTCAAGCTGTTAACTGATAGATCAAGGATTTCAAGGTCGGGCATCCTTCCAAACTCTATTCGTACCTCTCCGCCGAGTCGATTGCAGCTCAGGTTCAGCTTGTAGAGATGAGGTAACCTGCCCAAGCTCTTTGGAATCTCCCCCTGTATGTAGTTGGAAGAAAGGTCCAGTTCTCGTAGTTCTTTTAGATTGCCGAATTCTGGTGGAATGGCTCCGGTGATGTTGTTATTTGAGATTGCCAGGAATGTGAGATTGTCCCATCTTCCCCAGTCCGGTGGGAGTGCACCTGACAGCCTATTGAATCTTAAATCCATATAAGAAAGATGTGGATACACTCCAAGAAGTTGTGATATATCCCCGGTGAGTTGGTTTTGCTCGAGACGGACTCTGATCAATCCCGTACAGTTCTTTAAGGTCCCGGGAAGTTGACCTCTGAAGCTGTTGTTGCTCAGTGAGAGATACTGTAGGGTTCTTCCTTTGCATATGTTTGAAGGCAAGTCACCGGAGAAGAAGTTGTCTGACAAAAGAAGCGATGTCAAACCTGTGATGTTGTTTAACTCGGCAGGCAATCGACCAGACAACCGATTATTGAACAAGCTTAGGTCAGTGAGGTTCCTTAAGTTACCGAGGGATGGAGGAATTGAACCGAAAAGCTGGTTGTCATGGAGATCCATACCCATGAGCTGGGTCAGGTTTCCGAAAGTGGATGGTATCGGCCCGGAGATTTGGTTGTCGGGCAGAAAAAGTTGGGTTAACTCATTTAGATTTCCTATTTCCGGAGGGATAAAGCCTGACAATTCATTAACCCCAAGATAAAGTTTCTCTAATTTAGTTTGATTTCTTCCCATAAAGAAAGGGATATGACCTGTTAGACTATTATTGAAGAGCCCAAGTTGCACAAGGTTTAATAGATTTCCCAATTCTCTGGGGATGAATCCCGAGAGATGATTTTGATAGAGAGACAACTGGTATAGGTTCGTCAAGTTCCCTAAACTGGGAGGGATGAAGCCAGATAGTTGGTTCTTCCCAAGTGTAAGATGCATCAACTTCTGAAGTCTTCCAAGCTCCTGAGGTATGAAACCTGTAAGTTGATTATCTCGCAGGTGCAAGTGCAGAAGCCCGGTAAGATTGCCCAAGGATGGAGGGACACAACCACTTAACTGATTCTTATTGAGATATAGGAACTGGAGCGCCTTCATGGAGCCTATTTCGACCGGGAGTTTGCCCGTGAACCGGTTGCCTATGAGATCAAGATATACAAGGTTGGAGAGAGCCGAGATGGTCGGAGGAATGACGCCGTCGAGCTGGTTGTAGGAGAGGTTGAGACCGACGAGTGATCTCAGCGTTGAGAAGTTGAGAGCATCGAGTGGCCCTTCTAAGCTCATGTTCGGCAGGGACATGTCGGTGATGACAGGGCGTCCTCTGTGCGTAAGGTTGCACGTAACTCCAGTCCAATTGCACGGATTAGAGCTGAGATTCCAGGATTCAAGGAATTGCTGGCCGTGAAGGGTGGACTTCCAGTGGAGTAGGGTTCTCGCTTGTGACCCGAGTGAAGCTGTCACCGAGACAAGATGAAGAGAGAGCAGCAGCAGGAGGAGGAGAGTGGTGGAGAGGAGCCGCCAGTTGTGCAGCTGGGATGCCATAACTGCAGTGTAGCTAATCTGGGGGAGGATGTTGTACTGCGAGCAAACAAAGGGCCCCCTTATATAAAATGTATGAGATGGATGTGAACTATCGGGAACCGAGTGGGACACATTTGAGTCTCGAGCATCCTCACCAGCGGGGCTAAAGCTGGATGGTATCACCCGTTCTCATACTGTCCCCTCCGCAAAGTTTGGTGGAAGGTTAAGAACCATTCCTTTCGATCATCACCACTGATCACTTTTCATTTGTTAAAGCATAAAGTGGACTCATATTATTACTTGGAGAAATCAATGTCATATAAGAAGAAGCACAAGAAAAACTTTGTAGCAGTAGATTTCTGAGTCAAGTCAGCTGATCTTATCAAGTTCAGCATATTCCTTCTGCCAACTGGGAGTCATTTTATAATGTTAAAGAAGAATAGCTTTTGTGACATTAAAATAAGAAGAGTTTTGCTGATGATTAATTTTCTGCAGGTGCGGCCAAATGATCAAGATTCGGAATCCCATTTGAGACGTCGACTTTCTATAAATCAAATGTGCAGTTAAAACTATTGTCATTTATTAATGCATAAAGAGATATATGATTTCATGGCTATCGAGATCAGGTTGGGTAGAGATGACGTGCTGAACTTACCCAATGGTTCGTTTCAAATGAGTTGGATCCCGATTCGATTTGGTTGATCCACAATGGATACGGAACTTGATAGTGAGATTTATCGAGGCCAATGGAGGAAAGAGTATTCCAGATTTGAACGATAGAGAAATAGGCAAAGAGATGTGAGTGGGCATTATTATCAAGAATGCCTCAACCAATGAGACTAGGCCATATGTTAGGCTTAAAAGGATAAAGATCCTAATTCCAAAAGTCATAATAGAATGAGACAAAAGGCAAGGGACATGCATGATGTGTTGGTCCGGGACAATTTGGTTTTGGACATTAAAGGTGTTTAATGTGGTTTTGATGGCTGCGAATGGCAACCCCGGCATGGTAGTATTTAGTGTTGAAGTCGCCATCATCAATCCATTTAACCTTGATGTGAGACCACCATGTAAGATTAACTTGGCGAAGGAGGGCATTATATTTGTTACGAAGACAAATATGTGCTTAAGAGCAAAATCACATTGTTTAAGAGAGTATCAGCTTGAGTGGATGCAAGAAGGTACATTATAGTAAACATTGATCTTTGGCATATCATTACTAAGATCACAACAACATGTAATTAGTGATACAAATATGCATACACAATTGTACACATCATAGGAACACACCAAAGAAATCATCCAACTTTCACAACAACGATACATGATATGAACAATATTCACAACACTCGATCACATCACAATAAACATATATAAGTATTGCTGATAGTAAACATAACAATATTCACAACAGTAATGCATAATAGTTCACAACAACAAATATATACACATCATAGTATTCACAACAAAGATATGAACATACATTAATATCACAATAAACATATATATACCAAATTTCATTACAGCAA
The DNA here is from genome assembly GCF_036884655.1 of Musa acuminata AAA Group. NCBI lineage: Eukaryota > Viridiplantae > Streptophyta > Magnoliopsida > Zingiberales > Musaceae > Musa > Musa acuminata. The sequence goes on from NC_088330.1 coordinate 31,228,340, forward strand.
ATAACATATATAACGCTCAAAGAACTTTACCAGCAACAGAAGCTTGACAAGGAAACCATGTACTACACACAGATCAAACCTTTCAATGGCCAATAAAAGATGCAACGGATGGAAGCGAAGTCCACTTGGTTGATCATATTTCTCGAGTCATCAAATCAGAAAACTTCAATGCATGGAGAGATGCCGGGCTCGGCTGCGCCGATGACTTTTCAAAGATCTGCTTCATCGTCGGGCGAGTTTCTGGGTTGATGTCAACGCAATGGATCGCCAATGTTAAAGCTGCAGCTACTTCATCTGCAACTTGGTCAACCGGAAGTGATACACGCTGGTCTAATATATCTTTCACAAACAGGCTTTGGCCGGAGGAAGATGATAGGGTAGAAATGATATCTCCTGGGTAAGTTCCCACTAGCAACTCGAGTGTGATCACCCCAAAACTATACACATCGCATTTGGTGGTCAGTCTCATTGTATAAGCGAGCTCTACAGACAAGAAGATCGATGATCAAACTTCCTTGATACAGAAGTATGTCCTCTAGTTAGAAAGTTAAGAGTCAACGCAATAGGGACATTTGCACTTTTACTGAAACAACAATCTACGATTCTAAAATACCATAACATGTCAAGAAATCTTCGTATGGAGTTACAAAATATTAATCAAAATGTTACCTGGTGCCAAGTAACCATGCGTGCCGGCAAGCATGCTCCAGTTTGAGGTATCTGGATTCAGGAGTCGAGCAATGCCGAAGTCAGAAACACAAGCCTTGAATTCTGAATCCAGTAGAATATTGTTGCTGGTTACATCTCGATGAACGATAGGTGGAACACAATCATGATGCATGTAGGAGAGAGCACGAGCCACATCTTTGACAATGTTCACCCTCTTCACCCAGTCCAATTCTGCTGCTGCTGCTTCGATTCTGAGGACGGATCCCAAACTCCCTCTCTCCACGTACTCGTACACGAGAAACTTGTGGTGAGGAGAGGAGCAGAATCCGTAAAGCTTGACAATATTGCGATGTCGGATTCGAGTAAGAGTTTCTATCTCATTCTGAAAGGGTTGCTCGTCCACCGTGTTCTCGTGTTCGGACAGGTGAATTTTCTTCACTGCTAGCACCTCTCCACTTGATAATTATGCTCTATAAACACTGCCATATGCACCGGTTCCGATCAAGTACTTCTCATCGAAATCTTCTGTTGCTTCGATGATATCCTTGTATGCAACTTTTCCATCAAAATTCAAAACAGAGAATGTACCCTGTTTGATGGGATTATTGACAGCTTGCACTGTGTGTTTCTTCGTCTTCTGGAATGGCAAAGCAATTCCGACGAACGCAAGCAAGAGAAGTAAGACGACCATAGATGCAACAATAGATAAGAAAATAACTGTGTGATGCTTCCTTCCGTGGTGTTCATTTGCAGTAGATGAAGCACATGGAGGCAAACCTTTGACAACCCCACACAAACCTTTGTTGTGGACAAACCACTCTACTGGAGCTTCCTGGAAATGCTTGTTATCGGGAACTGGACCCTCCAATTCATTGTATGAGACATCGATGATGAACATGCTACGCATATCCCTAAAAGTTGATGGAAGATTACCCGTCAAGCCATTGTGTGATAGATTCAAATTTTGCAACATCAACAATTTACCGAATTGCGTTGGTATGTCCCCTGTCAATGAGTTATGGCTGATGTCGAGTGCGTATTGAAGGCACACCAGATTGCCTATCTCAAAAGGAATGCTTCCGCTGAGGTTGTTGTTGTTAAGCTTCAGCAATTGGAGGTTCATGCAATTTCCTATCTGATATGGTATCGTTCCTGTCAAGCCGTTTCTCGACAGATCAAGAAGTTCAAGGTTGGACATCCTTCCCAGCTCTGCTGGTATCTCTCCAATAAGTTGATTGTTGCTCAGGTTGAAGTTATAAAGATGAGCCAGGTTGCCCAAGCTCCTCGGGATCTCTCCTTGGAAGTAGTTTGAAGAAAGGTCCAGTTCTTCCAGCTTTGATAGCTGTCCAAGTTCTGATGGTACAACTCCGGTGATATTGTTATTTGAGATTCTTAATGACTCCAGATTGTGCCATCTTCCCCAGTCTGATGAGATTGCACCCGACAATCTATTGAAGCTTAAATCCAAATACCAAAGATTGGGATATACCCCAAGGTGTTCAGATACATCCCCGGTCAGTTGATTATGATGCAGACGAACATTCTTGAGGCTCGTACAATTCTTCAATGTTGCGGGAATGGGACCTTGGAAGCTGTTGTTGCCCAGAGAGAGGAACCATAGGGCTCCTCCTTTGCATATCGCTGGAGGCAAATAACCAGAAAAGTTATTATTTCTCAATTGAAAAGTAGCCAGACCTGTAATGTTGTTCATCTCCGGAGGCAAAGGACCAGACAATTGGTTATCGTATAAGCGTAGATCGATGAGGTTCCTTGAGTTACCAAGTGATGGTGGGATTTGGCCCGAGAGCTGGTTAATTTGGAGAGCCAAGGTAGTGAGTTGGTGCAGCTTTCCAATTTCTGGAGGCATAGAACCTGACAATTCATTCATCCAAAGGACAAGGATCTCCAACTTGCTCTGATTTCCCACCGATGAAGGGATGGGACCTGTTAGGCTATTATTAGCGAGCGAGAAGTGCACTAGGTTTATTAGGTTTCCTAGTTCTCTAGGAATGAATCCCGATAATTGATTTTGAGAGAGGTCCAACATGTTGAGGTTTGTCAAGTTTCCTAAACTAGGAGGGATGGAACCGCTGAGTTGGTTTGTCCAGAGAGCAAGGTAGGTCAACTTTCTAAGTCTCCCCAACTCCTCCGGGATGACACCCGAAATATTATTTATTTCTAGTTGCATTTCTGTAAGCCTACTAAGGTTGCTCAGAGACGGAGGTATAGGACCACTTATCTGATTCTCGCTAATATTTAGGAACTGAAGCGCCTTCATGGAACCAATCTCTACAGGAATTCTTCCAGTGAACCTGTTGGCAGTCAGATCAAGAGATACGAGGTTGGAGAGAGCCGAAATGGTAGGGGGAATGTTCCCGTTCAGCTGGTTGTAGCTGAGGTTGAGATTGGCAAGCGATCGGAACGCCGAGAAATTAAGAGCATCGAGTGGCCCTGCTAAGCTCATATTTGGCAGCTGTATCTCGGAGATGACCAAGCGCCCATTGCGTGCGGTGTTGCATGCAACCCCAGTCCAATTGCATGGACTGGAGTCGACGTTCCAGGACGCGAGCAACTGCGGACTTCGGAGTGTGGACTTCCAATGGAGTAGAGCTCTCCCTTGGGACCCCAGCACTGAAGCTGCTCTTACAAGAACAACAAAAGGAGAGAGAAAAACTAGTAGGAGTAGTGTGGTGGAGAGAGAACTTCTGCGTAGTTTACATGCCATGATCGTAATATAGCTTAAGAAAGGATTGCAGAACTTTTTGTCGTGCGTTTGGGCAAAGAGATGAGGGAACTTTTATAGGCGATACTCCCCTGTGAAAATAATGTCTATACATTTACATCCAACAGTTGCTATAGTAGCAATGGAGCGGAGAGAATGTGTGGTGAATTCATGTCGTGTTATGCACGTTGCCTAGAAGGCTTTTACAGGCCTTATCCAATGTTCTTAGAGCGAGACTTAGTTTACGGTGTCAGCAGAAAAGGACAAAAAAGATGAAGCACCAATCGAATAATTGTGGTTGTATAATGTGGAAATATTTGTGTATCTCGAAGGAAAAAAAAGACGAGTGATCGGAAATAGCCATTTCTTTGGTGAATCCAGTCTCTTGTTAGTGCCTATGATCATCGGTTGAAGTCTTCGTTTTGCTGTCGACATTTAATGTTGTGCCACCTCACTGTTGGATGATTGATTTGTGCGCCTGTCCAGAAGAGAAATATTCCAAGAACATTTAATGGTTGATGATTCTATTTCTCTTGAGGTTTGACACCATTGACTTGACCACATCCTATAAGTATACAAATCTTTCAACGAAAAGAATTAGTTTTTCGCCGTACGAATTAAGATGGCTGTTACTTAATTATATTTTATTTATTTGTATTTGTGTGTATATATTATGATTAAATATAATGATAGAACTATCTTAGATAAATTATAAAGATCATTTTAAATTATATTAAAAAAAATTAATATTATTATGATACGAAGCATAATATTGATAATGTATAATCGGTATGATTCATATTGCTAATCATACTTAATATATTATTATTATATTTATTGACTTTTTTTTAAATTTGTATGTGTATAAATTATTTTCAAAATTCAAAATCCAATTAGATAAAATTATTTTTAAATAAATTTTATTTTATTTTAAATTATTTTGTATCTTATCAATTAATGGGCAAAGTGAAAGAATGTTAGATTATATTATCCTATCTAATTTGATAAGATATATTATGGATATAATTATATTCTAATTATGATTATTAACTAATAGAAAGGAAGTCTAATTACGATAAAATTCCTTATGAGATGATCTTGATAGGATATACTCTCCTAATTACTTATCATAACTTTCTCTACTCTCACCTATAAATAGATAAGACATTATAGGAACTATATACATAATATATAGATGATACATAAATGTGTAGATATGTAAAATTATTAAAAAATTATAAATATTTTCTCATTTCCCTATAATCACGTGAACCGGTCAATGAAAAATTACAGATATTTTCTCATATTCCTTTGTCCCTAAATCTATTAATTATAGTGGTCATGTGAAGGATAGAAAGAGAAGAGAAAACACATCTAGTTTTTCTTGCAAATTGATATTGTTATAATTTTCAAATCCGACGATGGTACAATTAAAATCAGATAAAGATTTTTTGAATAATATTCAAAGGTACACATTATAAATTTAGAAATCTATTATTATTTAATTTTAGATTTTGGGATTAAATTTTTTTGTATAATAATAATATTTTATACTTATAAGATCAACATGGCCAAACGTGGTAGAGATTGATGAAGAATGCATTGAGTTAACATAATTAGGTATGATGAATATTGACAAAGAATAATGGAAAACATATTAAACCGATAAGACCAAGCGTGGTGGAAACCAATAGAAAATGATGGAGAATACACTAGGCTAATATGATCAAGCACGTAGACCGACGAAGAACGATAGAGAATGCACCATGTCAATACGAACAAGCGGAGATTGATGGAGACCATGGTAGGCGATACTCGCCCATGAAAAAGTCTTTATATTGGATTTAATGAGCATTACTCGCCGATGAAAACGTCTTTATATTGGATTTAATGAGCATTACTCGCCGTTCACTTTCTTTCCATCTAACAGTTGCGATGTTAGCAATGGGGCGGAGTGGGTGAGTGATTACTTCTATACCGTGTTATGCACGTTGCCAGCTAGCAATCTTCCACACTCCTTGTCCAATATTCTTAGACTAAGACATAGTTTCGGAGTCAAAAAAAAAAAAAAAGCAAAGAAAAGATGGAGCACCAATTGGATAGTTGTGGTTGTTTGTACGTTGCTGTATTAAAAATTAATGTGGATATATTAGTGTTTCTCGACAGAACAAAAAAAGAAAAAGAAAAATCCGAGAGGGCCATTTCTTTGGTGAATTCTCGACAGAAAAAAAAAAAAGAAAAAGAAAAATCCGAGAGAGCCATTTCTTTGATGTGGACATTTAATGTTGTGTCACCTCATCGTTGCCAGAAGACGATGACTCCTACATTTAACGGTTGATGGTTCTATTTCTCTTTAGTCTTCACACCATTCACGTTTATGTGAGAATTAAGAAATGTATATTTTATTATATATTTTCTGTTCACAACTCTATTTATAGGAGGGAATGAAGGGAATCTATGATGGAATATAAAAAACCTTTTGATAGTTTTTATACAAGTCTTTCAAGAGAAAGACGAAGAAAGCGGTAAAAGTCATGACGAAATGAACTAGCTGTTTCAAATTAATTAAAAGTGGGTTGGAATAGAGCCATCTAATTAACTCTTTCATTTAATTATTTAGGAATAGAACGAAACGAAACCCCCCCCCCCAAAAAAAAAACTCATTCATTTTAGTTTGATTAAGAAATAACTTGGAACTAATTGTCATAAAAATTCTCTCTTTGAAAAGAGATGTGCCCTATTCATATTTTTCAGAAAAATACTCGAGTACATTATATGCACCGATTTATAGGATGAATCGGTCCGATCCTCGATATATAAGACTGATACTATCGTTGGAGTAATTTTTATTATTTTTATATCTTTACTTAAGTACTATAAGTTTATTTAATAATAATATAACTGATGCTATGAAACTCAAAATCTAATGGTAATCAGTTTATTTATAAAAAATAAAATTTTAATTAGACATTCATATTGATTTAGAAATAAAAATGACTAAGAAGACTTCTATATTAGTTTTTTTGGCAGGGTTGTACTAAGTTCGGATCGGACACTAATGGCTTGGCAAAACAATGGCATTAGAGCTTAGATTTAACCTAAGACTTGACTCTGGCATTATAACAAAGTGAACCCAATTGACGTCAGCTTTAATTTATCAAGTGAATATGAATTCGTCTTGGCAATTAATTGGCTTTGGCATGCATCTTGACGTTGGGATAAGAGAAGATTGAAGGATGTGATGATCCATGTGTGTCGACTCCCCTCCCTTGAAATCAACATAGTCAATTGCGACGACGACGACTACGTCGACGACGACGACGACGACGACGACGACGACGACTACGTCGACGACGACGACGACGACGACGTCGACGACAACGAACCAATAAATAAATAATTATTATTATTATTTGAATCTGGAATCCTGTATAACTTAACTCAATGAGTCAAGGGACTTACCAACGAACGCGAGCAATCGCCCAACTTGGAGGGTAGATCTCTCTCTCTCTCTCTCTCTCTCTGAGTGGAGCTGTTGTTAAAAGAACAAGAAAAGGAGAGAGTTGTCGTAGCGACAGTAAGGTGGTAGAGACACAACATCTGTATCGTTGAGATGCCATTTTTATTGTGGTGATCACAGAGATAAGGAAATTGATAAGTGCTCGATAAAATGTACTCACCTTTCATGCAAATAGTTCCTAACTCGTAGTACTCATCTGCACCCACCTAACAATCTGGCAGATATTACTAATTACATCCATCTTGTGGTGGCAATGCACATAATTGTTTTGTTATTTGTACATACAACTTCATCTCGATGAAGATTTCTTAGGTTGATTCGAACCAACCTAAAGGATCGGGTCCGGGTTTGATTACACGAAACTGACCTAATGAGTTGCTTCAAGATTGACAAACCCAAATCTGCAACAACAGCAACATAGATAGAATTTATGGTTCAAGATTATAATTCAAAAGAACTCTACAAGTAGCAGAAACTCAACAAGAAAACACACAGATCAAACCTTTCTGTAAGGCTTTCAGCCTAGCGAAAAGTTGCGGAGCGGTATAACCTCGCAATCTCCGCACGCTTCCCTAAGAGAAAAGCAATGCCAAAACTATACAATTCATTTATCATCCCAAATTTACACAATTGAATAAAAGTCTAACATTCATCTTACATATTCATAATATGCATATCAATATAATAATAAAAAATTAAATACCTTAATAAGTTTTTCCAAGCATATCCACTAATGACTTGCTCCTCGATTTCTAAAATATTCAAGCACAAGGGTACAATAGCTTAGTAAGCACCCATAACTCACGTACCAACAAAACTAATATAAAAGAATAAATCTTTTTATCAAAACTTATAAGTCACTTTTCAATTAGTGCTTGTTTCCAATAAATAACTGCATAGAAAAAAAATTTATATAAAGAAATCATAACATAAGCTAATCAAAACTGAGATTTATATATCGTGCAAATGATATGCTTATAATAGAATAACTTTCAAATAATTTTTTTTTCAAAGTAATATATAAATAGCTAAGGTCATATAATATATATATATATATATATATATATATATATATATATATATATATATATATATATATATATATATATATATATAATTTTAGTAACGACAGCTATGGCTATACTATATCCGCTGACAATGTCTAGAATCATATTTAACCCCATGATATAGATAACACATGTTTCCCTATGTCAGGACTTAGAAGAATCTGGTTTCTAACAAATACTAATATTTTACCCCCATTAGTGTGGTTCAGATCATAACCACACCAAACAATCTGAAACGTTACAAATCATATGTCAAACTTTTGAATGAATTTTTATAAAACATTTGACAGAAACATATAACATTTTTCAAAAATAATTCCATAATATTTTTTACCATAAAATAATTTGTAGGCCAATACTTATTTCAAATAATATTTGTAAAACAAACATATACATTTTTAATGATTGCAAACATGTATAATAAATATTTTAATATTTTTGAATAATAAAGTATTTCAGAAATCAATAAAAATCACATAATTCAATAATATATATATATATATATATATATATTTTTTTTTTTTCATTACTTCGAAAATAGATTAGACGGAGTTGTTCGAATACTTATCTAGATCTTGGCCTATAAATCCGACATCAGAGAATCCTTCCTCTTTTCCTATATCATATGAGATATATAAATTAAAATCTTATATGAAATCTTACAATAAATGCATTATTTAATTTATTTTTTCCTTATAATTTTCTCTTTTCTTTCTCCCTTTATTTATTTATTAATTTTAATCTCTCGATCTTGTTCTTCTTCCTATTTGACTTTTCTCTCCTTTGCTTTAACTTTTTTTTTTTCTATAATTTCTTCTTCCCTTCGTCGCCCACAATCTGTGGTTGAGTGACAGCAACGAAATTTTCTTTCTTTTTTTTTCTCCAACCTACTGATCCCATCATACTCGGAACATGATTGGCACTTTCCGTATGTCACCATGTGGCCTACACCACCACCTACGCTGCAAGGTTGCAACATCATAATCTCCTCTCCGCCTCTTTGCTGTTTCGTCATCTGCCAAGAGAAGCCTGAGAGTCGCCAAGGCGATCAAGCTTTTTATATATAAATATATGATTTTCCTTTTCTACTGTTCACTTCATTTTATTCTTGCATTATAGATTTTTTTTTCCTAACTTTCTTGTCTCTTTCTCTTGATCGGTACTCTACCGATCCCCGTTAATTTCTCTTTCTGTCTTCTTCTTAGACTCTTTTATTTTTTATTTTTACTTCTCTTTAAGAATTGATTCGTAGTAGTTATCTAGTTATCATGTTCTAGGTAGTTTTAGGTATGTTTCAAGAAGTGACCCATGATTTAGAAGTTATAAGGTAGTTTCTATAATTACCTCAACCATGGGTGACATAGTGGAGTGAGGTAGTTACCACTAGGTTCTATAAATAGGACCATAGTTCATGAAGTAAGATAGAAGGAGAATATACTTGGGAATATCTTGTAAGTGTTCTATGTCAATCATCTTGTTTTAAATACTACATTGATTTTCTTGATCGAAAAGATTCTTTTTACTAATATCGTACTATTATGTTTTTATTATTTCCTTACTCCTTAATCCCCAATATTTATGGTATCAGAGCTAAGTTTCAATTTAAACAGGGTATTATGACTTTCAATGATAATTCCATATCTCAACCCCTTATTCATATCTTCTCGGGCAAATGCTATGAATTTTGGAGTATCAAGATGAAGACTCTATTCGAGTCTCAAGATCTTTGAAACTTAATAGAGAATGGATATGCGGATCCAGATGAAGAAATCACGCTGAGGGAGAATAGAAAGAAGGACTTAAAGACATTGTTCTTCATTCAATAAGCTGTACATGAGACAATCTTCTCAAGAATTGTAGCAGCGACAACCTCAAAACAAGCTTTGTTAATACTTCAAAATGAATTTCAAGGCTTATCAAGGGTGATTACGGTAAAACTTCAAACATTTCGTCGTGAGTTTCAAATTTTATTCTTGAAAAACAATGAATCGATGTAAGATTTTCTTTCTTGAGTGATTGAAATTGTTAGTCAAATGAAATCTTATGGTGAACATCTTCCTGATCATATAATTGTTGCAAAAGTTTTGAGAAGTTTAACTCCGAAATTTAATCATATTGTTGCTGCAATTGAAGAGTCAAAAGATTTATCTACACTTTCATTTGATGAACTAATGAGTTTCTTGCAAGCACATGAAGCAAGGTTGAACAGGTCACTTGAAAAAAGTGAAAAGAAAGCATTTCAGGTTAAGGGAGAGTTCTACTTCAAAAGAAGACAAAAAATCAATAGGAAGAGGACGTGAGGAGGATTTCATGGTAGAGGAAATGTAAGAGGAAAAAAAAGAGGACACTTTGATGGGCATGATGAACAAAGACAATCAAATTATGATAAAAAAAATTATACGAGTGAAATTCAATATCACTATTGTAAAAAGTTTGGTCACATGAAGGTGGATTGCTGGAAAAGAGAAAAGCAAGCAGGCTATGTGAAGGAAAATGAAGAAAATAGTAAATTATTTAGGACTCATTCACAAGTTAATGATATCTCAAATGATATTTGGTTTCTAAATAGTGGGTGTTCTAATCATGTGTCAAGCATAAAATCAATGTCTAGAGATATTGTAGAAACTCATAAGTTGAAAGTTAGGCTTGGAGATAACAAGCAAATCTAAGTGAAAGGAAAATGAACAATTGAGGTGAAGACAAATAAATGGAAGGTAAAATACCTTGATAATATTTTCTTTGTTCCTACTTTATCACGTAACTTGTTGAGTGTTGGTCAATTGATAGATGATGGATATTCAGTTATATTTGATGATGGTTCATGCACTATTAAAGATAAAATACCTGGTTTGATTACGGTAAATGTTTGCATGATGCAAAACAAGATGTTTCCACTTGATGATTCAAATATTGAAAAGTATGCTCTTATCACAACTCAAAAGAATGAGTTTAATTTATGACATTTAAGATATGGACACCTTAACATTATGGGTTTAAGGTTGTTAAATAAAAAAAGAATGGTTTTCGGATTGTCCAAGATTAATACACTTGATGTATGTGAATGTTTCATTTATGACAAACAAAGTAAAAAATTATTTCCTGTTGGAAAAGCATGGAGAGCATCTAATTGTCTTGAATTAATTCATGCTGACTTATGTGGACCTATGAATACAAAATCATTTAGTAGAAGTCAATATTTTCTATTGTTTACTAATGATTATAGTCGCATGAGTTGGGTATATTTTTTGAAACTGAAATCTGAAACATTTGATAATTTTTAAAAATTCAAGGCACTTGTAGAAAGGCAAAGTGGTAAATACATAAAGATACTTCGGACAGATAGAGATTGGATTTTTATCTAATGAGTTTAATTCTTTTTGTGAAGAAAATGATATTCGCAGAGAATTGATAACATCATACACATCGAAATAAAATAGTGTAGCTGAACGTAAGAATCAAACTGTCGTTGAAATGACAAGAAGTTTGCTTAAACGAAAACACCTTCCAAATCAGTTTTGGCAAAAGCAATAGCAACAACAATTTATAATTTACTGTTTACTTCCTTTTATTCTTGCAAGATAGATTTTTTTTTTTCTAACTTCCTTATCTCTTTCTCTTTCTCTATCGATCCTCATTAATTTATCTTTCTGTCTTCTTCCTGACTCTTTCATTTTTTTTTTCACTTCTCTCAGGAACCCTTTTTTTTTTTCCTTCATTTCCTCTTCTTTCTCTCTCCTTTCTCTTTACTGTTCACATACTTTTCTCTTACGTATCTTCTTCTCTTCCTCTCACGGGTTGCACATCTCTCTCTTTCTCTCTCTCTCTTTTATATTTTTCTTCCAACATCCTTTCTCTCTTTTCCTCCTCGTGCATGGTTGCTTGACCGTGACCTTGCCGTCATGGTACCACCACACACCGACGACCAAATGGATGAGTATCCGATCATCATCCTATAAAGATATATCCTTACAACAACATTCAAAATCCATATCAAACAATCAATATATTTCTTATAGGACTTTAAATTATGACTTATATTATATTATATATTGTTAAAAATATTTATAGATCAACTCACATATTTAACAATATAACATAGATTTGATAGTTGATTTATGATATACATGATGAGTACTTGGATATTATATGTTAGTTTCATAAAATAAAATATTTGGTAGCTCATTCACCCAAATACCTTTGGCTTCATAAATTTTTTTTAATAAGCCTTCAAGGATTGCTCAGTTGGTGACTTCGATTTGACAATTGGTTTAAGAACAAGCCATCGAATTGAATTTTAGTTGGATCCCCAAAGATGTCATAAAATTCTTTGAACCTGACATTACTGAACTATATCCTATTATCAATAATCAGTGCTTTAGGAACTCTAAATCGAGAGATGACACATAAATCCCTCCACCTATCTTTCTATGATCGATGTCATAGGTTTAGCCTCTGCCCATTTGATGAAGTAGTCAGCTCCAACCATAGACATTTCCTTTAGCCTGAAGTAGATAGAAAATATCCTAAAATATCTAGCCCCCATTATGCAAAGGGATAAGATGAATCTATCAAGGTTCATTCCATTGTTGGGAGTCTTTAAACTTGAGCATTACGTTAACATCTATCACAGCGTTAGATGTATCTTACTACATCGTACTTGGGAGTTGGCTAGTAATACCCTTGTGAAGAACTTTGAAGGCCAAGGATCTTCCCCCAATGTGCTATTCGCAAGTTGCCTCCTAAATTTTAGATAGTAGGAGAGATGCTTGGTAGGGTGTAGACATCATAGTAGTGGTCGCGATATTGATCAACTATAAAATACACCGTCAAGGATGCAATATCATGCTTGCTGTCTTCATACTTTTCTTTTCTTAGTTGGATTATATGGGAGAGTTTCAATCATAAGATATTTTAAGATGTCTACAATACAAGTAGTCATTATTTGACTTTTGTTTATGCTCCCTAGAACTTTTAAGATCACCTTTTTTGATGGGCATACATGGTTTCTAGAGAATATCTTAGATAATGCATTTACTGCTATGTTGTCTCTTTAGGGGACTTGTTCAATACTGAATGATGGGATGTTAGTTATCATTTGCTTTGCCTCCATAAGATATAAGGATATGATAGAATCACGGGCCTCATATATACCATTGACTTGGTTGATAATCAATAAGGATTTACTATAAATTTTCAGGCTTTAGATCCTCATTCCTTTATTGAGTTTTAGACTAGATAGTAGAGCCTCATACTTTGCCTCATTATTAGTCACTTTGAAATTAAAACAGAGTGCATGCTCATAACTCCCCTCGATTGTTGACGTTGTAGAGCTATTCACATAGAAGGTCTAGCATTGGAGCTCCTGCGAAGCCTCTTCAACAAAAGTCATTTTTACCATGATCGGCCAAGGCTTGAGCCTTGATGGCGATCTATGGTTTGTAAGAGATATCAAACTCGCTAAGCTCCACTACCTATTTAAGGAGTCTCCAAGTTGCATCAGGCTTTGAGAGGATCTGATGCATTGGTTTGTTTGTCATGATAATAACATGATGAGCTTAAAAGTATAGGCAGAGATTCCTTGCTACTAGCACTAATATGTAAGTTAGCTTTTCGAAGTTATAATATCGAGTTTATATTTTATGAAGTACATGATTGTATAGTATATTAGTCTTAGACTCGATCTTTTTCCTATATTAATACTAAGCTTACAACCATCGAAGTTATTGCCAAGTATAGGCATAATTCCTCTCCAGGGAAAGGACTAGAGAGTTAAGGTGGAGTTGTCAAATAGGCTTTGAGCTGGTCGAATGACATTGGCACTATTCGATTCATTAAAAATCCTTCAATCACTTTAAAGTCTTAAAGAATAATAAACATTGATTGCTTATCGTAAATAAGAAGTGGCTCGATGTGGTGATCCAGCCCGTTAGCTACTGAACCTCTCTTATTGAGTCTGAGAGCCTCATGTTAATGATGGTCTAGCCCTACTTAGGGTTTGCATATGTTCTCCGTTAACGGATCATGAAACCTAAAAATCTTTTAAAACTCACATCGAAGGCACACTTCATAGGATTCAATGATATTTAGAATTTTTTAATAGTCACAAATGTTTTCCCTAAGTTAGAGAGATAGGTGCTTGCAACACGACTCTTCATTAGCATGTCATCAATATATACCTTTATTTTCCATCTAATTTGGTGTTAGAATATCTTGTTGATTGTTCTTTGGTAAGTTGCTCTAATATTTTTTAGCTCAAATAGTGTTACTTTGTAGCAGTACAAACCTTTGTTAATAATGAAGGCAGTGTACTCTTTATCTTCTCGCACCATCTTTATCTAATCATATCTAGAAAAAGCATCTATGAAAGTTAATAATTCATAACTATAGGTCGAGTCGACCAATTGGTCTATTGGAAGGAGAGGAAAGTTATCCTTTAGAAAAAATCAGTATAATCAATACACATTCTTCATTTTTTATTATTTATTTTAACAAGGACTAGATTTGCAAACCACTTATGATAGTAGATGTCATGAATAAAATCAGCATTTAACAACTTGCTAACTTCTTCTTCGACTACTACTTGTTGATTTAGAGAAAATCTTCAAGGCTTATGATAAGTTGCTCAATATACAGAATCGATAGTGGTTGTCTTGACGGTATGTTTTGGCCGCTCAAGGTCTAAGAAAATTTCTTCCTATGGCTCCTTCTTGGAGATGAGAGGATGTTGGGGATGGATCTCTAGAGTCCATTTGTTGTATAGGGTGAGCTATTCTCTTAGACAAGTTGATCCACATCAAATAGCATTGTCTTGACTCTTTGGGATCACTTCTTAGCTCTGTCACTCCTGAGCTAGTGAAATTTTTTGATGTCATGTAGTAGGTTGATACTACCGCTCATATATGATTAAGCGAGGGATACCCTATGATGGCATTATATGTAGACGGAAGGTCAACCATCAAAAACTTGGTCTTTATAGTTTTTGAGCAATTGTCAGACTTGAAGATGACGTAAAGATCTATGGTCCCTAGCGAAGTGATGGAGTCCCTTAAGAACCCAGTAAAGGTTGAGGAGATCAGTTATAGATCCTTGGTAGATAGACTAATTTTTTGAAAAGCATCATAGTAGAGTATATTTATTGAGCTTCTAGTGTCGATCATGATCATTTTCATTAATGCATTAGTGATCCCGATGGAGATTACCAATGCATCATCATGTTTTGGGTCTGGGTGCTTATCCTATTCCTTGAACATAATTGATTGGTCTCAATTATGATCGAATCTCTTGCATAGGATTTTTGGGTAGATGAACTACTAGCACTCGCGATTGGCTCTCAATGATCATATTGATTTGTCGCTCAATGGGGCCTTTGGGCCTCGATAATGTTTTATGAATCTTAGGTAGAAACTTATGAAGATGACTCCTTTTGATTAACTCTTCAATTTGCTCCTTTTGGGTATAGCAATCTTTAGTATTAAGTCCATGGTCTTGATGGAAGTGACAGTATTTTATCTTTTTTTTTTGTCAATGGGGCTTTCATGGGGCATGGTGCCGTAAGAGCCCTTCTTTTGGGATTTGCATGAATAACTCTATATGGGAGGTGTTAAGTGAGGTGAAATCTTATTGTGGTAATCGGTCACTTTCTGTTTATCATTTCATGGCCTTTCCATAGGGTTTTGTTACTAAGATCTTTCCTCCTTTGTCGTCTTTTTCAGCTCAACCTTTCTATTTCCAGTGATTATAGACTCAACTACTATACGATGGTTTGCCTCTTATAAAAGCTCTAGGAATATGGTCGGAGACTTAGTGATGACTTAGTGATAGTTGGAGTTCGCTAATGTATGCATTGATGAGGACAAATGGAGTTGGATTAGCAATTAAGTTAACCTCATCATTAAATTTTCTATATAACTCTATCTTCCTATGTGATGGCTAGGAGAAAGGTGGTGGGCTTCTTTAAAAGTTGATAACTAATAAAGTTAAGCTTAAACTCTTTAGTCAGTTGCCCAAATAAGAAGATTGACTCTCAGAGAGCTTAACAAATTATTCACGTGCAACTCCCCCTTAAGGTTGTTAGGAAAGTTCAACATATTAGTGAGTTGATGGTTCCAAATAACATCATTTGAGACATAAAAGTTATGATGTATTCCGAAGGGTCATATTTTCTCTTGTATACATTGAGTGATGGGAATTAGATGCCTTAGTGGATCAGCTCCTCATTGTTACTTTTTGTGAAAGGAGACCACATGTATGATTCTATTTCTAGCCAATTTTCCTATTTTATCTTATTTTCCAATTACGAATCCATTTTATTTAGTTGGTCCGAACCTCAACTAAAAGTTTGGTTGATTTAGTAATTGACTCGTTGGGAAGATCTGGAATTGGTGTTGGAATAGGGATTTCAGTCAAAGGGGGAGACTACACTTCTTGTTGGGAAAAACCTATTATAGCAGAATAATTCTTTTTCCCTCTTTGTGTATCAAAATGAGTTCCTCATCAAAATATCAACTTGATATCAAAAGCATATATCAACCAAAGTAGCATAACCAGTAGAGCAATAAATTAATCACAAAGTGAGACCAAATTTTTATGTAGAAAACCCAATGCAGGAAAAATCACGGGACCGTAGTCCACTTCAAACTTCCACTATCACTAATAATGATAACATATTTATAATAAGTCTTCTCTAAAATATCAAGAGGATCAAAATAACCTCAAGATTATATATCTTGGCTCAAGAATAACATATCATCATCATAAAGAGAATTTTATGTCTCACAAAGTGGGTATAGTAGAAAAGTACCTTAGAGATGGTAAATTATAAATCAGCACCGTTAGGATTGTAGAGATTATTGTAAGGATTTTTCATATATAATTTGGGTTAAAACTGATAAAGTTTGGCCACTGATCGTCAAGTAGAAAAACTCAAAATCCTAATGGTCTATTTTCTCTTTCTCTCTCTGCTCTTTTCTCTCCCTGTGTATTGTAACCGTTCGTTGCACGCACCGTTCCTTCGTTGGCCTCATTGTGCACGTCTGATTCTTTTTCTTTTCATTTTTTTTAATAAATCAGATTTGGGCTGACTGTCCAAATCATATGGTCAAAGCCCATATATGGGTTGATCCCAACAATTCTCCCCCTCCAACTCATATGGTGGGCTATACTAAGCCCGCTCTTCGCCTACATACTTCAAGCTTCTCCTTAGGCAAAGACTTTGTCAACATATTTGATTAATTCTCATTGGTATACACATTTTCCAAGTGTAATTCTTTCATATCAAGCACATCACGAATCTAGTGATATCTCACATCAATATGCTTGGATTTAGAATGGTACATTGAATTCTTGGAGAGGTGAATGACACTTTGACTATCACAGTTAATAGTATATCCTTCTTATTTCAAGCCCAATCCCTATATAAACTTTTTCATTCATAAAGCTTCCTTGTAGGCTTTAATAATTGCTATGTATTCTACTTCTGTGGTTGATAGAGCAACATAATTCTATAACTTAGACTACCAAGAGATTGCTCCCCTTGCAAATGTCATCAAGAATCTCGAAGTGAACATTTTGGAATCAATATCACATGTCATGTTTGCATTTGTGTACTCTTCTAGTACAAGTTTATCACTGCTAAAACATAAACACAACTTGGAAGTACCTCTTAGATATCTTAATATCTATTTCACTACTGCCCAATGTTCCTTATCAGGATTAGAGAGAAATCGACTGACAACTCCAACTACATAAGCTATATCTGGCCTAGAATAAACCATAGCATATATCAAACTGTCTACTGCAGATGAGTAAGATACTTTGGAAATTTCTTCTTTTTCTTTCTCACTTGTAGGATATTATTTTGAACTAAGCTTGAAATGACCTACAAGTGGAGAACAAACTACTTTGGCTTTACTCATGATGAATCTTTCAAGAACATTTTCAATGTAAGTCTCCTAAGATAGCCAAATCTTTCTTTTCTTCTTATCACGAAGAATCTTAATGCTAAGTATTTGTTTCATTGATCCTAAGTCTTTCATGGCAAAAGACTTACTTAGCTCTCTTTTAAACTTTTTGATTTTACCAGCATCATGGCCAACAATCAGTAAATCATCAACATATAGTAGGAGAATAATAAAATCATCATTTGAAATTTTTTTCATGAACACACAATGATCAGATGTGGTTCTATTATACCCTTAGCTCATCATAAAGAAATCAAACTTCTTGTACCACTATCTAGGTGCCTGTTTGAGTCCATATAAGCTTTTTTTAAGCTTACACACCAGATTTTCTTTTCTCTTGACTTTGAAACCTTCTGGTTGCTCCATGTAAATTTCTTCTTCTAAGTCACCATGAAGAAACGCTGATTTCACATCAAGTTGCTCAACTTCTAAATTCAACCGGATAGCTAAACCAAGAACAACTCGGATAGAGAAAATTTTCACAATTGGAGAAAATATTTCTTCAAAATCAATACCTTTCTTTTGACTGAATCTTTTCACAACTAGTCGCGTCTTGTATCTTTGTTGTGAGCTATTATTTTCGGTCTTCAATTTGTAAACATATTTATTCTTGAGAGCTTTCTTCTCTTTAGGCAACTTTACCAAGTCAGAGCTGTGGTTCACAAGCAAGGATCTCATATCTTCTTGCATGGCTTTAACCCACTCATTCTTATGCTTATGTAGAATAGCTTCTTAGTAAGTTTCTAGCTCTTTCTCGTTAGTAAGTATAACATACTCATATGGAGGATATCTGGTAGATGGTTGTTGCTCTCTTGTGGATCTTCTTAATGGAATCTCAACTGGTGGTGGAGGTGCTTGTTCAGTTGGTTCAACATCATCAACTATAGGAGTATCATCACTGGCATTCTCACCACAATCTTCTTGTTCATCTCCCTCATGATCATCATGAACTACAAGTGAAGGAATTGGACCCAAACTCCAAGGAATATAAACACAAGTTTTTGGCTTCTCAATATTATCACAATCATCAAATAATTGGTCTTCAAGAAATACAACATCTCTACTTCTAATAATCTTCTTATTCACTAGATCTCATAATATGTACTCAAACTCTTCATGATCATATCCTAAGAAGATACATGCTTTTGCTTTATTATTAAGCTTGGATCTCTCATCTTTAGGAATATAAACAAATACTTTACACCCAAAGACTCTCAAATGATTACAAGATATATCTTTTCCTTTTCATACTCTTTCTTTAACATCACCTTTCAGATAAACTGATGGAGAAAATTTTATAAGGTTAACTATAGTTCTCACAACCTCCCCCAAAATGACTTAGGTAACTTAGCGTAGGAAAGAATACACCTAATCCTTTTTTTAATTGTTTTGTTCATCCATTCTACAACACCGTTCTGCTAAGGAGTTTTAGAAACTGTTTTCTCAAGCCTGATACCATAAACCCTACAGTAATTCTCAAAAGGACCCCTGTACTCGCCACCATTATATGCTCGAACACACTTTAGCTTTTTGCTAGTTTCTCTTTCAACACTAATATGAAATTCTTTGAAAACATCGAGTACATGATTTTTAGATTTCAAAGCAAAAGCCCACACTTTTCTAGAATGGTCATCAATAAAAGAAACAAAATAAAGAGCACCTCCAAGAGTTCTAGTTTACATAGTATAGATATCATTATGAATTAAATCAATAACATCTGATCTTCTATATGATGGATATGTATGAAAGACAACTCTATGTTTTTTTTTAACTAAGCAACGATCACATGATTTAAGAGATGTACCTTGCAACTTTAGTAAGAATTACTTTCTAGCAAGAGTTTGAAGTCCCTTCTCGCTGATATGACCAAGCCTATTATGCCGAAGATCTATGCTTTCACCCTTCTGAATTGTATTAATCTCTCCTTTATGTAGCTTAGCTTCCATGACATAAAAAGAGTTAAGCTTCTTTCCTCTCGCCACAATTAGAGAACCTTTAGTGAGTTTCCATTTACTTTCACCAAAATAGTGTGTAAATCTCTCATCATCAAGTCTACCTGTAGATATCAAGTTAAGATGAATATCTGGAACATGTCTAACATCTTTGAGTATCAATTTGCTCTCAATACTAGTCTCCAAACAAATATCTTCAATACCCACAATCTTAGATGTACCACTATTTCCTATTCTAACACTACCAAAATCACTAGTAGTGTAAGATCTGAAGAGATTACCATGAGAAGTAATATGAAATGAAGCACCAGAGTCAATTACCCAATTACTGTCCTGAGCTGCAAGATTGACACAACCGTCATCATAAACAATAATGATATCACCTTCAACAACAACTATATTGGTCTCTTTCTCATTTTTCTTCATTTTATTCTGTTATCGCTTTCAAAACATATACTCTTTCTTCTTGTGACCTAGCCTGTTATAGTGGAAATATTTGATATCCCTTCTAGACTTGGATCTTCCTCTATAACCATGTGGATTTCTACTATGACTTCTTCCACATTTTTCTTATTTTTTAGAAACAAATGCACCAGAAGAAGATTCACCTTGTTCTTTCCTTCTAGCATCTTCATTTAGCAAATTGTCTTTAACCATATCTATAGTTAGAGTTCCCTCTGGCATGGAGTTATAAATTGTCACAGCATACGTTTCCCAACCTTTTGTAAAAGAGCTGAAAAGTAATAATCCTTGTATCTCATCATCTATATTTATTTTCATAGCAACTAACTTGTTTGCAAGACCCTAAAATAGACTTATGTGCTCAATAATATTACCACCATCTTTATACTTCAAATTTACAAGTCTTCTAAGGAGAAATTCTGTTTCCCACTGTCTTTTTCGCAAAGTGATTTTCTAACTTTTGCCAAACAACATCAGCTCTGGTTTCATCAGAAATATGCTCATGCAAATTTATATACGTCCATCTTCTAATATAAGCAATAGTTTTTCTATGTTGAACCTCTCATTCCTCATCCTCTATAGTAGAAGGTTTATCTTGAACCTTGATGGGCTTATACAAATCTTTGTGATAGAGCAAATCTTCCATCATACACCTTTAAGTGGAATAATTTGATAAGTTCAATTTAATCATACTATCTGACTGTTCCATTTCAATCATACAAGAAAAAAAAACTAGCACCAAACGACCTGTTAAAGCGAAATAATTATTTTCTCTCTTTGTGTATCAAAATAAGTTCCTCATCAAAATATCAACTTGATATCAAAAACACATATCCACCAGAGCAGCATAAACAGTAGGATAATAAATCAATCACAAAGTGAGACCAAATTTTAACGTGGAAAATCCAATGCGGGAAAAACCACGAGACCGTAGTCCACTTCAAACTTCCACTATCACTAATAATATAACATGTTTACAATAAATCTTCTCTAAAATAACAAGAGGATCATAATAACATTAAGACCATATATCTTGGCTCAATAATAGCATATAATCATCACATGGATGAATTTCATCAAAAAGAGAATTTTAGATCTCACAAAATGGGTATAACAGGAAAATACCTCAGAGAGAATAAATTGTAGATTAACACCGTTAGGATTGTAAAGCTTACTACAAGGATTCTTCACATATAATTTGGATCAAAACAAAAAAACTCAAAATCCTAATTATCTCTCTTCTCTTTCTCTCTCTCTGTTATTTTCTCTCATTGTGCACCGCAATCGTTAGTTGCACGCCAAAATCGTTCGCTGCCCTCAATTGTGCACGTCTCTTTCTTTTTCTTTTTATTTTTTTTAATAATTCAGATTTGGGTTGACTACCTAATCATATGGTCCAAGCCCACATATGGGCTGAACCCAACACTTGTGAAGTTGACAGTGGACTATTATGGAGAGTTGGTCTAAGGCAAGGGTTTAGAGAGCTTCCTATCTATGGTGAGAGGTAAGTTGATTTTGGGAAGACGATTTATCTTATTCGTGATAATCGTATCGTAGAGAGCTTCCTGTCTATTTGCTCATATGATTATCTTTTAATCGTCAGATGTATAATAGAAGCATGACGAATCCATTCTTAATGTAATTAATATATTAAACAGATTATGAATATCATAGGAGTGAATTGATTATTGATTGATTTGTATGATAAATATTCTATATGATTGTAACATTGTACCATCCTTGATTTTTCAGAAGTTGTTACACTAGTTCTAATATCATTAAAAAGTCTATTATTGATGAGTTTCAGTTAAACTAATCAAAATTAATATACATCAATTTAACCTAAAAAATTAAACTTTTAAATTATAGATCAAACCAATCTGATTTTTTCAATTCTGTGATGTGAGATTATCCTTTTGATTCATCTCCTTTCTCCTACCTGTAAAGGAGGTTTGTCTACACTTGACTTGTGTGATATGTAGTTCCTCTCTAGTAAGTCGTGTCATATCATATAATTTGAATCATATCTTTAATCAATAGACCAACAACGGGTGTCACGATACTTATCAATTCGAGTTTCTTGGATTTAGTAAACTCTTCTGTTGAACCCGCTTCGTATTCAACGAAAAAAAGGTACGTTACACACATACTCGTTTCTTTATTGAAAGAAGAAAAGGACGTGTATGACTGCATGTCACTAGATTTGTTGGAGTGATTTCACAACCATACAATTCATCTCACATTTCTTTCCCTCCTCTGATGACTCCTTGCCTTGTAAGCAGTCATTGTCTGCTTTACAGCTTCACAAAAGGTAAGATGGGACCTCTGAGAGTGAAGTCAATTCAAGTCGAGCAAATTATCTTTAGGAAGCTCTTTATGCCACACAGCATCATGTTGGTCGTCGCATGCGTTTACCCATTAAACACCTTCAGTACTTTCTCAATCTGTCAGCCTGTTTCTGCGAATTGAAATTAATCACTACAGAATGGGCAGGTCTTTACCACATGCCCTCCGCTACAGCATCAGCTTCATACTACAAAAAAGGCATGGTCATATGATGTGAACAACAACCCCTACTTTAGCCGACTTGTTGACTTGGTGGCACAGCCGGAGAACGGGAGTCCATATAGTCGATCATATTTTAGCATTCATCAAGTCAGAAAGCTTGAGCACATCGAGAGAAGGGAGACTCGGCAGTGTGTTGACAGTCGATAGGGTTCCAAAGACCTGCTTCATTGTTGGGCGTGACTCTGGGTCATGTTCCACGCAGCAAAGTGCCAACCTCAAAACTGCAGCTACCTCGTCTGCAACCTCCGTCGTAGGGAGTGATGGACGCTGGTCTAATACATATTTCACAAGCGTGTTTTTCGGCGACGAAGGCAATGACAGAACGGAAACGAGTCCTTCCCCATGTCCTCCTATTAGCAACTCAAGCGTGACCACTCCGAAACTGTAAACATCGCATTTGGTGGTCACTCTCATCTCATAAGCAAGCTCTGCAAACAATAACCGATAACTGAGGAAACCTTATATCGTAGAAGGATCTCCAAAAGACAGCTATGTTAGGCTACTTTGCGCCTTGATTGATGAATAACTACGTGTACAGTAAATCGACTGCTGTTTTCTATTTCTAGATTGATGAATAATTCATGTAAATGAGCTACAAGCTGATGGACTTTTAACTTGCAAAAAATGTATTACTATATGACGTCGGGGGAGAAACTTACCCGGTGCCAAGTAACCATATGTGCCGGCAAGCATGCTCCAATTTGATGAATCTGGCTTCAGGAGTCGAGCAATACCGAAGTCAGAAACACAAGCCTTGAGTTCTGAATCGAGCAGAATATTGTTGGTGGTTATATCTCGATGAACAATGGGCTGATCGCAATCATGATGCATGTAGGACAGAGCACGAGCCACATCTTTGACAATGTTCACCCTCTTCACCCAGTCCAGTTCGGCAGCTGCTGCTTCGCTTCTGAGGAGGGATCCCAAACTTCCTCTCTCCATGTACTCGTACACCAGAAACTTGTGTCGAGCAGAGGAGCAGAATCCGTAGAGCTTGACGATATTTCGATGTCGAATTTGAGTAAGAGTATGTATCTCGTTTTGAAAGGATTGCTCATTCGATGTAGTTTCGTCTTCCTGCAGATGAATTTTCTTCACTGCTAGCATCTGCCCGCTTGCTAATTCTGCTCTGTAAACGCTGCCATATGCACCACTTCCGATACAGTATTTTTCATTAAAATCCTCCGTGGCTGCAACGATATCCTTGTATGCATATCTTCCATCAAAGTTAAATACACAGAATGTCATGCCTTCTTTGTTGCCATTATTTTCGGAAGGCATGGAATGTTTCTTGGTCTTCTGGAACAGTGAAAACGCTCCCAGAAAAACAAGTAAGATGAATAAGACGACCACGGAAGCAATGATAGCTGAGATAATTGCTCTGTGGTGCTTGCTTCCATCATCTTTCCTTGCAGTATAAGAAAGACATGGAGGCAGGCCTTTGACGACCCCACACAAACCTTTGTTGTGGACAAACCACTTCGCCGGAGCTTTCCGGAAGACTGGGCTCTCAGGCACAGCCCCCTCCAATTCATTATATGATACGTCAATGATTAATAAGCTGATCATAGCACTTAGTGAAGATGGAAGACCACCGGACAAATTATTATGTGAAAGATTCAGAATTTGCAGCATCGTAAATTTGCTGAACTGTGAGGGTATCTCACCCGTTAGTGAGTTGTGGCTGATGTCCAATGCGTCTTGAAGGTACTCCAGGCTGCTGATCTCTGCAGGAATTCCTCCGCCGAACTTGTTGCCATTAAGCTTCAGGGAGCGGAGCTTGAGACAAATGCCTATTTGAGACGGTATTCTTCCTGTCAAGCTGTTAACTGATAGATCAAGGATTTCAAGGTCGGGCATCCTTCCAAACTCTATTCGTACCTCTCCGCCGAGTCGATTGCAGCTCAGGTTCAGCTTGTAGAGATGAGGTAACCTGCCCAAGCTCTTTGGAATCTCCCCCTGTATGTAGTTGGAAGAAAGGTCCAGTTCTCGTAGTTCTTTTAGATTGCCGAATTCTGGTGGAATGGCTCCGGTGATGTTGTTATTTGAGATTGCCAGGAATGTGAGATTGTCCCATCTTCCCCAGTCCGGTGGGAGTGCACCTGACAGCCTATTGAATCTTAAATCCATATAAGAAAGATGTGGATACACTCCAAGAAGTTGTGATATATCCCCGGTGAGTTGGTTTTGCTCGAGACGGACTCTGATCAATCCCGTACAGTTCTTTAAGGTCCCGGGAAGTTGACCTCTGAAGCTGTTGTTGCTCAGTGAGAGATACTGTAGGGTTCTTCCTTTGCATATGTTTGAAGGCAAGTCACCGGAGAAGAAGTTGTCTGACAAAAGAAGCGATGTCAAACCTGTGATGTTGTTTAACTCGGCAGGCAATCGACCAGACAACCGATTATTGAACAAGCTTAGGTCAGTGAGGTTCCTTAAGTTACCGAGGGATGGAGGAATTGAACCGAAAAGCTGGTTGTCATGGAGATCCATACCCATGAGCTGGGTCAGGTTTCCGAAAGTGGATGGTATCGGCCCGGAGATTTGGTTGTCGGGCAGAAAAAGTTGGGTTAACTCATTTAGATTTCCTATTTCCGGAGGGATAAAGCCTGACAATTCATTAACCCCAAGATAAAGTTTCTCTAATTTAGTTTGATTTCTTCCCATAAAGAAAGGGATATGACCTGTTAGACTATTATTGAAGAGCCCAAGTTGCACAAGGTTTAATAGATTTCCCAATTCTCTGGGGATGAATCCCGAGAGATGATTTTGATAGAGAGACAACTGGTATAGGTTCGTCAAGTTCCCTAAACTGGGAGGGATGAAGCCAGATAGTTGGTTCTTCCCAAGTGTAAGATGCATCAACTTCTGAAGTCTTCCAAGCTCCTGAGGTATGAAACCTGTAAGTTGATTATCTCGCAGGTGCAAGTGCAGAAGCCCGGTAAGATTGCCCAAGGATGGAGGGACACAACCACTTAACTGATTCTTATTGAGATATAGGAACTGGAGCGCCTTCATGGAGCCTATTTCGACCGGGAGTTTGCCCGTGAACCGGTTGCCTATGAGATCAAGATATACAAGGTTGGAGAGAGCCGAGATGGTCGGAGGAATGACGCCGTCGAGCTGGTTGTAGGAGAGGTTGAGACCGACGAGTGATCTCAGCGTTGAGAAGTTGAGAGCATCGAGTGGCCCTTCTAAGCTCATGTTCGGCAGGGACATGTCGGTGATGACAGGGCGTCCTCTGTGCGTAAGGTTGCACGTAACTCCAGTCCAATTGCACGGATTAGAGCTGAGATTCCAGGATTCAAGGAATTGCTGGCCGTGAAGGGTGGACTTCCAGTGGAGTAGGGTTCTCGCTTGTGACCCGAGTGAAGCTGTCACCGAGACAAGATGAAGAGAGAGCAGCAGCAGGAGGAGGAGAGTGGTGGAGAGGAGCCGCCAGTTGTGCAGCTGGGATGCCATAACTGCAGTGTAGCTAATCTGGGGGAGGATGTTGTACTGCGAGCAAACAAAGGGCCCCCTTATATAAAATGTATGAGATGGATGTGAACTATCGGGAACCGAGTGGGACACATTTGAGTCTCGAGCATCCTCACCAGCGGGGCTAAAGCTGGATGGTATCACCCGTTCTCATACTGTCCCCTCCGCAAAGTTTGGTGGAAGGTTAAGAACCATTCCTTTCGATCATCACCACTGATCACTTTTCATTTGTTAAAGCATAAAGTGGACTCATATTATTACTTGGAGAAATCAATGTCATATAAGAAGAAGCACAAGAAAAACTTTGTAGCAGTAGATTTCTGAGTCAAGTCAGCTGATCTTATCAAGTTCAGCATATTCCTTCTGCCAACTGGGAGTCATTTTATAATGTTAAAGAAGAATAGCTTTTGTGACATTAAAATAAGAAGAGTTTTGCTGATGATTAATTTTCTGCAGGTGCGGCCAAATGATCAAGATTCGGAATCCCATTTGAGACGTCGACTTTCTATAAATCAAATGTGCAGTTAAAACTATTGTCATTTATTAATGCATAAAGAGATATATGATTTCATAGCTTCCGACATCAGGTTGGGTAGAGAGGAGGTGCGAAACCTATCCAATGGTTCATTTTAAATGAGTTGGATCCTGATTCGATTTGGTTGATCCACAGTGGATTCGGAACTTGATAGTGAAACCATCAGAGCCAGGAGATTTATCGAGGCAAATGGAGGATAGAGTATTCCAGATTTGAACGATGGGCATTATGAAGAATACCTCAACCAATGAGACTAGGCCATATGTTAGGCTTCAAAGGATAAGGATCCTACTTCCCAAAGTCATAATAGAATGAGACAAAGGCAAGGGACATGCATGATGTGTTGGTCTGGGACAATTTGGTTTTGGACATTAAAGGTGCTTAATTTGGTTTTGATGGCTGCGAATGGCAACCCGGGCATGGTAGTATTTAGTGTTGAGGTCCCCATCATTAATCCATTTAACCTTGGTGTGAGACCACCATCTAAGATTAACGTGGCGAAGGAGGGCATTATATTTGTTACGAAGACAAATAAGTGCTTAAGAGCAAAATCACATTGTTTAAGAGAGTATCAGCTTGAGTGGATGCAAGAAGGTCTTGAATCCTTGAGTCTATCAAGATTATTTGAGATATTTGTTAGAGGGGAAGTGAATCAGGAAGAGCGAGACCAAGATCTAGAAATAAGATCATGGGACTTAGGATGTTCAACCCAAAAATTCTGGAAGTAAAACAGCTTGTTAGTAGGTTTGTGTAAAGGAGAGATGAAAACAAAAATGGAGCAATGATCTAAAGCAAACTAAGGGACCCTCCCAATTGTTACATGATATTTATTTTGGGCCAGAGAAACTAAGATCCTTAAGTCTCACATTTTCTAAAAATCATATAAAGTTTAAACAGAGAAATAGCAAGAGATATGATGACCTTCATATTTGTCTTAAGGCAAGAAAATACAAATGAAATCTCCCAGAAGAAGCCATAAAAAATCATCAAAATCTATCAAGTACAAAGTGCTCAATATAAGTTTACTTTTCCAACAAAGAAACACATGCATATATAATTGAGAGAAGCCACAAAGAAGAGTTTTTGAATTGAAAAATGACATGTATAAAATGCTTACGAGAAGATAGAATCTATATGTTGATACAATCTATTTTTTAGAGGAGTTAGCTAGTAAAACCCATCGAAGAGATAGCAAAGGAGCTCTATCATCTTCCCAAAAAAATGATAGTTAGCTGAGCACGGGACGCAAACAAGTTTATTTCCTATTAAATCTAGAGAGTTCGATCTAGATAAATGTGAAAGATAATGTCAAACATGTCTCTCCGAAGACCTTTATAGTTCCAACTAAAGATATGCAGAGGTAGTAAGAGAAGAAGGGGTAGAGGAGGAAAGAATATTCCCTACTTCAAGGTCTCCTAAAGAAAAAGCAACTAGAGCTTTCTTCGTATAACCGCGTCCAGCACCACCATAAATTTAACCTTCTCTCTTATTGTTGTGTAGTCATTGGAAGAAGTGTGTCCGATCTAAGCACCCACCACAACCTCTTTAGCCAAGACAGTATCATCTCTTGCAACAAAGTTAAGCGGATCTCATGACATGGAATCAATGATCGACTTGACCTTATCTATCGATCCTTGAAGGAGGGATAGGAGCAAGAGTGAATGTGAATCAAGGTTTCAGGTGATTTAAAAAGATGGAACGAGGAGAGGAAAGAGAGGATTTATAGGAAGCCCTCCTCATGTGATTGGAAGTAGTGGTGGTAAGAGACATGTGGCTCGAGGTGGCAATGATAATAGAGAGTGCTAAGGAAGCACCAATGGAAGATAGTTTCAAGGAGCCAACCTTATATTGAAAGTCTAAGGGATATCATAAGAGGGCACCATGGTAACCAAGCTTGGGACAATTATCATCCTCTAGACTTGTCACATAATGATGATTTTTAATTTTGAAACCTAAATAACAAAGGTTTATCATCCTCTAGTCTGCTTATTACTTCTCGACTTGGACCAATCTCCCCGGGATTAGTGGTGTCAATTAAGAAAGCTTCTAGTTTACTAGATCAAAATTTTTTCTTACAAATTGTTACACCACTGTCACCCTAGATTTGTTAAATTTGATTTTTCTACCTCTAATTCATGTCATTTCTGCTCAATACCAATGAGACTTTCAATATCATCTCTTCTTCTTTTACCATATAATAGTTACGTTATGAAAATCCTTTGAAACCCAACTTTGGATCTTTTCTTCCTTTGATACTAAGCATGGCGATATATGGCTCTATGAAGGGTCAGATGTTGACTCTAAAGCCTCCTCTACTTTAAGAGCCTTGATTATATCCTTTGGTGGTTTTGGAGGGTTAAAAATAACTAGATCTTCAAACCGAGAGTTTTAGGAGAAGATCTCACTTAGAGATTTCTTAGTCGAGACTATAATCTGAGTGGCTTAAATTTAAATATGATGTTCCTTAAATAAAAAAATAAAGATGAAGGCACTTATTTCATTTTATATCTCGATACTAGTGATGCATAATTTTTTGATTAAAAAAATTTAAAGGATTAGAGGGTTCTCTTCTTGGTAGCAATTTTCATTAAAAAAATTTAAAGGATTAGAGGGTTCTCTTCTTGGTAGCAATTTTCATTCATGATAGCGTATGTAAAGTTTTGCTAGATGGTGCCAATCGTATTCATGTTAAAACTGATTCTAGGAGCCTTATTGGCTCTTATTTTATCACATATTTATCATATCAACTGATTAGCAATTCATGCTAGAATATATCTATCTATAATTTTTTGAAGAAGGGAGTGGCCCTTGCATCTTTTTTTTGCTTATTACCTTTGATCTTTGGAGTGACTTTTTTACCCATGCATTTTGTTAATTAATTTTTTTTAGAAAAAACTTCATGTTTAGAAAAATTATAATTCGGACAACTTTAGAAGAAGTAGAAAGAAAATAACAAGAACAACCATAAAATAGTAGTACATATAAATGAAATCATTCAAATAAAAAATATGATTTTAAATAAATATTTTTATTAGTTTATGAACAAGAGCAATCAAATATAAAGACTTATATATCAGTTATAGTATTTTTTAATAAACTTTTCAAAACACTTTAGTTTTAACAGTACTGAAATTTAGGAATTCAATCATTTACCTATGGATCGATTCATATGATATAATTAAGTATTGCTCTAATTATCTTGTCAGAAGAATATTACAAGGATTATGATAAATAGGATACTCTTTGTAAAATATAAAAAAGTAATAGCTATTGAGAAAATCCAAAAAAAATAAAAAAAAATTCAAGAATTCATCATACTCTTTTCTCTAATTGATGTTATTTTGCATTATTTTTAACCTTCACAGACAAACTATCTTTCGAGTAAGTCAAGTCAAGTCAACCATTCAAGTTAACTATTTAATAAAACTTTTATAATAGGACATCCCAAGTCAAGTCATGTCAACCCAACCTTATAATAAAACTTTTATAATACGACAACTCAAAGTCAAGTCAATCATATTAATTCATGTAACATTTAGAGAAAGAAAAACTTATATAAGGGCACATTTCAAGTCAAGTCAAATTTATCTTGTTAAGTTCAACAAATTCTTCCGCTATATATATATATATCTATAATTCAAATTTCATAATAATAACATACAATTAGATACGATAGGAACACACATATACATTATAGTAAACATCATGATCTTAGGCATAACATTACTAAGATCACAACAACATGTAATTAGTGATACAAATATGCATACACATTAGTACACATCATAGGAACACACCAAAGAAATCATCCAACTTTCACAACAACTATACATGATATGAACAATATTCTCAACACTCAATCACATCACAATAAACATATATAAGTATTCCTGATAGTAAACATAACAATATTCACAACAGTAATGCATACAACAATAAATATATACACATCATAGTATTCACAACAAAGATATGAACATACATTAATATCACAATAAACATATATATATATCAAATTTCATTACAGCAAATAACATATATAACGCTCAAAGAACTTTACCAGCAACAGAAACTTGACAAGGAAACCATGTACTACACACAGATCAAACATTTCAATGGCCAATAAAAGATGCAACTCATGGAAGCGAAGTCCACTTGGTTGATCATAATTCTCGAGTCATCAAATCAGAAAACTTCAATGCATGGAGAGATGCCGGGCTCGGCTGCGCCGATAACTTTTCAAAGATCTGCTTCATCGTCGGGCGAGTTTCTGGGTTGATGTCAACGCAATGGATCGCCAATGTTAAAGCTGCAGCTACTTCATCTGCAACTTGGTCAACCGGAAGTGATACACGCTGGTCTAATATATCTTTCACAAACAGGCTTTGGCCGGAGGAAGATGATAGGGTAGAAATGATATCTCCTGGGTAAGTTCCCACTAGCAACTCGAATGTGATCACCCCAAAACTATACACATCGCATTTGGTGGTCAGTCTCATTGTATAAGCGAGCTCTACAGACAAGAAGATCGATGATCAAACTTACTTGATACAGAAGTATGTCCTCTAATTAGACAAGAACATCGCATTTGCACTTTTACTGAAACAACAATCTACGATTCTAAAATACCATAACATGTCAAGAAATCTTCGTATGGAGTTACAAAATATTAATCAAAATGTTACCTGGTGCCAAGTAACCATGCGTGCCGGCAAGCATGCTCCAGTTTGAGGTATCTGGATTCAGGAGTCGAGCAATGCCGAAGTCAGAAACACAAGCCTTGAATTCTGAATCCAGTAGAATATTGTTGCTGGTTACATCTCGATGAACGATAGGTGGAACACAATCATGATGCATGTAGGAGAGAGCACGAGCCACATCTTTGACAATATTCACCCTCTTCACCCAGTCTAATTCTGCTGCTGCTGCTTCGATTCTGAGGACGGATCCCAAACTCCCTCTCTCCACGTACTCGTACACGAGAAACTTGTGGTGAGGAGAGGAGCAGAATCCGTAAAGTTTGACAATATTGCGATGTCGGATTCGAGTAAGAGTTTCTATCTCATTCTGAAAGGGTTGCTCGTCCACCGTGTTCTCGTGTTCGGACAGGTGAATTTTCTTCACTGCTAGCACCTCTCCACTTGATAATTCTGCTCTATAAACACTGCCATATGCACCGGTTCCGATCAAGTACTTCTCATCGAAATCTTCTGTTGCTTCGATGATATCCTTGTATGCAACTTTTCCATCAAAATTCAATACAGAGAATGTACCCTGTTTGATGGGATTATTGACAGCTTGCACTCTGTGTTTCTTCCTCTTCAGGAATCGCAAAGCAATTCCGACGAACAGAAGCAAGAGAAGTAAGACGACCATAGATGCAACAATAGATAAGATAATGACTGTGTGGTGCTTACTTCCGTGGTGTTCATTTGCAGTAGATGAAGCACATGGAGGCAAACCTTTGACAACCCCACACAAACCTTTGTTGTGGACAAACCACTCTACTGGAGCTTCCTGGAAATGCTTGTTATCGGGAACTGGACCCTCCAATTCATTGTATGAGACATCGATGATGAACATGCTACGCATATCCCTAAAAGTTGATGGAAGATTACCCGTCAAGCCATTGTGTGATAGATTCAAATTTTGCAACATCAACAATTTACCGAATTGCGTTGGTATCTCCCCTGTCAAAGAGTTATGGCTGATGTCGAGTGCGTCTTGAAGGTACACCAGATTGCCTATCTCAAAAGGAATGCTTCCGCTGAGGTTGTTGTTGTTAAGCTTCAGCAAATGGAGTTTCATGCAATTTCCTATCTGATATGGTATCCTACCTATCAAGCCGTTTCTCGACAGATCAAGAAGTTCAAGGTTGGACATCCTTCCCAGCTCTGCTGGTATCTCTCCAATGAGTTGATTGTTGCTCAGGTTGAAGTTATAAAGATGAGCCAGGTTGCCCAAGCTCCTTGGGATCTCTCCTTGGAAGTAGTTTGAAGAAAGGTCCAGTTCTTCCAGCTTTGATAGCTGTCCAAGTTCTGATGGTACAACTCCGGTGATATTGTTATTTGAGATTCCTAGGAACGTCAGATTGTGCCATCTTCCCCAATCTGATGAGATTGTACCAGACAATCTATTGAAGCTTAAATCCAAATACAAAAGATTGGGATATGCCCCAAGGCGTTCAGATACATCCCCGGTCAGTTGATTATGATGCAGACGAACATTCTTTAGGCTCGTACAATTCTTCAATGTTGCGGGAATGGGACCTTGGAAGCTGTTGTTGCTCAGCATTAGGATCCGTAGGGCTCCTCCTTTGCATATCTCTGGAGGCAAATAACCAGAAAAGTCATTATCTTTCAATAGAAGAATAGCCAGACCTGTAATGTTGTTCATCTCCGGAGGCAAAGGACCAGACAAATGGTTATAGGATAAGCGTAGATCGATGAGGTTCCTTGAGATACCAATTGATGGTGGGATTTGGCCTGAGAGTTTGTTCACTTCGAGAGACAAGTTAGTGAGTTGGTGCAGCTTTCCAATTTCTGGAGGCATAGAACCTGACAATTCATTCATCCAAAGGTAAAGGATCTCCAACTTGCTCTGATTTCCCACCGATGAAGGGATGGGACCTGTTAGGCTATTATTAGAGAGCGAGAAGTGCACCAGGTTTATTAGGTGTCCTAGTTCTCTAGGAATGAATCCCGTTAATTGATTTTGAGCGAGTTCCAACATGTAGAGGTTTGTCAAGTTTCCTAAACTAGGAGGGATGGAACCATTGAGTTGGTTTGCCCAGAGATCAAGGATGGTCAACTTTCTAAGTCTCCCCAACTCCTCAGGGATGACATCCGTAATCATATTTTTTTCTAGTTGCATGTCTGTAAGCCTACTAAGGTTGCTCAGAGACGGAGGTATAGGACCACTTATCTGATTCTGGCTAAGATTTAGGAACTGAAGCGCCCTCACGGAACCAATCTCGACAGGAATTCTGCCTGTGAACCTGTTAGCAGCCAGATCAAGAGATACGAGGTTGGAGAGAGCCGAAATGGTAGGGGGAATGTTCCCGTTCAGCTGGTTGTAGCTGAGGTTGAGATTGGCAAGCGATCGGAACGCCGAGAAATTAAGAGCATCGAGTGGCCCCGCTAAGCTCATATTTGGCAGCTGTATCTCGGAGATGACCAAGCGCCCATTGCGTGCGATGTTGCATGCAACCCCAGTCCAATTGCATGGACTGGAGTCGACGTTCCAGGACGCGAGCAACTGCGGACTTCGGAGTGTGGACTTCCAATGGAGTAGAGCTCTCCCTTGGAACCCCAGCACGGAAGCTGCTCTTACAAGAACAACAAAAGGAGAGAGAAATACTAGTAGGAGTAGTGTGGTGGAGAGAGAACTTCTGCGTAGTTGACATGCCATGATCGTAATATAGCTTAAGAAAGGATTGCAGAACTTTTTGTCGTGGGTTTGGGCAAAGAGATGAGGGAACTTTTATAGGCGATACTCCCCTGTGAAAATAATGTCTTTACATTTACATCCAACAATATCGTGTTATGCACGTTGCCTAGTAGGCTTTTACTGTCCTCATCCAATGTTCTTAGAGTGAGACTTAGTTTACAGAGTCAATAGAAAAGGGAAAAAAAAATGAAGCACCAATTGGATAATTGTGGTTGTATAGACTTAGTTTATAGATTCAATAGAAAATAAAATAAAGGAAAATAAATGTGGTTGTATAATGTGGAAATATTTGTGTATTTCGAAGGAAAAAAATACGAGTGATCGGAAATAGCCATTTTTTCTTTGGTGAATCCAGTCTCTTGTTAGTGCCTATGATCATCAGTTGAAGTCTTCGTTTTGCTGTCGACATTTAATGTTGTGCCACCTCACTGTTGGATGATTGACTTGTGCGCCTGTCCAGTAGAGAAATATTCCAAGAACATTTAATGGTTGATGATTCTATTTCTCTTGAGGTTTGACACCATTGACTTGACCACATCCTAGGTATACAAATCTTTCAACGAAAAGAATTAGTTTTGTCGCCGTACGAATTAAGATGGCTGTTACTTAATTATATTTTATTTATTTGTATTTATGTGTATATATTATGATTAAATATAATGATAGAACTATCTTAGATCAATTATAAAGATCATTTTAAATTATATTAAAAAAATAATATTATTATGATACGAAGCATAATATTGATAATGTATAATCGGTATGATTCATATTGCTAATCATACTTAATATATTATTATTATATTTATTGACTTTTTTTAATTTGTATGTGTATAAATTATTTTCAAAATTCAAAATCCAATTAGATAAAATTATTTTCAAAATTCAAAATCCAATTAGATAAAATTATTTTTAAATAAATTTTATTTTTATTTATTTTTTATTTTAAATTATTTTGTATCTTATCAATTAATGGGCTAAGCGAAAGAATGTTAGATTATATTATCATATCTAATTTGATAAGATATATTATGGATATAATTAGATTCTAATTATGATTATTAACTAATAGAAAGGAAGTCTAATTACGATAAAATTCCTTATGAGATGATCTTGATAGGATATACTCTCCTAATTACTTATCATAATTTTCTCTACTCTCACCTATAAATAGATAAGACATTATAGGAACTATATACATAATATATAGATGATACATAAATGTGTAGATACGTAAAATTATTAAAAAAATATAAATATTTTCTCATTTCCCTATAATCACGTGAACCGGTCAATGAGAAATTACAGATATTTTCTCATATTCCTTTGTCCCTAAATCTATTAATTATAGTGGTAACGTGAAGGATAAAAAGAGAAGAGAAAACACATCTAGTTTTCCATGCAAATTGACATTGTTATAATTTTTAAATCCGACAATGGTACAATTAAAATCAGATAAAGATTTTCTGAATAATATTCAAAGGTACACATTATAAATTTAGAAATCTATTATTATTTAATTTTAGATTTTGGGATTAAAATTTTTTGTATAATAATAACATTTTATACTTATAAGATCGACATGGCCAAACGTGGTAGAGATTGATGAAGAATGCATTGAGTTAACATAATAAGATATGATGAATATTGACAAAGAATAATGGAAAACATACTAAACCGACAAGATCAAGCGTGGTGGAAACCAATAGAAAATGGTGGAGAATACACTAGGCTAATATGATCAAGCGTAACGTAGATCGACGAAGAACGATAGTGAATGCACCAGGTCAATACGAACATGCAGAGATTGATGGAGACCATGGTAGGCGATGCTCGCCCATGAAAAAGTCTTTATATTGGGTTTAATGAGCATTACTCGCCGTTCACTTTCTTTCCATCTAACAGTTGCGATGTTAGCAATGGGGCGGAGTGGGTGAGTGATTACTTCTATACCGTGTTATGCACGTTGCCAGCTAACAATCTTCCACAATCCTTGTCCAATATTCTTAGACTAAGACATAGTTTCGGAGTCAAAAAAAAAAAAGCAAAGAAAAGATGGAGCACCAATTGGATAGTTGTGGTTGTTTGTACGTTGCTGTATTAAAAATTAATGTGGATATATTAGTGTTTCTCGACAGAACAAAAAAAGAAAAAGAAAAATCCGAGAGGGCCATTTCTTTGGTGAATTCTCGACAGAAAAAAAAAAGAAAAAGAAAAATCCGAGAGAGCCATTTCTTTGATGTGGACATTTAATGTTGTGTCACCTCATCGTTGCCAGAAGACGATGACTCGTACATTTAACGGTTGATGGTTCTATTTCTCTTTAGTCTTCACACCATTCACGTCTATGTGAGAATTAAGAAATGTATATTTTATTATATATTTTCTGTTCACAACTCTATTTATAGGAGGGAATGAAGGGAATCTATGATGGAATATAAAAAACCTTTTGATAGTTTTTATACAAGTCTTTCAAGAGAAAGACGAAGAAAGCGGTAAAAGTCATGACGAAATGAACTAGCTGTTTCAAATTAATTAAAAGTGGGTTGGAATAGAGCCATCTAATTAACTCTTTCATTTAATTATTTAGGAATAGAATGAAACGAAACCCAAAAAAAAAAAAAAAAACTCATTCATTTTAGTTTGGTTAAGAAATAACTTGGAACTAATTGTCATAAAAATTCTCTGTGCCGCCCTATTCATATTTTCCAGAAAAATACTTGAGTACATTATATGTATCGATTCATAGGATGAATCGGTCCGATCCTCGATGTATAAGATTGATACTATCATTAGAGTAATTTTTATTATTTTTATATCTTTACTTAAGTACTATAAGTTTATTTAATAATAATATAACTGATGCTATGAAACTCAAAATCTAATAGTAATCAGTTTATTTATAAAAAATAAAATTTTAATTAGACATTCATATTGATTTAGAAATAAAAATGACTAAGAAGACTTCTATATTAGTTTTTTTGGCAGGGTTGTACTAAGTTCGGATCGGACACTAATGGCTTGGCAAAACAATGCCATTAGAGCTTAGATTTAACCTAAGACTTGACTCTGACATTATAACAAAGTGAACCCAATTGACGTCAGCTTTAATTTATCAAGTGAATATGAATTCGTCTTGGCAATTAATTGGCTTTGGCATGCATCTTGACGTTGGCATAAGAGAAGATTGAAGGATGTGATGATCCATGTGTGTCGACTCCCCTCCCTTGAAATCAACATAGTCAATTGCGACGACGACGACGACGACGACTACGTCGACGACGACGACGTCGACGTCGACGACAACGAACCAATAAATAAATAATAATTATTATTATTTGAATCTGGAATCCTGTATAACTGAACTCAATGAGTCAAGGGACTTACCAACGTATGAATTTTACCGTTGAACTAGTTACTTGTGAGACCAAGCGACACGAGATGGTAAGGTAACAGTCCCATTAAGCCCCAAGTCCCTTACTTGTGATGTTG
Organism: Musa acuminata AAA Group; assembly: GCF_036884655.1. Lineage (NCBI taxonomy): Eukaryota > Viridiplantae > Streptophyta > Magnoliopsida > Zingiberales > Musaceae > Musa > Musa acuminata. The sequence continues at coordinate 31,266,212 of NC_088330.1, forward strand.
CATGCGACCCCCGACCAACGAACGCGAGCAATCGCCCAACTTGGAGGGTAGATCTCTCTCTCTCTCTCTCTCTCTCTCTCTCTCTGAGTGGAGCTGTTGTTAAAAGAACAAGAAAGAAAAGGAGAGAGTTGTCGTAGCGACAGTAAGGTGGTACAGACACAACATCTGTATCGTTGAGATGCCATTTTTATTGTGGTGATCACAGAGATAAGGAAATTGATAAGTGCTCGATAAAATGTACTCACCTTTCATGCAAATAGTTCCTAACTCGTAGTACTCATCTGCACCCACCTAACAATCTGGCAGATATTACTAATTACATCCATCTTGTGGTGGCAATGCACATAATTGTTTTGTTATTTGTACATACAACTTCATCTCGATGAAGATTTCTTAGGTTGATTCGAACCAACCTAAAGGATCGGGTCCGGGTTTGATTACACGAAACTGACCTAATGAGTTGCTTCAAGATTGACAAACCCAAATCTGCAACAACAGCAACATAGATAGAATTTATGGTTCAAGATTATAATTCAAAAGAACTCTACAAGTAGCAGAAACTCAACAAGAAAACACACAGATCAAACCTTTCTGTAAGGCTTTCAGCCTAGCGAAAAGTTGCGGAGCGGTATAACCTCGCAATCTCCGCACGCTTCCCCTAAGAGAAAAGCAATGCCAAAACTATACAATTCATTTATCATCCCAAATTTACACAATTGAATAAAAGTCTAACATTCATCTTACATATTCATAATATGCATATCAATATAATAATAAAAAATTAAATACCTTAATAGGTTTTTCCAAGCATATCCACTGATGACTTGCTCCTCGATTTCTAAAATATTCAAGCACAAGGGTACAATAGCTTAGTAAGCACCCATAACTCACGTACCAACAAAACTAATATAAAAGAATAAATCTTTTTATCAAAACTTATAAGTCACTTTTCAATTAGTGCTTGTTTCCAATAAATAACTGCATAGAAAAAAAATTATATAAAGAAATCATAACATAAGCTAATCAAAACTGAGATTTATATATCGTGCAAATGATATGCTTATAATAGAATAACTTTCAAATAAATTTTTTTTCAAAGTAATATATAAATAGCTAAGGTCATATAATATATATATATATATATAATTTTAGTAACGACAGCTATGGCTATACTATATCCGCTGACAATGTCTAGAATCATATTTAACCCCATGATATAGATAACACATGTTTCCCTATGTCAGGACTTAGAAGAATCTGGTTTCTAACAAATACTAATATTTTACCCCCATTAGTGTGGTTCAGATCATAACCACACCAAACAATCTGAAACGTTACAAATCATATGTCAAACTTTTGAATGAATTTTTATAAAACATTTGACAGAAACATATAACATTTTTCAAAATAATTCCATAATATTTTTTACCATAAAATAATTTGTAGGCCAATACTTATTTCAAATAATATTTGTAAAACAAACATATACATTTTTAATGATTGCAAACATGTATAATATATTTTATTATTTTTGAATAATAAAGTATTTCAGAAATCAATAAAAATCACATAATTCAATAATATATATATATATATATATATATATTCATTACTTCGAAAATAGATTAGACTGAGTTGTTCGAATACTTATCTAGATCTTGGACTATAAATCCGACGTCAGAGAATCCTTCCTCTTTTCCTATATCATATGAGATATATAAATTAAAATCTTATATGAAATCTTACAATAAATGCATTATTTAATTTATTTTTTTCCTTATAATTTTCTCTCATCTTTCTCCCTTTATTTATTTATTAATTTTAATCTCTCGATCTTGTTCTTCTTCCTATTTGACTTTTCTCTCCTTTGCTTTAACTTTTTTTTTTTTCTATAATTTCTTCTTCCCTTCGTTGCCCACAATCTGTGGTTGTTGAGTGACAGCAACGAAATTTTCTTCTTTTTTTTTTTTCTCCAACCTACTGATCCCATCATACTCGGAACATGATTGGCACTTTCCGTATGTCACCATGTGGCCTACACCACCACCTACGCTGCAAGGTTGCAACATCATAATCTCCTCTCCGCCTCTTTGCTATTTCGTCATCTGCCAACAAAAGCCTTAGAGTCGCCAAGGCGATCAAGCTTTTTATATATAAATATATGAATTTTCTTTTCTACTGTTCACTTCATTTTATTCTTGCATTATAGACTTTTTTTTTCTTCCTAACTTTCTTGTCTCTTTCTCTTGATCGGTACTCTATCGGTCCCGTTAATTTCTCTTTCTGTCTTCTTCTTAGACTCTTTTATTTTTTATTTTTACTTCTCTTTAAGAATTGATTCGTAGTAGTTATCTAGTTATCATGTTCTAGGTAGTTTTAGGTATGTTTCAAGAAGTGACCCATGATTTAGAAGTTATAAGGTAGTTTCTATAACTACCTCAACCATGGGTGACATAGTGGAGTGAGGTAGTTACCACTAGGTTCTATAAATAGGACCATAGTTCATGAAGTAAGATAGAAGGAGAATATACTTGGGAATATCTTGTAAGTGTTCTATGTCAATCATCTTGTTTTAAATACTACATTGATTTTCTTGATCGAAAAGATTCTTTTTACTAATATCGTACTATTATGTTTTTATTATTTCTTTACTCTTTAATCCCCAATATTTATGGTATCAGAGTTAAGTTTCAATTTAAACAGGGTATTATGACTTTCAATGGTAATTCCATGTCTCAACCCCTTATTCATATCTTCTCGGGCAAATGCTATGAATTTTGGAGTATCAAGATGAAGACTCTATTCGAGTCTCAAGATCTTTGAAACTTAATAGAGAATGGATATGCGGATCCAGATGAAGAAATCACGCTGAGGGAGAATAGAAAGGACTCAAAGACATTGTTCTTCATTCAATAAGCTGTACATGAGACAATCTTCTCAAGAATTGCAGCAGCGACAACCTCAAAGCAAGCATTGTTAATACTTCAAAATGAATTTCAAGGCTTATCAAGGGTGATTACGGTAAAACTTCAAACCTTTCGTCGTGAGTTTGAAATTTTATTCTTGAAAAACAATGAATCGATGTAAGATTTTCTTTCTTGAGTGACTGAAATTGTTAGTCAAATGAAATCTTATGGTGAACATCTTCCTGATCATATAATTGTTGCAAAAGTTTTGAGAAGTTTAACTCCGAAATTTAATCATATTGTTGCTGCAATTGAGGAGTCAAAAGATTTATTTACATTTTCATTTGATGAACTAATGAGTTTCTTGTAAGCACATGAAACAAGGTTGAACAGGTCACTTGAAAAAAGTGAAAAGAAAGCATTTCAGGTTAAGAGAGAGTCTTCTACTTCAAAAGAAGACAAAAAATCAATAGGAAGAGGACGTGACAGAGGAGGATTTCATGGTAGAGGAAATGTAAGAGGAAAAAGAAGAGGATACTTTGATGGGCATGATGAACAAAGACAATCAAATTATGATAAAAAAAATTATACGAGTGAAATTAAATATCACTATTGTAAAAAGTTTGGTCACATGAAGGTAGATTGCTGGAAAAAAGAAAAGCAAGCAAGCTATGTGGAGGAAAATGAAGAAAATAGTAAGTTGTTTAGGACTCATTCACAAGTTAATGATATCTCAAATGATATTTGGTTTCTAAATAGTGGGTGTTCTAATCATGTGTCAAGCATAAAATCAATGTTTAGAAATATTGTAGAAACTCATAAGTTGAAAGTTAGACTTGGAGATAACAAGCAAATTTAAGTGAAAGGAAAATGAACAATTAAGGTGAAGACAAATCAATGGAAGGTAAAATACCTTGACAATATTTTCTTTGTTCCTACTTTATCACATAACTTGTTGAGTATTGGTCAATTGATAGATGATGGATATTCAGTTATATTTGATGATGGTTCATGCACTATTAAAGATAAAATATCTGGTTTGATTACGGTAAATGTTTGCATGATGCAAAACAAGATGTTTCCACTTGATGATTCAAATATTGAAAAGCATGCTCTTATCACAACTCAAAAGAATGAGTTTCATTTATGACATTTAAGATATGGACACCTTAACATTAAGGGTTTAAGGTTGTTAAATAAAAAAAAAATGGTTTTCAGATTGTCCAAGATTAATACACTTGATGTATGTGAATGTTTCATTTATGACAAACAAAGTAAAAAATCATTTCCTGTTGGAAAAGAATGGAGCATCTAATTGTCTTGAATTAATTCATGCTGACTTATATGGACCTATGAATACAAAATCATTTAGTAGAAGTCAATATTTTCTATTGTTTACTAATGATTATAGTCGCATGAGTTGGGTATATTTTCTGAAACTGAAATATAAAACATTTGATAATTTTTGAAAATTCAAGGCACTTGTAAAAAGGTAAAGTGGTAGATACATAAAGATACTTCGAACATATAGAGATTGAATTTTTATCTAATGAGTTTAATTCTTTTTGTGAAGAAAATGATATTCGTAGAGAATTGACAACACCATACACACCGAAATAAAATAGTATAGCTGAACGTAAGAATCAAACTGTTGTTGAAATGACAAGAAGTTTGCTTAAAGAAAACACCTTCCAAATCAGCTTTGGATAAAAGCAATAACAACAACAATTTATAATTTACTGTTCACTTCCTTTTATTCTTGCAAGATAGATTTTTTTTTTTCTAACTTCCTTATCTCTTTCTCTTTCTCTATCGATCCTCATTAATTTATCTTTCTGTCTTCTTCCCGACTCTTTCAATTTTTTTTTTCACTTCTCTCAGGAACCCTTTTTTTTTTTTTCCTTCATTTCCTCTTCTTTCTCTCTCCTTTCTCTTTACTGTTCATATACTTTTCTCTTACGTATCTTCTTCTCTTCCTCTCACGGGTTGCACATCTCTCTCTTTCTCTCTCTCTCTCTCTCTTATATATTGTTCTTCCGACATCCTTTCTCTCTTTTCCTCCTCGAGCATGGTTGCTTGACCGTGACCTTGCCGTCATGGTACCACCACACACCGACGACGGATGAGTATCCGATCATCATCCTATAAAGATATATCCTTACAACAACATTCAAAATCCATATCAAACAATCAATAAATTTCTTATAGGACTTTAAATTATGACTTATGAAAATCTTTAGATCTAGATATTCATTATATTATATATTGTTAAAAATATTTATAGATCAACTCACATATTTAACTCTATAACATAGATTTGATAGTTGATTTATGATATACATGATGAGTACTTGGATATTATATGATAGTTTCATAAAATAAAATATTTGGTAGCTCATTCACCCAAATACCTTTGGCTTCATAATTTTTTTTTAATAAGCCTTCAAGGATTGCTCGGTTGGTGACTTCGATTTCACAATTGGTTTAAGAATAAGCCATCAAATTGAATTTTAGTTGGATCCCCAGAGATGTCATAAAATTCTTTGAACCTGACATTACTGAACTATATCCTATTATCAATAATAAGTGCTTTAGGAACTCTAAATCGAGAGATGACACATAAATCCCTCCACCTATCTTTCTATGATCGATGTCATAGGTTTAGCCTCTGCCCATTTGATGAAGTAGTCAGCTCCAACCATAGACATTTCCTTTAGCCTGAAGTAGATGGAAAATATCCTAAAATATCTAGCCCCCATTATGCAAAGGGCTAAGATGAATCTATCAAGGTTCATTCCATTGTTGGGAGTCTTTAAACTTGAGCATTACGTTAACATCTATCATAGTGTTAAATGTATCTTACTACATCGTACTTGGGAGTTGGCTAGTAATACCCCTGTGAAGAACTTTGAAGGCCAATGATCTTCCCCCAATGTGTTATTCGCAAGTTACCTCCTAAATTTTAGATAGTAGGAGAGATGCTTGGTAGGGTGTAGACATCATAGTAGTGGTCGCGACATTGATCAACTATAAAATACACCGTCAAGGATGCAATATCATGCTTGTTGTCTTCATACTTTTCTTTTCTTAGTTGGATTATATGGGAGAGTTTCAATCATAAGATATTTTAAGATGTCTACAATACAAGTAGTCATTATTTGACTTTTGTTTATGCTCCCTAGAACTTTTAAGATCACCTCTTTTGATGGGCATACATGGTTTCTAGAGAATATCTTAGATAATGCATTTACTGCTATGTTGTCTCTTTAGGGGACTTGTTCAATACTGAATGATAGGATGTTAGTTATCATTTGCTTTGCCTCCATAAGATATAAGGATATGATAGAATCACGGGCCTCATATATACCATTGACTTGGTTGATAATCAATAAGGATTTAAGGATTTACTATAAATTTTCAGGCTCTAGATCCTCATTCCTTTATTGAGTTTTAGACTAAATAGTAGAGCCTCATACTTTGCCTTATTGTTAGTCACTTTGAAATTAAAACATAGCGCATGCTCATAACTCCCCCCCCCCGATTGCTGACGTTGTAGAGCTATTCACATAGAAGGTCTAGCATTGGAGCTCCTGCGAAGCCTCTTCAACAAAAGTCATTTTTACCATGATCGGCCAAGGCTTGAGCCTTGATGGCGATCTATGGTTTGTAAGAGATATCAAACTCGCTAAGCTCCACTACCTATTTAAGGAGTCTCCAAGTTGCATCAGGCTTTGAGAGGATCTGATGCATTGGTTTGTTTGTCATGATAATAACATGATGAGCTTAAAAGTATAGGCAGAGATTCCTTGCTACTAGCACTAATATGTAAGTTAGCTTTTCGAAGTTATGATATCGAGTTTATATTTTATGAAGTACATGATTGTATAGTATATTAGTCTTGGACTCGATCTTTTTCCTATATTAATACTAAGCTTACAACCATAGAAGTTATTGCCAAGTATAGGCATAATTCATCTCTAGGGAAAGGACTAGAGAGTTAAGGTGGAGTTGTCAAATAGGCTTTGAGCTGGTCAAATGCCATTGACACTATTCGATTCATTAAAAATCCTTCAATCACTTTAAAGTCTTAAAGAATAATAAACATCAATTGCTTATCGTAAATAAGAAGTGGCTCGGTGTGGTGATCCAGCCCGTTAGCTACTGAACCTCTCTTATTGAGGCTGAGAGCCTCATGTTAATGATGGTCTAGCCTTACTTAGGGTTTGCATATGTTCTCCATTAACGGATCATGAAACCTAAAAATCTTTTAAAACTCACATCGAAGGCACACTTCATAGGATTCAATGATATTTAGAATTTTTTAATAGTCACAAATGTTTTCCCTAAGTTAGAGAGATAGGTGCTTGCAACACGGCTCTTCATTAGCATGTCATCAATATATACCTTTATTTTCCATCTAATTTGGTGTTAGAATATCTTGTTGATTGTTCTTTGGTAAGTTGCTCTAATATCTTTTAGCTCAAATAGTGTTACTTTGTAGCAGTACAAACCTTTGTTAATAATGAAGGCAGTGTACTCTTTATCTTCTCGCACCATCTTTATCTAATCATATCTAGAAAAAGCATCTATGAAAGTTAATAATTCATAACTAGAGGTCGAGTCGACCAATTGGTCTATTGGAAGGAGAGGAAAGTTATCTTTTAGAAAAAATCAGTATAATCAATACACATTCTTTATTTTTCATTATTTATTTTAACAAGGACTAGATTTGCAAACCACTTATGATAGTAGATGTCATGAATAAAATCAGCATTTAACAACTTGCTAACTTCTTCTTCGACTACTACTTGTTGATTTAGGGCAAATCTTCAAGGCTTATGACAAGTTGCTCAATATACTGAATCGATAGTGGTTGTCTTGACGGTATGTTTTGGTCGCTCAAGGTCTAAGAAAATTTCTTCCTATGGCTCCTTCTTGGAGATGAGAGGATGTTGGGGATGGATCTCTAGAGTCCATTTGTTGTATAGGGTGAGCTATTCTCTTAGACAAGTTGATCCACATCAAATAGCATTGCCTTGACTCTTTGGGATCACTTCTTAGCTCTGTCACTCCTGAGCTAGTGAAATTTTTTGATGTCATGTAGTAGGTTGATACTACCGCTCATATATGATTAAGCGAGGGACACCCTATGATGGCATTATATGCAGACGAAAGGTCAACCACCAAAAACTTGGTCTTCATAGTTTTTGAGCAATTGTCAGACTTGAAGATGACGTAAAGATCTATGGTCCCTAGCGAAGTGATGGAGTCCCTTAAGAACCCAGTAAAGGTTGAGGAGATCAGTTATAGATCCTTGGTAGATAGACTAATTTTTTGAAAAGCATCATAGTAGAGTATATTTATTGAGCTTCTAGTGTCGATCATGATCATTTTCATTAATGCATTAGTGATCCCGATGGAGATTACCAATGCATCATCATGTTTTGGGTCTGGGTGCTTATCCTATTCCTTGAACATAATTGATTGGTCTCAATTATAATAGAATCTCTTGCATAGGATTTTTGGGTAGATGAACTACTAGCGCTCGCGATTGGCTCTCAATGATCATATTGATTTGTTGCTCAATGGGGCCTTTGGGCCTCGATAATGTTTTATGAATCTTAGGTAGAAACTTATGAAGATGACTCCTTTTGATTAACTCTTCAATTTGCTCCTTTTGGGCATAGCAATCTTCCGTATTAAGTCCATGGTCTTGATGGAAGTGATAGTATTTTATCTTTTTTTTTTGTCAATGGGGCTTTCATGGGGCATGGTGCCGTAAGAGCCCTTCTTCTGGGATTTGCATGAATAACTCTATATGGGAGGTGTTAAGTGAGGTGAAATCTTATTGTGGTAATCAGTCACTTTCTATTTATCATTTCATGGCCTTTCCATAGGGTTTTGTTATTAAGATCTTTCCTCCTTTGTCGTCTTTTTCAGTTCAACCTTTCTATTTCCAGTGATTATAGACTCAACTACTATATGATGGTTTGCCTCTTATAAAAGCTCTAGAAATATGGTCGGAGACTTAGTGATGACTTAGTGATAGTTGGAGTTCGCTAATGTATGCATTGATGAGGACAAATGGAGTTGGATTAGCAATTAAGTTAACCTCATCATTAAATTTTCTATATAACTCTCCAAGAATTCCTTCTCTTCCTATCTGATGGCTAGGAGAAAGGTGGTGGGCTTCTCTAAAAGTTGATAACTAATAAAGTTAAGCTTAAACTCTTTAGTCAATTGCCCAAATAAGAAGATTGACTCTCAGAGAGCTTAACAAATTATTCACGTGCAACTCCCCCTTAAGGTTGTTAGGAAAGTTCAACATATTAGTGAGTTGATGGTTCCAAATAACATCATTTGAGACATAAAAGTTATGATGTATTCCGAAGGGTCATATTTTCTCTTGTATACATTGAGTGATGGGAATTGGATGCCTTAGTGGATCAGCTCCTCATTGTTACTTTTTGTGAAAGGAGACCACAGGTATGATTCTATTTCTAGCCAATTTTCCTATTTTATCTTATTTTCCAATTACTAATCCATTTTATTTAGTTGGTCCGAACCTCAACTAAAAGTTTGGTTGATTTAGTAATCGACTCGTTGGGAAGATCTGGAATTGGTGTTGGAATAGGGATTTCAGTCAAAGGGGGAGACTACACTTCTTGTTGGGAAAAACCTATTATAGCAGAATAATTCTTTTTCCCTCTTTGTGTATCAAAATGGGTTCCTCATCAAAATATCAACTTGATATCAAAAGCATATATCAACCAAAGTAGCAAAAACAGTAGAGCAAAAAATTAATCACAAAGTGAGACCAAATTTTAATGTAGAAAATCCAATGCAGGAAAAATCACGGGACCGTAGTCCACTTCAAACTTCCACTATCACTAATAATGATAACATATTTATAATAAGTCTTCTCTAAAATATCAAGAGGATCAAAATAACCTCAAGATCATATATCTTGGCTCAAGAATAACATATCATCATCATAAAGAGAATTTTATGTCTCACAAAGTGGGTATAGTAGGAAAGTACCTTAGAGATGATAAATTATAAATCAGCACCATTAGGATTGTAGAGATTATTGTAAGGATTTTTCACATATAATTTGGGTTAAAACTGATAAAGTTTGGCCACTGATCGTCAAGTAGAAAAACTCAAAATCCTAATGGTCTATTTTCTCTTTCTCTCTCTGCTCTTTTCTCTCCCTGTGCATTGTCACCGTTCGTTGCACGCACCGTTCGTTCGCTGGCCTTACTGTGCACGTCTGATTCTTTTTCTTTTCATTTTTTTAATAAATCAGATTTGGGCTGACTGCCCAAATCATCTAGTCAAAGCCCATATATGGGTTGAACCTAACAATTCTCCCCCTCCAACTCATATGGTGGGCTATACTAAGCCCGCTCTTCGCCTACATACTTTAAGCTTCTCCTTATGCAAAGACTTTGTCAACATATTTGATTAATTCTCATTGGTATACATATTTTCCAAGTGTAATTCTTTCATCTCAAGCACATCACAAATCCAGTGATATCTCACATAATATGCTTGGATCTAGAATGGTACGTTGAATTCTTGGAGAGGTGAATGACACTTTGACTGTCACAGTTAATAGTATATCCTTCTTATTTCAAGCCCAATCCCTATAGAAACTTTTTCATTCATAAAGCTTCCTTGTAGGCTTTAATAATTGCTATGTATTCTACTTCTGTGGTTGATAGAGCAACATAATTATATAACTTAGACTGCCAAGAGATTGCTCCCCTTGCAAATGTCATCAAGAATCTCGAAGTGGACATTTTGGAATCAATATCACATGTCATGTTTGCATTTGTGTACTCTTCTAGTACAAGTTTATCACTACCAAAACATAAACACAACTTGGAAGAACCTCTTAGATATCTTAATATCTATTTCACTACTGCCCAATGTTCCTTATCAGGATTAGAGAAAATCGGCTGACAACTCCAACTACATAAGCTATATCTGGCCTAGTACAAACCATAGCATACATCAAATTGTCTACTGCATATGAGTAAGATACTTTGGAAATTTCTTCTTTTTCTTTCTCACTTGTAGGATATTATTTTGAACTAAGCTTAAAATGACCTACAAGTGGAGAACAAACTACTTTGGCGTTACTCATGTTGAATCTTTCAAGAACATTTTCAATGTAAGTCTCCTAAGATAGCCAAATCTTTCTTTTCTTCTTATCACGAAGAATCTTAATGCCAAGTATTTGTTTCATCGATCCTAAGTTTTCATGGCAAAAGACTTACTTAGCTCTCTTTTAAACTTTTCAATTTTACCAGCATCATGACCAACAATCAGTAAATCATCAACATATAGTAGGAGAATAATAAAATCATCATTTGAATTTATTTTCATAAATACATAATGATCAGATGTGGTTCTATTATACCCTTGGCTCATCATAAAGAAATCAAACTTCTTGTACCACTGTCTAGGTGCCTGTTTGAGTCCATATAAGCTTTTTTTAAACTTACACACCAGATTTTCTTTTCTCTTGACTTTGAAACCTTCTTGTTGCTCCATGTAAATTTCTTCTTCTAAGTCACCATGAAGAAACGTTGATTTCACATCAAGTTGCTCAACTTCTAAATTCAACCAGATAGCTAAACCAAGAACAACTCGGATAGAGAAAATTTTCACAATTGGAGAAAATATTTCTTCAAAATCAATACCTTTCTTTTGACTGAATCTTTTCACAACTAGTCGCGTCTTGTATCTTTGTTGTGAGCTATTATTTTCGGTCTTCAATTTGTAAACATATTTATTCTTGAGAGATTTCTTCTCTTTAGGCAACTTTACCAAGTCAGAGCTGTGGTTCACAAGCAAGGATCTCATATCTTCTTGCATGGCTTTAACCCACTCATTCTTATGCTCATGTAGAATAGCTTCTTGGTAAGTTTCTAGCTCTTTCTCGTTAGTAAGTATAACATACTCATATGGAGGATATCTGGTAGATGGTTGTCGCTCTCTTGTGGATCTTCTCAATGGAATCTCAACTGGTGGTGGAGGTGCTTGTTCAGTTGGTTCAACATCATCAACTATAGGAGTATCATCACTAGCATTCTCACCACAATCTTCTTGTTCATCTCCCTCATGATCATCATGAACTACGAGTGAAGGAATTGGACCCAAACTCCAAGGAATATAAACACAAGTTTTTGGCTTCTTAATATTATCACAATCGTCAAATAATTGGTCTTCAAGAAATACAACATCTCTACTTCTAATAATCTTCCTATTCACTAGATCTCATAATATGTACTCAAACTCTTCATGATCATATCCTAAGAAGATACATGCTTTTGCCTTATTATTAAGCTTGAACCTCTCATCTCTAGGAATATAAACAAATACTTTACACCCAAAGACTCTCAAATGATTACAAGATATATCTTTTCCTTTTCATACTCTTTCTTTAGCATCACCTTTCAGATAAACTGATGGAGAAAAATTTATAAGGTTAACTATAGTTCTCACAACCTCCCCCCAAAATGACTTAGGTAACTTAGCGTAGGAAAGAATACACCTAATCCTTTTTTCAATTGTTTTGTTCATCCATTCTATAACACCGTTCTGCTAAGGAGTTTTAGAAACTGTTTTCTCAAGCCTGATACCATAAACCCTACAGTAATTCTCAAAATGACCCCTGTACTCGCTACCATTATATGCTCGAGCACACTTTAGCTTTTTGCTAGTTTCTCTTTCAACACTAATATGAAATTCTTTGAAAACATCGAGTACATGATTTTTAGATTTCAAAGCAAAAGCCCACACTTTTCTAGAATGGTCATCAATAAAAGTAACAAAATAAAGAGCACCTCCAAGAGTTCTAGTTTACATAGTATAGATATCATTATGAATTAAATCAATAATATCTGATCTTCGATATGATGGATATGTATGAAAGACAACTCTATGTTTTTTTTCAACTAAGCAATGATCACAAGATTTAAGAGATGTACCTTGCAACTTTGGTAAGAATTACTTTCTAGCAAGAGTTTGAAGTCCCTTCTCACTGATATGACTAAGCCTATTATGCTGAAGATCTATGCTTTCACCCTTCTGAATTGCATTAATCTCTCCTTTGTGTAGCTTAGCTTCCATGACATAAAAATAGTTAAGCTTCTTTCCTCTCGCCACAATTAGAGAACCTTTAGTGAGTTTCCATTTACTTTCACCAAAATAGTGTGTAAATCTCTCATCATCAAGTCTACCTATAGATATCAAGTTAAGATGAATATCTGGAACATGTCTAACATATTTGAGTATCAATTTGTTCTCAATACTAGTCTCCAAGCAAATATCTTCAATACCCACAATCTTAGATGTACCACTATTTCCTATTCTGACACTACCAAAATCACCAGTAGTGTAAGATCTGAAGTGATTACCATGAGAAGTAACATGAAATGAAGCACCAGAGTCAATTACCCAATTACTATCCTGAGCTACAAGATTGACACAACCGTCATCATAAACAATAATGATATCACCTTCAACAACAAGTATATTGGTCTCTTTCTCATTTTTCTTCATTTTATTCTGTTCTCGCTTCCAAAACATATACTCTTTCTTCTTGTGACCTAGCCTGTTATAGTGGAAATATTTGATATCCCTTCTAGACTTGGATCTTCCTCTATAACCATGTGGATTTCTACTATGACTTCTTCCACATTTTTCTTGTTTTTCAGAAACAAATGCACCAGAAGAAGATTCACCTTGTTCTTTCCTTCTAGCATCTTCATTTAGCAAATTGTCTTTAACCATATCTATAGTTAGAGTTCCCTCTGGCATGGAGTTATAAATTATCACAACATACGTTTCCCAACCTTTTGGTAAAGAGCTGAAAAGTAATAATCCTTGTATCTCATCATCTATATTTATTTTCATAGCAACTAACTTGTTTGTAAGACCCTAAAATAGACTTATATGCTCAATAATATTACCACCATCTTTATACTTCAAATTTACAAGTCTTCTAAGGAGAAATTCTGTTTCCCACTGTCTTTTTCACAAAGTGATTTTCTAACTTTTGCCAAACAACATCAGCTCTGGTTTCATCAGAAATATGCTCATGCAAATTTATATACATCCATCTTCTAATATAAGCAATAGTTTTTCTATGTTGAACCTCTCATTCCTCATCCTCTATAGTAGAAGGTTTATCTTTAACCTTGATGGGCTTATACAAATCTTTGCGATAGAGCAAATCTTCCATCATACACCTCTAAGTGGAATAATTTGATAAGTTCAATTTAATCATACTATCTGACTGTTCCATTTCAATCACACAAGAAAAAAAAACTAGCACCGACCTGTTAAAGCGAAATAATTATTTTCTCTCTTTGTGTATCAAAATAAGTTCCTCATCAAAATACCAACTTGATATCAAAAACACATATCCACCAGAGCAGCATAAACAGTAGGATAATAAATCAATCACAAAGTGAGATCAAATTTTAACGTGAAAAATCCAATGCGGGAAAAACCACGAGACCGTAGTTCACTTCAAACTTCCACTATCACTAATAATATAACATGTTTACAATAAATCTTCTCTAAAATAACAAGAGGATCATAATAACATTAAGACCATATATCTTGGCTCAATAATAGCATATAATCATCACATGGATGAATTTCATCAAAAAGAGAATTTTAGATCTCACAAAATGGGTATAACAAGAAAATACCTCAGAGAGAATAAATTGTAGATTAACACCGTTAGGATTGTAAAGCTTACTACAAGAATTCTTCACATATAATTTGAATCAAAACAAAAAAACTCAAAATCCTAATTATCTCTCTTCTCTTTCTCTCTTTGTTATTTTCTCTCATTGTGCACCGCAATCGTTCGTTGCACGCCAAATTCGTTCGCTGCCCTCATTTGTGCACGTCTCTTTCTTTTTTTTCTTTTTTTTTTAATAATTCAGATTTGGGTTGACTACCTAATCATATAGTCGAAGCGGGTTGAACCCAACACTTGTGAAGTTGACACAGAGGACTATTATGGAGAGTTGGTCTAAGGCAAGGGTTTAGAGAGCTTCCTGTCTATGGTGAGAGGTAAGTTGATTTTGGGAAGACGATTTATCTTATTCGTGATAATCGTATCGTAGAGAGCTTCCTGTCTATTTGCTCATATGATTATCTTTTAATTGTCAGATGTATAATAGAAGCGTGACGAATCCATTCTTAATGTAATTAATATATTAAACAGATTATGAATATCATAGGAGTGAATTGATTATTGATTGATTTGTATGAAAAATATTCTATATGATTGTAACATTGTACCATCCTTGATTTTTCAGAAGTTGTTACACTAGTTCTAATATCATTAAAAAGTCTATTATTGATGAGTTTCAGTTAAACTAATCAAAATTAATATACATCAATTTAACCTAAAAAATTAAACTTTTAAATTATAGATCAAACCAATCTGATTTTTTCAATTCTGTGATGTGAGATTATCCTTTTGATTCATCTCCTTTCTCCTACCTGTAAAGGAGGTTTGTCTACACTTGACTTGTGTGATATGTAGTTCCTCTCTAGTAAGTCGTGTCATATCATATAATTTGAATCATATCTTTAATCAATAGACCAACAACGGGTGTCACGATACTTATCAATTCGAGTTTCTTGGATTTAGTAAACTCTTCTGTTGAACCCGCTTCGTATTCAACGAAAAAAAGGTACGTTACACACATACTCGTTTCTTTATTGAAAGAAGAAAAGGACGTGTATGACTGCATGTCACTAGATTTGTTGGAGTGATTTCACAACCATACAATTCATCTCACATTTCTTTCCCTCCTCTGATGACTCCTTGCCTTGTAAGCAGTCATTGTCTGCTTTACAGCTTCACAAAAGGTAAGATGGGACCTCTGAGAGTGAAGTCAATTCAAGTCGAGCAAATTATCTTTAGGAAGCTCTTTATGCCACACAGCATCATGTTGGTCGTCGCATGCGTTTACCCATTAAACACCTTCAGTACTTTCTCAATCTGTCAGCCTGTTTCTGCGAATTGAAATTAATCACTACAGAATGGGCAGGTCTTTACCACATGCCCTCCGCTACAGCATCAGCTTCATACTACAAAAAAGGCATGGTCATATGATGTGAACAACAACCCCTACTTTAGCCGACTTGTTGACTTGGTGGCACAGCCGGAGAACGGGAGTCCATATAGTCGATCATATTTTAGCATTCATCAAGTCAGAAAGCTTGAGCACATCGAGAGAAGGGAGACTCGGCAGTGTGTTGACAGTCGATAGGGTTCCAAAGACCTGCTTCATTGTTGGGCGTGACTCTGGGTCATGTTCCACGCAGCAAAGTGCCAACCTCAAAACTGCAGCTACCTCGTCTGCAACCTCCGTCGTAGGGAGTGATGGACGCTGGTCTAATACATATTTCACAAGCGTGTTTTTCGGCGACGAAGGCAATGACAGAACGGAAACGAGTCCTTCCCCATGTCCTCCTATTAGCAACTCAAGCGTGACCACTCCGAAACTGTAAACATCGCATTTGGTGGTCACTCTCATCTCATAAGCAAGCTCTGCAAACAATAACCGATAACTGAGGAAACCTTATATCGTAGAAGGATCTCCAAAAGACAGCTATGTTAGGCTACTTTGCGCCTTGATTGATGAATAACTACGTGTACAGTAAATCGACTGCTGTTTTCTATTTCTAGATTGATGAATAATTCATGTAAATGAGCTACAAGCTGATGGACTTTTAACTTGCAAAAAATGTATTACTATATGACGTCGGGGGAGAAACTTACCCGGTGCCAAGTAACCATATGTGCCGGCAAGCATGCTCCAATTTGATGAATCTGGCTTCAGGAGTCGAGCAATACCGAAGTCAGAAACACAAGCCTTGAGTTCTGAATCGAGCAGAATATTGTTGGTGGTTATATCTCGATGAACAATGGGCTGATCGCAATCATGATGCATGTAGGACAGAGCACGAGCCACATCTTTGACAATGTTCACCCTCTTCACCCAGTCCAGTTCGGCAGCTGCTGCTTCGCTTCTGAGGAGGGATCCCAAACTTCCTCTCTCCATGTACTCGTACACCAGAAACTTGTGTCGAGCAGAGGAGCAGAATCCGTAGAGCTTGACGATATTTCGATGTCGAATTTGAGTAAGAGTATGTATCTCGTTTTGAAAGGATTGCTCATTCGATGTAGTTTCGTCTTCCTGCAGATGAATTTTCTTCACTGCTAGCATCTGCCCGCTTGCTAATTCTGCTCTGTAAACGCTGCCATATGCACCACTTCCGATACAGTATTTTTCATTAAAATCCTCCGTGGCTGCAACGATATCCTTGTATGCATATCTTCCATCAAAGTTAAATACACAGAATGTCATGCCTTCTTTGTTGCCATTATTTTCGGAAGGCATGGAATGTTTCTTGGTCTTCTGGAACAGTGAAAACGCTCCCAGAAAAACAAGTAAGATGAATAAGACGACCACGGAAGCAATGATAGCTGAGATAATTGCTCTGTGGTGCTTGCTTCCATCATCTTTCCTTGCAGTATAAGAAAGACATGGAGGCAGGCCTTTGACGACCCCACACAAACCTTTGTTGTGGACAAACCACTTCGCCGGAGCTTTCCGGAAGACTGGGCTCTCAGGCACAGCCCCCTCCAATTCATTATATGATACGTCAATGATTAATAAGCTGATCATAGCACTTAGTGAAGATGGAAGACCACCGGACAAATTATTATGTGAAAGATTCAGAATTTGCAGCATCGTAAATTTGCTGAACTGTGAGGGTATCTCACCCGTTAGTGAGTTGTGGCTGATGTCCAATGCGTCTTGAAGGTACTCCAGGCTGCTGATCTCTGCAGGAATTCCTCCGCCGAACTTGTTGCCATTAAGCTTCAGGGAGCGGAGCTTGAGACAAATGCCTATTTGAGACGGTATTCTTCCTGTCAAGCTGTTAACTGATAGATCAAGGATTTCAAGGTCGGGCATCCTTCCAAACTCTATTCGTACCTCTCCGCCGAGTCGATTGCAGCTCAGGTTCAGCTTGTAGAGATGAGGTAACCTGCCCAAGCTCTTTGGAATCTCCCCCTGTATGTAGTTGGAAGAAAGGTCCAGTTCTCGTAGTTCTTTTAGATTGCCGAATTCTGGTGGAATGGCTCCGGTGATGTTGTTATTTGAGATTGCCAGGAATGTGAGATTGTCCCATCTTCCCCAGTCCGGTGGGAGTGCACCTGACAGCCTATTGAATCTTAAATCCATATAAGAAAGATGTGGATACACTCCAAGAAGTTGTGATATATCCCCGGTGAGTTGGTTTTGCTCGAGACGGACTCTGATCAATCCCGTACAGTTCTTTAAGGTCCCGGGAAGTTGACCTCTGAAGCTGTTGTTGCTCAGTGAGAGATACTGTAGGGTTCTTCCTTTGCATATGTTTGAAGGCAAGTCACCGGAGAAGAAGTTGTCTGACAAAAGAAGCGATGTCAAACCTGTGATGTTGTTTAACTCGGCAGGCAATCGACCAGACAACCGATTATTGAACAAGCTTAGGTCAGTGAGGTTCCTTAAGTTACCGAGGGATGGAGGGATTGAACCGAAAAGCTGGTTGTCATGGAGATCCATACCCATGAGCTGGGTCAGGTTTCCGAAAGTGGATGGTATCGGCCCGGAGATTTGGTTGTCGGGCAGAAAAAGTTGGGTTAACTCATTTAGATTTCCTATTTCCGGAGGGATAAAGCCTGACAATTCATTAACCCCAAGATAAAGTTTCTCTAATTTAGTTTGATTTCTTCCCATAAAGAAAGGGATATGACCTGTTAGACTATTATTGAAGAGCCCAAGTTGCACAAGGTTTAATAGATTTCCCAATTCTCTGGGGATGAATCCCGAGAGATGATTTTGATAGAGAGACAACTGGTATAGGTTCGTCAAGTTCCCTAAACTGGGAGGGATGAAGCCAGATAGTTGGTTCTTCCCAAGTGTAAGATGCATCAACTTCTGAAGTCTTCCAAGCTCCTGAGGTATGAAACCTGTAAGTTGATTATCTCGCAGGTGCAAGTGCAGAAGCCCGGTAAGATTGCCCAAGGATGGAGGGACACAACCACTTAACTGATTCTTATTGAGATATAGGAACTGGAGCGCCTTCATGGAGCCTATTTCGACCGGGAGTTTGCCCGTGAACCGGTTGCCTATGAGATCAAGATATACAAGGTTGGAGAGAGCCGAGATGGTCGGAGGAATGACGCCGTCGAGCTGGTTGTAGGAGAGGTTGAGACCGACGAGTGATCTCAGCGTTGAGAAGTTGAGAGCATCGAGTGGCCCTTCTAAGCTCATGTTCGGCAGGGACATGTCGGTGATGACAGGGCGTCCTCTGTGCGTAAGGTTGCACGTAACTCCAGTCCAATTGCACGGATTAGAGCTGAGATTCCAGGATTCAAGGAATTGCTGGCCGTGAAGGGTGGACTTCCAGTGGAGTAGGGTTCTCGCTTGTGACCCGAGTGAAGCTGTCACCGAGACAAGATGAAGAGAGAGCAGCAGCAGGAGGAGGAGAGTGGTGGAGAGGAGCCGCCAGTTGTGCAGCTGGGATGCCATAACTGCAGTGTAGCTAATCTGGGGGAGGATGTTGTACTGCGAGCAAACAAAGGGCCCCCTTATATAAAATGTATGAGATGGATGTGAACTATCGGGAACCGAGTGGGACACATTTGAGTCTCGAGCATCCTCACCAGCGGGGCTAAAGCTGGATGGTATCACCCGTTCTCATACTGTCCCCTCCGCAAAGTTTGGTGGAAGGTTAAGAACCATTCCTTTCGATCATCACCACTGATCACTTTTCATTTGTTAAAGCATAAAGTGGACTCATATTATTACTTGGAGAAATCAATGTCATATAAGAAGAAGCACAAGAAAAACTTTGTAGCAGTAGATTTCTGAGTCAAGTCAGCTGATCTTATCAAGTTCAGCATATTCCTTCTGCCAACTGGGAGTCATTTTATAATGTTAAAGAAGAATAGCTTTTGTGACATTAAAATAAGAAGAGTTTTGCTGATGATTAATTTTCTGCAGGTGCGGCCAAATGATCAAGATTCGGAATCCCATTTGAGACGTCGACTTTCTATAAATCAAATGTGCAGTTAAAACTATTGTCATTTATTAATGCATAAAGAGATATATGATTTCATAGCTTCCGACATCAGGTTGGGTAGAGAGGAGGTGCGAAACCTATCCAATGGTTCATTTTAAATGAGTTGGATCCTGATTCGATTTGGTTGATCCACAGTGGATTCGGAACTTGATAGTGAAACCATCAGAGCCAGGAGATTTATCGAGGCAAATGGAGGATAGAGTATTCCAGATTTGAACGATGGGCATTATGAAGAATACCTCAACCAATGAGACTAGGCCATATGTTAGGCTTCAAAGGATAAGGATCCTACTTCCCAAAGTCATAATAGAATGAGACAAAGGCAAGGGACATGCATGATGTGTTGGTCTGGGACAATTTGGTTTTGGACATTAAAGGTGCTTAATTTGGTTTTGATGGCTGCGAATGGCAACCCGGGCATGGTAGTATTTAGTGTTGAGGTCCCCATCATTAATCCATTTAACCTTGGTGTGAGACCACCATCTAAGATTAACGTGGCGAAGGAGGGCATTATATTTGTTACGAAGACAAATAAGTGCTTAAGAGCAAAATCACATTGTTTAAGAGAGTATCAGCTTGAGTGGATGCAAGAAGGTCTTGAATCCTTGAGTCTATCAAGATTATTTGAGATATTTGTTAGAGGGGAAGTGAATCAGGAAGAGCGAGACCAAGATCTAGAAATAAGATCATGGGACTTAGGATGTTCAACCCAAAAATTCTGGAAGTAAAACAGCTTGTTAGTAGGTTTGTGTAAAGGAGAGATGAAAACAAAAATGGAGCAATGATCTAAAGCAAACTAAGGGACCCTCCCAATTGTTACATGATATTTATTTTGGGCCAGAGAAACTAAGATCCTTAAGTCTCACATTTTCTAAAAATCATATAAAGTTTAAACAGAGAAATAGCAAGAGATATGATGACCTTCATATTTGTCTTAAGGCAAGAAAATACAAATGAAATCTCCCAGAAGAAGCCATAAAAAATCATCAAAATCTATCAAGTACAAAGTGCTCAATATAAGTTTACTTTTCCAACAAAGAAACACATGCATATATAATTGAGAGAAGCCACAAAGAAGAGTTTTTGAATTGAAAAATGACATGTATAAAATGCTTACGAGAAGATAGAATCTATATGTTGATACAATCTATTTTTTAGAGGAGTTAGCTAGTAAAACCCATCGAAGAGATAGCAAAGGAGCTCTATCATCTTCCCAAAAAAATGATAGTTAGCTGAGCACGGGACGCAAACAAGTTTATTTCCTATTAAATCTAGAGAGTTCGATCTAGATAAATGTGAAAGATAATGTCAAACATGTCTCTCCGAAGACCTTTATAGTTCCAACTAAAGATATGCAGAGGTAGTAAGAGAAGAAGGGGTAGAGGAGGAAAGAATATTCCCTACTTCAAGGTCTCCTAAAGAAAAAGCAACTAGAGCTTTCTTCGTATAACCGCGTCCAGCACCACCATAAATTTAACCTTCTCTCTTATTGTTGTGTAGTCATTGGAAGAAGTGTGTCCGATCTAAGCACCCACCACAACCTCTTTAGCCAAGACAGTATCATCTCTTGCAACAAAGTTAAGCGGATCTCATGACATGGAATCAATGATCGACTTGACCTTATCTATCGATCCTTGAAGGAGGGATAGGAGCAAGAGTGAATGTGAATCAAGGTTTCAGGTGATTTAAAAAGATGGAACGAGGAGAGGAAAGAGAGGATTTATAGGAAGCCCTCCTCATGTGATTGGAAGTAGTGGTGGTAAGAGACATGTGGCTCGAGGTGGCAATGATAATAGAGAGTGCTAAGGAAGCACCAATGGAAGATAGTTTCAAGGAGCCAACCTTATATTGAAAGTCTAAGGGATATCATAAGAGGGCACCATGGTAACCAAGCTTGGGACAATTATCATCCTCTAGACTTGTCACATAATGATGATTTTTAATTTTGAAACCTAAATAACAAAGGTTTATCATCCTCTAGTCTGCTTATTACTTCTCGACTTGGACCAATCTCCCCGGGATTAGTGGTGTCAATTAAGAAAGCTTCTAGTTTACTAGATCAAAATTTTTTCTTACAAATTGTTACACCACTGTCACCCTAGATTTGTTAAATTTGATTTTTCTACCTCTAATTCATGTCATTTCTGCTCAATACCAATGAGACTTTCAATATCATCTCTTCTTCTTTTACCATATAATAGTTACGTTATGAAAATCCTTTGAAACCCAACTTTGGATCTTTTCTTCCTTTGATACTAAGCATGGCGATATATGGCTCTATGAAGGGTCAGATGTTGACTCTAAAGCCTCCTCTACTTTAAGAGCCTTGATTATATCCTTTGGTGGTTTTGGAGGGTTAAAAATAACTAGATCTTCAAACCGAGAGTTTTAGGAGAAGATCTCACTTAGAGATTTCTTAGTCGAGACTATAATCTGAGTGGCTTAAATTTAAATATGATGTTCCTTAAATAAAAAAATAAAGATGAAGGCACTTATTTCATTTTATATCTCGATACTAGTGATGCATAATTTTTTGATTAAAAAAATTTAAAGGATTAGAGGGTTCTCTTCTTGGTAGCAATTTTCATTAAAAAAATTTAAAGGATTAGAGGGTTCTCTTCTTGGTAGCAATTTTCATTCATGATAGCGTATGTAAAGTTTTGCTAGATGGTGCCAATCGTATTCATGTTAAAACTGATTCTAGGAGCCTTATTGGCTCTTATTTTATCACATATTTATCATATCAACTGATTAGCAATTCATGCTAGAATATATCTATCTATAATTTTTTGAAGAAGGGAGTGGCCCTTGCATCTTTTTTTTGCTTATTACCTTTGATCTTTGGAGTGACTTTTTTACCCATGCATTTTGTTAATTAATTTTTTTTAGAAAAAACTTCATGTTTAGAAAAATTATAATTCGGACAACTTTAGAAGAAGTAGAAAGAAAATAACAAGAACAACCATAAAATAGTAGTACATATAAATGAAATCATTCAAATAAAAAATATGATTTTAAATAAATATTTTTATTAGTTTATGAACAAGAGCAATCAAATATAAAGACTTATATATCAGTTATAGTATTTTTTAATAAACTTTTCAAAACACTTTAGTTTTAACAGTACTGAAATTTAGGAATTCAATCATTTACCTATGGATCGATTCATATGATATAATTAAGTATTGCTCTAATTATCTTGTCAGAAGAATATTACAAGGATTATGATAAATAGGATACTCTTTGTAAAATATAAAAAAGTAATAGCTATTGAGAAAATCCAAAAAAAATAAAAAAAAATTCAAGAATTCATCATACTCTTTTCTCTAATTGATGTTATTTTGCATTATTTTTAACCTTCACAGACAAACTATCTTTCGAGTAAGTCAAGTCAAGTCAACCATTCAAGTTAACTATTTAATAAAACTTTTATAATAGGACATCCCAAGTCAAGTCATGTCAACCCAACCTTATAATAAAACTTTTATAATACGACAACTCAAAGTCAAGTCAATCATATTAATTCATGTAACATTTAGAGAAAGAAAAACTTATATAAGGGCACATTTCAAGTCAAGTCAAATTTATCTTGTTAAGTTCAACAAATTCTTCCGCTATATATATATATATCTATAATTCAAATTTCATAATAATAACATACAATTAGATACGATAGGAACACACATATACATTATAGTAAACATCATGATCTTAGGCATAACATTACTAAGATCACAACAACATGTAATTAGTGATACAAATATGCATACACATTAGTACACATCATAGGAACACACCAAAGAAATCATCCAACTTTCACAACAACTATACATGATATGAACAATATTCTCAACACTCAATCACATCACAATAAACATATATAAGTATTCCTGATAGTAAACATAACAATATTCACAACAGTAATGCATACAACAATAAATATATACACATCATAGTATTCACAACAAAGATATGAACATACATTAATATCACAATAAACATATATATATATCAAATTTCATTACAGCAAATAACATATATAACGCTCAAAGAACTTTACCAGCAACAGAAACTTGACAAGGAAACCATGTACTACACACAGATCAAACATTTCAATGGCCAATAAAAGATGCAACTCATGGAAGCGAAGTCCACTTGGTTGATCATAATTCTCGAGTCATCAAATCAGAAAACTTCAATGCATGGAGAGATGCCGGGCTCGGCTGCGCCGATAACTTTTCAAAGATCTGCTTCATCGTCGGGCGAGTTTCTGGGTTGATGTCAACGCAATGGATCGCCAATGTTAAAGCTGCAGCTACTTCATCTGCAACTTGGTCAACCGGAAGTGATACACGCTGGTCTAATATATCTTTCACAAACAGGCTTTGGCCGGAGGAAGATGATAGGGTAGAAATGATATCTCCTGGGTAAGTTCCCACTAGCAACTCGAATGTGATCACCCCAAAACTATACACATCGCATTTGGTGGTCAGT
Organism: Musa acuminata AAA Group; assembly: GCF_036884655.1. Classification (NCBI taxonomy): domain Eukaryota; kingdom Viridiplantae; phylum Streptophyta; class Magnoliopsida; order Zingiberales; family Musaceae; genus Musa; species Musa acuminata. Next base: position 31,290,790 of record NC_088330.1, read on the forward strand.
CTCATTGTATAAGCGAGCTCTACAGACAAGAAGATCGATGATCAAACTTACTTGATACAGAAGTATGTCCTCTAATTAGACAAGAACATCGCATTTGCACTTTTACTGAAACAACAATCTACGATTCTAAAATACCATAACATGTCAAGAAATCTTCGTATGGAGTTACAAAATATTAATCAAAATGTTACCTGGTGCCAAGTAACCATGCGTGCCGGCAAGCATGCTCCAGTTTGAGGTATCTGGATTCAGGAGTCGAGCAATGCCGAAGTCAGAAACACAAGCCTTGAATTCTGAATCCAGTAGAATATTGTTGCTGGTTACATCTCGATGAACGATAGGTGGAACACAATCATGATGCATGTAGGAGAGAGCACGAGCCACATCTTTGACAATATTCACCCTCTTCACCCAGTCTAATTCTGCTGCTGCTGCTTCGATTCTGAGGACGGATCCCAAACTCCCTCTCTCCACGTACTCGTACACGAGAAACTTGTGGTGAGGAGAGGAGCAGAATCCGTAAAGTTTGACAATATTGCGATGTCGGATTCGAGTAAGAGTTTCTATCTCATTCTGAAAGGGTTGCTCGTCCACCGTGTTCTCGTGTTCGGACAGGTGAATTTTCTTCACTGCTAGCACCTCTCCACTTGATAATTCTGCTCTATAAACACTGCCATATGCACCGGTTCCGATCAAGTACTTCTCATCGAAATCTTCTGTTGCTTCGATGATATCCTTGTATGCAACTTTTCCATCAAAATTCAATACAGAGAATGTACCCTGTTTGATGGGATTATTGACAGCTTGCACTCTGTGTTTCTTCCTCTTCAGGAATCGCAAAGCAATTCCGACGAACAGAAGCAAGAGAAGTAAGACGACCATAGATGCAACAATAGATAAGATAATGACTGTGTGGTGCTTACTTCCGTGGTGTTCATTTGCAGTAGATGAAGCACATGGAGGCAAACCTTTGACAACCCCACACAAACCTTTGTTGTGGACAAACCACTCTACTGGAGCTTCCTGGAAATGCTTGTTATCGGGAACTGGACCCTCCAATTCATTGTATGAGACATCGATGATGAACATGCTACGCATATCCCTAAAAGTTGATGGAAGATTACCCGTCAAGCCATTGTGTGATAGATTCAAATTTTGCAACATCAACAATTTACCGAATTGCGTTGGTATCTCCCCTGTCAAAGAGTTATGGCTGATGTCGAGTGCGTCTTGAAGGTACACCAGATTGCCTATCTCAAAAGGAATGCTTCCGCTGAGGTTGTTGTTGTTAAGCTTCAGCAAATGGAGTTTCATGCAATTTCCTATCTGATATGGTATCCTACCTATCAAGCCGTTTCTCGACAGATCAAGAAGTTCAAGGTTGGACATCCTTCCCAGCTCTGCTGGTATCTCTCCAATGAGTTGATTGTTGCTCAGGTTGAAGTTATAAAGATGAGCCAGGTTGCCCAAGCTCCTTGGGATCTCTCCTTGGAAGTAGTTTGAAGAAAGGTCCAGTTCTTCCAGCTTTGATAGCTGTCCAAGTTCTGATGGTACAACTCCGGTGATATTGTTATTTGAGATTCCTAGGAACGTCAGATTGTGCCATCTTCCCCAATCTGATGAGATTGTACCAGACAATCTATTGAAGCTTAAATCCAAATACAAAAGATTGGGATATGCCCCAAGGCGTTCAGATACATCCCCGGTCAGTTGATTATGATGCAGACGAACATTCTTTAGGCTCGTACAATTCTTCAATGTTGCGGGAATGGGACCTTGGAAGCTGTTGTTGCTCAGCATTAGGATCCGTAGGGCTCCTCCTTTGCATATCTCTGGAGGCAAATAACCAGAAAAGTCATTATCTTTCAATAGAAGAATAGCCAGACCTGTAATGTTGTTCATCTCCGGAGGCAAAGGACCAGACAAATGGTTATAGGATAAGCGTAGATCGATGAGGTTCCTTGAGATACCAATTGATGGTGGGATTTGGCCTGAGAGTTTGTTCACTTCGAGAGACAAGTTAGTGAGTTGGTGCAGCTTTCCAATTTCTGGAGGCATAGAACCTGACAATTCATTCATCCAAAGGTAAAGGATCTCCAACTTGCTCTGATTTCCCACCGATGAAGGGATGGGACCTGTTAGGCTATTATTAGAGAGCGAGAAGTGCACCAGGTTTATTAGGTGTCCTAGTTCTCTAGGAATGAATCCCGTTAATTGATTTTGAGCGAGTTCCAACATGTAGAGGTTTGTCAAGTTTCCTAAACTAGGAGGGATGGAACCATTGAGTTGGTTTGCCCAGAGATCAAGGATGGTCAACTTTCTAAGTCTCCCCAACTCCTCAGGGATGACATCCGTAATCATATTTTTTTCTAGTTGCATGTCTGTAAGCCTACTAAGGTTGCTCAGAGACGGAGGTATAGGACCACTTATCTGATTCTGGCTAAGATTTAGGAACTGAAGCGCCCTCACGGAACCAATCTCGACAGGAATTCTGCCTGTGAACCTGTTAGCAGCCAGATCAAGAGATACGAGGTTGGAGAGAGCCGAAATGGTAGGGGGAATGTTCCCGTTCAGCTGGTTGTAGCTGAGGTTGAGATTGGCAAGCGATCGGAACGCCGAGAAATTAAGAGCATCGAGTGGCCCCGCTAAGCTCATATTTGGCAGCTGTATCTCGGAGATGACCAAGCGCCCATTGCGTGCGATGTTGCATGCAACCCCAGTCCAATTGCATGGACTGGAGTCGACGTTCCAGGACGCGAGCAACTGCGGACTTCGGAGTGTGGACTTCCAATGGAGTAGAGCTCTCCCTTGGAACCCCAGCACGGAAGCTGCTCTTACAAGAACAACAAAAGGAGAGAGAAATACTAGTAGGAGTAGTGTGGTGGAGAGAGAACTTCTGCGTAGTTGACATGCCATGATCGTAATATAGCTTAAGAAAGGATTGCAGAACTTTTTGTCGTGGGTTTGGGCAAAGAGATGAGGGAACTTTTATAGGCGATACTCCCCTGTGAAAATAATGTCTTTACATTTACATCCAACAATATCGTGTTATGCACGTTGCCTAGTAGGCTTTTACTGTCCTCATCCAATGTTCTTAGAGTGAGACTTAGTTTACAGAGTCAATAGAAAAGGGAAAAAAAAATGAAGCACCAATTGGATAATTGTGGTTGTATAGACTTAGTTTATAGATTCAATAGAAAATAAAATAAAGGAAAATAAATGTGGTTGTATAATGTGGAAATATTTGTGTATTTCGAAGGAAAAAAATACGAGTGATCGGAAATAGCCATTTTTTCTTTGGTGAATCCAGTCTCTTGTTAGTGCCTATGATCATCAGTTGAAGTCTTCGTTTTGCTGTCGACATTTAATGTTGTGCCACCTCACTGTTGGATGATTGACTTGTGCGCCTGTCCAGTAGAGAAATATTCCAAGAACATTTAATGGTTGATGATTCTATTTCTCTTGAGGTTTGACACCATTGACTTGACCACATCCTAGGTATACAAATCTTTCAACGAAAAGAATTAGTTTTGTCGCCGTACGAATTAAGATGGCTGTTACTTAATTATATTTTATTTATTTGTATTTATGTGTATATATTATGATTAAATATAATGATAGAACTATCTTAGATCAATTATAAAGATCATTTTAAATTATATTAAAAAAATAATATTATTATGATACGAAGCATAATATTGATAATGTATAATCGGTATGATTCATATTGCTAATCATACTTAATATATTATTATTATATTTATTGACTTTTTTTAATTTGTATGTGTATAAATTATTTTCAAAATTCAAAATCCAATTAGATAAAATTATTTTCAAAATTCAAAATCCAATTAGATAAAATTATTTTTAAATAAATTTTATTTTTATTTATTTTTTATTTTAAATTATTTTGTATCTTATCAATTAATGGGCTAAGCGAAAGAATGTTAGATTATATTATCATATCTAATTTGATAAGATATATTATGGATATAATTAGATTCTAATTATGATTATTAACTAATAGAAAGGAAGTCTAATTACGATAAAATTCCTTATGAGATGATCTTGATAGGATATACTCTCCTAATTACTTATCATAATTTTCTCTACTCTCACCTATAAATAGATAAGACATTATAGGAACTATATACATAATATATAGATGATACATAAATGTGTAGATACGTAAAATTATTAAAAAAATATAAATATTTTCTCATTTCCCTATAATCACGTGAACCGGTCAATGAGAAATTACAGATATTTTCTCATATTCCTTTGTCCCTAAATCTATTAATTATAGTGGTAACGTGAAGGATAAAAAGAGAAGAGAAAACACATCTAGTTTTCCATGCAAATTGACATTGTTATAATTTTTAAATCCGACAATGGTACAATTAAAATCAGATAAAGATTTTCTGAATAATATTCAAAGGTACACATTATAAATTTAGAAATCTATTATTATTTAATTTTAGATTTTGGGATTAAAATTTTTTGTATAATAATAACATTTTATACTTATAAGATCGACATGGCCAAACGTGGTAGAGATTGATGAAGAATGCATTGAGTTAACATAATAAGATATGATGAATATTGACAAAGAATAATGGAAAACATACTAAACCGACAAGATCAAGCGTGGTGGAAACCAATAGAAAATGGTGGAGAATACACTAGGCTAATATGATCAAGCGTAACGTAGATCGACGAAGAACGATAGTGAATGCACCAGGTCAATACGAACATGCAGAGATTGATGGAGACCATGGTAGGCGATGCTCGCCCATGAAAAAGTCTTTATATTGGGTTTAATGAGCATTACTCGCCGTTCACTTTCTTTCCATCTAACAGTTGCGATGTTAGCAATGGGGCGGAGTGGGTGAGTGATTACTTCTATACCGTGTTATGCACGTTGCCAGCTAACAATCTTCCACAATCCTTGTCCAATATTCTTAGACTAAGACATAGTTTCGGAGTCAAAAAAAAAAAAGCAAAGAAAAGATGGAGCACCAATTGGATAGTTGTGGTTGTTTGTACGTTGCTGTATTAAAAATTAATGTGGATATATTAGTGTTTCTCGACAGAACAAAAAAAGAAAAAGAAAAATCCGAGAGGGCCATTTCTTTGGTGAATTCTCGACAGAAAAAAAAAAGAAAAAGAAAAATCCGAGAGAGCCATTTCTTTGATGTGGACATTTAATGTTGTGTCACCTCATCGTTGCCAGAAGACGATGACTCGTACATTTAACGGTTGATGGTTCTATTTCTCTTTAGTCTTCACACCATTCACGTCTATGTGAGAATTAAGAAATGTATATTTTATTATATATTTTCTGTTCACAACTCTATTTATAGGAGGGAATGAAGGGAATCTATGATGGAATATAAAAAACCTTTTGATAGTTTTTATACAAGTCTTTCAAGAGAAAGACGAAGAAAGCGGTAAAAGTCATGACGAAATGAACTAGCTGTTTCAAATTAATTAAAAGTGGGTTGGAATAGAGCCATCTAATTAACTCTTTCATTTAATTATTTAGGAATAGAATGAAACGAAACCCAAAAAAAAAAAAAAAAACTCATTCATTTTAGTTTGGTTAAGAAATAACTTGGAACTAATTGTCATAAAAATTCTCTGTGCCGCCCTATTCATATTTTCCAGAAAAATACTTGAGTACATTATATGTATCGATTCATAGGATGAATCGGTCCGATCCTCGATGTATAAGATTGATACTATCATTAGAGTAATTTTTATTATTTTTATATCTTTACTTAAGTACTATAAGTTTATTTAATAATAATATAACTGATGCTATGAAACTCAAAATCTAATAGTAATCAGTTTATTTATAAAAAATAAAATTTTAATTAGACATTCATATTGATTTAGAAATAAAAATGACTAAGAAGACTTCTATATTAGTTTTTTTGGCAGGGTTGTACTAAGTTCGGATCGGACACTAATGGCTTGGCAAAACAATGCCATTAGAGCTTAGATTTAACCTAAGACTTGACTCTGACATTATAACAAAGTGAACCCAATTGACGTCAGCTTTAATTTATCAAGTGAATATGAATTCGTCTTGGCAATTAATTGGCTTTGGCATGCATCTTGACGTTGGCATAAGAGAAGATTGAAGGATGTGATGATCCATGTGTGTCGACTCCCCTCCCTTGAAATCAACATAGTCAATTGCGACGACGACGACGACGACGACTACGTCGACGACGACGACGTCGACGTCGACGACAACGAACCAATAAATAAATAATAATTATTATTATTTGAATCTGGAATCCTGTATAACTGAACTCAATGAGTCAAGGGACTTACCAACGTATGAATTTTACCGTTGAACTAGTTACTTGTGAGACCAAGCGACACGAGATGGTAAGGTAACAGTCCCATTAAGCCCCAAGTCCCTTACTTGTGATGTTGCATGCGACCCCCGACCAACGAACGCGAGCAATCGCCCAACTTGGAGGGTAGATCTCTCTCTCTCTCTCTCTCTCTCTCTCTCTCTCTGAGTGGAGCTGTTGTTAAAAGAACAAGAAAGAAAAGGAGAGAGTTGTCGTAGCGACAGTAAGGTGGTACAGACACAACATCTGTATCGTTGAGATGCCATTTTTATTGTGGTGATCACAGAGATAAGGAAATTGATAAGTGCTCGATAAAATGTACTCACCTTTCATGCAAATAGTTCCTAACTCGTAGTACTCATCTGCACCCACCTAACAATCTGGCAGATATTACTAATTACATCCATCTTGTGGTGGCAATGCACATAATTGTTTTGTTATTTGTACATACAACTTCATCTCGATGAAGATTTCTTAGGTTGATTCGAACCAACCTAAAGGATCGGGTCCGGGTTTGATTACACGAAACTGACCTAATGAGTTGCTTCAAGATTGACAAACCCAAATCTGCAACAACAGCAACATAGATAGAATTTATGGTTCAAGATTATAATTCAAAAGAACTCTACAAGTAGCAGAAACTCAACAAGAAAACACACAGATCAAACCTTTCTGTAAGGCTTTCAGCCTAGCGAAAAGTTGCGGAGCGGTATAACCTCGCAATCTCCGCACGCTTCCCCTAAGAGAAAAGCAATGCCAAAACTATACAATTCATTTATCATCCCAAATTTACACAATTGAATAAAAGTCTAACATTCATCTTACATATTCATAATATGCATATCAATATAATAATAAAAAATTAAATACCTTAATAGGTTTTTCCAAGCATATCCACTGATGACTTGCTCCTCGATTTCTAAAATATTCAAGCACAAGGGTACAATAGCTTAGTAAGCACCCATAACTCACGTACCAACAAAACTAATATAAAAGAATAAATCTTTTTATCAAAACTTATAAGTCACTTTTCAATTAGTGCTTGTTTCCAATAAATAACTGCATAGAAAAAAAATTATATAAAGAAATCATAACATAAGCTAATCAAAACTGAGATTTATATATCGTGCAAATGATATGCTTATAATAGAATAACTTTCAAATAAATTTTTTTTCAAAGTAATATATAAATAGCTAAGGTCATATAATATATATATATATATATATAATTTTAGTAACGACAGCTATGGCTATACTATATCCGCTGACAATGTCTAGAATCATATTTAACCCCATGATATAGATAACACATGTTTCCCTATGTCAGGACTTAGAAGAATCTGGTTTCTAACAAATACTAATATTTTACCCCCATTAGTGTGGTTCAGATCATAACCACACCAAACAATCTGAAACGTTACAAATCATATGTCAAACTTTTGAATGAATTTTTATAAAACATTTGACAGAAACATATAACATTTTTCAAAATAATTCCATAATATTTTTTACCATAAAATAATTTGTAGGCCAATACTTATTTCAAATAATATTTGTAAAACAAACATATACATTTTTAATGATTGCAAACATGTATAATATATTTTATTATTTTTGAATAATAAAGTATTTCAGAAATCAATAAAAATCACATAATTCAATAATATATATATATATATATATATATATTTCATTACTTCGAAAATAGATTAGACTGAGTTGTTCGAATACTTATCTAGATCTTGGACTATAAATCCGACGTCAGAGAATCCTTCCTCTTTTCCTATATCATATGAGATATATAAATTAAAATCTTATATGAAATCTTACAATAAATGCATTATTTAATTTATTTTTTTCCTTATAATTTTCTCTCATCTTTCTCCCTTTATTTATTTATTAATTTTAATCTCTCGATCTTGTTCTTCTTCCTATTTGACTTTTCTCTCCTTTGCTTTAACTTTTTTTTTTTTCTATAATTTCTTCTTCCCTTCGTTGCCCACAATCTGTGGTTGTTGAGTGACAGCAACGAAATTTTCTTCTTTTTTTTTTTTCTCCAACCTACTGATCCCATCATACTCGGAACATGATTGGCACTTTCCGTATGTCACCATGTGGCCTACACCACCACCTACGCTGCAAGGTTGCAACATCATAATCTCCTCTCCGCCTCTTTGCTATTTCGTCATCTGCCAACAAAAGCCTTAGAGTCGCCAAGGCGATCAAGCTTTTTATATATAAATATATGAATTTTCTTTTCTACTGTTCACTTCATTTTATTCTTGCATTATAGACTTTTTTTTTCTTCCTAACTTTCTTGTCTCTTTCTCTTGATCGGTACTCTATCGGTCCCGTTAATTTCTCTTTCTGTCTTCTTCTTAGACTCTTTTATTTTTTATTTTTACTTCTCTTTAAGAATTGATTCGTAGTAGTTATCTAGTTATCATGTTCTAGGTAGTTTTAGGTATGTTTCAAGAAGTGACCCATGATTTAGAAGTTATAAGGTAGTTTCTATAACTACCTCAACCATGGGTGACATAGTGGAGTGAGGTAGTTACCACTAGGTTCTATAAATAGGACCATAGTTCATGAAGTAAGATAGAAGGAGAATATACTTGGGAATATCTTGTAAGTGTTCTATGTCAATCATCTTGTTTTAAATACTACATTGATTTTCTTGATCGAAAAGATTCTTTTTACTAATATCGTACTATTATGTTTTTATTATTTCTTTACTCTTTAATCCCCAATATTTATGGTATCAGAGTTAAGTTTCAATTTAAACAGGGTATTATGACTTTCAATGGTAATTCCATGTCTCAACCCCTTATTCATATCTTCTCGGGCAAATGCTATGAATTTTGGAGTATCAAGATGAAGACTCTATTCGAGTCTCAAGATCTTTGAAACTTAATAGAGAATGGATATGCGGATCCAGATGAAGAAATCACGCTGAGGGAGAATAGAAAGGACTCAAAGACATTGTTCTTCATTCAATAAGCTGTACATGAGACAATCTTCTCAAGAATTGCAGCAGCGACAACCTCAAAGCAAGCATTGTTAATACTTCAAAATGAATTTCAAGGCTTATCAAGGGTGATTACGGTAAAACTTCAAACCTTTCGTCGTGAGTTTGAAATTTTATTCTTGAAAAACAATGAATCGATGTAAGATTTTCTTTCTTGAGTGACTGAAATTGTTAGTCAAATGAAATCTTATGGTGAACATCTTCCTGATCATATAATTGTTGCAAAAGTTTTGAGAAGTTTAACTCCGAAATTTAATCATATTGTTGCTGCAATTGAGGAGTCAAAAGATTTATTTACATTTTCATTTGATGAACTAATGAGTTTCTTGTAAGCACATGAAACAAGGTTGAACAGGTCACTTGAAAAAAGTGAAAAGAAAGCATTTCAGGTTAAGAGAGAGTCTTCTACTTCAAAAGAAGACAAAAAATCAATAGGAAGAGGACGTGACAGAGGAGGATTTCATGGTAGAGGAAATGTAAGAGGAAAAAGAAGAGGATACTTTGATGGGCATGATGAACAAAGACAATCAAATTATGATAAAAAAAATTATACGAGTGAAATTAAATATCACTATTGTAAAAAGTTTGGTCACATGAAGGTAGATTGCTGGAAAAAAGAAAAGCAAGCAAGCTATGTGGAGGAAAATGAAGAAAATAGTAAGTTGTTTAGGACTCATTCACAAGTTAATGATATCTCAAATGATATTTGGTTTCTAAATAGTGGGTGTTCTAATCATGTGTCAAGCATAAAATCAATGTTTAGAAATATTGTAGAAACTCATAAGTTGAAAGTTAGACTTGGAGATAACAAGTAAATTTAAGTGAAAGGAAAATGAACAATTAAGGTGAAGACAAATCAATGGAAGGTAAAATACCTTGACAATATTTTCTTTGTTCCTACTTTATCACATAACTTGTTGAGTATTGGTCAATTGATAGATGATGGATATTCAGTTATATTTGATGATGGTTCATGCACTATTAAAGATAAAATATCTGGTTTGATTACGGTAAATGTTTGCATGATGCAAAACAAGATGTTTCCACTTGATGATTCAAATATTGAAAAGCATGCTCTTATCACAACTCAAAAGAATGAGTTTCATTTATGACATTTAAGATATGGACACCTTAACATTAAGGGTTTAAGGTTGTTAAATAAAAAAAAAATGGTTTTCAGATTGTCCAAGATTAATACACTTGATGTATGTGAATGTTTCATTTATGACAAACAAAGTAAAAAATCATTTCCTGTTGGAAAAGAATGGAGCATCTAATTGTCTTGAATTAATTCATGCTGACTTATATGGACCTATGAATACAAAATCATTTAGTAGAAGTCAATATTTTCTATTGTTTACTAATGATTATAGTCGCATGAGTTGGGTATATTTTCTGAAACTGAAATATAAAACATTTGATAATTTTTGAAAATTCAAGGCACTTGTAAAAAGGTAAAGTGGTAGATACATAAAGATACTTCGAACATATAGAGATTGAATTTTTATCTAATGAGTTTAATTCTTTTTGTGAAGAAAATGATATTCGTAGAGAATTGACAACACCATACACACCGAAATAAAATAGTATAGCTGAACGTAAGAATCAAACTGTTGTTGAAATGACAAGAAGTTTGCTTAAAGAAAACACCTTCCAAATCAGCTTTGGATAAAAGCAATAACAACAACAATTTATAATTTACTGTTCACTTCCTTTTATTCTTGCAAGATAGATTTTTTTTTTTCTAACTTCCTTATCTCTTTCTCTTTCTCTATCGATCCTCATTAATTTATCTTTCTGTCTTCTTCCCGACTCTTTCAATTTTTTTTTTCACTTCTCTCAGGAACCCTTTTTTTTTTTTTTTCCTTCATTTCCTCTTCTTTCTCTCTCCTTTCTCTTTACTGTTCATATACTTTTCTCTTACGTATCTTCTTCTCTTCCTCTCACGGGTTGCACATCTCTCTCTTTCTCTCTCTCTCTCTCTCTTATATATTGTTCTTCCGACATCCTTTCTCTCTTTTCCTCCTCGAGCATGGTTGCTTGACCGTGACCTTGCCGTCATGGTACCACCACACACCGACGACGGATGAGTATCCGATCATCATCCTATAAAGATATATCCTTACAACAACATTCAAAATCCATATCAAACAATCAATAAATTTCTTATAGGACTTTAAATTATGACTTATGAAAATCTTTAGATCTAGATATTCATTATATTATATATTGTTAAAAATATTTATAGATCAACTCACATATTTAACTCTATAACATAGATTTGATAGTTGATTTATGATATACATGATGAGTACTTGGATATTATATGATAGTTTCATAAAATAAAATATTTGGTAGCTCATTCACCCAAATACCTCTGGCTTCATAATTTTTTTTTAATAAGCCTTCAAGGATTGCTCGGTTGGTGACTTCGATTTCACAATTGGTTTAAGAATAAGCCATCAAATTGAATTTTAGTTGGATCCCCAGAGATGTCATAAAATTCTTTGAACCTGACATTACTGAACTATATCCTATTATCAATAATAAGTGCTTTAGGAACTCTAAATCGAGAGATGACACATAAATCCCTCCACCTATCTTTCTATGATCGATGTCATAGGTTTAGCCTCTGCCCATTTGATGAAGTAGTCAGCTCCAACCATAGACATTTCCTTTAGCCTGAAGTAGATGGAAAATATCCTAAAATATCTAGCCCCCATTATGCAAAGGGCTAAGATGAATCTATCAAGGTTCATTCCATTGTTGGGAGTCTTTAAACTTGAGCATTACGTTAACATCTATCATAGTGTTAAATGTATCTTACTACATCGTACTTGGGAGTTGGCTAGTAATACCCCTGTGAAGAACTTTGAAGGCCAATGATCTTCCCCCAATGTGTTATTCGCAAGTTACCTCCTAAATTTTAGATAGTAGGAGAGATGCTTGGTAGGGTGTAGACATCATAGTAGTGGTCGCGACATTGATCAACTATAAAATACACCGTCAAGGATGCAATATCATGCTTGTTGTCTTCATACTTTTCTTTTCTTAGTTGGATTATATGGGAGAGTTTCAATCATAAGATATTTTAAGATGTTTACAATACAAGTAGTCATTATTTGACTTTTGTTTATGCTCCCTAGAACTTTTAAGATCACCTCTTTTGATGGGCATACATGGTTTCTAGAGAATATCTTAGATAATGCATTTACTGCTATGTTGTCTCTTTAGGGGACTTGTTCAATACTGAATGATAGGATGTTAGTTATCATTTGCTTTGCCTCCATAAGATATAAGGATATGATAGAATCACGGGCCTCATATATACCATTGACTTGGTTGATAATCAATAAGGATTTAAGGATTTACTATAAATTTTCAGGCTCTAGATCCTCATTCCTTTATTGAGTTTTAGACTAAATAGTAGAGCCTCATACTTTGCCTTATTGTTAGTCACTTTGAAATTAAAACATAGCGCATGCTCATAACTCCCCCCCCCCGATTGCTGACGTTGTAGAGCTATTCACATAGAAGGTCTAGCATTGGAGCTCCTGCGAAGCCTCTTCAACAAAAGTCATTTTTACCATGATCGGCCAAGGCTTGAGCCTTGATGGCGATCTATGGTTTGTAAGAGATATCAAACTCGCTAAGCTCCACTACCTATTTAAGGAGTCTCCAAGTTGCATCAGGCTTTGAGAGGATCTGATGCATTGGTTTGTTTGTCATGATAATAACATGATGAGCTTAAAAGTATAGGCAGAGATTCCTTGCTACTAGCACTAATATGTAAGTTAGCTTTTCGAAGTTATGATATCGAGTTTATATTTTATGAAGTACATGATTGTATAGTATATTAGTCTTGGACTCGATCTTTTTCCTATATTAATACTAAGCTTACAACCATAGAAGTTATTGCCAAGTATAGGCATAATTCATCTCTAGGGAAAGGACTAGAGAGTTAAGGTGGAGTTGTCAAATAGGCTTTGAGCTGGTCAAATGCCATTGACACTATTCGATTCATTAAAAATCCTTCAATCACTTTAAAGTCTTAAAGAATAATAAACATCAATTGCTTATCGTAAATAAGAAGTGGCTCGGTGTGGTGATCCAGCCCGTTAGCTACTGAACCTCTCTTATTGAGGCTGAGAGCCTCATGTTAATGATGGTCTAGCCTTACTTAGGGTTTGCATATGTTCTCCATTAACGGATCATGAAACCTAAAAATCTTTTAAAACTCACATCGAAAGCACACTTCATAGGATTCAATGATATTTAGAATTTTTTAATAGTCACAAATGTTTTCCCTAAGTTAGAGAGATAGGTGCTTGCAACACGGCTCTTCATTAGCATGTCATCAATATATACCTTTATTTTCCATCTAATTTGGTGTTAGAATATCTTGTTGATTGTTCTTTGGTAAGTTGCTCTAATATCTTTTAGCTCAAATAGTGTTACTTTGTAGCAGTACAAACCTTTGTTAATAATGAAGGCAGTGTACTCTTTATCTTCTCGCACCATCTTTATCTAATCATATCTAGAAAAAGCATCTATGAAAGTTAATAATTCATAACTAGAGGTCGAGTCGACCAATTGGTCTATTGGAAGGAGAGGAAAGTTATCTTTTAGAAAAAATCAGTATAATCAATACACATTCTTTATTTTTCATTATTTATTTTAACAAGGACTAGATTTGCAAACCACTTATGATAGTAGATGTCATGAATAAAATCAGCATTTAACAACTTGCTAACTTCTTCTTCGACTACTACTTGTTGATTTAGGGCAAATCTTCAAGGCTTATGACAAGTTGCTCAATATACTGAATCGATAGTGGTTGTCTTGACGGTATGTTTTGGTCGCTCAAGGTCTAAGAAAATTTCTTCCTATGGCTCCTTCTTGGAGATGAGAGGATGTTGGGGATGGATCTCTAGAGTCCATTTGTTGTATAGGGTGAGCTATTCTCTTAGACAAGTTGATCCACATCAAATAGCATTGCCTTGACTCTTTGGGATCACTTCTTAGCTCTGTCACTCCTGAGCTAGTGAAATTTTTTGATGTCATGTAGTAGGTTGATACTACCGCTCATATATGATTAAGCGAGGGACACCCTATGATGGCATTATATGCAGACGAAAGGTCAACCACCAAAAACTTGGTCTTCATAGTTTTTGAGCAATTGTCAGACTTGAAGATGACGTAAAGATCTATGGTCCCTAGCGAAGTGATGGAGTCCCTTAAGAACCCAGTAAAGGTTGAGGAGATCAGTTATAGATCCTTGGTAGATAGACTAATTTTTTGAAAAGCATCATAGTAGAGTATATTTATTGAGCTTCTAGTGTCGATCATGATCATTTTCATTAATGCATTAGTGATCCCGATGGAGATTACCAATGCATCATCATGTTTTGGGTCTGGGTGCTTATCCTATTCCTTGAACATAATTGATTGGTCTCAATTATAATAGAATCTCTTGCATAGGATTTTTGGGTAGATGAACTACTAGCGCTCGCGATTGGCTCTCAATGATCATATTGATTTGTTGCTCAATGGGGCCTTTGGGCCTCGATAATGTTTTATGAATCTTAGGTAGAAACTTATGAAGATGACTCCTTTTGATTAACTCTTCAATTTGCTCCTTTTGGGCATAGCAATCTTCCGTATTAAGTCCATGGTCTTGATGGAAGTGATAGTATTTTATCTTTTTTTTTTGTCAATGGGGCTTTCATGGGGCATGGTGCCGTAAGAGCCCTTCTTCTGGGATTTGCATGAATAACTCTATATGGGAGGTGTTAAGTGAGGTGAAATCTTATTGTGGTAATCAGTCACTTTCTATTTATCATTTCATGGCCTTTCCATAGGGTTTTGTTATTAAGATCTTTCCTCCTTTGTCGTCTTTTTCAGTTCAACCTTTCTATTTCCAGTGATTATAGACTCAACTACTATATGATGGTTTGCCTCTTATAAAAGCTCTAGAAATATGGTCGGAGACTTAGTGATGACTTAGTGATAGTTGGAGTTCGCTAATGTATGCATTGATGAGGACAAATGGAGTTGGATTAGCAATTAAGTTAACCTCATCATTAAATTTTCTATATAACTCTCCAAGAATTCCTTCTCTTCCTATCTGATGGCTAGGAGAAAGGTGGTGGGCTTCTCTAAAAGTTGATAACTAATAAAGTTAAGCTTAAACTCTTTAGTCAATTGCCCAAATAAGAAGATTGACTCTCAGAGAGCTTAACAAATTATTCACGTGCAACTCCCCCTTAAGGTTGTTAGGAAAGTTCAACATATTAGTGAGTTGATGGTTCCAAATAACATCATTTGAGACATAAAAGTTATGATGTATTCCGAAGGGTCATATTTTCTCTTGTATACATTGAGTGATGGGAATTGGATGCCTTAGTGGATCAGCTCCTCATTGTTACTTTTTGTGAAAGGAGACCACAGGTATGATTCTATTTCTAGCCAATTTTCCTATTTTATCTTATTTTCCAATTACTAATCCATTTTATTTAGTTGGTCCGAACCTCAACTAAAAGTTTGGTTGATTTAGTAATCGACTCGTTGGGAAGATCTGGAATTGGTGTTGGAATAGGGATTTCAGTCAAAGGGGGAGACTACACTTCTTGTTGGGAAAAACCTATTATAGCAGAATAATTCTTTTTCCCTCTTTGTGTATCAAAATGGGTTCCTCATCAAAATATCAACTTGATATCAAAAGCATATATCAACCAAAGTAGCAAAAACAGTAGAGCAAAAAATTAATCACAAAGTGAGACCAAATTTTAATGTAGAAAATCCAATGCAGGAAAAATCACGGGACCGTAGTCCACTTCAAACTTCCACTATCACTAATAATGATAACATATTTATAATAAGTCTTCTCTGAAATATCAAGAGGATCAAAATAACCTCAAGATCATATATCTTGGCTCAAGAATAACATATCATCATCATAAAGAGAATTTTATGTCTCACAAAGTGGGTATAGTAGGAAAGTACCTTAGAGATGATAAATTATAAATCAGCACCATTAGGATTGTAGAGATTATTGTAAGGATTTTTCACATATAATTTGGGTTAAAACTGATAAAGTTTGGCCACTGATCGTCAAGTAGAAAAACTCAAAATCCTAATGGTCTATTTTCTCTTTCTCTCTCTGCTCTTTTCTCTCCCTGTGCATTGTCACCGTTCGTTGCACGCACCGTTCGTTCGCTGGCCTTACTGTGCACGTCTGATTCTTTTTCTTTTCATTTTTTTAATAAATCAGATTTGGGCTGACTGCCCAAATCATCTAGTCAAAGCCCATATATGGGTTGAACCTAACAATTCTCCCCCTCCAACTCATATGGTGGGCTATACTAAGCCCGCTCTTCGCCTACATACTTTAAGCTTCTCCTTATGCAAAGACTTTGTCAACATATTTGATTAATTCTCATTGGTATACATATTTTCCAAGTGTAATTCTTTCATCTCAAGCACATCACAAATCCAGTGATATCTCACATAATATGCTTGGATCTAGAATGGTACGTTGAATTCTTGGAGAGGTGAATGACACTTTGACTGTCACAGTTAATAGTATATCCTTCTTATTTCAAGCCCAATCCCTATAGAAACTTTTTCATTCATAAAGCTTCCTTGTAGGCTTTAATAATTGCTATGTATTCTACTTCTGTGGTTGATAGAGCAACATAATTATATAACTTAGACTGCCAAGAGATTGCTCCCCTTGCAAATGTCATCAAGAATCTCGAAGTGGACATTTTGGAATCAATATCACATGTCATGTTTGCATTTGTGTACTCTTCTAGTACAAGTTTATCACTACCAAAACATAAACACAACTTGGAAGAACCTCTTAGATATCTTAATATCTATTTCACTACTGCCCAATGTTCCTTATCAGGATTAGAGAAAATCGGCTGACAACTCCAACTACATAAGCTATATCTGGCCTAGTACAAACCATAGCATACATCAAATTGTCTACTGTATATGAGTAAGATACTTTGGAAATTTCTTCTTTTTCTTTCTCACTTGTAGGATATTATTTTGAACTAAGCTTAAAATGACCTACAAGTGGAGAACAAACTACTTTGGCGTTACTCATGTTGAATCTTTCAAGAACATTTTCAATGTAAGTCTCCTAAGATAGCCAAATCTTTCTTTTCTTCTTATCACGAAGAATCTTAATGCCAAGTATTTGTTTCATCGATCCTAAGTTTTCATGGCAAAAGACTTACTTAGCTCTCTTTTAAACTTTTCAATTTTACCAGCATCATGACCAACAATCAGTAAATCATCAACATATAGTAGGAGAATAATAAAATCATCATTTGAATTTATTTTCATAAATACATAATGATCAGATGTGGTTCTATTATACCCTTGGCTCATCATAAAGAAATCAAACTTCTTGTACCACTGTCTAGGTGCCTGTTTGAGTCCATATAAGCTTTTTTTAAACTTACACACCAGATTTTCTTTTCTCTTGACTTTGAAACCTTCTTGTTGCTCCATGTAAATTTCTTCTTCTAAGTCACCATGAAGAAACGTTGATTTCACATCAAGTTGCTCAACTTCTAAATTCAACCAGATAGCTAAACCAAGAACAACTCGGATAGAGAAAATTTTCACAATTGGAGAAAATATTTCTTCAAAATCAATACCTTTCTTTTGACTGAATCTTTTCACAACTAGTCGCGTCTTGTATCTTTGTTGTGAGCTATTATTTTCGGTCTTCAATTTGTAAACATATTTATTCTTGAGAGATTTCTTCTCTTTAGGCAACTTTACCAAGTCAGAGCTGTGGTTCACAAGCAAGGATCTCATATCTTCTTGCATGGCTTTAACCCACTCATTCTTCTGGTAGATGGTTGTCGCTCTCTTGTGGATCTTCTCAATGGAATCTCAACTGGTGGTGGAGGTGCTTGTTCAGTTGGTTCAACATCATCAACTATAGGAGTATCATCACTAGCATTCTCACCACAATCTTCTTGTTCATCTCCCTCATGATCATCATGAACTACGAGTGAAGGAATTGGACCCAAACTCCAAGGAATATAAACACAAGTTTTTGGCTTCTTAATATTATCACAATCGTCAAATAATTGGTCTTCAAGAAATACAACATCTCTACTTCTAATAATCTTCCTATTCACTAGATCTCATAATATGTACTCAAACTCTTCATGATCATATCCTAAGAAGATACATGCTTTTGCCTTATTATTAAGCTTGAACCTCTCATCTCTAGGAATATAAAAAAATACTTTACACCCAAAGACTCTCAAATGATTACAAGATATATCTTTTCCTTTTCATACTCTTTCTTTAGCATCACCTTTCAGATAAACTGATGGAGAAAAATTTATAAGGTTAACTATAGTTCTCACAACCTCCCCCCAAAATGACTTAGGTAACTTAGCGTAGGAAAGAATACACCTAATCCTTTTTTCAATTGTTTTGTTCATCCATTCTACAACACCGTTCTGCTAAGGAGTTTTAGAAACTGTTTTCTCAAGCCTGATACCATAAACCCTACAGTAATTCTCAAAATGACCCCTGTACTCGCTACCATTATATGCTCGAGCACACTTTAGCTTTTTGCTAGTTTCTCTTTCAACACTAATATGAAATTCTTTGAAAACATCGAGTACATGATTTTTAGATTTCAAAGCAAAAGCCCACACTTTTCTAGAATGGTCATCAATAAAAGTAACAAAATAAAGAGCACCTCCAAGAGTTCTAGTTTACATAGTATAGATATCATTATGAATTAAATCAATAATATCTGATCTTCGATATGATGGATATGTATGAAAGACAACTCTATGTTTTTTTTCAACTAAGCAATGATCACAAGATTTAAGAGATGTACCTTGCAACTTTGGTAAGAATTACTTTCTAGCAAGAGTTTGAAGTCCCTTCTCACTGATATGACTAAGCCTATTATGCTGAAGATCTATGCTTTCACCCTTCTGAATTGCATTAATCTCTCCTTTGTGTAGCTTAGCTTCCATGACATAAAAATAGTTAAGCTTCTTTCCTCTCGCCACAATTAGAGAACCTTTAGTGAGTTTCCATTTACTTTCACCAAAATAGTGTGTAAATCTCTCATCATCAAGTCTACCTATAGATATCAAGTTAAGATGAATATCTGGAACATGTCTAACATATTTGAGTATCAATTTGTTCTCAATACTAGTCTCCAAGCAAATATCTTCAATACCCACAATCTTAGATGTACCACTATTTCCTATTCTGACACTACCAAAATCACCAGTAGTGTAAGATCTGAAGTGATTACCATGAGAAGTAACATGAAATGAAGCACCAGAGTCAATTACCCAATTACTATCCTGAGCTACAAGATTGACACAACCGTCATCATAAACAATAATGATATCACCTTCAACAACAAGTATATTGGTCTCTTTCTCATTTTTCTTCATTTTATTCTGTTCTCGCTTCCAAAACATATACTCTTTCTTCTTGTGACCTAGCCTGTTATAGTGGAAATATTTGATATCCCTTCTAGACTTGGATCTTCCTCTATAACCATGTGGATTTCTACTATGACTTCTTCCACATTTTTCTTGTTTTTCAGAAACAAATGCACCAGAAGAAGATTCACCTTGTTCTTTCCTTCTAGCATCTTCATTTAGCAAATTGTCTTTAACCATATCTATAGTTAGAGTTCCCTCTGGCATGGAGTTATAAATTATCACAACATACGTTTCCCAACCTTTTGGTAAAGAGCTGAAAAGTAATAATCCTTGTATCTCATCATCTATATTTATTTTCATAGCAACTAACTTGTTTGTAAGACCCTAAAATAGACTTATATGCTCAATAATATTACCACCATCTTTATACTTCAAATTTACAAGTCTTCTAAGGAGAAATTCTGTTTCCCACTGTCTTTTTCGCAAAGTGATTTTCTAACTTTTGCCAAACAACATCAGCTCTGGTTTCATCAGAAATATGCTCATGCAAATTTATATACATCCATCTTCTAATATAAGCAATAGTTTTTCTATGTTGAACCTCTCATTCCTCATCCTCTATAGTAGAAGGTTTATCTTTAACCTTGATGGGCTTATACAAATCTTTGCGATAGAGCAAATCTTCCATCATACACCTCTAAGTGGAATAATTTGATAAGTTCAATTTAATCATACTATCTGACTGTTCCATTTCAATCACACAAGAAAAAAAAACTAGCACCGACCTGTTAAAGCGAAATAATTATTTTCTCTCTTTGTGTATCAAAATAAGTTCCTCATCAAAATACCAACTTGATATCAAAAACACATATCCACCAGAGCAGCATAAACAGTAGGATAATAAATCAATCACAAAGTGAGATCAAATTTTAACGTGAAAAATCCAATGCGGGAAAAACCACGAGACCGTAGTTCACTTCAAACTTCCACTATCACTAATAATATAACATGTTTACAATAAATCTTCTCTAAAATAACAAGAGGATCATAATAACATTAAGACCATATATCTTGGCTCAATAATAGCATATAATCATCACATGGATGAATTTCATCAAAAAGAGAATTTTAGATCTCACAAAATGGGTATAACAAGAAAATACCTCAGAGAGAATAAATTGTAGATTAACACCGTTAGGATTGTAAAGCTTACTACAAGAATTCTTCACATATAATTTGAATCAAAACAAAAAAACTCAAAATCCTAATTATCTCTCTTCTCTTTCTCTCTTTGTTATTTTCTCTCATTGTGCACCGCAATCGTTCGTTGCACGCCAAATTCGTTCGCTGCCCTCATTTGTGCACGTCTCTTTCTTTTTTTTCTTTTTTTTTTAATAATTCAGATTTGGGTTGACTACCTAATCATATAGTCGAAGCGGGTTGAACCCAACACTTGTGAAGTTGACACAGAGGACTATTATGGAGAGTTGGTCTAAGGCAAGGGTTTAGAGAGCTTCCTGTCTATGGTGAGAGGTAAGTTGATTTTGGGAAGACGATTTATCTTATTCGTGATAATCGTATCGTAGAGAGCTTCCTGTCTATTTGCTCATATGATTATCTTTTAATTGTCAGATGTATAATAGAAGCGTGACGAATCCATTCTTAATGTAATTAATATATTAAACAGATTATGAATATCATAGGAGTGAATTGATTATTGATTGATTTGTATGAAAAATATTCTATATGATTGTAACATTGTACCATCCTTGATTTTTCAGAAGTTGTTACACTAGTTCTAATATCATTAAAAAGTCTATTATTGATGAGTTTCAGTTAAACTAATCAAAATTAATATACATCAATTTAACCTAAAAAATTAAACTTTTAAATTATAGATCAAACCAATCTGATTTTTTCAATTCTGTGATGTGAGATTATCCTTTTGATTCATCTCCTTTCTCCTACCTGTAAAGGAGGTTTGTCTACACTTGACTTGTGTGATATGTAGTTCCTCTCTAGTAAGTCGTGTCATATCATATAATTTGAATCATATCTTTAATCAATAGACCAACAACGGGTGTCACGATACTTATCAATTCGAGTTTCTTGGATTTAGTAAACTCTTCTGTTGAACCCGCTTCGTATTCAACGAAAAAAAGGTACGTTACACACATACTCGTTTCTTTATTGAAAGAAGAAAAGGACGTGTATGACTGCATGTCACTAGATTTGTTGGAGTGATTTCACAACCATACAATTCATCTCACATTTCTTTCCCTCCTCTGATGACTCCTTGCCTTGTAAGCAGTCATTGTCTGCTTTACAGCTTCACAAAAGGTAAGATGGGACCTCTGAGAGTGAAGTCAATTCAAGTCGAGCAAATTATCTTTAGGAAGCTCTTTATGCCACACAGCATCATGTTGGTCGTCGCATGCGTTTACCCATTAAACACCTTCAGTACTTTCTCAATCTGTCAGCCTGTTTCTGCGAATTGAAATTAATCACTACAGAATGGGCAGGTCTTTACCACATGCCCTCCGCTACAGCATCAGCTTCATACTACAAAAAAGGCATGGTCATATGATGTGAACAACAACCCCTACTTTAGCCGACTTGTTGACTTGGTGGCACAGCCGGAGAACGGGAGTCCATATAGTCGATCATATTTTAGCATTCATCAAGTCAGAAAGCTTGAGCACATCGAGAGAAGGGAGACTCGGCAGTGTGTTGACAGTCGATAGGGTTCCAAAGACCTGCTTCATTGTTGGGCGTGACTCTGGGTCATGTTCCACGCAGCAAAGTGCCAACCTCAAAACTGCAGCTACCTCGTCTGCAACCTCCGTCGTAGGGAGTGATGGACGCTGGTCTAATACATATTTCACAAGCGTGTTTTTCGGCGACGAAGGCAATGACAGAACGGAAACGAGTCCTTCCCCATGTCCTCCTATTAGCAACTCAAGCGTGACCACTCCGAAACTGTAAACATCGCATTTGGTGGTCACTCTCATCTCATAAGCAAGCTCTGCAAACAATAACCGATAACTGAGGAAACCTTATATCGTAGAAGGATCTCCAAAAGACAGCTATGTTAGGCTACTTTGCGCCTTGATTGATGAATAACTACGTGTACAGTAAATCGACTGCTGTTTTCTATTTCTAGATTGATGAATAATTCATGTAAATGAGCTACAAGCTGATGGACTTTTAACTTGCAAAAAATGTATTACTATATGACGTCGGGGGAGAAACTTACCCGGTGCCAAGTAACCATATGTGCCGGCAAGCATGCTCCAATTTGATGAATCTGGCTTCAGGAGTCGAGCAATACCGAAGTCAGAAACACAAGCCTTGAGTTCTGAATCGAGCAGAATATTGTTGGTGGTTATATCTCGATGAACAATGGGCTGATCGCAATCATGATGCATGTAGGACAGAGCACGAGCCACATCTTTGACAATGTTCACCCTCTTCACCCAGTCCAGTTCGGCAGCTGCTGCTTCGCTTCTGAGGAGGGATCCCAAACTTCCTCTCTCCATGTACTCGTACACCAGAAACTTGTGTCGAGCAGAGGAGCAGAATCCGTAGAGCTTGACGATATTTCGATGTCGAATTTGAGTAAGAGTATGTATCTCGTTTTGAAAGGATTGCTCATTCGATGTAGTTTCGTCTTCCTGCAGATGAATTTTCTTCACTGCTAGCATCTGCCCGCTTGCTAATTCTGCTCTGTAAACGCTGCCATATGCACCACTTCCGATACAGTATTTTTCATTAAAATCCTCCGTGGCTGCAACGATATCCTTGTATGCATATCTTCCATCAAAGTTAAATACACAGAATGTCATGCCTTCTTTGTTGCCATTATTTTCGGAAGGCATGGAATGTTTCTTGGTCTTCTGGAACAGTGAAAACGCTCCCAGAAAAACAAGTAAGATGAATAAGACGACCACGGAAGCAATGATAGCTGAGATAATTGCTCTGTGGTGCTTGCTTCCATCATCTTTCCTTGCAGTATAAGAAAGACATGGAGGCAGGCCTTTGACGACCCCACACAAACCTTTGTTGTGGACAAACCACTTCGCCGGAGCTTTCCGGAAGACTGGGCTCTCAGGCACAGCCCCCTCCAATTCATTATATGATACGTCAATGATTAATAAGCTGATCATAGCACTTAGTGAAGATGGAAGACCACCGGACAAATTATTATGTGAAAGATTCAGAATTTGCAGCATCGTAAATTTGCTGAACTGTGAGGGTATCTCACCCGTTAGTGAGTTGTGGCTGATGTCCAATGCGTCTTGAAGGTACTCCAGGCTGCTGATCTCTGCAGGAATTCCTCCGCCGAACTTGTTGCCATTAAGCTTCAGGGAGCGGAGCTTGAGACAAATGCCTATTTGAGACGGTATTCTTCCTGTCAAGCTGTTAACTGATAGATCAAGGATTTCAAGGTCGGGCATCCTTCCAAACTCTATTCGTACCTCTCCGCCGAGTCGATTGCAGCTCAGGTTCAGCTTGTAGAGATGAGGTAACCTGCCCAAGCTCTTTGGAATCTCCCCCTGTATGTAGTTGGAAGAAAGGTCCAGTTCTCGTAGTTCTTTTAGATTGCCGAATTCTGGTGGAATGGCTCCGGTGATGTTGTTATTTGAGATTGCCAGGAATGTGAGATTGTCCCATCTTCCCCAGTCCGGTGGGAGTGCACCTGACAGCCTATTGAATCTTAAATCCATATAAGAAAGATGTGGATACACTCCAAGAAGTTGTGATATATCCCCGGTGAGTTGGTTTTGCTCGAGACGGACTCTGATCAATCCCGTACAGTTCTTTAAGGTCCCGGGAAGTTGACCTCTGAAGCTGTTGTTGCTCAGTGAGAGATACTGTAGGGTTCTTCCTTTGCATATGTTTGAAGGCAAGTCACCGGAGAAGAAGTTGTCTGACAAAAGAAGCGATGTCAAACCTGTGATGTTGTTTAACTCGGCAGGCAATCGACCAGACAACCGATTATTGAACAAGCTTAGGTCAGTGAGGTTCCTTAAGTTACCGAGGGATGGAGGAATTGAACCGAAAAGCTGGTTGTCATGGAGATCCATACCCATGAGCTGGGTCAGGTTTCCGAAAGTGGATGGTATCGGCCCGGAGATTTGGTTGTCGGGCAGAAAAAGTTGGGTTAACTCATTTAGATTTCCTATTTCCGGAGGGATAAAGCCTGACAATTCATTAACCCCAAGATAAAGTTTCTCTAATTTAGTTTGATTTCTTCCCATAAAGAAAGGGATATGACCTGTTAGACTATTATTGAAGAGCCCAAGTTGCACAAGGTTTAATAGATTTCCCAATTCTCTGGGGATGAATCCCGAGAGATGATTTTGATAGAGAGACAACTGGTATAGGTTCGTCAAGTTCCCTAAACTGGGAGGGATGAAGCCAGATAGTTGGTTCTTCCCAAGTGTAAGATGCATCAACTTCTGAAGTCTTCCAAGCTCCTGAGGTATGAAACCTGTAAGTTGATTATCTCGCAGGTGCAAGTGCAGAAGCCCGGTAAGATTGCCCAAGGATGGAGGGACACAACCACTTAACTGATTCTTATTGAGATATAGGAACTGGAGCGCCTTCATGGAGCCTATTTCGACCGGGAGTTTGCCCGTGAACCGGTTGCCTATGAGATCAAGATATACAAGGTTGGAGAGAGCCGAGATGGTCGGAGGAATGACGCCGTCGAGCTGGTTGTAGGAGAGGTTGAGACCGACGAGTGATCTCAGCGTTGAGAAGTTGAGAGCATCGAGTGGCCCTTCTAAGCTCATGTTCGGCAGGGACATGTCGGTGATGACAGGGCGTCCTCTGTGCGTAAGGTTGCACGTAACTCCAGTCCAATTGCACGGATTAGAGCTGAGATTCCAGGATTCAAGGAATTGCTGGCCGTGAAGGGTGGACTTCCAGTGGAGTAGGGTTCTCGCTTGTGACCCGAGTGAAGCTGTCACCGAGACAAGATGAAGAGAGAGCAGCAGCAGGAGGAGGAGAGTGGTGGAGAGGAGCCGCCAGTTGTGCAGCTGGGATGCCATAACTGCAGTGTAGCTAATCTGGGGGAGGATGTTGTACTGCGAGCAAACAAAGGGCCCCCTTATATAAAATGTATGAGATGGATGTGAACTATCGGGAACCGAGTGGGACACATTTGAGTCTCGAGCATCCTCACCAGCGGGGCTAAAGCTGGATGGTATCACCCGTTCTCATACTGTCCCCTCCGCAAAGTTTGGTGGAAGGTTAAGAACCATTCCTTTCGATCATCACCACTGATCACTTTTCATTTGTTAAAGCATAAAGTGGACTCATATTATTACTTGGAGAAATCAATGTCATATAAGAAGAAGCACAAGAAAAACTTTGTAGCAGTAGATTTCTGAGTCAAGTCAGCTGATCTTATCAAGTTCAGCATATTCCTTCTGCCAACTGGGAGTCATTTTATAATGTTAAAGAAGAATAGCTTTTGTGACATTAAAATAAGAAGAGTTTTGCTGATGATTAATTTTCTGCAGGTGCGGCCAAATGATCAAGATTCGGAATCCCATTTGAGACGTCGACTTTCTATAAATCAAATGTGCAGTTAAAACTATTGTCATTTATTAATGCATAAAGAGATATATGATTTCATGGCTATCGAGATCAGGTTGGGTAGAGATGACGTGCTGAACTTACCCAATGGTTCGTTTCAAATGAGTTGGATCCCGATTCGATTTGGTTGATCCACAATGGATACGGAACTTGATAGTGAGATTTATCGAGGCCAATGGAGGAAAGAGTATTCCAGATTTGAACGATAGAGAAATAGGCAAAGAGATGTGAGTGGGCATTATTATCAAGAATGCCTCAACCAATGAGACTAGGCCATATGTTAGGCTTAAAAGGATAAAGATCCTAATTCCAAAAGTCATAATAGAATGAGACAAAAGGCAAGGGACATGCATGATGTGTTGGTCCGGGACAATTTGGTTTTGGACATTAAAGGTGTTTAATGTGGTTTTGATGGCTGCGAATGGCAACCCCGGCATGGTAGTATTTAGTGTTGAAGTCGCCATCATCAATCCATTTAACCTTGATGTGAGACCACCATGTAAGATTAACTTGGCGAAGGAGGGCATTATATTTGTTACGAAGACAAATATGTGCTTAAGAGCAAAATCACATTGTTTAAGAGAGTATCAGCTTGAGTGGATGCAAGAAGGTACATTATAGTAAACATTGATCTTTGGCATATCATTACTAAGATCACAACAACATGTAATTAGTGATACAAATATGCATACACAATTGTACACATCATAGGAACACACCAAAGAAATCATCCAACTTTCACAACAACGATACATGATATGAACAATATTCACAACACTCGATCACATCACAATAAACATATATAAGTATTGCTGATAGTAAACATAACAATATTCACAACAGTAATGCATAATAGTTCACAACAACAAATATATACACATCATAGTATTCACAACAAAGATATGAACATACATTAATATCACAATAAACATATATATACCAAATTTCATTACAGCAAATAACATATATAACGCTCAAAGAACTTTACCAGCAACAGAAGCTTGACAAGGAAACCATGTACTACACACAGATCAAACCTTTCAATGGCCAATAAAAGATGCAACGGATGGAAGCGAAGTCCACTTGGTTGATCATATTTCTCGAGTCATCAAATCAGAAAACTTCAATGCATGGAGAGATGCCGGGCTCGGCTGCGCCGATGACTTTTCAAAGATCTGCTTCATCGTCGGGCGAGTTTCTGGGTTGATGTCAACGCAATGGATCGCCAATGTTAAAGCTGCAGCTACTTCATCTGCAACTTGGTCAACCGGAAGTGATACACGCTGGTCTAATATATCTTTCACAAACAGGCTTTGGCCGGAGGAAGATGATAGGGTAGAAATGATATCTCCTGGGTAAGTTCCCACTAGCAACTCGAGTGTGATCACCCCAAAACTATACACATCGCATTTGGTGGTCAGTCTCATTGTATAAGCGAGCTCTACAGACAAGAAGATCGATGATCAAACTTCCTTGATACAGAAGTATGTCCTCTAGTTAGAAAGTTAAGAGTCAACGCAATAGGGACATTTGCACTTTTACTGAAACAACAATCTACGATTCTAAAATACCATAACATGTCAAGAAATCTTCGTATGGAGTTACAAAATATTAATCAAAATGTTACCTGGTGCCAAGTAACCATGCGTGCCGGCAAGCATGCTCCAGTTTGAGGTATCTGGATTCAGGAGTCGAGCAATGCCGAAGTCAGAAACACAAGCCTTGAATTCTGAATCCAGTAGAATATTGTTGCTGGTTACATCTCGATGAACGATAGGTGGAACACAATCATGATGCATGTAGGAGAGAGCACGAGCCACATCTTTGACAATGTTCACCCTCTTCACCCAGTCCAATTCTGCTGCTGCTGCTTCGATTCTGAGGACGGATCCCAAACTCCCTCTCTCCACGTACTCGTACACGAGAAACTTGTGGTGAGGAGAGGAGCAGAATCCGTAAAGCTTGACAATATTGCGATGTCGGATTCGAGTAAGAGTTTCTATCTCATTCTGAAAGGGTTGCTCGTCCACCGTGTTCTCGTGTTCGGACAGGTGAATTTTCTTCACTGCTAGCACCTCTCCACTTGATAATTATGCTCTATAAACACTGCCATATGCACCGGTTCCGATCAAGTACTTCTCATCGAAATCTTCTGTTGCTTCGATGATATCCTTGTATGCAACTTTTCCATCAAAATTCAAAACAGAGAATGTACCCTGTTTGATGGGATTATTGACAGCTTGCACTGTGTGTTTCTTCGTCTTCTGGAATGGCAAAGCAATTCCGACGAACGCAAGCAAGAGAAGTAAGACGACCATAGATGCAACAATAGATAAGAAAATAACTGTGTGATGCTTCCTTCCGTGGTGTTCATTTGCAGTAGATGAAGCACATGGAGGCAAACCTTTGACAACCCCACACAAACCTTTGTTGTGGACAAACCACTCTACTGGAGCTTCCTGGAAATGCTTGTTATCGGGAACTGGACCCTCCAATTCATTGTATGAGACATCGATGATGAACATGCTACGCATATCCCTAAAAGTTGATGGAAGATTACCCGTCAAGCCATTGTGTGATAGATTCAAATTTTGCAACATCAACAATTTACCGAATTGCGTTGGTATGTCCCCTGTCAATGAGTTATGGCTGATGTCGAGTGCGTATTGAAGGCACACCAGATTGCCTATCTCAAAAGGAATGCTTCCGCTGAGGTTGTTGTTGTTAAGCTTCAGCAATTGGAGGTTCATGCAATTTCCTATCTGATATGGTATCGTTCCTGTCAAGCCGTTTCTCGACAGATCAAGAAGTTCAAGGTTGGACATCCTTCCCAGCTCTGCTGGTATCTCTCCAATAAGTTGATTGTTGCTCAGGTTGAAGTTATAAAGATGAGCCAGGTTGCCCAAGCTCCTCGGGATCTCTCCTTGGAAGTAGTTTGAAGAAAGGTCCAGTTCTTCCAGCTTTGATAGCTGTCCAAGTTCTGATGGTACAACTCCGGTGATATTGTTATTTGAGATTCTTAATGACTCCAGATTGTGCCATCTTCCCCAGTCTGATGAGATTGCACCCGACAATCTATTGAAGCTTAAATCCAAATACCAAAGATTGGGATATACCCCAAGGTGTTCAGATACATCCCCGGTCAGTTGATTATGATGCAGACGAACATTCTTGAGGCTCGTACAATTCTTCAATGTTGCGGGAATGGGACCTTGGAAGCTGTTGTTGCCCAGAGAGAGGAACCATAGGGCTCCTCCTTTGCATATCGCTGGAGGCAAATAACCAGAAAAGTTATTATTTCTCAATTGAAAAGTAGCCAGACCTGTAATGTTGTTCATCTCCGGAGGCAAAGGACCAGACAATTGGTTATCGTATAAGCGTAGATCGATGAGGTTCCTTGAGTTACCAAGTGATGGTGGGATTTGGCCCGAGAGCTGGTTAATTTGGAGAGCCAAGGTAGTGAGTTGGTGCAGCTTTCCAATTTCTGGAGGCATAGAACCTGACAATTCATTCATCCAAAGGACAAGGATCTCCAACTTGCTCTGATTTCCCACCGATGAAGGGATGGGACCTGTTAGGCTATTATTAGCGAGCGAGAAGTGCACTAGGTTTATTAGGTTTCCTAGTTCTCTAGGAATGAATCCCGATAATTGATTTTGAGAGAGGTCCAACATGTTGAGGTTTGTCAAGTTTCCTAAACTAGGAGGGATGGAACCGCTGAGTTGGTTTGTCCAGAGAGCAAGGTAGGTCAACTTTCTAAGTCTCCCCAACTCCTCCGGGATGACACCCGAAATATTATTTATTTCTAGTTGCATTTCTGTAAGCCTACTAAGGTTGCTCAGAGACGGAGGTATAGGACCACTTATCTGATTCTCGCTAATATTTAGGAACTGAAGCGCCTTCATGGAACCAATCTCTACAGGAATTCTTCCAGTGAACCTGTTGGCAGTCAGATCAAGAGATACGAGGTTGGAGAGAGCCGAAATGGTAGGGGGAATGTTCCCGTTCAGCTGGTTGTAGCTGAGGTTGAGATTGGCAAGCGATCGGAACGCCGAGAAATTAAGAGCATCGAGTGGCCCTGCTAAGCTCATATTTGGCAGCTGTATCTCGGAGATGACCAAGCGCCCATTGCGTGCGGTGTTGCATGCAACCCCAGTCCAATTGCATGGACTGGAGTCGACGTTCCAGGACGCGAGCAACTGCGGACTTCGGAGTGTGGACTTCCAATGGAGTAGAGCTCTCCCTTGGGACCCCAGCACTGAAGCTGCTCTTACAAGAACAACAAAAGGAGAGAGAAAAACTAGTAGGAGTAGTGTGGTGGAGAGAGAACTTCTGCGTAGTTTACATGCCATGATCGTAATATAGCTTAAGAAAGGATTGCAGAACTTTTTGTCGTGCGTTTGGGCAAAGAGATGAGGGAACTTTTATAGGCGATACTCCCCTGTGAAAATAATGTCTATACATTTACATCCAACAGTTGCTATAGTAGCAATGGAGCGGAGAGAATGTGTGGTGAATTCATGTCGTGTTATGCACGTTGCCTAGAAGGCTTTTACAGGCCTTATCCAATGTTCTTAGAGCGAGACTTAGTTTACGGTGTCAGCAGAAAAGGACAAAAAAGATGAAGCACCAATCGAATAATTGTGGTTGTATAATGTGGAAATATTTGTGTATCTCGAAGGAAAAAAAAGACGAGTGATCGGAAATAGCCATTTCTTTGGTGAATCCAGTCTCTTGTTAGTGCCTATGATCATCGGTTGAAGTCTTCGTTTTGCTGTCGACATTTAATGTTGTGCCACCTCACTGTTGGATGATTGATTTGTGCGCCTGTCCAGAAGAGAAATATTCCAAGAACATTTAATGGTTGATGATTCTATTTCTCTTGAGGTTTGACACCATTGACTTGACCACATCCTATAAGTATACAAATCTTTCAACGAAAAGAATTAGTTTTTCGCCGTACGAATTAAGATGGCTGTTACTTAATTATATTTTATTTATTTGTATTTGTGTGTATATATTATGATTAAATATAATGATAGAACTATCTTAGATAAATTATAAAGATCATTTTAAATTATATTAAAAAAAATTAATATTATTATGATACGAAGCATAATATTGATAATGTATAATCGGTATGATTCATATTGCTAATCATACTTAATATATTATTATTATATTTATTGACTTTTTTTTAAATTTGTATGTGTATAAATTATTTTCAAAATTCAAAATCCAATTAGATAAAATTATTTTTAAATAAATTTTATTTTATTTTAAATTATTTTGTATCTTATCAATTAATGGGCAAAGTGAAAGAATGTTAGATTATATTATCCTATCTAATTTGATAAGATATATTATGGATATAATTATATTCTAATTATGATTATTAACTAATAGAAAGGAAGTCTAATTACGATAAAATTCCTTATGAGATGATCTTGATAGGATATACTCTCCTAATTACTTATCATAACTTTCTCTACTCTCACCTATAAATAGATAAGACATTATAGGAACTATATACATAATATATAGATGATACATAAATGTGTAGATATGTAAAATTATTAAAAAATTATAAATATTTTCTCATTTCCCTATAATCACGTGAACCGGTCAATGAAAAATTACAGATATTTTCTCATATTCCTTTGTCCCTAAATCTATTAATTATAGTGGTCATGTGAAGGATAGAAAGAGAAGAGAAAACACATCTAGTTTTTCTTGCAAATTGATATTGTTATAATTTTCAAATCCGACGATGGTACAATTAAAATCAGATAAAGATTTTTTGAATAATATTCAAAGGTACACATTATAAATTTAGAAATCTATTATTATTTAATTTTAGATTTTGGGATTAAATTTTTTTGTATAATAATAATATTTTATACTTATAAGATCAACATGGCCAAACGTGGTAGAGATTGATGAAGAATGCATTGAGTTAACATAATTAGGTATGATGAATATTGACAAAGAATAATGGAAAACATATTAAACCGATAAGACCAAGCGTGGTGGAAACCAATAGAAAATGATGGAGAATACACTAGGCTAATATGATCAAGCACGTAGACCGACGAAGAACGATAGAGAATGCACCATGTCAATACGAACAAGCGGAGATTGATGGAGACCATGGTAGGCGATACTCGCCCATGAAAAAGTCTTTATATTGGATTTAATGAGCATTACTCGCCGATGAAAACGTCTTTATATTGGATTTAATGAGCATTACTCGCCGTTCACTTTCTTTCCATCTAACAGTTGCGATGTTAGCAATGGGGCGGAGTGGGTGAGTGATTACTTCTATACCGTGTTATGCACGTTGCCAGCTAGCAATCTTCCACACTCCTTGTCCAATATTCTTAGACTAAGACATAGTTTCGGAGTCAAAAAAAAAAAAAAAGCAAAGAAAAGATGGAGCACCAATTGGATAGTTGTGGTTGTTTGTACGTTGCTGTATTAAAAATTAATGTGGATATATTAGTGTTTCTCGACAGAACAAAAAAAGAAAAAGAAAAATCCGAGAGGGCCATTTCTTTGGTGAATTCTCGACAGAAAAAAAAAAAAGAAAAAGAAAAATCCGAGAGAGCCATTTCTTTGATGTGGACATTTAATGTTGTGTCACCTCATCGTTGCCAGAAGACGATGACTCCTACATTTAACGGTTGATGGTTCTATTTCTCTTTAGTCTTCACACCATTCACGTTTATGTGAGAATTAAGAAATGTATATTTTATTATATATTTTCTGTTCACAACTCTATTTATAGGAGGGAATGAAGGGAATCTATGATGGAATATAAAAAACCTTTTGATAGTTTTTATACAAGTCTTTCAAGAGAAAGACGAAGAAAGCGGTAAAAGTCATGACGAAATGAACTAGCTGTTTCAAATTAATTAAAAGTGGGTTGGAATAGAGCCATCTAATTAACTCTTTCATTTAATTATTTAGGAATAGAACGAAACGAAACCCCCCCCCCCAAAAAAAAAACTCATTCATTTTAGTTTGATTAAGAAATAACTTGGAACTAATTGTCATAAAAATTCTCTCTTTGAAAAGAGATGTGCCCTATTCATATTTTTCAGAAAAATACTCGAGTACATTATATGCACCGATTTATAGGATGAATCGGTCCGATCCTCGATATATAAGACTGATACTATCGTTGGAGTAATTTTTATTATTTTTATATCTTTACTTAAGTACTATAAGTTTATTTAATAATAATATAACTGATGCTATGAAACTCAAAATCTAATGGTAATCAGTTTATTTATAAAAAATAAAATTTTAATTAGACATTCATATTGATTTAGAAATAAAAATGACTAAGAAGACTTCTATATTAGTTTTTTTGGCAGGGTTGTACTAAGTTCGGATCGGACACTAATGGCTTGGCAAAACAATGGCATTAGAGCTTAGATTTAACCTAAGACTTGACTCTGGCATTATAACAAAGTGAACCCAATTGACGTCAGCTTTAATTTATCAAGTGAATATGAATTCGTCTTGGCAATTAATTGGCTTTGGCATGCATCTTGACGTTGGGATAAGAGAAGATTGAAGGATGTGATGATCCATGTGTGTCGACTCCCCTCCCTTGAAATCAACATAGTCAATTGCGACGACGACGACTACGTCGACGACGACGACGACGACGACGACGACGACGACTACGTCGACGACGACGACGACGACGACGTCGACGACAACGAACCAATAAATAAATAATTATTATTATTATTTGAATCTGGAATCCTGTATAACTTAACTCAATGAGTCAAGGGACTTACCAACGAACGCGAGCAATCGCCCAACTTGGAGGGTAGATCTCTCTCTCTCTCTCTCTCTCTCTGAGTGGAGCTGTTGTTAAAAGAACAAGAAAAGGAGAGAGTTGTCGTAGCGACAGTAAGGTGGTAGAGACACAACATCTGTATCGTTGAGATGCCATTTTTATTGTGGTGATCACAGAGATAAGGAAATTGATAAGTGCTCGATAAAATGTACTCACCTTTCATGCAAATAGTTCCTAACTCGTAGTACTCATCTGCACCCACCTAACAATCTGGCAGATATTACTAATTACATCCATCTTGTGGTGGCAATGCACATAATTGTTTTGTTATTTGTACATACAACTTCATCTCGATGAAGATTTCTTAGGTTGATTCGAACCAACCTAAAGGATCGGGTCCGGGTTTGATTACACGAAACTGACCTAATGAGTTGCTTCAAGATTGACAAACCCAAATCTGCAACAACAGCAACATAGATAGAATTTATGGTTCAAGATTATAATTCAAAAGAACTCTACAAGTAGCAGAAACTCAACAAGAAAACACACAGATCAAACCTTTCTGTAAGGCTTTCAGCCTAGCGAAAAGTTGCGGAGCGGTATAACCTCGCAATCTCCGCACGCTTCCCTAAGAGAAAAGCAATGCCAAAACTATACAATTCATTTATCATCCCAAATTTACACAATTGAATAAAAGTCTAACATTCATCTTACATATTCATAATATGCATATCAATATAATAATAAAAAATTAAATACCTTAATAAGTTTTTCCAAGCATATCCACTAATGACTTGCTCCTCGATTTCTAAAATATTCAAGCACAAGGGTACAATAGCTTAGTAAGCACCCATAACTCACGTACCAACAAAACTAATATAAAAGAATAAATCTTTTTATCAAAACTTATAAGTCACTTTTCAATTAGTGCTTGTTTCCAATAAATAACTGCATAGAAAAAAAATTTATATAAAGAAATCATAACATAAGCTAATCAAAACTGAGATTTATATATCGTGCAAATGATATGCTTATAATAGAATAACTTTCAAATAATTTTTTTTTCAAAGTAATATATAAATAGCTAAGGTCATATAATATATATATATATATATATATATATATATATATATATATATATATATATATATATATATATATATATATATATAATTTTAGTAACGACAGCTATGGCTATACTATATCCGCTGACAATGTCTAGAATCATATTTAACCCCATGATATAGATAACACATGTTTCCCTATGTCAGGACTTAGAAGAATCTGGTTTCTAACAAATACTAATATTTTACCCCCATTAGTGTGGTTCAGATCATAACCACACCAAACAATCTGAAACGTTACAAATCATATGTCAAACTTTTGAATGAATTTTTATAAAACATTTGACAGAAACATATAACATTTTTCAAAAATAATTCCATAATATTTTTTACCATAAAATAATTTGTAGGCCAATACTTATTTCAAATAATATTTGTAAAACAAACATATACATTTTTAATGATTGCAAACATGTATAATAAATATTTTAATATTTTTGAATAATAAAGTATTTCAGAAATCAATAAAAATCACATAATTCAATAATATATATATATATATATATATATATTTTTTTTTTTTCATTACTTCGAAAATAGATTAGACGGAGTTGTTCGAATACTTATCTAGATCTTGGCCTATAAATCCGACATCAGAGAATCCTTCCTCTTTTCCTATATCATATGAGATATATAAATTAAAATCTTATATGAAATCTTACAATAAATGCATTATTTAATTTATTTTTTCCTTATAATTTTCTCTTTTCTTTCTCCCTTTATTTATTTATTAATTTTAATCTCTCGATCTTGTTCTTCTTCCTATTTGACTTTTCTCTCCTTTGCTTTAACTTTTTTTTTTTCTATAATTTCTTCTTCCCTTCGTCGCCCACAATCTGTGGTTGAGTGACAGCAACGAAATTTTCTTTCTTTTTTTTTCTCCAACCTACTGATCCCATCATACTCGGAACATGATTGGCACTTTCCGTATGTCACCATGTGGCCTACACCACCACCTACGCTGCAAGGTTGCAACATCATAATCTCCTCTCCGCCTCTTTGCTGTTTCGTCATCTGCCAAGAGAAGCCTGAGAGTCGCCAAGGCGATCAAGCTTTTTATATATAAATATATGATTTTCCTTTTCTACTGTTCACTTCATTTTATTCTTGCATTATAGATTTTTTTTTCCTAACTTTCTTGTCTCTTTCTCTTGATCGGTACTCTACCGATCCCCGTTAATTTCTCTTTCTGTCTTCTTCTTAGACTCTTTTATTTTTTATTTTTACTTCTCTTTAAGAATTGATTCGTAGTAGTTATCTAGTTATCATGTTCTAGGTAGTTTTAGGTATGTTTCAAGAAGTGACCCATGATTTAGAAGTTATAAGGTAGTTTCTATAATTACCTCAACCATGGGTGACATAGTGGAGTGAGGTAGTTACCACTAGGTTCTATAAATAGGACCATAGTTCATGAAGTAAGATAGAAGGAGAATATACTTGGGAATATCTTGTAAGTGTTCTATGTCAATCATCTTGTTTTAAATACTACATTGATTTTCTTGATCGAAAAGATTCTTTTTACTAATATCGTACTATTATGTTTTTATTATTTCCTTACTCCTTAATCCCCAATATTTATGGTATCAGAGCTAAGTTTCAATTTAAACAGGGTATTATGACTTTCAATGATAATTCCATATCTCAACCCCTTATTCATATCTTCTCGGGCAAATGCTATGAATTTTGGAGTATCAAGATGAAGACTCTATTCGAGTCTCAAGATCTTTGAAACTTAATAGAGAATGGATATGCGGATCCAGATGAAGAAATCACGCTGAGGGAGAATAGAAAGAAGGACTTAAAGACATTGTTCTTCATTCAATAAGCTGTACATGAGACAATCTTCTCAAGAATTGTAGCAGCGACAACCTCAAAACAAGCTTTGTTAATACTTCAAAATGAATTTCAAGGCTTATCAAGGGTGATTACGGTAAAACTTCAAACATTTCGTCGTGAGTTTCAAATTTTATTCTTGAAAAACAATGAATCGATGTAAGATTTTCTTTCTTGAGTGATTGAAATTGTTAGTCAAATGAAATCTTATGGTGAACATCTTCCTGATCATATAATTGTTGCAAAAGTTTTGAGAAGTTTAACTCCGAAATTTAATCATATTGTTGCTGCAATTGAAGAGTCAAAAGATTTATCTACACTTTCATTTGATGAACTAATGAGTTTCTTGCAAGCACATGAAGCAAGGTTGAACAGGTCACTTGAAAAAAGTGAAAAGAAAGCATTTCAGGTTAAGGGAGAGTTCTACTTCAAAAGAAGACAAAAAATCAATAGGAAGAGGACGTGAGGAGGATTTCATGGTAGAGGAAATGTAAGAGGAAAAAAAAGAGGACACTTTGATGGGCATGATGAACAAAGACAATCAAATTATGATAAAAAAAATTATACGAGTGAAATTCAATATCACTATTGTAAAAAGTTTGGTCACATGAAGGTGGATTGCTGGAAAAGAGAAAAGCAAGCAGGCTATGTGAAGGAAAATGAAGAAAATAGTAAATTATTTAGGACTCATTCACAAGTTAATGATATCTCAAATGATATTTGGTTTCTAAATAGTGGGTGTTCTAATCATGTGTCAAGCATAAAATCAATGTCTAGAGATATTGTAGAAACTCATAAGTTGAAAGTTAGGCTTGGAGATAACAAGCAAATCTAAGTGAAAGGAAAATGAACAATTGAGGTGAAGACAAATAAATGGAAGGTAAAATACCTTGATAATATTTTCTTTGTTCCTACTTTATCACGTAACTTGTTGAGTGTTGGTCAATTGATAGATGATGGATATTCAGTTATATTTGATGATGGTTCATGCACTATTAAAGATAAAATACCTGGTTTGATTACGGTAAATGTTTGCATGATGCAAAACAAGATGTTTCCACTTGATGATTCAAATATTGAAAAGTATGCTCTTATCACAACTCAAAAGAATGAGTTTAATTTATGACATTTAAGATATGGACACCTTAACATTATGGGTTTAAGGTTGTTAAATAAAAAAAGAATGGTTTTCGGATTGTCCAAGATTAATACACTTGATGTATGTGAATGTTTCATTTATGACAAACAAAGTAAAAAATTATTTCCTGTTGGAAAAGCATGGAGAGCATCTAATTGTCTTGAATTAATTCATGCTGACTTATGTGGACCTATGAATACAAAATCATTTAGTAGAAGTCAATATTTTCTATTGTTTACTAATGATTATAGTCGCATGAGTTGGGTATATTTTTTGAAACTGAAATCTGAAACATTTGATAATTTTTAAAAATTCAAGGCACTTGTAGAAAGGCAAAGTGGTAAATACATAAAGATACTTCGGACAGATAGAGATTGGATTTTTATCTAATGAGTTTAATTCTTTTTGTGAAGAAAATGATATTCGCAGAGAATTGATAACATCATACACATCGAAATAAAATAGTGTAGCTGAACGTAAGAATCAAACTGTCGTTGAAATGACAAGAAGTTTGCTTAAACGAAAACACCTTCCAAATCAGTTTTGGCAAAAGCAATAGCAACAACAATTTATAATTTACTGTTTACTTCCTTTTATTCTTGCAAGATAGATTTTTTTTTTTCTAACTTCCTTATCTCTTTCTCTTTCTCTATCGATCCTCATTAATTTATCTTTCTGTCTTCTTCCTGACTCTTTCATTTTTTTTTTCACTTCTCTC
This sequence comes from Musa acuminata AAA Group, assembly GCF_036884655.1. Taxonomy (NCBI): domain Eukaryota; kingdom Viridiplantae; phylum Streptophyta; class Magnoliopsida; order Zingiberales; family Musaceae; genus Musa; species Musa acuminata. The sequence goes on from NC_088330.1 coordinate 31,329,872, forward strand.
AGGAACCCTTTTTTTTTTTCCTTCATTTCCTCTTCTTTCTCTCTCCTTTCTCTTTACTGTTCACATACTTTTCTCTTACGTATCTTCTTCTCTTCCTCTCACGGGTTGCACATCTCTCTCTTTCTCTCTCTCTCTTTTATATTTTTCTTCCAACATCCTTTCTCTCTTTTCCTCCTCGTGCATGGTTGCTTGACCGTGACCTTGCCGTCATGGTACCACCACACACCGACGACCAAATGGATGAGTATCCGATCATCATCCTATAAAGATATATCCTTACAACAACATTCAAAATCCATATCAAACAATCAATATATTTCTTATAGGACTTTAAATTATGACTTATATTATATTATATATTGTTAAAAATATTTATAGATCAACTCACATATTTAACAATATAACATAGATTTGATAGTTGATTTATGATATACATGATGAGTACTTGGATATTATATGTTAGTTTCATAAAATAAAATATTTGGTAGCTCATTCACCCAAATACCTTTGGCTTCATAAATTTTTTTTAATAAGCCTTCAAGGATTGCTCAGTTGGTGACTTCGATTTGACAATTGGTTTAAGAACAAGCCATCGAATTGAATTTTAGTTGGATCCCCAAAGATGTCATAAAATTCTTTGAACCTGACATTACTGAACTATATCCTATTATCAATAATCAGTGCTTTAGGAACTCTAAATCGAGAGATGACACATAAATCCCTCCACCTATCTTTCTATGATCGATGTCATAGGTTTAGCCTCTGCCCATTTGATGAAGTAGTCAGCTCCAACCATAGACATTTCCTTTAGCCTGAAGTAGATAGAAAATATCCTAAAATATCTAGCCCCCATTATGCAAAGGGATAAGATGAATCTATCAAGGTTCATTCCATTGTTGGGAGTCTTTAAACTTGAGCATTACGTTAACATCTATCACAGCGTTAGATGTATCTTACTACATCGTACTTGGGAGTTGGCTAGTAATACCCTTGTGAAGAACTTTGAAGGCCAAGGATCTTCCCCCAATGTGCTATTCGCAAGTTGCCTCCTAAATTTTAGATAGTAGGAGAGATGCTTGGTAGGGTGTAGACATCATAGTAGTGGTCGCGATATTGATCAACTATAAAATACACCGTCAAGGATGCAATATCATGCTTGCTGTCTTCATACTTTTCTTTTCTTAGTTGGATTATATGGGAGAGTTTCAATCATAAGATATTTTAAGATGTCTACAATACAAGTAGTCATTATTTGACTTTTGTTTATGCTCCCTAGAACTTTTAAGATCACCTTTTTTGATGGGCATACATGGTTTCTAGAGAATATCTTAGATAATGCATTTACTGCTATGTTGTCTCTTTAGGGGACTTGTTCAATACTGAATGATGGGATGTTAGTTATCATTTGCTTTGCCTCCATAAGATATAAGGATATGATAGAATCACGGGCCTCATATATACCATTGACTTGGTTGATAATCAATAAGGATTTACTATAAATTTTCAGGCTTTAGATCCTCATTCCTTTATTGAGTTTTAGACTAGATAGTAGAGCCTCATACTTTGCCTCATTATTAGTCACTTTGAAATTAAAACAGAGTGCATGCTCATAACTCCCCTCGATTGTTGACGTTGTAGAGCTATTCACATAGAAGGTCTAGCATTGGAGCTCCTGCGAAGCCTCTTCAACAAAAGTCATTTTTACCATGATCGGCCAAGGCTTGAGCCTTGATGGCGATCTATGGTTTGTAAGAGATATCAAACTCGCTAAGCTCCACTACCTATTTAAGGAGTCTCCAAGTTGCATCAGGCTTTGAGAGGATCTGATGCATTGGTTTGTTTGTCATGATAATAACATGATGAGCTTAAAAGTATAGGCAGAGATTCCTTGCTACTAGCACTAATATGTAAGTTAGCTTTTCGAAGTTATAATATCGAGTTTATATTTTATGAAGTACATGATTGTATAGTATATTAGTCTTAGACTCGATCTTTTTCCTATATTAATACTAAGCTTACAACCATCGAAGTTATTGCCAAGTATAGGCATAATTCCTCTCCAGGGAAAGGACTAGAGAGTTAAGGTGGAGTTGTCAAATAGGCTTTGAGCTGGTCGAATGACATTGGCACTATTCGATTCATTAAAAATCCTTCAATCACTTTAAAGTCTTAAAGAATAATAAACATTGATTGCTTATCGTAAATAAGAAGTGGCTCGATGTGGTGATCCAGCCCGTTAGCTACTGAACCTCTCTTATTGAGTCTGAGAGCCTCATGTTAATGATGGTCTAGCCCTACTTAGGGTTTGCATATGTTCTCCGTTAACGGATCATGAAACCTAAAAATCTTTTAAAACTCACATCGAAGGCACACTTCATAGGATTCAATGATATTTAGAATTTTTTAATAGTCACAAATGTTTTCCCTAAGTTAGAGAGATAGGTGCTTGCAACACGACTCTTCATTAGCATGTCATCAATATATACCTTTATTTTCCATCTAATTTGGTGTTAGAATATCTTGTTGATTGTTCTTTGGTAAGTTGCTCTAATATTTTTTAGCTCAAATAGTGTTACTTTGTAGCAGTACAAACCTTTGTTAATAATGAAGGCAGTGTACTCTTTATCTTCTCGCACCATCTTTATCTAATCATATCTAGAAAAAGCATCTATGAAAGTTAATAATTCATAACTATAGGTCGAGTCGACCAATTGGTCTATTGGAAGGAGAGGAAAGTTATCCTTTAGAAAAAATCAGTATAATCAATACACATTCTTCATTTTTTATTATTTATTTTAACAAGGACTAGATTTGCAAACCACTTATGATAGTAGATGTCATGAATAAAATCAGCATTTAACAACTTGCTAACTTCTTCTTCGACTACTACTTGTTGATTTAGAGAAAATCTTCAAGGCTTATGATAAGTTGCTCAATATACAGAATCGATAGTGGTTGTCTTGACGGTATGTTTTGGCCGCTCAAGGTCTAAGAAAATTTCTTCCTATGGCTCCTTCTTGGAGATGAGAGGATGTTGGGGATGGATCTCTAGAGTCCATTTGTTGTATAGGGTGAGCTATTCTCTTAGACAAGTTGATCCACATCAAATAGCATTGTCTTGACTCTTTGGGATCACTTCTTAGCTCTGTCACTCCTGAGCTAGTGAAATTTTTTGATGTCATGTAGTAGGTTGATACTACCGCTCATATATGATTAAGCGAGGGATACCCTATGATGGCATTATATGTAGACGGAAGGTCAACCATCAAAAACTTGGTCTTTATAGTTTTTGAGCAATTGTCAGACTTGAAGATGACGTAAAGATCTATGGTCCCTAGCGAAGTGATGGAGTCCCTTAAGAACCCAGTAAAGGTTGAGGAGATCAGTTATAGATCCTTGGTAGATAGACTAATTTTTTGAAAAGCATCATAGTAGAGTATATTTATTGAGCTTCTAGTGTCGATCATGATCATTTTCATTAATGCATTAGTGATCCCGATGGAGATTACCAATGCATCATCATGTTTTGGGTCTGGGTGCTTATCCTATTCCTTGAACATAATTGATTGGTCTCAATTATGATCGAATCTCTTGCATAGGATTTTTGGGTAGATGAACTACTAGCACTCGCGATTGGCTCTCAATGATCATATTGATTTGTCGCTCAATGGGGCCTTTGGGCCTCGATAATGTTTTATGAATCTTAGGTAGAAACTTATGAAGATGACTCCTTTTGATTAACTCTTCAATTTGCTCCTTTTGGGTATAGCAATCTTTAGTATTAAGTCCATGGTCTTGATGGAAGTGACAGTATTTTATCTTTTTTTTTTGTCAATGGGGCTTTCATGGGGCATGGTGCCGTAAGAGCCCTTCTTTTGGGATTTGCATGAATAACTCTATATGGGAGGTGTTAAGTGAGGTGAAATCTTATTGTGGTAATCGGTCACTTTCTGTTTATCATTTCATGGCCTTTCCATAGGGTTTTGTTACTAAGATCTTTCCTCCTTTGTCGTCTTTTTCAGCTCAACCTTTCTATTTCCAGTGATTATAGACTCAACTACTATACGATGGTTTGCCTCTTATAAAAGCTCTAGGAATATGGTCGGAGACTTAGTGATGACTTAGTGATAGTTGGAGTTCGCTAATGTATGCATTGATGAGGACAAATGGAGTTGGATTAGCAATTAAGTTAACCTCATCATTAAATTTTCTATATAACTCTATCTTCCTATGTGATGGCTAGGAGAAAGGTGGTGGGCTTCTTTAAAAGTTGATAACTAATAAAGTTAAGCTTAAACTCTTTAGTCAGTTGCCCAAATAAGAAGATTGACTCTCAGAGAGCTTAACAAATTATTCACGTGCAACTCCCCCTTAAGGTTGTTAGGAAAGTTCAACATATTAGTGAGTTGATGGTTCCAAATAACATCATTTGAGACATAAAAGTTATGATGTATTCCGAAGGGTCATATTTTCTCTTGTATACATTGAGTGATGGGAATTAGATGCCTTAGTGGATCAGCTCCTCATTGTTACTTTTTGTGAAAGGAGACCACATGTATGATTCTATTTCTAGCCAATTTTCCTATTTTATCTTATTTTCCAATTACGAATCCATTTTATTTAGTTGGTCCGAACCTCAACTAAAAGTTTGGTTGATTTAGTAATTGACTCGTTGGGAAGATCTGGAATTGGTGTTGGAATAGGGATTTCAGTCAAAGGGGGAGACTACACTTCTTGTTGGGAAAAACCTATTATAGCAGAATAATTCTTTTTCCCTCTTTGTGTATCAAAATGAGTTCCTCATCAAAATATCAACTTGATATCAAAAGCATATATCAACCAAAGTAGCATAACCAGTAGAGCAATAAATTAATCACAAAGTGAGACCAAATTTTTATGTAGAAAACCCAATGCAGGAAAAATCACGGGACCGTAGTCCACTTCAAACTTCCACTATCACTAATAATGATAACATATTTATAATAAGTCTTCTCTAAAATATCAAGAGGATCAAAATAACCTCAAGATTATATATCTTGGCTCAAGAATAACATATCATCATCATAAAGAGAATTTTATGTCTCACAAAGTGGGTATAGTAGAAAAGTACCTTAGAGATGGTAAATTATAAATCAGCACCGTTAGGATTGTAGAGATTATTGTAAGGATTTTTCATATATAATTTGGGTTAAAACTGATAAAGTTTGGCCACTGATCGTCAAGTAGAAAAACTCAAAATCCTAATGGTCTATTTTCTCTTTCTCTCTCTGCTCTTTTCTCTCCCTGTGTATTGTAACCGTTCGTTGCACGCACCGTTCCTTCGTTGGCCTCATTGTGCACGTCTGATTCTTTTTCTTTTCATTTTTTTTAATAAATCAGATTTGGGCTGACTGTCCAAATCATATGGTCAAAGCCCATATATGGGTTGATCCCAACAATTCTCCCCCTCCAACTCATATGGTGGGCTATACTAAGCCCGCTCTTCGCCTACATACTTCAAGCTTCTCCTTAGGCAAAGACTTTGTCAACATATTTGATTAATTCTCATTGGTATACACATTTTCCAAGTGTAATTCTTTCATATCAAGCACATCACGAATCTAGTGATATCTCACATCAATATGCTTGGATTTAGAATGGTACATTGAATTCTTGGAGAGGTGAATGACACTTTGACTATCACAGTTAATAGTATATCCTTCTTATTTCAAGCCCAATCCCTATATAAACTTTTTCATTCATAAAGCTTCCTTGTAGGCTTTAATAATTGCTATGTATTCTACTTCTGTGGTTGATAGAGCAACATAATTCTATAACTTAGACTACCAAGAGATTGCTCCCCTTGCAAATGTCATCAAGAATCTCGAAGTGAACATTTTGGAATCAATATCACATGTCATGTTTGCATTTGTGTACTCTTCTAGTACAAGTTTATCACTGCTAAAACATAAACACAACTTGGAAGTACCTCTTAGATATCTTAATATCTATTTCACTACTGCCCAATGTTCCTTATCAGGATTAGAGAGAAATCGACTGACAACTCCAACTACATAAGCTATATCTGGCCTAGAATAAACCATAGCATATATCAAACTGTCTACTGCAGATGAGTAAGATACTTTGGAAATTTCTTCTTTTTCTTTCTCACTTGTAGGATATTATTTTGAACTAAGCTTGAAATGACCTACAAGTGGAGAACAAACTACTTTGGCTTTACTCATGATGAATCTTTCAAGAACATTTTCAATGTAAGTCTCCTAAGATAGCCAAATCTTTCTTTTCTTCTTATCACGAAGAATCTTAATGCTAAGTATTTGTTTCATTGATCCTAAGTCTTTCATGGCAAAAGACTTACTTAGCTCTCTTTTAAACTTTTTGATTTTACCAGCATCATGGCCAACAATCAGTAAATCATCAACATATAGTAGGAGAATAATAAAATCATCATTTGAAATTTTTTTCATGAACACACAATGATCAGATGTGGTTCTATTATACCCTTAGCTCATCATAAAGAAATCAAACTTCTTGTACCACTATCTAGGTGCCTGTTTGAGTCCATATAAGCTTTTTTTAAGCTTACACACCAGATTTTCTTTTCTCTTGACTTTGAAACCTTCTGGTTGCTCCATGTAAATTTCTTCTTCTAAGTCACCATGAAGAAACGCTGATTTCACATCAAGTTGCTCAACTTCTAAATTCAACCGGATAGCTAAACCAAGAACAACTCGGATAGAGAAAATTTTCACAATTGGAGAAAATATTTCTTCAAAATCAATACCTTTCTTTTGACTGAATCTTTTCACAACTAGTCGCGTCTTGTATCTTTGTTGTGAGCTATTATTTTCGGTCTTCAATTTGTAAACATATTTATTCTTGAGAGCTTTCTTCTCTTTAGGCAACTTTACCAAGTCAGAGCTGTGGTTCACAAGCAAGGATCTCATATCTTCTTGCATGGCTTTAACCCACTCATTCTTATGCTTATGTAGAATAGCTTCTTAGTAAGTTTCTAGCTCTTTCTCGTTAGTAAGTATAACATACTCATATGGAGGATATCTGGTAGATGGTTGTTGCTCTCTTGTGGATCTTCTTAATGGAATCTCAACTGGTGGTGGAGGTGCTTGTTCAGTTGGTTCAACATCATCAACTATAGGAGTATCATCACTGGCATTCTCACCACAATCTTCTTGTTCATCTCCCTCATGATCATCATGAACTACAAGTGAAGGAATTGGACCCAAACTCCAAGGAATATAAACACAAGTTTTTGGCTTCTCAATATTATCACAATCATCAAATAATTGGTCTTCAAGAAATACAACATCTCTACTTCTAATAATCTTCTTATTCACTAGATCTCATAATATGTACTCAAACTCTTCATGATCATATCCTAAGAAGATACATGCTTTTGCTTTATTATTAAGCTTGGATCTCTCATCTTTAGGAATATAAACAAATACTTTACACCCAAAGACTCTCAAATGATTACAAGATATATCTTTTCCTTTTCATACTCTTTCTTTAACATCACCTTTCAGATAAACTGATGGAGAAAATTTTATAAGGTTAACTATAGTTCTCACAACCTCCCCCAAAATGACTTAGGTAACTTAGCGTAGGAAAGAATACACCTAATCCTTTTTTTAATTGTTTTGTTCATCCATTCTACAACACCGTTCTGCTAAGGAGTTTTAGAAACTGTTTTCTCAAGCCTGATACCATAAACCCTACAGTAATTCTCAAAAGGACCCCTGTACTCGCCACCATTATATGCTCGAACACACTTTAGCTTTTTGCTAGTTTCTCTTTCAACACTAATATGAAATTCTTTGAAAACATCGAGTACATGATTTTTAGATTTCAAAGCAAAAGCCCACACTTTTCTAGAATGGTCATCAATAAAAGAAACAAAATAAAGAGCACCTCCAAGAGTTCTAGTTTACATAGTATAGATATCATTATGAATTAAATCAATAACATCTGATCTTCTATATGATGGATATGTATGAAAGACAACTCTATGTTTTTTTTTAACTAAGCAACGATCACATGATTTAAGAGATGTACCTTGCAACTTTAGTAAGAATTACTTTCTAGCAAGAGTTTGAAGTCCCTTCTCGCTGATATGACCAAGCCTATTATGCCGAAGATCTATGCTTTCACCCTTCTGAATTGTATTAATCTCTCCTTTATGTAGCTTAGCTTCCATGACATAAAAAGAGTTAAGCTTCTTTCCTCTCGCCACAATTAGAGAACCTTTAGTGAGTTTCCATTTACTTTCACCAAAATAGTGTGTAAATCTCTCATCATCAAGTCTACCTGTAGATATCAAGTTAAGATGAATATCTGGAACATGTCTAACATCTTTGAGTATCAATTTGCTCTCAATACTAGTCTCCAAACAAATATCTTCAATACCCACAATCTTAGATGTACCACTATTTCCTATTCTAACACTACCAAAATCACTAGTAGTGTAAGATCTGAAGAGATTACCATGAGAAGTAATATGAAATGAAGCACCAGAGTCAATTACCCAATTACTGTCCTGAGCTGCAAGATTGACACAACCGTCATCATAAACAATAATGATATCACCTTCAACAACAACTATATTGGTCTCTTTCTCATTTTTCTTCATTTTATTCTGTTATCGCTTTCAAAACATATACTCTTTCTTCTTGTGACCTAGCCTGTTATAGTGGAAATATTTGATATCCCTTCTAGACTTGGATCTTCCTCTATAACCATGTGGATTTCTACTATGACTTCTTCCACATTTTTCTTATTTTTTAGAAACAAATGCACCAGAAGAAGATTCACCTTGTTCTTTCCTTCTAGCATCTTCATTTAGCAAATTGTCTTTAACCATATCTATAGTTAGAGTTCCCTCTGGCATGGAGTTATAAATTGTCACAGCATACGTTTCCCAACCTTTTGTAAAAGAGCTGAAAAGTAATAATCCTTGTATCTCATCATCTATATTTATTTTCATAGCAACTAACTTGTTTGCAAGACCCTAAAATAGACTTATGTGCTCAATAATATTACCACCATCTTTATACTTCAAATTTACAAGTCTTCTAAGGAGAAATTCTGTTTCCCACTGTCTTTTTCGCAAAGTGATTTTCTAACTTTTGCCAAACAACATCAGCTCTGGTTTCATCAGAAATATGCTCATGCAAATTTATATACGTCCATCTTCTAATATAAGCAATAGTTTTTCTATGTTGAACCTCTCATTCCTCATCCTCTATAGTAGAAGGTTTATCTTGAACCTTGATGGGCTTATACAAATCTTTGTGATAGAGCAAATCTTCCATCATACACCTTTAAGTGGAATAATTTGATAAGTTCAATTTAATCATACTATCTGACTGTTCCATTTCAATCATACAAGAAAAAAAAACTAGCACCAAACGACCTGTTAAAGCGAAATAATTATTTTCTCTCTTTGTGTATCAAAATAAGTTCCTCATCAAAATATCAACTTGATATCAAAAACACATATCCACCAGAGCAGCATAAACAGTAGGATAATAAATCAATCACAAAGTGAGACCAAATTTTAACGTGGAAAATCCAATGCGGGAAAAACCACGAGACCGTAGTCCACTTCAAACTTCCACTATCACTAATAATATAACATGTTTACAATAAATCTTCTCTAAAATAACAAGAGGATCATAATAACATTAAGACCATATATCTTGGCTCAATAATAGCATATAATCATCACATGGATGAATTTCATCAAAAAGAGAATTTTAGATCTCACAAAATGGGTATAACAGGAAAATACCTCAGAGAGAATAAATTGTAGATTAACACCGTTAGGATTGTAAAGCTTACTACAAGGATTCTTCACATATAATTTGGATCAAAACAAAAAAACTCAAAATCCTAATTATCTCTCTTCTCTTTCTCTCTCTCTGTTATTTTCTCTCATTGTGCACCGCAATCGTTAGTTGCACGCCAAAATCGTTCGCTGCCCTCAATTGTGCACGTCTCTTTCTTTTTCTTTTTATTTTTTTTAATAATTCAGATTTGGGTTGACTACCTAATCATATGGTCCAAGCCCACATATGGGCTGAACCCAACACTTGTGAAGTTGACAGTGGACTATTATGGAGAGTTGGTCTAAGGCAAGGGTTTAGAGAGCTTCCTATCTATGGTGAGAGGTAAGTTGATTTTGGGAAGACGATTTATCTTATTCGTGATAATCGTATCGTAGAGAGCTTCCTGTCTATTTGCTCATATGATTATCTTTTAATCGTCAGATGTATAATAGAAGCATGACGAATCCATTCTTAATGTAATTAATATATTAAACAGATTATGAATATCATAGGAGTGAATTGATTATTGATTGATTTGTATGATAAATATTCTATATGATTGTAACATTGTACCATCCTTGATTTTTCAGAAGTTGTTACACTAGTTCTAATATCATTAAAAAGTCTATTATTGATGAGTTTCAGTTAAACTAATCAAAATTAATATACATCAATTTAACCTAAAAAATTAAACTTTTAAATTATAGATCAAACCAATCTGATTTTTTCAATTCTGTGATGTGAGATTATCCTTTTGATTCATCTCCTTTCTCCTACCTGTAAAGGAGGTTTGTCTACACTTGACTTGTGTGATATGTAGTTCCTCTCTAGTAAGTCGTGTCATATCATATAATTTGAATCATATCTTTAATCAATAGACCAACAACGGGTGTCACGATACTTATCAATTCGAGTTTCTTGGATTTAGTAAACTCTTCTGTTGAACCCGCTTCGTATTCAACGAAAAAAAGGTACGTTACACACATACTCGTTTCTTTATTGAAAGAAGAAAAGGACGTGTATGACTGCATGTCACTAGATTTGTTGGAGTGATTTCACAACCATACAATTCATCTCACATTTCTTTCCCTCCTCTGATGACTCCTTGCCTTGTAAGCAGTCATTGTCTGCTTTACAGCTTCACAAAAGGTAAGATGGGACCTCTGAGAGTGAAGTCAATTCAAGTCGAGCAAATTATCTTTAGGAAGCTCTTTATGCCACACAGCATCATGTTGGTCGTCGCATGCGTTTACCCATTAAACACCTTCAGTACTTTCTCAATCTGTCAGCCTGTTTCTGCGAATTGAAATTAATCACTACAGAATGGGCAGGTCTTTACCACATGCCCTCCGCTACAGCATCAGCTTCATACTACAAAAAAGGCATGGTCATATGATGTGAACAACAACCCCTACTTTAGCCGACTTGTTGACTTGGTGGCACAGCCGGAGAACGGGAGTCCATATAGTCGATCATATTTTAGCATTCATCAAGTCAGAAAGCTTGAGCACATCGAGAGAAGGGAGACTCGGCAGTGTGTTGACAGTCGATAGGGTTCCAAAGACCTGCTTCATTGTTGGGCGTGACTCTGGGTCATGTTCCACGCAGCAAAGTGCCAACCTCAAAACTGCAGCTACCTCGTCTGCAACCTCCGTCGTAGGGAGTGATGGACGCTGGTCTAATACATATTTCACAAGCGTGTTTTTCGGCGACGAAGGCAATGACAGAACGGAAACGAGTCCTTCCCCATGTCCTCCTATTAGCAACTCAAGCGTGACCACTCCGAAACTGTAAACATCGCATTTGGTGGTCACTCTCATCTCATAAGCAAGCTCTGCAAACAATAACCGATAACTGAGGAAACCTTATATCGTAGAAGGATCTCCAAAAGACAGCTATGTTAGGCTACTTTGCGCCTTGATTGATGAATAACTACGTGTACAGTAAATCGACTGCTGTTTTCTATTTCTAGATTGATGAATAATTCATGTAAATGAGCTACAAGCTGATGGACTTTTAACTTGCAAAAAATGTATTACTATATGACGTCGGGGGAGAAACTTACCCGGTGCCAAGTAACCATATGTGCCGGCAAGCATGCTCCAATTTGATGAATCTGGCTTCAGGAGTCGAGCAATACCGAAGTCAGAAACACAAGCCTTGAGTTCTGAATCGAGCAGAATATTGTTGGTGGTTATATCTCGATGAACAATGGGCTGATCGCAATCATGATGCATGTAGGACAGAGCACGAGCCACATCTTTGACAATGTTCACCCTCTTCACCCAGTCCAGTTCGGCAGCTGCTGCTTCGCTTCTGAGGAGGGATCCCAAACTTCCTCTCTCCATGTACTCGTACACCAGAAACTTGTGTCGAGCAGAGGAGCAGAATCCGTAGAGCTTGACGATATTTCGATGTCGAATTTGAGTAAGAGTATGTATCTCGTTTTGAAAGGATTGCTCATTCGATGTAGTTTCGTCTTCCTGCAGATGAATTTTCTTCACTGCTAGCATCTGCCCGCTTGCTAATTCTGCTCTGTAAACGCTGCCATATGCACCACTTCCGATACAGTATTTTTCATTAAAATCCTCCGTGGCTGCAACGATATCCTTGTATGCATATCTTCCATCAAAGTTAAATACACAGAATGTCATGCCTTCTTTGTTGCCATTATTTTCGGAAGGCATGGAATGTTTCTTGGTCTTCTGGAACAGTGAAAACGCTCCCAGAAAAACAAGTAAGATGAATAAGACGACCACGGAAGCAATGATAGCTGAGATAATTGCTCTGTGGTGCTTGCTTCCATCATCTTTCCTTGCAGTATAAGAAAGACATGGAGGCAGGCCTTTGACGACCCCACACAAACCTTTGTTGTGGACAAACCACTTCGCCGGAGCTTTCCGGAAGACTGGGCTCTCAGGCACAGCCCCCTCCAATTCATTATATGATACGTCAATGATTAATAAGCTGATCATAGCACTTAGTGAAGATGGAAGACCACCGGACAAATTATTATGTGAAAGATTCAGAATTTGCAGCATCGTAAATTTGCTGAACTGTGAGGGTATCTCACCCGTTAGTGAGTTGTGGCTGATGTCCAATGCGTCTTGAAGGTACTCCAGGCTGCTGATCTCTGCAGGAATTCCTCCGCCGAACTTGTTGCCATTAAGCTTCAGGGAGCGGAGCTTGAGACAAATGCCTATTTGAGACGGTATTCTTCCTGTCAAGCTGTTAACTGATAGATCAAGGATTTCAAGGTCGGGCATCCTTCCAAACTCTATTCGTACCTCTCCGCCGAGTCGATTGCAGCTCAGGTTCAGCTTGTAGAGATGAGGTAACCTGCCCAAGCTCTTTGGAATCTCCCCCTGTATGTAGTTGGAAGAAAGGTCCAGTTCTCGTAGTTCTTTTAGATTGCCGAATTCTGGTGGAATGGCTCCGGTGATGTTGTTATTTGAGATTGCCAGGAATGTGAGATTGTCCCATCTTCCCCAGTCCGGTGGGAGTGCACCTGACAGCCTATTGAATCTTAAATCCATATAAGAAAGATGTGGATACACTCCAAGAAGTTGTGATATATCCCCGGTGAGTTGGTTTTGCTCGAGACGGACTCTGATCAATCCCGTACAGTTCTTTAAGGTCCCGGGAAGTTGACCTCTGAAGCTGTTGTTGCTCAGTGAGAGATACTGTAGGGTTCTTCCTTTGCATATGTTTGAAGGCAAGTCACCGGAGAAGAAGTTGTCTGACAAAAGAAGCGATGTCAAACCTGTGATGTTGTTTAACTCGGCAGGCAATCGACCAGACAACCGATTATTGAACAAGCTTAGGTCAGTGAGGTTCCTTAAGTTACCGAGGGATGGAGGAATTGAACCGAAAAGCTGGTTGTCATGGAGATCCATACCCATGAGCTGGGTCAGGTTTCCGAAAGTGGATGGTATCGGCCCGGAGATTTGGTTGTCGGGCAGAAAAAGTTGGGTTAACTCATTTAGATTTCCTATTTCCGGAGGGATAAAGCCTGACAATTCATTAACCCCAAGATAAAGTTTCTCTAATTTAGTTTGATTTCTTCCCATAAAGAAAGGGATATGACCTGTTAGACTATTATTGAAGAGCCCAAGTTGCACAAGGTTTAATAGATTTCCCAATTCTCTGGGGATGAATCCCGAGAGATGATTTTGATAGAGAGACAACTGGTATAGGTTCGTCAAGTTCCCTAAACTGGGAGGGATGAAGCCAGATAGTTGGTTCTTCCCAAGTGTAAGATGCATCAACTTCTGAAGTCTTCCAAGCTCCTGAGGTATGAAACCTGTAAGTTGATTATCTCGCAGGTGCAAGTGCAGAAGCCCGGTAAGATTGCCCAAGGATGGAGGGACACAACCACTTAACTGATTCTTATTGAGATATAGGAACTGGAGCGCCTTCATGGAGCCTATTTCGACCGGGAGTTTGCCCGTGAACCGGTTGCCTATGAGATCAAGATATACAAGGTTGGAGAGAGCCGAGATGGTCGGAGGAATGACGCCGTCGAGCTGGTTGTAGGAGAGGTTGAGACCGACGAGTGATCTCAGCGTTGAGAAGTTGAGAGCATCGAGTGGCCCTTCTAAGCTCATGTTCGGCAGGGACATGTCGGTGATGACAGGGCGTCCTCTGTGCGTAAGGTTGCACGTAACTCCAGTCCAATTGCACGGATTAGAGCTGAGATTCCAGGATTCAAGGAATTGCTGGCCGTGAAGGGTGGACTTCCAGTGGAGTAGGGTTCTCGCTTGTGACCCGAGTGAAGCTGTCACCGAGACAAGATGAAGAGAGAGCAGCAGCAGGAGGAGGAGAGTGGTGGAGAGGAGCCGCCAGTTGTGCAGCTGGGATGCCATAACTGCAGTGTAGCTAATCTGGGGGAGGATGTTGTACTGCGAGCAAACAAAGGGCCCCCTTATATAAAATGTATGAGATGGATGTGAACTATCGGGAACCGAGTGGGACACATTTGAGTCTCGAGCATCCTCACCAGCGGGGCTAAAGCTGGATGGTATCACCCGTTCTCATACTGTCCCCTCCGCAAAGTTTGGTGGAAGGTTAAGAACCATTCCTTTCGATCATCACCACTGATCACTTTTCATTTGTTAAAGCATAAAGTGGACTCATATTATTACTTGGAGAAATCAATGTCATATAAGAAGAAGCACAAGAAAAACTTTGTAGCAGTAGATTTCTGAGTCAAGTCAGCTGATCTTATCAAGTTCAGCATATTCCTTCTGCCAACTGGGAGTCATTTTATAATGTTAAAGAAGAATAGCTTTTGTGACATTAAAATAAGAAGAGTTTTGCTGATGATTAATTTTCTGCAGGTGCGGCCAAATGATCAAGATTCGGAATCCCATTTGAGACGTCGACTTTCTATAAATCAAATGTGCAGTTAAAACTATTGTCATTTATTAATGCATAAAGAGATATATGATTTCATAGCTTCCGACATCAGGTTGGGTAGAGAGGAGGTGCGAAACCTATCCAATGGTTCATTTTAAATGAGTTGGATCCTGATTCGATTTGGTTGATCCACAGTGGATTCGGAACTTGATAGTGAAACCATCAGAGCCAGGAGATTTATCGAGGCAAATGGAGGATAGAGTATTCCAGATTTGAACGATGGGCATTATGAAGAATACCTCAACCAATGAGACTAGGCCATATGTTAGGCTTCAAAGGATAAGGATCCTACTTCCCAAAGTCATAATAGAATGAGACAAAGGCAAGGGACATGCATGATGTGTTGGTCTGGGACAATTTGGTTTTGGACATTAAAGGTGCTTAATTTGGTTTTGATGGCTGCGAATGGCAACCCGGGCATGGTAGTATTTAGTGTTGAGGTCCCCATCATTAATCCATTTAACCTTGGTGTGAGACCACCATCTAAGATTAACGTGGCGAAGGAGGGCATTATATTTGTTACGAAGACAAATAAGTGCTTAAGAGCAAAATCACATTGTTTAAGAGAGTATCAGCTTGAGTGGATGCAAGAAGGTCTTGAATCCTTGAGTCTATCAAGATTATTTGAGATATTTGTTAGAGGGGAAGTGAATCAGGAAGAGCGAGACCAAGATCTAGAAATAAGATCATGGGACTTAGGATGTTCAACCCAAAAATTCTGGAAGTAAAACAGCTTGTTAGTAGGTTTGTGTAAAGGAGAGATGAAAACAAAAATGGAGCAATGATCTAAAGCAAACTAAGGGACCCTCCCAATTGTTACATGATATTTATTTTGGGCCAGAGAAACTAAGATCCTTAAGTCTCACATTTTCTAAAAATCATATAAAGTTTAAACAGAGAAATAGCAAGAGATATGATGACCTTCATATTTGTCTTAAGGCAAGAAAATACAAATGAAATCTCCCAGAAGAAGCCATAAAAAATCATCAAAATCTATCAAGTACAAAGTGCTCAATATAAGTTTACTTTTCCAACAAAGAAACACATGCATATATAATTGAGAGAAGCCACAAAGAAGAGTTTTTGAATTGAAAAATGACATGTATAAAATGCTTACGAGAAGATAGAATCTATATGTTGATACAATCTATTTTTTAGAGGAGTTAGCTAGTAAAACCCATCGAAGAGATAGCAAAGGAGCTCTATCATCTTCCCAAAAAAATGATAGTTAGCTGAGCACGGGACGCAAACAAGTTTATTTCCTATTAAATCTAGAGAGTTCGATCTAGATAAATGTGAAAGATAATGTCAAACATGTCTCTCCGAAGACCTTTATAGTTCCAACTAAAGATATGCAGAGGTAGTAAGAGAAGAAGGGGTAGAGGAGGAAAGAATATTCCCTACTTCAAGGTCTCCTAAAGAAAAAGCAACTAGAGCTTTCTTCGTATAACCGCGTCCAGCACCACCATAAATTTAACCTTCTCTCTTATTGTTGTGTAGTCATTGGAAGAAGTGTGTCCGATCTAAGCACCCACCACAACCTCTTTAGCCAAGACAGTATCATCTCTTGCAACAAAGTTAAGCGGATCTCATGACATGGAATCAATGATCGACTTGACCTTATCTATCGATCCTTGAAGGAGGGATAGGAGCAAGAGTGAATGTGAATCAAGGTTTCAGGTGATTTAAAAAGATGGAACGAGGAGAGGAAAGAGAGGATTTATAGGAAGCCCTCCTCATGTGATTGGAAGTAGTGGTGGTAAGAGACATGTGGCTCGAGGTGGCAATGATAATAGAGAGTGCTAAGGAAGCACCAATGGAAGATAGTTTCAAGGAGCCAACCTTATATTGAAAGTCTAAGGGATATCATAAGAGGGCACCATGGTAACCAAGCTTGGGACAATTATCATCCTCTAGACTTGTCACATAATGATGATTTTTAATTTTGAAACCTAAATAACAAAGGTTTATCATCCTCTAGTCTGCTTATTACTTCTCGACTTGGACCAATCTCCCCGGGATTAGTGGTGTCAATTAAGAAAGCTTCTAGTTTACTAGATCAAAATTTTTTCTTACAAATTGTTACACCACTGTCACCCTAGATTTGTTAAATTTGATTTTTCTACCTCTAATTCATGTCATTTCTGCTCAATACCAATGAGACTTTCAATATCATCTCTTCTTCTTTTACCATATAATAGTTACGTTATGAAAATCCTTTGAAACCCAACTTTGGATCTTTTCTTCCTTTGATACTAAGCATGGCGATATATGGCTCTATGAAGGGTCAGATGTTGACTCTAAAGCCTCCTCTACTTTAAGAGCCTTGATTATATCCTTTGGTGGTTTTGGAGGGTTAAAAATAACTAGATCTTCAAACCGAGAGTTTTAGGAGAAGATCTCACTTAGAGATTTCTTAGTCGAGACTATAATCTGAGTGGCTTAAATTTAAATATGATGTTCCTTAAATAAAAAAATAAAGATGAAGGCACTTATTTCATTTTATATCTCGATACTAGTGATGCATAATTTTTTGATTAAAAAAATTTAAAGGATTAGAGGGTTCTCTTCTTGGTAGCAATTTTCATTAAAAAAATTTAAAGGATTAGAGGGTTCTCTTCTTGGTAGCAATTTTCATTCATGATAGCGTATGTAAAGTTTTGCTAGATGGTGCCAATCGTATTCATGTTAAAACTGATTCTAGGAGCCTTATTGGCTCTTATTTTATCACATATTTATCATATCAACTGATTAGCAATTCATGCTAGAATATATCTATCTATAATTTTTTGAAGAAGGGAGTGGCCCTTGCATCTTTTTTTTGCTTATTACCTTTGATCTTTGGAGTGACTTTTTTACCCATGCATTTTGTTAATTAATTTTTTTTAGAAAAAACTTCATGTTTAGAAAAATTATAATTCGGACAACTTTAGAAGAAGTAGAAAGAAAATAACAAGAACAACCATAAAATAGTAGTACATATAAATGAAATCATTCAAATAAAAAATATGATTTTAAATAAATATTTTTATTAGTTTATGAACAAGAGCAATCAAATATAAAGACTTATATATCAGTTATAGTATTTTTTAATAAACTTTTCAAAACACTTTAGTTTTAACAGTACTGAAATTTAGGAATTCAATCATTTACCTATGGATCGATTCATATGATATAATTAAGTATTGCTCTAATTATCTTGTCAGAAGAATATTACAAGGATTATGATAAATAGGATACTCTTTGTAAAATATAAAAAAGTAATAGCTATTGAGAAAATCCAAAAAAAATAAAAAAAAATTCAAGAATTCATCATACTCTTTTCTCTAATTGATGTTATTTTGCATTATTTTTAACCTTCACAGACAAACTATCTTTCGAGTAAGTCAAGTCAAGTCAACCATTCAAGTTAACTATTTAATAAAACTTTTATAATAGGACATCCCAAGTCAAGTCATGTCAACCCAACCTTATAATAAAACTTTTATAATACGACAACTCAAAGTCAAGTCAATCATATTAATTCATGTAACATTTAGAGAAAGAAAAACTTATATAAGGGCACATTTCAAGTCAAGTCAAATTTATCTTGTTAAGTTCAACAAATTCTTCCGCTATATATATATATATCTATAATTCAAATTTCATAATAATAACATACAATTAGATACGATAGGAACACACATATACATTATAGTAAACATCATGATCTTAGGCATAACATTACTAAGATCACAACAACATGTAATTAGTGATACAAATATGCATACACATTAGTACACATCATAGGAACACACCAAAGAAATCATCCAACTTTCACAACAACTATACATGATATGAACAATATTCTCAACACTCAATCACATCACAATAAACATATATAAGTATTCCTGATAGTAAACATAACAATATTCACAACAGTAATGCATACAACAATAAATATATACACATCATAGTATTCACAACAAAGATATGAACATACATTAATATCACAATAAACATATATATATATCAAATTTCATTACAGCAAATAACATATATAACGCTCAAAGAACTTTACCAGCAACAGAAACTTGACAAGGAAACCATGTACTACACACAGATCAAACATTTCAATGGCCAATAAAAGATGCAACTCATGGAAGCGAAGTCCACTTGGTTGATCATAATTCTCGAGTCATCAAATCAGAAAACTTCAATGCATGGAGAGATGCCGGGCTCGGCTGCGCCGATAACTTTTCAAAGATCTGCTTCATCGTCGGGCGAGTTTCTGGGTTGATGTCAACGCAATGGATCGCCAATGTTAAAGCTGCAGCTACTTCATCTGCAACTTGGTCAACCGGAAGTGATACACGCTGGTCTAATATATCTTTCACAAACAGGCTTTGGCCGGAGGAAGATGATAGGGTAGAAATGATATCTCCTGGGTAAGTTCCCACTAGCAACTCGAATGTGATCACCCCAAAACTATACACATCGCATTTGGTGGTCAGTCTCATTGTATAAGCGAGCTCTACAGACAAGAAGATCGATGATCAAACTTACTTGATACAGAAGTATGTCCTCTAATTAGACAAGAACATCGCATTTGCACTTTTACTGAAACAACAATCTACGATTCTAAAATACCATAACATGTCAAGAAATCTTCGTATGGAGTTACAAAATATTAATCAAAATGTTACCTGGTGCCAAGTAACCATGCGTGCCGGCAAGCATGCTCCAGTTTGAGGTATCTGGATTCAGGAGTCGAGCAATGCCGAAGTCAGAAACACAAGCCTTGAATTCTGAATCCAGTAGAATATTGTTGCTGGTTACATCTCGATGAACGATAGGTGGAACACAATCATGATGCATGTAGGAGAGAGCACGAGCCACATCTTTGACAATATTCACCCTCTTCACCCAGTCTAATTCTGCTGCTGCTGCTTCGATTCTGAGGACGGATCCCAAACTCCCTCTCTCCACGTACTCGTACACGAGAAACTTGTGGTGAGGAGAGGAGCAGAATCCGTAAAGTTTGACAATATTGCGATGTCGGATTCGAGTAAGAGTTTCTATCTCATTCTGAAAGGGTTGCTCGTCCACCGTGTTCTCGTGTTCGGACAGGTGAATTTTCTTCACTGCTAGCACCTCTCCACTTGATAATTCTGCTCTATAAACACTGCCATATGCACCGGTTCCGATCAAGTACTTCTCATCGAAATCTTCTGTTGCTTCGATGATATCCTTGTATGCAACTTTTCCATCAAAATTCAATACAGAGAATGTACCCTGTTTGATGGGATTATTGACAGCTTGCACTCTGTGTTTCTTCCTCTTCAGGAATCGCAAAGCAATTCCGACGAACAGAAGCAAGAGAAGTAAGACGACCATAGATGCAACAATAGATAAGATAATGACTGTGTGGTGCTTACTTCCGTGGTGTTCATTTGCAGTAGATGAAGCACATGGAGGCAAACCTTTGACAACCCCACACAAACCTTTGTTGTGGACAAACCACTCTACTGGAGCTTCCTGGAAATGCTTGTTATCGGGAACTGGACCCTCCAATTCATTGTATGAGACATCGATGATGAACATGCTACGCATATCCCTAAAAGTTGATGGAAGATTACCCGTCAAGCCATTGTGTGATAGATTCAAATTTTGCAACATCAACAATTTACCGAATTGCGTTGGTATCTCCCCTGTCAAAGAGTTATGGCTGATGTCGAGTGCGTCTTGAAGGTACACCAGATTGCCTATCTCAAAAGGAATGCTTCCGCTGAGGTTGTTGTTGTTAAGCTTCAGCAAATGGAGTTTCATGCAATTTCCTATCTGATATGGTATCCTACCTATCAAGCCGTTTCTCGACAGATCAAGAAGTTCAAGGTTGGACATCCTTCCCAGCTCTGCTGGTATCTCTCCAATGAGTTGATTGTTGCTCAGGTTGAAGTTATAAAGATGAGCCAGGTTGCCCAAGCTCCTTGGGATCTCTCCTTGGAAGTAGTTTGAAGAAAGGTCCAGTTCTTCCAGCTTTGATAGCTGTCCAAGTTCTGATGGTACAACTCCGGTGATATTGTTATTTGAGATTCCTAGGAACGTCAGATTGTGCCATCTTCCCCAATCTGATGAGATTGTACCAGACAATCTATTGAAGCTTAAATCCAAATACAAAAGATTGGGATATGCCCCAAGGCGTTCAGATACATCCCCGGTCAGTTGATTATGATGCAGACGAACATTCTTTAGGCTCGTACAATTCTTCAATGTTGCGGGAATGGGACCTTGGAAGCTGTTGTTGCTCAGCATTAGGATCCGTAGGGCTCCTCCTTTGCATATCTCTGGAGGCAAATAACCAGAAAAGTCATTATCTTTCAATAGAAGAATAGCCAGACCTGTAATGTTGTTCATCTCCGGAGGCAAAGGACCAGACAAATGGTTATAGGATAAGCGTAGATCGATGAGGTTCCTTGAGATACCAATTGATGGTGGGATTTGGCCTGAGAGTTTGTTCACTTCGAGAGACAAGTTAGTGAGTTGGTGCAGCTTTCCAATTTCTGGAGGCATAGAACCTGACAATTCATTCATCCAAAGGTAAAGGATCTCCAACTTGCTCTGATTTCCCACCGATGAAGGGATGGGACCTGTTAGGCTATTATTAGAGAGCGAGAAGTGCACCAGGTTTATTAGGTGTCCTAGTTCTCTAGGAATGAATCCCGTTAATTGATTTTGAGCGAGTTCCAACATGTAGAGGTTTGTCAAGTTTCCTAAACTAGGAGGGATGGAACCATTGAGTTGGTTTGCCCAGAGATCAAGGATGGTCAACTTTCTAAGTCTCCCCAACTCCTCAGGGATGACATCCGTAATCATATTTTTTTCTAGTTGCATGTCTGTAAGCCTACTAAGGTTGCTCAGAGACGGAGGTATAGGACCACTTATCTGATTCTGGCTAAGATTTAGGAACTGAAGCGCCCTCACGGAACCAATCTCGACAGGAATTCTGCCTGTGAACCTGTTAGCAGCCAGATCAAGAGATACGAGGTTGGAGAGAGCCGAAATGGTAGGGGGAATGTTCCCGTTCAGCTGGTTGTAGCTGAGGTTGAGATTGGCAAGCGATCGGAACGCCGAGAAATTAAGAGCATCGAGTGGCCCCGCTAAGCTCATATTTGGCAGCTGTATCTCGGAGATGACCAAGCGCCCATTGCGTGCGATGTTGCATGCAACCCCAGTCCAATTGCATGGACTGGAGTCGACGTTCCAGGACGCGAGCAACTGCGGACTTCGGAGTGTGGACTTCCAATGGAGTAGAGCTCTCCCTTGGAACCCCAGCACGGAAGCTGCTCTTACAAGAACAACAAAAGGAGAGAGAAATACTAGTAGGAGTAGTGTGGTGGAGAGAGAACTTCTGCGTAGTTGACATGCCATGATCGTAATATAGCTTAAGAAAGGATTGCAGAACTTTTTGTCGTGGGTTTGGGCAAAGAGATGAGGGAACTTTTATAGGCGATACTCCCCTGTGAAAATAATGTCTTTACATTTACATCCAACAATATCGTGTTATGCACGTTGCCTAGTAGGCTTTTACTGTCCTCATCCAATGTTCTTAGAGTGAGACTTAGTTTACAGAGTCAATAGAAAAGGGAAAAAAAAATGAAGCACCAATTGGATAATTGTGGTTGTATAGACTTAGTTTATAGATTCAATAGAAAATAAAATAAAGGAAAATAAATGTGGTTGTATAATGTGGAAATATTTGTGTATTTCGAAGGAAAAAAATACGAGTGATCGGAAATAGCCATTTTTTCTTTGGTGAATCCAGTCTCTTGTTAGTGCCTATGATCATCAGTTGAAGTCTTCGTTTTGCTGTCGACATTTAATGTTGTGCCACCTCACTGTTGGATGATTGACTTGTGCGCCTGTCCAGTAGAGAAATATTCCAAGAACATTTAATGGTTGATGATTCTATTTCTCTTGAGGTTTGACACCATTGACTTGACCACATCCTAGGTATACAAATCTTTCAACGAAAAGAATTAGTTTTGTCGCCGTACGAATTAAGATGGCTGTTACTTAATTATATTTTATTTATTTGTATTTATGTGTATATATTATGATTAAATATAATGATAGAACTATCTTAGATCAATTATAAAGATCATTTTAAATTATATTAAAAAAATAATATTATTATGATACGAAGCATAATATTGATAATGTATAATCGGTATGATTCATATTGCTAATCATACTTAATATATTATTATTATATTTATTGACTTTTTTTAATTTGTATGTGTATAAATTATTTTCAAAATTCAAAATCCAATTAGATAAAATTATTTTCAAAATTCAAAATCCAATTAGATAAAATTATTTTTAAATAAATTTTATTTTTATTTATTTTTTATTTTAAATTATTTTGTATCTTATCAATTAATGGGCTAAGCGAAAGAATGTTAGATTATATTATCATATCTAATTTGATAAGATATATTATGGATATAATTAGATTCTAATTATGATTATTAACTAATAGAAAGGAAGTCTAATTACGATAAAATTCCTTATGAGATGATCTTGATAGGATATACTCTCCTAATTACTTATCATAATTTTCTCTACTCTCACCTATAAATAGATAAGACATTATAGGAACTATATACATAATATATAGATGATACATAAATGTGTAGATACGTAAAATTATTAAAAAAATATAAATATTTTCTCATTTCCCTATAATCACGTGAACCGGTCAATGAGAAATTACAGATATTTTCTCATATTCCTTTGTCCCTAAATCTATTAATTATAGTGGTAACGTGAAGGATAAAAAGAGAAGAGAAAACACATCTAGTTTTCCATGCAAATTGACATTGTTATAATTTTTAAATCCGACAATGGTACAATTAAAATCAGATAAAGATTTTCTGAATAATATTCAAAGGTACACATTATAAATTTAGAAATCTATTATTATTTAATTTTAGATTTTGGGATTAAAATTTTTTGTATAATAATAACATTTTATACTTATAAGATCGACATGGCCAAACGTGGTAGAGATTGATGAAGAATGCATTGAGTTAACATAATAAGATATGATGAATATTGACAAAGAATAATGGAAAACATACTAAACCGACAAGATCAAGCGTGGTGGAAACCAATAGAAAATGGTGGAGAATACACTAGGCTAATATGATCAAGCGTAACGTAGATCGACGAAGAACGATAGTGAATGCACCAGGTCAATACGAACATGCAGAGATTGATGGAGACCATGGTAGGCGATGCTCGCCCATGAAAAAGTCTTTATATTGGGTTTAATGAGCATTACTCGCCGTTCACTTTCTTTCCATCTAACAGTTGCGATGTTAGCAATGGGGCGGAGTGGGTGAGTGATTACTTCTATACCGTGTTATGCACGTTGCCAGCTAACAATCTTCCACAATCCTTGTCCAATATTCTTAGACTAAGACATAGTTTCGGAGTCAAAAAAAAAAAAGCAAAGAAAAGATGGAGCACCAATTGGATAGTTGTGGTTGTTTGTACGTTGCTGTATTAAAAATTAATGTGGATATATTAGTGTTTCTCGACAGAACAAAAAAAGAAAAAGAAAAATCCGAGAGGGCCATTTCTTTGGTGAATTCTCGACAGAAAAAAAAAAGAAAAAGAAAAATCCGAGAGAGCCATTTCTTTGATGTGGACATTTAATGTTGTGTCACCTCATCGTTGCCAGAAGACGATGACTCGTACATTTAACGGTTGATGGTTCTATTTCTCTTTAGTCTTCACACCATTCACGTCTATGTGAGAATTAAGAAATGTATATTTTATTATATATTTTCTGTTCACAACTCTATTTATAGGAGGGAATGAAGGGAATCTATGATGGAATATAAAAAACCTTTTGATAGTTTTTATACAAGTCTTTCAAGAGAAAGACGAAGAAAGCGGTAAAAGTCATGACGAAATGAACTAGCTGTTTCAAATTAATTAAAAGTGGGTTGGAATAGAGCCATCTAATTAACTCTTTCATTTAATTATTTAGGAATAGAATGAAACGAAACCCAAAAAAAAAAAAAAAAACTCATTCATTTTAGTTTGGTTAAGAAATAACTTGGAACTAATTGTCATAAAAATTCTCTGTGCCGCCCTATTCATATTTTCCAGAAAAATACTTGAGTACATTATATGTATCGATTCATAGGATGAATCGGTCCGATCCTCGATGTATAAGATTGATACTATCATTAGAGTAATTTTTATTATTTTTATATCTTTACTTAAGTACTATAAGTTTATTTAATAATAATATAACTGATGCTATGAAACTCAAAATCTAATAGTAATCAGTTTATTTATAAAAAATAAAATTTTAATTAGACATTCATATTGATTTAGAAATAAAAATGACTAAGAAGACTTCTATATTAGTTTTTTTGGCAGGGTTGTACTAAGTTCGGATCGGACACTAATGGCTTGGCAAAACAATGCCATTAGAGCTTAGATTTAACCTAAGACTTGACTCTGACATTATAACAAAGTGAACCCAATTGACGTCAGCTTTAATTTATCAAGTGAATATGAATTCGTCTTGGCAATTAATTGGCTTTGGCATGCATCTTGACGTTGGCATAAGAGAAGATTGAAGGATGTGATGATCCATGTGTGTCGACTCCCCTCCCTTGAAATCAACATAGTCAATTGCGACGACGACGACGACGACGACTACGTCGACGACGACGACGTCGACGTCGACGACAACGAACCAATAAATAAATAATAATTATTATTATTTGAATCTGGAATCCTGTATAACTGAACTCAATGAGTCAAGGGACTTACCAACGTATGAATTTTACCGTTGAACTAGTTACTTGTGAGACCAAGCGACACGAGATGGTAAGGTAACAGTCCCATTAAGCCCCAAGTCCCTTACTTGTGATGTTGCATGCGACCCCCGACCAACGAACGCGAGCAATCGCCCAACTTGGAGGGTAGATCTCTCTCTCTCTCTCTCTCTCTCTCTCTCTCTGAGTGGAGCTGTTGTTAAAAGAACAAGAAAGAAAAGGAGAGAGTTGTCGTAGCGACAGTAAGGTGGTACAGACACAACATCTGTATCGTTGAGATGCCATTTTTATTGTGGTGATCACAGAGATAAGGAAATTGATAAGTGCTCGATAAAATGTACTCACCTTTCATGCAAATAGTTCCTAACTCGTAGTACTCATCTGCACCCACCTAACAATCTGGCAGATATTACTAATTACATCCATCTTGTGGTGGCAATGCACATAATTGTTTTGTTATTTGTACATACAACTTCATCTCGATGAAGATTTCTTAGGTTGATTCGAACCAACCTAAAGGATCGGGTCCGGGTTTGATTACACGAAACTGACCTAATGAGTTGCTTCAAGATTGACAAACCCAAATCTGCAACAACAGCAACATAGATAGAATTTATGGTTCAAGATTATAATTCAAAAGAACTCTACAAGTAGCAGAAACTCAACAAGAAAACACACAGATCAAACCTTTCTGTAAGGCTTTCAGCCTAGCGAAAAGTTGCGGAGCGGTATAACCTCGCAATCTCCGCACGCTTCCCCTAAGAGAAAAGCAATGCCAAAACTATACAATTCATTTATCATCCCAAATTTACACAATTGAATAAAAGTCTAACATTCATCTTACATATTCATAATATGCATATCAATATAATAATAAAAAATTAAATACCTTAATAGGTTTTTCCAAGCATATCCACTGATGACTTGCTCCTCGATTTCTAAAATATTCAAGCACAAGGGTACAATAGCTTAGTAAGCACCCATAACTCACGTACCAACAAAACTAATATAAAAGAATAAATCTTTTTATCAAAACTTATAAGTCACTTTTCAATTAGTGCTTGTTTCCAATAAATAACTGCATAGAAAAAAAATTATATAAAGAAATCATAACATAAGCTAATCAAAACTGAGATTTATATATCGTGCAAATGATATGCTTATAATAGAATAACTTTCAAATAAATTTTTTTTCAAAGTAATATATAAATAGCTAAGGTCATATAATATATATATATATATATAATTTTAGTAACGACAGCTATGGCTATACTATATCCGCTGACAATGTCTAGAATCATATTTAACCCCATGATATAGATAACACATGTTTCCCTATGTCAGGACTTAGAAGAATCTGGTTTCTAACAAATACTAATATTTTACCCCCATTAGTGTGGTTCAGATCATAACCACACCAAACAATCTGAAACGTTACAAATCATATGTCAAACTTTTGAATGAATTTTTATAAAACATTTGACAGAAACATATAACATTTTTCAAAATAATTCCATAATATTTTTTACCATAAAATAATTTGTAGGCCAATACTTATTTCAAATAATATTTGTAAAACAAACATATACATTTTTAATGATTGCAAACATGTATAATATATTTTATTATTTTTGAATAATAAAGTATTTCAGAAATCAATAAAAATCACATAATTCAATAATATATATATATATATATTTCATTACTTCGAAAATAGATTAGACTGAGTTGTTCGAATACTTATCTAGATCTTGGACTATAAATCCGACGTCAGAGAATCCTTCCTCTTTTCCTATATCATATGAGATATATAAATTAAAATCTTATATGAAATCTTACAATAAATGCATTATTTAATTTATTTTTTTCCTTATAATTTTCTCTCATCTTTCTCCCTTTATTTATTTATTAATTTTAATCTCTCGATCTTGTTCTTCTTCCTATTTGACTTTTCTCTCCTTTGCTTTAACTTTTTTTTTTTTCTATAATTTCTTCTTCCCTTCGTTGCCCACAATCTGTGGTTGTTGAGTGACAGCAACGAAATTTTCTTCTTTTTTTTTTTTCTCCAACCTACTGATCCCATCATACTCGGAACATGATTGGCACTTTCCGTATGTCACCATGTGGCCTACACCACCACCTACGCTGCAAGGTTGCAACATCATAATCTCCTCTCCGCCTCTTTGCTATTTCGTCATCTGCCAACAAAAGCCTTAGAGTCGCCAAGGCGATCAAGCTTTTTATATATAAATATATGAATTTTCTTTTCTACTGTTCACTTCATTTTATTCTTGCATTATAGACTTTTTTTTTCTTCCTAACTTTCTTGTCTCTTTCTCTTGATCGGTACTCTATCGGTCCCGTTAATTTCTCTTTCTGTCTTCTTCTTAGACTCTTTTATTTTTTATTTTTACTTCTCTTTAAGAATTGATTCGTAGTAGTTATCTAGTTATCATGTTCTAGGTAGTTTTAGGTATGTTTCAAGAAGTGACCCATGATTTAGAAGTTATAAGGTAGTTTCTATAACTACCTCAACCATGGGTGACATAGTGGAGTGAGGTAGTTACCACTAGGTTCTATAAATAGGACCATAGTTCATGAAGTAAGATAGAAGGAGAATATACTTGGGAATATCTTGTAAGTGTTCTATGTCAATCATCTTGTTTTAAATACTACATTGATTTTCTTGATCGAAAAGATTCTTTTTACTAATATCGTACTATTATGTTTTTATTATTTCTTTACTCTTTAATCCCCAATATTTATGGTATCAGAGTTAAGTTTCAATTTAAACAGGGTATTATGACTTTCAATGGTAATTCCATGTCTCAACCCCTTATTCATATCTTCTCGGGCAAATGCTATGAATTTTGGAGTATCAAGATGAAGACTCTATTCGAGTCTCAAGATCTTTGAAACTTAATAGAGAATGGATATGCGGATCCAGATGAAGAAATCACGCTGAGGGAGAATAGAAAGGACTCAAAGACATTGTTCTTCATTCAATAAGCTGTACATGAGACAATCTTCTCAAGAATTGCAGCAGCGACAACCTCAAAGCAAGCATTGTTAATACTTCAAAATGAATTTCAAGGCTTATCAAGGGTGATTACGGTAAAACTTCAAACCTTTCGTCGTGAGTTTGAAATTTTATTCTTGAAAAACAATGAATCGATGTAAGATTTTCTTTCTTGAGTGACTGAAATTGTTAGTCAAATGAAATCTTATGGTGAACATCTTCCTGATCATATAATTGTTGCAAAAGTTTTGAGAAGTTTAACTCCGAAATTTAATCATATTGTTGCTGCAATTGAGGAGTCAAAAGATTTATTTACATTTTCATTTGATGAACTAATGAGTTTCTTGTAAGCACATGAAACAAGGTTGAACAGGTCACTTGAAAAAAGTGAAAAGAAAGCATTTCAGGTTAAGAGAGAGTCTTCTACTTCAAAAGAAGACAAAAAATCAATAGGAAGAGGACGTGACAGAGGAGGATTTCATGGTAGAGGAAATGTAAGAGGAAAAAGAAGAGGATACTTTGATGGGCATGATGAACAAAGACAATCAAATTATGATAAAAAAAATTATACGAGTGAAATTAAATATCACTATTGTAAAAAATTTGGTCACATGAAGGTAGATTGCTGGAAAAAAGAAAAGCAAGCAAGCTATGTGGAGGAAAATGAAGAAAATAGTAAGTTGTTTAGGACTCATTCACAAGTTAATGATATCTCAAATGATATTTGGTTTCTAAATAGTGGGTGTTCTAATCATGTGTCAAGCATAAAATCAATGTTTAGAAATATTGTAGAAACTCATAAGTTGAAAGTTAGACTTGGAGATAACAAGCAAATTTAAGTGAAAGGAAAATGAACAATTAAGGTGAAGACAAATCAATGGAAGGTAAAATACCTTGACAATATTTTCTTTGTTCCTACTTTATCACATAACTTGTTGAGTATTGGTCAATTGATAGATGATGGATATTCAGTTATATTTGATGATGGTTCATGCACTATTAAAGATAAAATATCTGGTTTGATTACGGTAAATGTTTGCATGATGCAAAACAAGATGTTTCCACTTGATGATTCAAATATTGAAAAGCATGCTCTTATCACAACTCAAAAGAATGAGTTTCATTTATGACATTTAAGATATGGACACCTTAACATTAAGGGTTTAAGGTTGTTAAATAAAAAAAAAATGGTTTTCAGATTGTCCAAGATTAATACACTTGATGTATGTGAATGTTTCATTTATGACAAACAAAGTAAAAAATCATTTCCTGTTGGAAAAGAATGGAGCATCTAATTGTCTTGAATTAATTCATGCTGACTTATATGGACCTATGAATACAAAATCATTTAGTAGAAGTCAATATTTTCTATTGTTTACTAATGATTATAGTCGCATGAGTTGGGTATATTTTCTGAAACTGAAATATAAAACATTTGATAATTTTTGAAAATTCAAGGCACTTGTAAAAAGGTAAAGTGGTAGATACATAAAGATACTTCGAACATATAGAGATTGAATTTTTATCTAATGAGTTTAATTCTTTTTGTGAAGAAAATGATATTCGTAGAGAATTGACAACACCATACACACCGAAATAAAATAGTATAGCTGAACGTAAGAATCAAACTGTTGTTGAAATGACAAGAAGTTTGCTTAAAGAAAACACCTTCCAAATCAGCTTTGGATAAAAGCAATAACAACAACAATTTATAATTTACTGTTCACTTCCTTTTATTCTTGCAAGATAGATTTTTTTTTTTCTAACTTCCTTATCTCTTTCTCTTTCTCTATCGATCCTCATTAATTTATCTTTCTGTCTTCTTCCCGACTCTTTCAATTTTTTTTTTCACTTCTCTCAGGAACCCTTTTTTTTTTTTTTCCTTCATTTCCTCTTCTTTCTCTCTCCTTTCTCTTTACTGTTCATATACTTTTCTCTTACGTATCTTCTTCTCTTCCTCTCACGGGTTGCACATCTCTCTCTTTCTCTCTCTCTCTCTCTCTTATATATTGTTCTTCCGACATCCTTTCTCTCTTTTCCTCCTCGAGCATGGTTGCTTGACCGTGACCTTGCCGTCATGGTACCACCACACACCGACGACGGATGAGTATCCGATCATCATCCTATAAAGATATATCCTTACAACAACATTCAAAATCCATATCAAACAATCAATAAATTTCTTATAGGACTTTAAATTATGACTTATGAAAATCTTTAGATCTAGATATTCATTATATTATATATTGTTAAAAATATTTATAGATCAACTCACATATTTAACTCTATAACATAGATTTGATAGTTGATTTATGATATACATGATGAGTACTTGGATATTATATGATAGTTTCATAAAATAAAATATTTGGTAGCTCATTCACCCAAATACCTCTGGCTTCATAATTTTTTTTTAATAAGCCTTCAAGGATTGCTCGGTTGGTGACTTCGATTTCACAATTGGTTTAAGAATAAGCCATCAAATTGAATTTTAGTTGGATCCCCAGAGATGTCATAAAATTCTTTGAACCTGACATTACTGAACTATATCCTATTATCAATAATAAGTGCTTTAGGAACTCTAAATCGAGAGATGACACATAAATCCCTCCACCTATCTTTCTATGATCGATGTCATAGGTTTAGCCTCTGCCCATTTGATGAAGTAGTCAGCTCCAACCATAGACATTTCCTTTAGCCTGAAGTAGATGGAAAATATCCTAAAATATCTAGCCCCCATTATGCAAAGGGCTAAGATGAATCTATCAAGGTTCATTCCATTGTTGGGAGTCTTTAAACTTGAGCATTACGTTAACATCTATCATAGTGTTAAATGTATCTTACTACATCGTACTTGGGAGTTGGCTAGTAATACCCCTGTGAAGAACTTTGAAGGCCAATGATCTTCCCCCAATGTGTTATTCGCAAGTTACCTCCTAAATTTTAGATAGTAGGAGAGATGCTTGGTAGGGTGTAGACATCATAGTAGTGGTCGCGACATTGATCAACTATAAAATACACCGTCAAGGATGCAATATCATGCTTGTTGTCTTCATACTTTTCTTTTCTTAGTTGGATTATATGGGAGAGTTTCAATCATAAGATATTTTAAGATGTCTACAATACAAGTAGTCATTATTTGACTTTTGTTTATGCTCCCTAGAACTTTTAAGATCACCTCTTTTGATGGGCATACATGGTTTCTAGAGAATATCTTAGATAATGCATTTACTGCTATGTTGTCTCTTTAGGGGACTTGTTCAATACTGAATGATAGGATGTTAGTTATCATTTGCTTTGCCTCCATAAGATATAAGGATATGATAGAATCACGGGCCTCATATATACCATTGACTTGGTTGATAATCAATAAGGATTTAAGGATTTACTATAAATTTTCAGGCTCTAGATCCTCATTCCTTTATTGAGTTTTAGACTAAATAGTAGAGCCTCATACTTTGCCTTATTGTTAGTCACTTTGAAATTAAAACATAGCGCATGCTCATAACTCCCCCCCCCGATTGCTGACGTTGTAGAGCTATTCACATAGAAGGTCTAGCATTGGAGCTCCTGCGAAGCCTCTTCAACAAAAGTCATTTTTACCATGATCGGCCAAGGCTTGAGCCTTGATGGCGATCTATGGTTTGTAAGAGATATCAAACTCGCTAAGCTCCACTACCTATTTAAGGAGTCTCCAAGTTGCATCAGGCTTTGAGAGGATCTGATGCATTGGTTTGTTTGTCATGATAATAACATGATGAGCTTAAAAGTATAGGCAGAGATTCCTTGCTACTAGCACTAATATGTAAGTTAGCTTTTCGAAGTTATGATATCGAGTTTATATTTTATGAAGTACATGATTGTATAGTATATTAGTCTTGGACTCGATCTTTTTCCTATATTAATACTAAGCTTACAACCATAGAAGTTATTGCCAAGTATAGGCATAATTCATCTCTAGGGAAAGGACTAGAGAGTTAAGGTGGAGTTGTCAAATAGGCTTTGAGCTGGTCAAATGCCATTGACACTATTCGATTCATTAAAAATCCTTCAATCACTTTAAAGTCTTAAAGAATAATAAACATCAATTGCTTATCGTAAATAAGAAGTGGCTCGGTGTGGTGATCCAGCCCGTTAGCTACTGAACCTCTCTTATTGAGGCTGAGAGCCTCATGTTAATGATGGTCTAGCCTTACTTAGGGTTTGCATATGTTCTCCATTAACGGATCATGAAACCTAAAAATCTTTTAAAACTCACATCGAAGGCACACTTCATAGGATTCAATGATATTTAGAATTTTTTAATAGTCACAAATGTTTTCCCTAAGTTAGAGAGATAGGTGCTTGCAACACGGCTCTTCATTAGCATGTCATCAATATATACCTTTATTTTCCATCTAATTTGGTGTTAGAATATCTTGTTGATTGTTCTTTGGTAAGTTGCTCTAATATCTTTTAGCTCAAATAGTGTTACTTTGTAGCAGTACAAACCTTTGTTAATAATGAAGGCAGTGTACTCTTTATCTTCTCGCACCATCTTTATCTAATCATATCTAGAAAAAGCATCTATGAAAGTTAATAATTCATAACTAGAGGTCGAGTCGACCAATTGGTCTATTGGAAGGAGAGGAAAGTTATCTTTTAGAAAAAATCAGTATAATCAATACACATTCTTTATTTTTCATTATTTATTTTAACAAGGACTAGATTTGCAAACCACTTATGATAGTAGATGTCATGAATAAAATCAGCATTTAACAACTTGCTAACTTCTTCTTCGACTACTACTTGTTGATTTAGGGCAAATCTTCAAGGCTTATGACAAGTTGCTCAATATACTGAATCGATAGTGGTTGTCTTGACGGTATGTTTTGGTCGCTCAAGGTCTAAGAAAATTTCTTCCTATGGCTCCTTCTTGGAGATGAGAGGATGTTGGGGATGGATCTCTAGAGTCCATTTGTTGTATAGGGTGAGCTATTCTCTTAGACAAGTTGATCCACATCAAATAGCATTGCCTTGACTCTTTGGGATCACTTCTTAGCTCTGTCACTCCTGAGCTAGTGAAATTTTTTGATGTCATGTAGTAGGTTGATACTACCGCTCATATATGATTAAGCGAGGGACACCCTATGATGGCATTATATGCAGACGAAAGGTCAACCACCAAAAACTTGGTCTTCATAGTTTTTGAGCAATTGTCAGACTTGAAGATGACGTAAAGATCTATGGTCCCTAGCGAAGTGATGGAGTCCCTTAAGAACCCAGTAAAGGTTGAGGAGATCAGTTATAGATCCTTGGTAGATAGACTAATTTTTTGAAAAGCATCATAGTAGAGTATATTTATTGAGCTTCTAGTGTTGATCATGATCATTTTCATTAATGCATTAGTGATCCCGATGGAGATTACCAATGCATCATCATGTTTTGGGTCTGGGTGCTTATCCTATTCCTTGAACATAATTGATTGGTCTCAATTATAATAGAATCTCTTGCATAGGATTTTTGGGTAGATGAACTACTAGCGCTCGCGATTGGCTCTCAATGATCATATTGATTTGTTGCTCAATGGGGCCTTTGGGCCTCGATAATGTTTTATGAATCTTAGGTAGAAACTTATGAAGATGACTCCTTTTGATTAACTCTTCAATTTGCTCCTTTTGGGCATAGCAATCTTCCGTATTAAGTCCATGGTCTTGATGGAAGTGATAGTATTTTATCTTTTTTTTTTGTCAATGGGGCTTTCATGGGGCATGGTGCCGTAAGAGCCCTTCTTCTGGGATTTGCATGAATAACTCTATATGGGAGGTGTTAAGTGAGGTGAAATCTTATTGTGGTAATCAGTCACTTTCTATTTATCATTTCATGGCCTTTCCATAGGGTTTTGTTATTAAGATCTTTCCTCCTTTGTCGTCTTTTTCAGTTCAACCTTTCTATTTCCAGTGATTATAGACTCAACTACTATATGATGGTTTGCCTCTTATAAAAGCTCTAGAAATATGGTCGGAGACTTAGTGATGACTTAGTGATAGTTGGAGTTCGCTAATGTATGCATTGATGAGGACAAATGGAGTTGGATTAGCAATTAAGTTAACCTCATCATTAAATTTTCTATATAACTCTCCAAGAATTCCTTCTCTTCCTATCTGATGGCTAGGAGAAAGGTGGTGGGCTTCTCTAAAAGTTGATAACTAATAAAGTTAAGCTTAAACTCTTTAGTCAATTGCCCAAATAAGAAGATTGACTCTCAGAGAGCTTAACAAATTATTCACGTGCAACTCCCCCTTAAGGTTGTTAGGAAAGTTCAACATATTAGTGAGTTGATGGTTCCAAATAACATCATTTGAGACATAAAAGTTATGATGTATTCCGAAGGGTCATATTTTCTCTTGTATACATTGAGTGATGGGAATTGGATGCCTTAGTGGATCAGCTCCTCATTGTTACTTTTTGTGAAAGGAGACCACAGGTATGATTCTATTTCTAGCCAATTTTCCTATTTTATCTTATTTTCCAATTACTAATCCATTTTATTTAGTTGGTCCGAACCTCAACTAAAAGTTTGGTTGATTTAGTAATCGACTCGTTGGGAAGATCTGGAATTGGTGTTGGAATAGGGATTTCAGTCAAAGGGGGAGACTACACTTCTTGTTGGGAAAAACCTATTATAGCAGAATAATTCTTTTTCCCTCTTTGTGTATCAAAATGGGTTCCTCATCAAAATATCAACTTGATATCAAAAGCATATATCAACCAAAGTAGCAAAAACAGTAGAGCAAAAAATTAATCACAAAGTGAGACCAAATTTTAATGTAGAAAATCCAATGCAGGAAAAATCACGGGACCGTAGTCCACTTCAAACTTCCACTATCACTAATAATGATAACATATTTATAATAAGTCTTCTCTAAAATATCAAGAGGATCAAAATAACCTCAAGATCATATATCTTGGCTCAAGAATAACATATCATCATCATAAAGAGAATTTTATGTCTCACAAAGTGGGTATAGTAGGAAAGTACCTTAGAGATGATAAATTATAAATCAGCACCATTAGGATTGTAGAGATTATTGTAAGGATTTTTCACATATAATTTGGGTTAAAACTGATAAAGTTTGGCCACTGATCGTCAAGTAGAAAAACTCAAAATCCTAATGGTCTATTTTCTCTTTCTCTCTCTGCTCTTTTCTCTCCCTGTGCATTGTCACCGTTCGTTGCACGCACCGTTCGTTCGCTGGCCTTACTGTGCACGTCTGATTCTTTTTCTTTTCATTTTTTTAATAAATCAGATTTGGGCTGACTGCCCAAATCATCTAGTCAAAGCCCATATATGGGTTGAACCTAACAATTCTCCCCCTCCAACTCATATGGTGGGCTATACTAAGCCCGCTCTTCGCCTACATACTTTAAGCTTCTCCTTATGCAAAGACTTTGTCAACATATTTGATTAATTCTCATTGGTATACATATTTTCCAAGTGTAATTCTTTCATCTCAAGCACATCACAAATCCAGTGATATCTCACATAATATGCTTGGATCTAGAATGGTACGTTGAATTCTTGGAGAGGTGAATGACACTTTGACTGTCACAGTTAATAGTATATCCTTCTTATTTCAAGCCCAATCCCTATAGAAACTTTTTCATTCATAAAGCTTCCTTGTAGGCTTTAATAATTGCTATGTATTCTACTTCTGTGGTTGATAGAGCAACATAATTATATAACTTAGACTGCCAAGAGATTGCTCCCCTTGCAAATGTCATCAAGAATCTCGAAGTGGACATTTTGGAATCAATATCACATGTCATGTTTGCATTTGTGTACTCTTCTAGTACAAGTTTATCACTACCAAAACATAAACACAACTTGGAAGAACCTCTTAGATATCTTAATATCTATTTCACTACTGCCCAATGTTCCTTATCAGGATTAGAGAAAATCGGCTGACAACTCCAACTACATAAGCTATATCTGGCCTAGTACAAACCATAGCATACATCAAATTGTCTACTGCATATGAGTAAGATACTTTGGAAATTTCTTCTTTTTCTTTCTCACTTGTAGGATATTATTTTGAACTAAGCTTAAAATGACCTACAAGTGGAGAACAAACTACTTTGGCGTTACTCATGTTGAATCTTTCAAGAACATTTTCAATGTAAGTCTCCTAAGATAGCCAAATCTTTCTTTTCTTCTTATCACAAAGAATCTTAATGCCAAGTATTTGTTTCATCGATCCTAAGTTTTCATGGCAAAAGACTTACTTAGCTCTCTTTTAAACTTTTCAATTTTACCAGCATCATGACCAACAATCAGTAAATCATCAACATATAGTAGGAGAATAATAAAATCATCATTTGAATTTATTTTCATAAATACATAATGATCAGATGTGGTTCTATTATACCCTTGGCTCATCATAAAGAAATCAAACTTCTTGTACCACTGTCTAGGTGCCTGTTTGAGTCCATATAAGCTTTTTTTAAACTTACACACCAGATTTTCTTTTCTCTTGACTTTGAAACCTTCTTGTTGCTCCATGTAAATTTCTTCTTCTAAGTCACCATGAAGAAACGTTGATTTCACATCAAGTTGCTCAACTTCTAAATTCAACCAGATAGCTAAACCAAGAACAACTCGGATAGAGAAAATTTTCACAATTGGAGAAAATATTTCTTCAAAATCAATACCTTTCTTTTGACTGAATCTTTTCACAACTAGTCGCGTCTTGTATCTTTGTTGTGAGCTATTATTTTCGGTCTTCAATTTGTAAACATATTTATTCTTGAGAGATTTCTTCTCTTTAGGCAACTTTACCAAGTCAGAGCTGTGGTTCACAAGCAAGGATCTCATATCTTCTTGCATGGCTTTAACCCACTCATTCTTATGCTCATGTAGAATAGCTTCTTGGTAAGTTTCTAGCTCTTTCTCGTTAGTAAGTATAACATACTCATATGGAGGATATCTGGTAGATGGTTGTCGCTCTCTTGTGGATCTTCTCAATGGAATCTCAACTGGTGGTGGAGGTGCTTGTTCAGTTGGTTCAACATCATCAACTATAGGAGTATCATCACTAGCATTCTCACCACAATCTTCTTGTTCATCTCCCTCATGATCATCATGAACTACGAGTGAAGGAATTGGACCCAAACTCCAAGGAATATAAACACAAGTTTTTGGCTTCTTAATATTATCACAATCGTCAAATAATTGGTCTTCAAGAAATACAACATCTCTACTTCTAATAATCTTCCTATTCACTAGATCTCATAATATGTACTCAAACTCTTCATGATCATATCCTAAGAAGATACATGCTTTTGCCTTATTATTAAGCTTGAACCTCTCATCTCTAGGAATATAAACAAATACTTTACACCCAAAGACTCTCAAATGATTACAAGATATATCTTTTCCTTTTCATACTCTTTCTTTAGCATCACCTTTCAGATAAACTGATGGAGAAAAATTTATAAGGTTAACTATAGTTCTCACAACCTCCCCCCAAAATGACTTAGGTAACTTAGCGTAGGAAAGAATACACCTAATCCTTTTTTCAATTGTTTTGTTCATCCATTCTACAACACCGTTCTGCTAAGGAGTTTTAGAAACTGTTTTCTCAAGCCTGATACCATAAACCCTACAGTAATTCTCAAAATGACCCCTGTACTCGCTACCATTATATGCTCGAGCACACTTTAGCTTTTTGCTAGTTTCTCTTTCAACACTAATATGAAATTCTTTGAAAACATCGAGTACATGATTTTTAGATTTCAAAGCAAAAGCCCACACTTTTCTAGAATGGTCATCAATAAAAGTAACAAAATAAAGAGCACCTCCAAGAGTTCTAGTTTACATAGTATAGATATCATTATGAATTAAATCAATAATATCTGATCTTCGATATGATGGATATGTATGAAAGACAACTCTATGTTTTTTTTCAACTAAGCAATGATCACAAGATTTAAGAGATGTACCTTGCAACTTTGGTAAGAATTACTTTCTAGCAAGAGTTTGAAGTCCCTTCTCACTGATATGACTAAGCCTATTATGCTGAAGATCTATGCTTTCACCCTTCTGAATTGCATTAATCTCTCCTTTGTGTAGCTTAGCTTCCATGACATAAAAATAGTTAAGCTTCTTTCCTCTCGCCACAATTAGAGAACCTTTAGTGAGTTTCCATTTACTTTCACCAAAATAGTGTGTAAATCTCTCATCATCAAGTCTACCTATAGATATCAAGTTAAGATGAATATCTGGAACATGTCTAACATATTTGAGTATCAATTTGTTCTCAATACTAGTCTCCAAGCAAATATCTTCAATACCCACAATCTTAGATGTACCACTATTTCCTATTCTGACACTACCAAAATCACCAGTAGTGTAAGATCTGAAGTGATTACCATGAGAAGTAACATGAAATGAAGCACCAGAGTCAATTACCCAATTACTATCCTGAGCTACAAGATTGACACAACCGTCATCATAAACAATAATGATATCACCTTCAACAACAAGTATATTGGTCTCTTTCTCATTTTTCTTCATTTTATTCTGTTCTCGCTTCCAAAACATATACTCTTTCTTCTTGTGACCTAGCCTGTTATAGTGGAAATATTTGATATCCCTTCTAGACTTGGATCTTCCTCTATAACCATGTGGATTTCTACTATGACTTCTTCCACATTTTTCTTGTTTTTCAGAAACAAATGCACCAGAAGAAGATTCACCTTGTTCTTTCCTTCTAGCATCTTCATTTAGCAAATTGTCTTTAACCATATCTATAGTTAGAGTTCCCTCTGGCATGGAGTTATAAATTATCACAACATACGTTTCCCAACCTTTTGGTAAAGAGCTGAAAAGTAATAATCCTTGTATCTCATCATCTATATTTATTTTCATAGCAACTAACTTGTTTGTAAGACCCTAAAATAGACTTATATGCTCAATAATATTACCACCATCTTTATACTTCAAATTTACAAGTCTTCTAAGGAGAAATTCTGTTTCCCACTGTCTTTTTCGCAAAGTGATTTTCTAACTTTTGCCAAACAACATCAGCTCTGGTTTCATCAGAAATATGCTCATGCAAATTTATATACATCCATCTTCTAATATAAGCAATAGTTTTTCTATGTTGAACCTCTCATTCCTCATCCTCTATAGTAGAAGGTTTATCTTTAACCTTGATGGGCTTATACAAATCTTTGCGATAGAGCAAATCTTCCATCATACACCTCTAAGTGGAATAATTTGATAAGTTCAATTTAATCATACTATCTGACTGTTCCATTTCAATCACACAAGAAAAAAAAACTAGCACCGACCTGTTAAAGCGAAATAATTATTTTCTCTCTTTGTGTATCAAAATAAGTTCCTCATCAAAATACCAACTTGATATCAAAAACACATATCCACCAGAGCAGCATAAACAGTAGGATAATAAATCAATCACAAAGTGAGATCAAATTTTAACGTGAAAAATCCAATGCGGGAAAAACCACGAGACCGTAGTTCACTTCAAACTTCCACTATCACTAATAATATAACATGTTTACAATAAATCTTCTCTAAAATAACAAGAGGATCATAATAACATTAAGACCATATATCTTGGCTCAATAATAGCATATAATCATCACATGGATGAATTTCATCAAAAAGAGAATTTTAGATCTCACAAAATGGGTATAACAAGAAAATACCTCAGAGAGAATAAATTGTAGATTAACACCGTTAGGATTGTAAAGCTTACTACAAGAATTCTTCACATATAATTTGAATCAAAACAAAAAAACTCAAAATCCTAATTATCTCTCTTCTCTTTCTCTCTTTGTTATTTTCTCTCATTGTGCACCGCAATCGTTCGTTGCACGCCAAATTCGTTCGCTGCCCTCATTTGTGCACGTCTCTTTCTTTTTTTTCTTTTTTTTTTAATAATTCAGATTTGGGTTGACTACCTAATCATATAGTCGAAGCGGGTTGAACCCAACACTTGTGAAGTTGACACAGAGGACTATTATGGAGAGTTGGTCTAAGGCAAGGGTTTAGAGAGCTTCCTGTCTATGGTGAGAGGTAAGTTGATTTTGGGAAGACGATTTATCTTATTCGTGATAATCGTATCGTAGAGAGCTTCCTGTCTATTTGCTCATATGATTATCTTTTAATTGTCAGATGTATAATAGAAGCGTGACGAATCCATTCTTAATGTAATTAATATATTAAACAGATTATGAATATCATAGGAGTGAATTGATTATTGATTGATTTGTATGAAAAATATTCTATATGATTGTAACATTGTACCATCCTTGATTTTTCAGAAGTTGTTACACTAGTTCTAATATCATTAAAAAGTCTATAATTGATGAGTTTCAGTTAAACTAATCAAAATTAATATACATCAATTTAACCTAAAAAATTAAACTTTTAAATTATAGATCAAACCAATCTGATTTTTTCAATTCTGTGATGTGAGATTATCCTTTTGATTCATCTCCTTTCTCCTACCTGTAAAGGAGGTTTGTCTACACTTGACTTGTGTGATATGTAGTTCCTCTCTAGTAAGTCGTGTCATATCATATAATTTGAATCATATCTTTAATCAATAGACCAACAACGGGTGTCACGATACTTATCAATTCGAGTTTCTTGGATTTAGTAAACTCTTCTGTTGAACCCGCTTCGTATTCAACGAAAAAAAGGTACGTTACACACATACTCGTTTCTTTATTGAAAGAAGAAAAGGACGTGTATGACTGCATGTCACTAGATTTGTTGGAGTGATTTCACAACCATACAATTCATCTCACATTTCTTTCCCTCCTCTGATGACTCCTTGCCTTGTAAGCAGTCATTGTCTGCTTTACAGCTTCACAAAAGGTAAGATGGGACCTCTGAGAGTGAAGTCAATTCAAGTCGAGCAAATTATCTTTAGGAAGCTCTTTATGCCACACAGCATCATGTTGGTCGTCGCATGCGTTTACCCATTAAACACCTTCAGTACTTTCTCAATCTGTCAGCCTGTTTCTGCGAATTGAAATTAATCACTACAGAATGGGCAGGTCTTTACCACATGCCCTCCGCTACAGCATCAGCTTCATACTACAAAAAAGGCATGGTCATATGATGTGAACAACAACCCCTACTTTAGCCGACTTGTTGACTTGGTGGCACAGCCGGAGAACGGGAGTCCATATAGTCGATCATATTTTAGCATTCATCAAGTCAGAAAGCTTGAGCACATCGAGAGAAGGGAGACTCGGCAGTGTGTTGACAGTCGATAGGGTTCCAAAGACCTGCTTCATTGTTGGGCGTGACTCTGGGTCATGTTCCACGCAGCAAAGTGCCAACCTCAAAACTGCAGCTACCTCGTCTGCAACCTCCGTCGTAGGGAGTGATGGACGCTGGTCTAATACATATTTCACAAGCGTGTTTTTCGGCGACGAAGGCAATGACAGAACGGAAACGAGTCCTTCCCCATGTCCTCCTATTAGCAACTCAAGCGTGACCACTCCGAAACTGTAAACATCGCATTTGGTGGTCACTCTCATCTCATAAGCAAGCTCTGCAAACAATAACCGATAACTGAGGAAACCTTATATCGTAGAAGGATCTCCAAAAGACAGCTATGTTAGGCTACTTTGCGCCTTGATTGATGAATAACTACGTGTACAGTAAATCGACTGCTGTTTTCTATTTCTAGATTGATGAATAATTCATGTAAATGAGCTACAAGCTGATGGACTTTTAACTTGCAAAAAATGTATTACTATATGACGTCGGGGGAGAAACTTACCCGGTGCCAAGTAACCATATGTGCCGGCAAGCATGCTCCAATTTGATGAATCTGGCTTCAGGAGTCGAGCAATACCGAAGTCAGAAACACAAGCCTTGAGTTCTGAATCGAGCAGAATATTGTTGGTGGTTATATCTCGATGAACAATGGGCTGATCGCAATCATGATGCATGTAGGACAGAGCACGAGCCACATCTTTGACAATGTTCACCCTCTTCACCCAGTCCAGTTCGGCAGCTGCTGCTTCGCTTCTGAGGAGGGATCC
The DNA here is from genome assembly GCF_036884655.1 of Musa acuminata AAA Group. Classification (NCBI taxonomy): domain Eukaryota; kingdom Viridiplantae; phylum Streptophyta; class Magnoliopsida; order Zingiberales; family Musaceae; genus Musa; species Musa acuminata. The sequence goes on from NC_088330.1 coordinate 31,373,065, forward strand.
CAAACTTCCTCTCTCCATGTACTCGTACACCAGAAACTTGTGTCGAGCAGAGGAGCAGAATCCGTAGAGCTTGACGATATTTCGATGTCGAATTTGAGTAAGAGTATGTATCTCGTTTTGAAAGGATTGCTCATTCGATGTAGTTTCGTCTTCCTGCAGATGAATTTTCTTCACTGCTAGCATCTGCCCGCTTGCTAATTCTGCTCTGTAAACGCTGCCATATGCACCACTTCCGATACAGTATTTTTCATTAAAATCCTCCGTGGCTGCAACGATATCCTTGTATGCATATCTTCCATCAAAGTTAAATACACAGAATGTCATGCCTTCTTTGTTGCCATTATTTTCGGAAGGCATGGAATGTTTCTTGGTCTTCTGGAACAGTGAAAACGCTCCCAGAAAAACAAGTAAGATGAATAAGACGACCACGGAAGCAATGATAGCTGAGATAATTGCTCTGTGGTGCTTGCTTCCATCATCTTTCCTTGCAGTATAAGAAAGACATGGAGGCAGGCCTTTGACGACCCCACACAAACCTTTGTTGTGGACAAACCACTTCGCCGGAGCTTTCCGGAAGACTGGGCTCTCAGGCACAGCCCCCTCCAATTCATTATATGATACGTCAATGATTAATAAGCTGATCATAGCACTTAGTGAAGATGGAAGACCACCGGACAAATTATTATGTGAAAGATTCAGAATTTGCAGCATCGTAAATTTGCTGAACTGTGAGGGTATCTCACCCGTTAGTGAGTTGTGGCTGATGTCCAATGCGTCTTGAAGGTACTCCAGGCTGCTGATCTCTGCAGGAATTCCTCCGCCGAACTTGTTGCCATTAAGCTTCAGGGAGCGGAGCTTGAGACAAATGCCTATTTGAGACGGTATTCTTCCTGTCAAGCTGTTAACTGATAGATCAAGGATTTCAAGGTCGGGCATCCTTCCAAACTCTATTCGTACCTCTCCGCCGAGTCGATTGCAGCTCAGGTTCAGCTTGTAGAGATGAGGTAACCTGCCCAAGCTCTTTGGAATCTCCCCCTGTATGTAGTTGGAAGAAAGGTCCAGTTCTCGTAGTTCTTTTAGATTGCCGAATTCTGGTGGAATGGCTCCGGTGATGTTGTTATTTGAGATTGCCAGGAATGTGAGATTGTCCCATCTTCCCCAGTCCGGTGGGAGTGCACCTGACAGCCTATTGAATCTTAAATCCATATAAGAAAGATGTGGATACACTCCAAGAAGTTGTGATATATCCCCGGTGAGTTGGTTTTGCTCGAGACGGACTCTGATCAATCCCGTACAGTTCTTTAAGGTCCCGGGAAGTTGACCTCTGAAGCTGTTGTTGCTCAGTGAGAGATACTGTAGGGTTCTTCCTTTGCATATGTTTGAAGGCAAGTCACCGGAGAAGAAGTTGTCTGACAAAAGAAGCGATGTCAAACCTGTGATGTTGTTTAACTCGGCAGGCAATCGACCAGACAACCGATTATTGAACAAGCTTAGGTCAGTGAGGTTCCTTAAGTTACCGAGGGATGGAGGGATTGAACCGAAAAGCTGGTTGTCATGGAGATCCATACCCATGAGCTGGGTCAGGTTTCCGAAAGTGGATGGTATCGGCCCGGAGATTTGGTTGTCGGGCAGAAAAAGTTGGGTTAACTCATTTAGATTTCCTATTTCCGGAGGGATAAAGCCTGACAATTCATTAACCCCAAGATAAAGTTTCTCTAATTTAGTTTGATTTCTTCCCATAAAGAAAGGGATATGACCTGTTAGACTATTATTGAAGAGCCCAAGTTGCACAAGGTTTAATAGATTTCCCAATTCTCTGGGGATGAATCCCGAGAGATGATTTTGATAGAGAGACAACTGGTATAGGTTCGTCAAGTTCCCTAAACTGGGAGGGATGAAGCCAGATAGTTGGTTCTTCCCAAGTGTAAGATGCATCAACTTCTGAAGTCTTCCAAGCTCCTGAGGTATGAAACCTGTAAGTTGATTATCTCGCAGGTGCAAGTGCAGAAGCCCGGTAAGATTGCCCAAGGATGGAGGGACACAACCACTTAACTGATTCTTATTGAGATATAGGAACTGGAGCGCCTTCATGGAGCCTATTTCGACCGGGAGTTTGCCCGTGAACCGGTTGCCTATGAGATCAAGATATACAAGGTTGGAGAGAGCCGAGATGGTCGGAGGAATGACGCCGTCGAGCTGGTTGTAGGAGAGGTTGAGACCGACGAGTGATCTCAGCGTTGAGAAGTTGAGAGCATCGAGTGGCCCTTCTAAGCTCATGTTCGGCAGGGACATGTCGGTGATGACAGGGCGTCCTCTGTGCGTAAGGTTGCACGTAACTCCAGTCCAATTGCACGGATTAGAGCTGAGATTCCAGGATTCAAGGAATTGCTGGCCGTGAAGGGTGGACTTCCAGTGGAGTAGGGTTCTCGCTTGTGACCCGAGTGAAGCTGTCACCGAGACAAGATGAAGAGAGAGCAGCAGCAGGAGGAGGAGAGTGGTGGAGAGGAGCCGCCAGTTGTGCAGCTGGGATGCCATAACTGCAGTGTAGCTAATCTGGGGGAGGATGTTGTACTGCGAGCAAACAAAGGGCCCCCTTATATAAAATGTATGAGATGGATGTGAACTATCGGGAACCGAGTGGGACACATTTGAGTCTCGAGCATCCTCACCAGCGGGGCTAAAGCTGGATGGTATCACCCGTTCTCATACTGTCCCCTCCGCAAAGTTTGGTGGAAGGTTAAGAACCATTCCTTTCGATCATCACCACTGATCACTTTTCATTTGTTAAAGCATAAAGTGGACTCATATTATTACTTGGAGAAATCAATGTCATATAAGAAGAAGCACAAGAAAAACTTTGTAGCAGTAGATTTCTGAGTCAAGTCAGCTGATCTTATCAAGTTCAGCATATTCCTTCTGCCAACTGGGAGTCATTTTATAATGTTAAAGAAGAATAGCTTTTGTGACATTAAAATAAGAAGAGTTTTGCTGATGATTAATTTTCTGCAGGTGCGGCCAAATGATCAAGATTCGGAATCCCATTTGAGACGTCGACTTTCTATAAATCAAATGTGCAGTTAAAACTATTGTCATTTATTAATGCATAAAGAGATATATGATTTCATAGCTTCCGACATCAGGTTGGGTAGAGAGGAGGTGCGAAACCTATCCAATGGTTCATTTTAAATGAGTTGGATCCTGATTCGATTTGGTTGATCCACAGTGGATTCGGAACTTGATAGTGAAACCATCAGAGCCAGGAGATTTATCGAGGCAAATGGAGGATAGAGTATTCCAGATTTGAACGATGGGCATTATGAAGAATACCTCAACCAATGAGACTAGGCCATATGTTAGGCTTCAAAGGATAAGGATCCTACTTCCCAAAGTCATAATAGAATGAGACAAAGGCAAGGGACATGCATGATGTGTTGGTCTGGGACAATTTGGTTTTGGACATTAAAGGTGCTTAATTTGGTTTTGATGGCTGCGAATGGCAACCCGGGCATGGTAGTATTTAGTGTTGAGGTCCCCATCATTAATCCATTTAACCTTGGTGTGAGACCACCATCTAAGATTAACGTGGCGAAGGAGGGCATTATATTTGTTACGAAGACAAATAAGTGCTTAAGAGCAAAATCACATTGTTTAAGAGAGTATCAGCTTGAGTGGATGCAAGAAGGTCTTGAATCCTTGAGTCTATCAAGATTATTTGAGATATTTGTTAGAGGGGAAGTGAATCAGGAAGAGCGAGACCAAGATCTAGAAATAAGATCATGGGACTTAGGATGTTCAACCCAAAAATTCTGGAAGTAAAACAGCTTGTTAGTAGGTTTGTGTAAAGGAGAGATGAAAACAAAAATGGAGCAATGATCTAAAGCAAACTAAGGGACCCTCCCAATTGTTACATGATATTTATTTTGGGCCAGAGAAACTAAGATCCTTAAGTCTCACATTTTCTAAAAATCATATAAAGTTTAAACAGAGAAATAGCAAGAGATATGATGACCTTCATATTTGTCTTAAGGCAAGAAAATACAAATGAAATCTCCCAGAAGAAGCCATAAAAAATCATCAAAATCTATCAAGTACAAAGTGCTCAATATAAGTTTACTTTTCCAACAAAGAAACACATGCATATATAATTGAGAGAAGCCACAAAGAAGAGTTTTTGAATTGAAAAATGACATGTATAAAATGCTTACGAGAAGATAGAATCTATATGTTGATACAATCTATTTTTTAGAGGAGTTAGCTAGTAAAACCCATCGAAGAGATAGCAAAGGAGCTCTATCATCTTCCCAAAAAAATGATAGTTAGCTGAGCACGGGACGCAAACAAGTTTATTTCCTATTAAATCTAGAGAGTTCGATCTAGATAAATGTGAAAGATAATGTCAAACATGTCTCTCCGAAGACCTTTATAGTTCCAACTAAAGATATGCAGAGGTAGTAAGAGAAGAAGGGGTAGAGGAGGAAAGAATATTCCCTACTTCAAGGTCTCCTAAAGAAAAAGCAACTAGAGCTTTCTTCGTATAACCGCGTCCAGCACCACCATAAATTTAACCTTCTCTCTTATTGTTGTGTAGTCATTGGAAGAAGTGTGTCCGATCTAAGCACCCACCACAACCTCTTTAGCCAAGACAGTATCATCTCTTGCAACAAAGTTAAGCGGATCTCATGACATGGAATCAATGATCGACTTGACCTTATCTATCGATCCTTGAAGGAGGGATAGGAGCAAGAGTGAATGTGAATCAAGGTTTCAGGTGATTTAAAAAGATGGAACGAGGAGAGGAAAGAGAGGATTTATAGGAAGCCCTCCTCATGTGATTGGAAGTAGTGGTGGTAAGAGACATGTGGCTCGAGGTGGCAATGATAATAGAGAGTGCTAAGGAAGCACCAATGGAAGATAGTTTCAAGGAGCCAACCTTATATTGAAAGTCTAAGGGATATCATAAGAGGGCACCATGGTAACCAAGCTTGGGACAATTATCATCCTCTAGACTTGTCACATAATGATGATTTTTAATTTTGAAACCTAAATAACAAAGGTTTATCATCCTCTAGTCTGCTTATTACTTCTCGACTTGGACCAATCTCCCCGGGATTAGTGGTGTCAATTAAGAAAGCTTCTAGTTTACTAGATCAAAATTTTTTCTTACAAATTGTTACACCACTGTCACCCTAGATTTGTTAAATTTGATTTTTCTACCTCTAATTCATGTCATTTCTGCTCAATACCAATGAGACTTTCAATATCATCTCTTCTTCTTTTACCATATAATAGTTACGTTATGAAAATCCTTTGAAACCCAACTTTGGATCTTTTCTTCCTTTGATACTAAGCATGGCGATATATGGCTCTATGAAGGGTCAGATGTTGACTCTAAAGCCTCCTCTACTTTAAGAGCCTTGATTATATCCTTTGGTGGTTTTGGAGGGTTAAAAATAACTAGATCTTCAAACCGAGAGTTTTAGGAGAAGATCTCACTTAGAGATTTCTTAGTCGAGACTATAATCTGAGTGGCTTAAATTTAAATATGATGTTCCTTAAATAAAAAAATAAAGATGAAGGCACTTATTTCATTTTATATCTCGATACTAGTGATGCATAATTTTTTGATTAAAAAAATTTAAAGGATTAGAGGGTTCTCTTCTTGGTAGCAATTTTCATTAAAAAAATTTAAAGGATTAGAGGGTTCTCTTCTTGGTAGCAATTTTCATTCATGATAGCGTATGTAAAGTTTTGCTAGATGGTGCCAATCGTATTCATGTTAAAACTGATTCTAGGAGCCTTATTGGCTCTTATTTTATCACATATTTATCATATCAACTGATTAGCAATTCATGCTAGAATATATCTATCTATAATTTTTTGAAGAAGGGAGTGGCCCTTGCATCTTTTTTTTGCTTATTACCTTTGATCTTTGGAGTGACTTTTTTACCCATGCATTTTGTTAATTAATTTTTTTTAGAAAAAACTTCATGTTTAGAAAAATTATAATTCGGACAACTTTAGAAGAAGTAGAAAGAAAATAACAAGAACAACCATAAAATAGTAGTACATATAAATGAAATCATTCAAATAAAAAATATGATTTTAAATAAATATTTTTATTAGTTTATGAACAAGAGCAATCAAATATAAAGACTTATATATCAGTTATAGTATTTTTTAATAAACTTTTCAAAACACTTTAGTTTTAACAGTACTGAAATTTAGGAATTCAATCATTTACCTATGGATCGATTCATATGATATAATTAAGTATTGCTCTAATTATCTTGTCAGAAGAATATTACAAGGATTATGATAAATAGGATACTCTTTGTAAAATATAAAAAAGTAATAGCTATTGAGAAAATCCAAAAAAAATAAAAAAAAATTCAAGAATTCATCATACTCTTTTCTCTAATTGATGTTATTTTGCATTATTTTTAACCTTCACAGACAAACTATCTTTCGAGTAAGTCAAGTCAAGTCAACCATTCAAGTTAACTATTTAATAAAACTTTTATAATAGGACATCCCAAGTCAAGTCATGTCAACCCAACCTTATAATAAAACTTTTATAATACGACAACTCAAAGTCAAGTCAATCATATTAATTCATGTAACATTTAGAGAAAGAAAAACTTATATAAGGGCACATTTCAAGTCAAGTCAAATTTATCTTGTTAAGTTCAACAAATTCTTCCGCTATATATATATATATCTATAATTCAAATTTCATAATAATAACATACAATTAGATACGATAGGAACACACATATACATTATAGTAAACATCATGATCTTAGGCATAACATTACTAAGATCACAACAACATGTAATTAGTGATACAAATATGCATACACATTAGTACACATCATAGGAACACACCAAAGAAATCATCCAACTTTCACAACAACTATACATGATATGAACAATATTCTCAACACTCAATCACATCACAATAAACATATATAAGTATTCCTGATAGTAAACATAACAATATTCACAACAGTAATGCATACAACAATAAATATATACACATCATAGTATTCACAACAAAGATATGAACATACATTAATATCACAATAAACATATATATATATCAAATTTCATTACAGCAAATAACATATATAACGCTCAAAGAACTTTACCAGCAACAGAAACTTGACAAGGAAACCATGTACTACACACAGATCAAACATTTCAATGGCCAATAAAAGATGCAACTCATGGAAGCGAAGTCCACTTGGTTGATCATAATTCTCGAGTCATCAAATCAGAAAACTTCAATGCATGGAGAGATGCCGGGCTCGGCTGCGCCGATAACTTTTCAAAGATCTGCTTCATCGTCGGGCGAGTTTCTGGGTTGATGTCAACGCAATGGATCGCCAATGTTAAAGCTGCAGCTACTTCATCTGCAACTTGGTCAACCGGAAGTGATACACGCTGGTCTAATATATCTTTCACAAACAGGCTTTGGCCGGAGGAAGATGATAGGGTAGAAATGATATCTCCTGGGTAAGTTCCCACTAGCAACTCGAATGTGATCACCCCAAAACTATACACATCGCATTTGGTGGTCAGTCTCATTGTATAAGCGAGCTCTACAGACAAGAAGATCGATGATCAAACTTACTTGATACAGAAGTATGTCCTCTAATTAGACAAGAACATCGCATTTGCACTTTTACTGAAACAACAATCTACGATTCTAAAATACCATAACATGTCAAGAAATCTTCGTATGGAGTTACAAAATATTAATCAAAATGTTACCTGGTGCCAAGTAACCATGCGTGCCGGCAAGCATGCTCCAGTTTGAGGTATCTGGATTCAGGAGTCGAGCAATGCCGAAGTCAGAAACACAAGCCTTGAATTCTGAATCCAGTAGAATATTGTTGCTGGTTACATCTCGATGAACGATAGGTGGAACACAATCATGATGCATGTAGGAGAGAGCACGAGCCACATCTTTGACAATATTCACCCTCTTCACCCAGTCTAATTCTGCTGCTGCTGCTTCGATTCTGAGGACGGATCCCAAACTCCCTCTCTCCACGTACTCGTACACGAGAAACTTGTGGTGAGGAGAGGAGCAGAATCCGTAAAGTTTGACAATATTGCGATGTCGGATTCGAGTAAGAGTTTCTATCTCATTCTGAAAGGGTTGCTCGTCCACCGTGTTCTCGTGTTCGGACAGGTGAATTTTCTTCACTGCTAGCACCTCTCCACTTGATAATTCTGCTCTATAAACACTGCCATATGCACCGGTTCCGATCAAGTACTTCTCATCGAAATCTTCTGTTGCTTCGATGATATCCTTGTATGCAACTTTTCCATCAAAATTCAATACAGAGAATGTACCCTGTTTGATGGGATTATTGACAGCTTGCACTCTGTGTTTCTTCCTCTTCAGGAATCGCAAAGCAATTCCGACGAACAGAAGCAAGAGAAGTAAGACGACCATAGATGCAACAATAGATAAGATAATGACTGTGTGGTGCTTACTTCCGTGGTGTTCATTTGCAGTAGATGAAGCACATGGAGGCAAACCTTTGACAACCCCACACAAACCTTTGTTGTGGACAAACCACTCTACTGGAGCTTCCTGGAAATGCTTGTTATCGGGAACTGGACCCTCCAATTCATTGTATGAGACATCGATGATGAACATGCTACGCATATCCCTAAAAGTTGATGGAAGATTACCCGTCAAGCCATTGTGTGATAGATTCAAATTTTGCAACATCAACAATTTACCGAATTGCGTTGGTATCTCCCCTGTCAAAGAGTTATGGCTGATGTCGAGTGCGTCTTGAAGGTACACCAGATTGCCTATCTCAAAAGGAATGCTTCCGCTGAGGTTGTTGTTGTTAAGCTTCAGCAAATGGAGTTTCATGCAATTTCCTATCTGATATGGTATCCTACCTATCAAGCCGTTTCTCGACAGATCAAGAAGTTCAAGGTTGGACATCCTTCCCAGCTCTGCTGGTATCTCTCCAATGAGTTGATTGTTGCTCAGGTTGAAGTTATAAAGATGAGCCAGGTTGCCCAAGCTCCTTGGGATCTCTCCTTGGAAGTAGTTTGAAGAAAGGTCCAGTTCTTCCAGCTTTGATAGCTGTCCAAGTTCTGATGGTACAACTCCGGTGATATTGTTATTTGAGATTCCTAGGAACGTCAGATTGTGCCATCTTCCCCAATCTGATGAGATTGTACCAGACAATCTATTGAAGCTTAAATCCAAATACAAAAGATTGGGATATGCCCCAAGGCGTTCAGATACATCCCCGGTCAGTTGATTATGATGCAGACGAACATTCTTTAGGCTCGTACAATTCTTCAATGTTGCGGGAATGGGACCTTGGAAGCTGTTGTTGCTCAGCATTAGGATCCGTAGGGCTCCTCCTTTGCATATCTCTGGAGGCAAATAACCAGAAAAGTCATTATCTTTCAATAGAAGAATAGCCAGACCTGTAATGTTGTTCATCTCCGGAGGCAAAGGACCAGACAAATGGTTATAGGATAAGCGTAGATCGATGAGGTTCCTTGAGATACCAATTGATGGTGGGATTTGGCCTGAGAGTTTGTTCACTTCGAGAGACAAGTTAGTGAGTTGGTGCAGCTTTCCAATTTCTGGAGGCATAGAACCTGACAATTCATTCATCCAAAGGTAAAGGATCTCCAACTTGCTCTGATTTCCCACCGATGAAGGGATGGGACCTGTTAGGCTATTATTAGAGAGCGAGAAGTGCACCAGGTTTATTAGGTGTCCTAGTTCTCTAGGAATGAATCCCGTTAATTGATTTTGAGCGAGTTCCAACATGTAGAGGTTTGTCAAGTTTCCTAAACTAGGAGGGATGGAACCATTGAGTTGGTTTGCCCAGAGATCAAGGATGGTCAACTTTCTAAGTCTCCCCAACTCCTCAGGGATGACATCCGTAATCATATTTTTTTCTAGTTGCATGTCTGTAAGCCTACTAAGGTTGCTCAGAGACGGAGGTATAGGACCACTTATCTGATTCTGGCTAAGATTTAGGAACTGAAGCGCCCTCACGGAACCAATCTCGACAGGAATTCTGCCTGTGAACCTGTTAGCAGCCAGATCAAGAGATACGAGGTTGGAGAGAGCCGAAATGGTAGGGGGAATGTTCCCGTTCAGCTGGTTGTAGCTGAGGTTGAGATTGGCAAGCGATCGGAACGCCGAGAAATTAAGAGCATCGAGTGGCCCCGCTAAGCTCATATTTGGCAGCTGTATCTCGGAGATGACCAAGCGCCCATTGCGTGCGATGTTGCATGCAACCCCAGTCCAATTGCATGGACTGGAGTCGACGTTCCAGGACGCGAGCAACTGCGGACTTCGGAGTGTGGACTTCCAATGGAGTAGAGCTCTCCCTTGGAACCCCAGCACGGAAGCTGCTCTTACAAGAACAACAAAAGGAGAGAGAAATACTAGTAGGAGTAGTGTGGTGGAGAGAGAACTTCTGCGTAGTTGACATGCCATGATCGTAATATAGCTTAAGAAAGGATTGCAGAACTTTTTGTCGTGGGTTTGGGCAAAGAGATGAGGGAACTTTTATAGGCGATACTCCCCTGTGAAAATAATGTCTTTACATTTACATCCAACAATATCGTGTTATGCACGTTGCCTAGTAGGCTTTTACTGTCCTCATCCAATGTTCTTAGAGTGAGACTTAGTTTACAGAGTCAATAGAAAAGGGAAAAAAAAATGAAGCACCAATTGGATAATTGTGGTTGTATAGACTTAGTTTATAGATTCAATAGAAAATAAAATAAAGGAAAATAAATGTGGTTGTATAATGTGGAAATATTTGTGTATTTCGAAGGAAAAAAATACGAGTGATCGGAAATAGCCATTTTTTCTTTGGTGAATCCAGTCTCTTGTTAGTGCCTATGATCATCAGTTGAAGTCTTCGTTTTGCTGTCGACATTTAATGTTGTGCCACCTCACTGTTGGATGATTGACTTGTGCGCCTGTCCAGTAGAGAAATATTCCAAGAACATTTAATGGTTGATGATTCTATTTCTCTTGAGGTTTGACACCATTGACTTGACCACATCCTAGGTATACAAATCTTTCAACGAAAAGAATTAGTTTTGTCGCCGTACGAATTAAGATGGCTGTTACTTAATTATATTTTATTTATTTGTATTTATGTGTATATATTATGATTAAATATAATGATAGAACTATCTTAGATCAATTATAAAGATCATTTTAAATTATATTAAAAAAATAATATTATTATGATACGAAGCATAATATTGATAATGTATAATCGGTATGATTCATATTGCTAATCATACTTAATATATTATTATTATATTTATTGACTTTTTTTAATTTGTATGTGTATAAATTATTTTCAAAATTCAAAATCCAATTAGATAAAATTATTTTCAAAATTCAAAATCCAATTAGATAAAATTATTTTTAAATAAATTTTATTTTTATTTATTTTTTATTTTAAATTATTTTGTATCTTATCAATTAATGGGCTAAGCGAAAGAATGTTAGATTATATTATCATATCTAATTTGATAAGATATATTATGGATATAATTAGATTCTAATTATGATTATTAACTAATAGAAAGGAAGTCTAATTACGATAAAATTCCTTATGAGATGATCTTGATAGGATATACTCTCCTAATTACTTATCATAATTTTCTCTACTCTCACCTATAAATAGATAAGACATTATAGGAACTATATACATAATATATAGATGATACATAAATGTGTAGATACGTAAAATTATTAAAAAAATATAAATATTTTCTCATTTCCCTATAATCACGTGAACCGGTCAATGAGAAATTACAGATATTTTCTCATATTCCTTTGTCCCTAAATCTATTAATTATAGTGGTAACGTGAAGGATAAAAAGAGAAGAGAAAACACATCTAGTTTTCCATGCAAATTGACATTGTTATAATTTTTAAATCCGACAATGGTACAATTAAAATCAGATAAAGATTTTCTGAATAATATTCAAAGGTACACATTATAAATTTAGAAATCTATTATTATTTAATTTTAGATTTTGGGATTAAAATTTTTTGTATAATAATAACATTTTATACTTATAAGATCGACATGGCCAAACGTGGTAGAGATTGATGAAGAATGCATTGAGTTAACATAATAAGATATGATGAATATTGACAAAGAATAATGGAAAACATACTAAACCGACAAGATCAAGCGTGGTGGAAACCAATAGAAAATGGTGGAGAATACACTAGGCTAATATGATCAAGCGTAACGTAGATCGACGAAGAACGATAGTGAATGCACCAGGTCAATACGAACATGCAGAGATTGATGGAGACCATGGTAGGCGATGCTCGCCCATGAAAAAGTCTTTATATTGGGTTTAATGAGCATTACTCGCCGTTCACTTTCTTTCCATCTAACAGTTGCGATGTTAGCAATGGGGCGGAGTGGGTGAGTGATTACTTCTATACCGTGTTATGCACGTTGCCAGCTAACAATCTTCCACAATCCTTGTCCAATATTCTTAGACTAAGACATAGTTTCGGAGTCAAAAAAAAAAAAGCAAAGAAAAGATGGAGCACCAATTGGATAGTTGTGGTTGTTTGTACGTTGCTGTATTAAAAATTAATGTGGATATATTAGTGTTTCTCGACAGAACAAAAAAAGAAAAAGAAAAATCCGAGAGGGCCATTTCTTTGGTGAATTCTCGACAGAAAAAAAAAAGAAAAAGAAAAATCCGAGAGAGCCATTTCTTTGATGTGGACATTTAATGTTGTGTCACCTCATCGTTGCCAGAAGACGATGACTCGTACATTTAACGGTTGATGGTTCTATTTCTCTTTAGTCTTCACACCATTCACGTCTATGTGAGAATTAAGAAATGTATATTTTATTATATATTTTCTGTTCACAACTCTATTTATAGGAGGGAATGAAGGGAATCTATGATGGAATATAAAAAACCTTTTGATAGTTTTTATACAAGTCTTTCAAGAGAAAGACGAAGAAAGCGGTAAAAGTCATGACGAAATGAACTAGCTGTTTCAAATTAATTAAAAGTGGGTTGGAATAGAGCCATCTAATTAACTCTTTCATTTAATTATTTAGGAATAGAATGAAACGAAACCCAAAAAAAAAAAAAAAAACTCATTCATTTTAGTTTGGTTAAGAAATAACTTGGAACTAATTGTCATAAAAATTCTCTGTGCCGCCCTATTCATATTTTCCAGAAAAATACTTGAGTACATTATATGTATCGATTCATAGGATGAATCGGTCCGATCCTCGATGTATAAGATTGATACTATCATTAGAGTAATTTTTATTATTTTTATATCTTTACTTAAGTACTATAAGTTTATTTAATAATAATATAACTGATGCTATGAAACTCAAAATCTAATAGTAATCAGTTTATTTATAAAAAATAAAATTTTAATTAGACATTCATATTGATTTAGAAATAAAAATGACTAAGAAGACTTCTATATTAGTTTTTTTGGCAGGGTTGTACTAAGTTCGGATCGGACACTAATGGCTTGGCAAAACAATGCCATTAGAGCTTAGATTTAACCTAAGACTTGACTCTGACATTATAACAAAGTGAACCCAATTGACGTCAGCTTTAATTTATCAAGTGAATATGAATTCGTCTTGGCAATTAATTGGCTTTGGCATGCATCTTGACGTTGGCATAAGAGAAGATTGAAGGATGTGATGATCCATGTGTGTCGACTCCCCTCCCTTGAAATCAACATAGTCAATTGCGACGACGACGACGACGACGACTACGTCGACGACGACGACGTCGACGTCGACGACAACGAACCAATAAATAAATAATAATTATTATTATTTGAATCTGGAATCCTGTATAACTGAACTCAATGAGTCAAGGGACTTACCAACGTATGAATTTTACCGTTGAACTAGTTACTTGTGAGACCAAGCGACACGAGATGGTAAGGTAACAGTCCCATTAAGCCCCAAGTCCCTTACTTGTGATGTTGCATGCGACCCCCGACCAACGAACGCGAGCAATCGCCCAACTTGGAGGGTAGATCTCTCTCTCTCTCTCTCTCTCTCTCTCTCTCTCTGAGTGGAGCTGTTGTTAAAAGAACAAGAAAGAAAAGGAGAGAGTTGTCGTAGCGACAGTAAGGTGGTACAGACACAACATCTGTATCGTTGAGATGCCATTTTTATTGTGGTGATCACAGAGATAAGGAAATTGATAAGTGCTCGATAAAATGTACTCACCTTTCATGCAAATAGTTCCTAACTCGTAGTACTCATCTGCACCCACCTAACAATCTGGCAGATATTACTAATTACATCCATCTTGTGGTGGCAATGCACATAATTGTTTTGTTATTTGTACATACAACTTCATCTCGATGAAGATTTCTTAGGTTGATTCGAACCAACCTAAAGGATCGGGTCCGGGTTTGATTACACGAAACTGACCTAATGAGTTGCTTCAAGATTGACAAACCCAAATCTGCAACAACAGCAACATAGATAGAATTTATGGTTCAAGATTATAATTCAAAAGAACTCTACAAGTAGCAGAAACTCAACAAGAAAACACACAGATCAAACCTTTCTGTAAGGCTTTCAGCCTAGCGAAAAGTTGCGGAGCGGTATAACCTCGCAATCTCCGCACGCTTCCCCTAAGAGAAAAGCAATGCCAAAACTATACAATTCATTTATCATCCCAAATTTACACAATTGAATAAAAGTCTAACATTCATCTTACATATTCATAATATGCATATCAATATAATAATAAAAAATTAAATACCTTAATAGGTTTTTCCAAGCATATCCACTGATGACTTGCTCCTCGATTTCTAAAATATTCAAGCACAAGGGTACAATAGCTTAGTAAGCACCCATAACTCACGTACCAACAAAACTAATATAAAAGAATAAATCTTTTTATCAAAACTTATAAGTCACTTTTCAATTAGTGCTTGTTTCCAATAAATAACTGCATAGAAAAAAAATTATATAAAGAAATCATAACATAAGCTAATCAAAACTGAGATTTATATATCGTGCAAATGATATGCTTATAATAGAATAACTTTCAAATAAATTTTTTTTCAAAGTAATATATAAATAGCTAAGGTCATATAATATATATATATATATATAATTTTAGTAACGACAGCTATGGCTATACTATATCCGCTGACAATGTCTAGAATCATATTTAACCCCATGATATAGATAACACATGTTTCCCTATGTCAGGACTTAGAAGAATCTGGTTTCTAACAAATACTAATATTTTACCCCCATTAGTGTGGTTCAGATCATAACCACACCAAACAATCTGAAACGTTACAAATCATATGTCAAACTTTTGAATGAATTTTTATAAAACATTTGACAGAAACATATAACATTTTTCAAAATAATTCCATAATATTTTTTACCATAAAATAATTTGTAGGCCAATACTTATTTCAAATAATATTTGTAAAACAAACATATACATTTTTAATGATTGCAAACATGTATAATATATTTTATTATTTTTGAATAATAAAGTATTTCAGAAATCAATAAAAATCACATAATTCAATAATATATATATATATATATATATATATTTCATTACTTCGAAAATAGATTAGACTGAGTTGTTCGAATACTTATCTAGATCTTGGACTATAAATCCGACGTCAGAGAATCCTTCCTCTTTTCCTATATCATATGAGATATATAAATTAAAATCTTATATGAAATCTTACAATAAATGCATTATTTAATTTATTTTTTTCCTTATAATTTTCTCTCATCTTTCTCCCTTTATTTATTTATTAATTTTAATCTCTCGATCTTGTTCTTCTTCCTATTTGACTTTTCTCTCCTTTGCTTTAACTTTTTTTTTTTTCTATAATTTCTTCTTCCCTTCGTTGCCCACAATCTGTGGTTGTTGAGTGACAGCAACGAAATTTTCTTCTTTTTTTTTTTTCTCCAACCTACTGATCCCATCATACTCGGAACATGATTGGCACTTTCCGTATGTCACCATGTGGCCTACACCACCACCTACGCTGCAAGGTTGCAACATCATAATCTCCTCTCCGCCTCTTTGCTATTTCGTCATCTGCCAACAAAAGCCTTAGAGTCGCCAAGGCGATCAAGCTTTTTATATATAAATATATGAATTTTCTTTTCTACTGTTCACTTCATTTTATTCTTGCATTATAGACTTTTTTTTTCTTCCTAACTTTCTTGTCTCTTTCTCTTGATCGGTACTCTATCGGTCCCGTTAATTTCTCTTTCTGTCTTCTTCTTAGACTCTTTTATTTTTTATTTTTACTTCTCTTTAAGAATTGATTCGTAGTAGTTATCTAGTTATCATGTTCTAGGTAGTTTTAGGTATGTTTCAAGAAGTGACCCATGATTTAGAAGTTATAAGGTAGTTTCTATAACTACCTCAACCATGGGTGACATAGTGGAGTGAGGTAGTTACCACTAGGTTCTATAAATAGGACCATAGTTCATGAAGTAAGATAGAAGGAGAATATACTTGGGAATATCTTGTAAGTGTTCTATGTCAATCATCTTGTTTTAAATACTACATTGATTTTCTTGATCGAAAAGATTCTTTTTACTAATATCGTACTATTATGTTTTTATTATTTCTTTACTCTTTAATCCCCAATATTTATGGTATCAGAGTTAAGTTTCAATTTAAACAGGGTATTATGACTTTCAATGGTAATTCCATGTCTCAACCCCTTATTCATATCTTCTCGGGCAAATGCTATGAATTTTGGAGTATCAAGATGAAGACTCTATTCGAGTCTCAAGATCTTTGAAACTTAATAGAGAATGGATATGCGGATCCAGATGAAGAAATCACGCTGAGGGAGAATAGAAAGGACTCAAAGACATTGTTCTTCATTCAATAAGCTGTACATGAGACAATCTTCTCAAGAATTGCAGCAGCGACAACCTCAAAGCAAGCATTGTTAATACTTCAAAATGAATTTCAAGGCTTATCAAGGGTGATTACGGTAAAACTTCAAACCTTTCGTCGTGAGTTTGAAATTTTATTCTTGAAAAACAATGAATCGATGTAAGATTTTCTTTCTTGAGTGACTGAAATTGTTAGTCAAATGAAATCTTATGGTGAACATCTTCCTGATCATATAATTGTTGCAAAAGTTTTGAGAAGTTTAACTCCGAAATTTAATCATATTGTTGCTGCAATTGAGGAGTCAAAAGATTTATTTACATTTTCATTTGATGAACTAATGAGTTTCTTGTAAGCACATGAAACAAGGTTGAACAGGTCACTTGAAAAAAGTGAAAAGAAAGCATTTCAGGTTAAGAGAGAGTCTTCTACTTCAAAAGAAGACAAAAAATCAATAGGAAGAGGACGTGACAGAGGAGGATTTCATGGTAGAGGAAATGTAAGAGGAAAAAGAAGAGGATACTTTGATGGGCATGATGAACAAAGACAATCAAATTATGATAAAAAAAATTATACGAGTGAAATTAAATATCACTATTGTAAAAAGTTTGGTCACATGAAGGTAGATTGCTGGAAAAAAGAAAAGCAAGCAAGCTATGTGGAGGAAAATGAAGAAAATAGTAAGTTGTTTAGGACTCATTCACAAGTTAATGATATCTCAAATGATATTTGGTTTCTAAATAGTGGGTGTTCTAATCATGTGTCAAGCATAAAATCAATGTTTAGAAATATTGTAGAAACTCATAAGTTGAAAGTTAGACTTGGAGATAACAAGCAAATTTAAGTGAAAGGAAAATGAACAATTAAGGTGAAGACAAATCAATGGAAGGTAAAATACCTTGACAATATTTTCTTTGTTCCTACTTTATCACATAACTTGTTGAGTATTGGTCAATTGATAGATGATGGATATTCAGTTATATTTGATGATGGTTCATGCACTATTAAAGATAAAATATCTGGTTTGATTACGGTAAATGTTTGCATGATGCAAAACAAGATGTTTCCACTTGATGATTCAAATATTGAAAAGCATGCTCTTATCACAACTCAAAAGAATGAGTTTCATTTATGACATTTAAGATATGGACACCTTAACATTAAGGGTTTAAGGTTGTTAAATAAAAAAAAAATGGTTTTCAGATTGTCCAAGATTAATACACTTGATGTATGTGAATGTTTCATTTATGACAAACAAAGTAAAAAATCATTTCCTGTTGGAAAAGAATGGAGCATCTAATTGTCTTGAATTAATTCATGCTGACTTATATGGACCTATGAATACAAAATCATTTAGTAGAAGTCAATATTTTCTATTGTTTACTAATGATTATAGTCGCATGAGTTGGGTATATTTTCTGAAACTGAAATATAAAACATTTGATAATTTTTGAAAATTCAAGGCACTTGTAAAAAGGTAAAGTGGTAGATACATAAAGATACTTCGAACATATAGAGATTGAATTTTTATCTAATGAGTTTAATTCTTTTTGTGAAGAAAATGATATTCGTAGAGAATTGACAACACCATACACACCGAAATAAAATAGTATAGCTGAACGTAAGAATCAAACTGTTGTTGAAATGACAAGAAGTTTGCTTAAAGAAAACACCTTCCAAATCAGCTTTGGATAAAAGCAATAACAACAACAATTTATAATTTACTGTTCACTTCCTTTTATTCTTGCAAGATAGATTTTTTTTTTTCTAACTTCCTTATCTCTTTCTCTTTCTCTATCGATCCTCATTAATTTATCTTTCTGTCTTCTTCCCGACTCTTTCAATTTTTTTTTTCACTTCTCTCAGGAACCCTTTTTTTTTTTTTTCCTTCATTTCCTCTTCTTTCTCTCTCCTTTCTCTTTACTGTTCATATACTTTTCTCTTACGTATCTTCTTCTCTTCCTCTCACGGGTTGCACATCTCTCTCTTTCTCTCTCTCTCTCTCTCTTATATATTGTTCTTCCGACATCCTTTCTCTCTTTTCCTCCTCGAGCATGGTTGCTTGACCGTGACCTTGCCGTCATGGTACCACCACACACCGACGACGGATGAGTATCCGATCATCATCCTATAAAGATATATCCTTACAACAACATTCAAAATCCATATCAAACAATCAATAAATTTCTTATAGGACTTTAAATTATGACTTATGAAAATCTTTAGATCTAGATATTCATTATATTATATATTGTTAAAAATATTTATAGATCAACTCACATATTTAACTCTATAACATAGATTTGATAGTTGATTTATGATATACATGATGAGTACTTGGATATTATATGATAGTTTCATAAAATAAAATATTTGGTAGCTCATTCACCCAAATACCTCTGGCTTCATAATTTTTTTTTAATAAGCCTTCAAGGATTGCTCGGTTGGTGACTTCGATTTCACAATTGGTTTAAGAATAAGCCATCAAATTGAATTTTAGTTGGATCCCCAAAGATGTCATAAAATTCTTTGAACCTGACATTACTGAACTATATCCTATTATCAATAATAAGTGCTTTAGGAACTCTAAATCGAGAGATGACACATAAATCCCTCCACCTATCTTTCTATGATCGATGTCATAGGTTTAGCCTCTGCCCATTTGATGAAGTAGTCAGCTCCAACCATAGACATTTCCTTTAGCCTGAAGTAGATGGAAAATATCCTAAAATATCTAGCCCCCATTATGCAAAGGGCTAAGATGAATCTATCAAGGTTCATTCCATTGTTGGGAGTCTTTAAACTTGAGCATTACGTTAACATCTATCATAGTGTTAAATGTATCTTACTACATCGTACTTGGGAGTTGGCTAGTAATACCCCTGTGAAGAACTTTGAAGGCCAATGATCTTCCCCCAATGTGTTATTCGCAAGTTACCTCCTAAATTTTAGATAGTAGGAGAGATGCTTGGTAGGGTGTAGACATCATAGTAGTGGTCGCGACATTGATCAACTATAAAATACACCGTCAAGGATGCAATATCATGCTTGTTGTCTTCATACTTTTCTTTTCTTAGTTGGATTATATGGGAGAGTTTCAATCATAAGATATTTTAAGATGTCTACAATACAAGTAGTCATTATTTGACTTTTGTTTATGCTCCCTAGAACTTTTAAGATCACCTCTTTTGATGGGCATACATGGTTTCTAGAGAATATCTTAGATAATGCATTTACTGCTATGTTGTCTCTTTAGGGGACTTGTTCAATACTGAATGATAGGATGTTAGTTATCATTTGCTTTGCCTCCATAAGATATAAGGATATGATAGAATCACGGGCCTCATATATACCATTGACTTGGTTGATAATCAATAAGGATTTAAGGATTTACTATAAATTTTCAGGCTCTAGATCCTCATTCCTTTATTGAGTTTTAGACTAAATAGTAGAGCCTCATACTTTGCCTTATTGTTAGTCACTTTGAAATTAAAACATAGCGCATGCTCATAACTCCCCCCCCCCGATTGCTGACGTTGTAGAGCTATTCACATAGAAGGTCTAGCATTGGAGCTCCTGCGAAGCCTCTTCAACAAAAGTCATTTTTACCATGATCGGCCAAGGCTTGAGCCTTGATGGCGATCTATGGTTTGTAAGAGATATCAAACTCGCTAAGCTCCACTACCTATTTAAGGAGTCTCCAAGTTGCATCAGGCTTTGAGAGGATCTGATGCATTGGTTTGTTTGTCATGATAATAACATGATGAGCTTAAAAGTATAGGCAGAGATTCCTTGCTACTAGCACTAATATGTAAGTTAGCTTTTCGAAGTTATGATATCGAGTTTATATTTTATGAAGTACATGATTGTATAGTATATTAGTCTTGGACTCGATCTTTTTCCTATATTAATACTAAGCTTACAACCATAGAAGTTATTGCCAAGTATAGGCATAATTCATCTCTAGGGAAAGGACTAGAGAGTTAAGGTGGAGTTGTCAAATAGGCTTTGAGCTGGTCAAATGCCATTGACACTATTCGATTCATTAAAAATCCTTCAATCACTTTAAAGTCTTAAAGAATAATAAACATCAATTGCTTATCGTAAATAAGAAGTGGCTCGGTGTGGTGATCCAGCCCGTTAGCTACTGAACCTCTCTTATTGAGGCTGAGAGCCTCATGTTAATGATGGTCTAGCCTTACTTAGGGTTTGCATATGTTCTCCATTAACGGATCATGAAACCTAAAAATCTTTTAAAACTCACATCGAAGGCACACTTCATACGATTCAATGATATTTAGAATTTTTTAATAGTCACAAATGTTTTCCCTAAGTTAGAGAGATAGGTGCTTGCAACACGGCTCTTCATTAGCATGTCATCAATATATACCTTTATTTTCCATCTAATTTGGTGTTAGAATATCTTGTTGATTGTTCTTTGGTAAGTTGCTCTAATATCTTTTAGCTCAAATAGTGTTACTTTGTAGCAGTACAAACCTTTGTTAATAATGAAGGCAGTGTACTCTTTATCTTCTCGCACCATCTTTATCTAATCATATCTAGAAAAAGCATCTATGAAAGTTAATAATTCATAACTAGAGGTCGAGTCGACCAATTGGTCTATTGGAAGGAGAGGAAAGTTATCTTTTAGAAAAAATCAGTATAATCAATACACATTCTTTATTTTTCATTATTTATTTTAACAAGGACTAGATTTGCAAACCACTTATGATAGTAGATGTCATGAATAAAATCAGCATTTAACAACTTGCTAACTTCTTCTTCGACTACTACTTGTTGATTTAGGGCAAATCTTCAAGGCTTATGACAAGTTGCTCAATATACTGAATCGATAGTGGTTGTCTTGACGGTATGTTTTGGTCGCTCAAGGTCTAAGAAAATTTCTTCCTATGGCTCCTTCTTGGAGATGAGAGGATGTTGGGGATGGATCTCTAGAGTCCATTTGTTGTATAGGGTGAGCTATTCTCTTAGACAAGTTGATCCACATCAAATAGCATTGCCTTGACTCTTTGGGATCACTTCTTAGCTCTGTCACTCCTGAGCTAGTGAAATTTTTTGATGTCATGTAGTAGGTTGATACTACCGCTCATATATGATTAAGCGAGGGACACCCTATGATGGCATTATATGCAGACGAAAGGTCAACCACCAAAAACTTGGTCTTCATAGTTTTTGAGCAATTGTCAGACTTGAAGATGACGTAAAGATCTATGGTCCCTAGCGAAGTGATGGAGTCCCTTAAGAACCCAGTAAAGGTTGAGGAGATCAGTTATAGATCCTTGGTAGATAGACTAATTTTTTGAAAAGCATCATAGTAGAGTATATTTATTGAGCTTCTAGTGTCGATCATGATCATTTTCATTAATGCATTAGTGATCCCGATGGAGATTACCAATGCATCATCATGTTTTGGGTCTGGGTGCTTATCCTATTCCTTGAACATAATTGATTGGTCTCAATTATAATAGAATCTCTTGCATAGGATTTTTGGGTAGATGAACTACTAGCGCTCGCGATTGGCTCTCAATGATCATATTGATTTGTTGCTCAATGGGGCCTTTGGGCCTCGATAATGTTTTATGAATCTTAGGTAGAAACTTATGAAGATGACTCCTTTTGATTAACTCTTCAATTTGCTCCTTTTGGGCATAGCAATCTTCCGTATTAAGTCCATGGTCTTGATGGAAGTGATAGTATTTTATCTTTTTTTTTTGTCAATGGGGCTTTCATGGGGCATGGTGCCGTAAGAGCCCTTCTTCTGGGATTTGCATGAATAACTCTATATGGGAGGTGTTAAGTGAGGTGAAATCTTATTGTGGTAATCAGTCACTTTCTATTTATCATTTCATGGCCTTTCCATAGGGTTTTGTTATTAAGATCTTTCCTCCTTTGTCGTCTTTTTCAGTTCAACCTTTCTATTTCCAGTGATTATAGACTCAACTACTATATGATGGTTTGCCTCTTATAAAAGCTCTAGAAATATGGTCGGAGACTTAGTGATGACTTAGTGATAGTTGGAGTTCGCTAATGTATGCATTGATGAGGACAAATGGAGTTGGATTAGCAATTAAGTTAACCTCATCATTAAATTTTCTATATAACTCTCCAAGAATTCCTTCTCTTCCTATCTGATGGCTAGGAGAAAGGTGGTGGGCTTCTCTAAAAGTTGATAACTAATAAAGTTAAGCTTAAACTCTTTAGTCAATTGCCCAAATAAGAAGATTGACTCTCAGAGAGCTTAACAAATTATTCACGTGCAACTCCCCCTTAAGGTTGTTAGGAAAGTTCAACATATTAGTGAGTTGATGGTTCCAAATAACATCATTTGAGACATAAAAGTTATGATGTATTCCGAAGGGTCATATTTTCTCTTGTATACATTGAGTGATGGGAATTGGATGCCTTAGTGGATCAGCTCCTCATTGTTACTTTTTGTGAAAGGAGACCACAGGTATGATTCTATTTCTAGCCAATTTTCCTATTTTATCTTATTTTCCAATTACTAATCCATTTTATTTAGTTGGTCCGAACCTCAACTAAAAGTTTGGTTGATTTAGTAATCGACTCGTTGGGAAGATCTGGAATTGGTGTTGGAATAGGGATTTCAGTCAAAGGGGGAGACTACACTTCTTGTTGGGAAAAACCTATTATAGCAGAATAATTCTTTTTCCCTCTTTGTGTATCAAAATGGGTTCCTCATCAAAATATCAACTTGATATCAAAAGCATATATCAACCAAAGTAGCAAAAACAGTAGAGCAAAAAATTAATCACAAAGTGAGACCAAATTTTAATGTAGAAAATCCAATGCAGGAAAAATCACGGGACCGTAGTCCACTTCAAACTTCCACTATCACTAATAATGATAACATATTTATAATAAGTCTTCTCTAAAATATCAAGAGGATCAAAATAACCTCAAGATCATATATCTTGGCTCAAGAATAACATATCATCATCATAAAGAGAATTTTATGTCTCACAAAGTGGGTATAGTAGGAAAGTACCTTAGAGATGATAAATTATA
The DNA here is from genome assembly GCF_036884655.1 of Musa acuminata AAA Group. NCBI lineage: Eukaryota > Viridiplantae > Streptophyta > Magnoliopsida > Zingiberales > Musaceae > Musa > Musa acuminata. Next base: position 31,397,065 of record NC_088330.1, read on the forward strand.
AATCAGCACCATTAGGATTGTAGAGATTATTGTAAGGATTTTTCACATATAATTTGGGTTAAAACTGATAAAGTTTGGCCACTGATCGTCAAGTAGAAAAACTCAAAATCCTAATGGTCTATTTTCTCTTTCTCTCTCTGCTCTTTTCTCTCCCTGTGCATTGTCACCGTTCGTTGCACGCACCGTTCGTTCGCTGGCCTTACTGTGCACGTCTGATTCTTTTTCTTTTCATTTTTTTAATAAATCAGATTTGGGCTGACTGCCCAAATCATCTAGTCAAAGCCCATATATGGGTTGAACCTAACAATTCTCCCCCTCCAACTCATATGGTGGGCTATACTAAGCCCGCTCTTCGCCTACATACTTTAAGCTTCTCCTTATGCAAAGACTTTGTCAACATATTTGATTAATTCTCATTGGTATACATATTTTCCAAGTGTAATTCTTTCATCTCAAGCACATCACAAATCCAGTGATATCTCACATAATATGCTTGGATCTAGAATGGTACGTTGAATTCTTGGAGAGGTGAATGACACTTTGACTGTCACAGTTAATAGTATATCCTTCTTATTTCAAGCCCAATCCCTATAGAAACTTTTTCATTCATAAAGCTTCCTTGTAGGCTTTAATAATTGCTATGTATTCTACTTCTGTGGTTGATAGAGCAACATAATTATATAACTTAGACTGCCAAGAGATTGCTCCCCTTGCAAATGTCATCAAGAATCTCGAAGTGGACATTTTGGAATCAATATCACATGTCATGTTTGCATTTGTGTACTCTTCTAGTACAAGTTTATCACTACCAAAACATAAACACAACTTGGAAGAACCTCTTAGATATCTTAATATCTATTTCACTACTGCCCAATGTTCCTTATCAGGATTAGAGAAAATCGGCTGACAACTCCAACTACATAAGCTATATCTGGCCTAGTACAAACCATAGCATACATCAAATTGTCTACTGCATATGAGTAAGATACTTTGGAAATTTCTTCTTTTTCTTTCTCACTTGTAGGATATTATTTTGAACTAAGCTTAAAATGACCTACAAGTGGAGAACAAACTACTTTGGCGTTACTCATGTTGAATCTTTCAAGAACATTTTCAATGTAAGTCTCCTAAGATAGCCAAATCTTTCTTTTCTTCTTATCACGAAGAATCTTAATGCCAAGTATTTGTTTCATCGATCCTAAGTTTTCATGGCAAAAGACTTACTTAGCTCTCTTTTAAACTTTTCAATTTTACCAGCATCATGACCAACAATCAGTAAATCATCAACATATAGTAGGAGAATAATAAAATCATCATTTGAATTTATTTTCATAAATACATAATGATCAGATGTGGTTCTATTATACCCTTGGCTCATCATAAAGAAATCAAACTTCTTGTACCACTGTCTAGGTGCCTGTTTGAGTCCATATAAGCTTTTTTTAAACTTACACACCAGATTTTCTTTTCTCTTGACTTTGAAACCTTCTTGTTGCTCCATGTAAATTTCTTCTTCTAAGTCACCATGAAGAAACGTTGATTTCACATCAAGTTGCTCAACTTCTAAATTCAACCAGATAGCTAAACCAAGAACAACTCGGATAGAGAAAATTTTCACAATTGGAGAAAATATTTCTTCAAAATCAATACCTTTCTTTTGACTGAATCTTTTCACAACTAGTCGCGTCTTGTATCTTTGTTGTGAGCTATTATTTTCGGTCTTCAATTTGTAAACATATTTATTCTTGAGAGATTTCTTCTCTTTAGGCAACTTTACCAAGTCAGAGCTGTGGTTCACAAGCAAGGATCTCATATCTTCTTGCATGGCTTTAACCCACTCATTCTTATGCTCATGTAGAATAGCTTCTTGGTAAGTTTCTAGCTCTTTCTCGTTAGTAAGTATAACATACTCATATGGAGGATATCTGGTAGATGGTTGTCGCTCTCTTGTGGATCTTCTCAATGGAATCTCAACTGGTGGTGGAGGTGCTTGTTTAGTTGGTTCAACATCATCAACTATAGGAGTATCATCACTAGCATTCTCACCACAATCTTCTTGTTCATCTCCCTCATGATCATCATGAACTACGAGTGAAGGAATTGGACCCAAACTCCAAGGAATATAAACACAAGTTTTTGGCTTCTTAATATTATCACAATCGTCAAATAATTGGTCTTCAAGAAATACAACATCTCTACTTCTAATAATCTTCCTATTCACTAGATCTCATAATATGTACTCAAACTCTTCATGATCATATCCTAAGAAGATACATGCTTTTGCCTTATTATTAAGCTTGAACCTCTCATCTCTAGGAATATAAACAAATACTTTACACCCAAAGACTCTCAAATGATTACAAGATATATCTTTTCCTTTTCATACTCTTTCTTTAGCATCACCTTTCAGATAAACTGATGGAGAAAAATTTATAAGGTTAACTATAGTTCTCACAACCTCCCCCCAAAATGACTTAGGTAACTTAGCGTAGGAAAGAATACACCTAATCCTTTTTTCAATTGTTTTGTTCATCCATTCTACAACACCGTTCTGCTAAGGAGTTTTAGAAACTGTTTTCTCAAGCCTGATACCATAAACCCTACAGTAATTCTCAAAATGACCCCTGTACTCGCTACCATTATATGCTCGAGCACACTTTAGCTTTTTGCTAGTTTCTCTTTCAACACTAATATGAAATTCTTTGAAAACATCGAGTACATGATTTTTAGATTTCAAAGCAAAAGCCCACACTTTTCTAGAATGGTCATCAATAAAAGTAACAAAATAAAGAGCACCTCCAAGAGTTCTAGTTTACATAGTATAGATATCATTATGAATTAAATCAATAATATCTGATCTTCGATATGATGGATATGTATGAAAGACAACTCTATGTTTTTTTTCAACTAAGCAATGATCACAAGATTTAAGAGATGTACCTTGCAACTTTGGTAAGAATTACTTTCTAGCAAGAGTTTGAAGTCCCTTCTCACTGATATGACTAAGCCTATTATGCTGAAGATCTATGCTTTCACCCTTCTGAATTGCATTAATCTCTCCTTTGTGTAGCTTAGCTTCCATGACATAAAAATAGTTAAGCTTCTTTCCTCTCGCCACAATTAGAGAACCTTTAGTGAGTTTCCATTTACTTTCACCAAAATAGTGTGTAAATCTCTCATCATCAAGTCTACCTATAGATATCAAGTTAAGATGAATATCTGGAACATGTCTAACATATTTGAGTATCAATTTGTTCTCAATACTAGTCTCCAAGCAAATATCTTCAATACCCACAATCTTAGATGTACCACTATTTCCTATTCTGACACTACCAAAATCACCAGTAGTGTAAGATCTGAAGTGATTACCATGAGAAGTAACATGAAATGAAGCACCAGAGTCAATTACCCAATTACTATCCTGAGCTACAAGATTGACACAACCGTCATCATAAACAATAATGATATCACCTTCAACAACAAGTATATTGGTCTCTTTCTCATTTTTCTTCATTTTATTCTGTTCTCGCTTCCAAAACATATACTCTTTCTTCTTGTGACCTAGCCTGTTATAGTGGAAATATTTGATATCCCTTCTAGACTTGGATCTTCCTCTATAACCATGTGGATTTCTACTATGACTTCTTCCACATTTTTCTTGTTTTTCAGAAACAAATGCACCAGAAGAAGATTCACCTTGTTCTTTCCTTCTAGCATCTTCATTTAGCAAATTGTCTTTAACCATATCTATAGTTAGAGTTCCCTCTGGCATGGAGTTATAAATTATCACAACATACGTTTCCCAACCTTTTGGTAAAGAGCTGAAAAGTAATAATCCTTGTATCTCATCATCTATATTTATTTTCATAGCAACTAACTTGTTTGTAAGACCCTAAAATAGACTTATATGCTCAATAATATTACCACCATCTTTATACTTCAAATTTACAAGTCTTCTAAGGAGAAATTCTGTTTCCCACTGTCTTTTTCGCAAAGTGATTTTCTAACTTTTGCCAAACAACATCAGCTCTGGTTTCATCAGAAATATGCTCATGCAAATTTATATACATCCATCTTCTAATATAAGCAATAGTTTTTCTATGTTGAACCTCTCATTCCTCATCCTCTATAGTAGAAGGTTTATCTTTAACCTTGATGGGCTTATACAAATCTTTGCGATAGAGCAAATCTTCCATCATACACCTCTAAGTGGAATAATTTGATAAGTTCAATTTAATCATACTATCTGACTGTTCCATTTCAATCACACAAGAAAAAAAAACTAGCACCGACCTGTTAAAGCGAAATAATTATTTTCTCTCTTTGTGTATCAAAATAAGTTCCTCATCAAAATACCAACTTGATATCAAAAACACATATCCACCAGAGCAGCATAAACAGTAGGATAATAAATCAATCACAAAGTGAGATCAAATTTTAACGTGAAAAATCCAATGCGGGAAAAACCACGAGACCGTAGTTCACTTCAAACTTCCACTATCACTAATAATATAACATGTTTACAATAAATCTTCTCTAAAATAACAAGAGGATCATAATAACATTAAGACCATATATCTTGGCTCAATAATAGCATATAATCATCACATGGATGAATTTCATCAAAAAGAGAATTTTAGATCTCACAAAATGGGTATAACAAGAAAATACCTCAGAGAGAATAAATTGTAGATTAACACCGTTAGGATTGTAAAGCTTACTACAAGAATTCTTCACATATAATTTGAATCAAAACAAAAAAACTCAAAATCCTAATTATCTCTCTTCTCTTTCTCTCTTTGTTATTTTCTCTCATTGTGCACCGCAATCGTTCGTTGCACGCCAAATTCGTTCGCTGCCCTCATTTGTGCACGTCTCTTTCTTTTTTTTCTTTTTTTTTTAATAATTCAGATTTGGGTTGACTACCTAATCATATAGTCGAAGCGGGTTGAACCCAACACTTGTGAAGTTGACACAGAGGACTATTATGGAGAGTTGGTCTAAGGCAAGGGTTTAGAGAGCTTCCTGTCTATGGTGAGAGGTAAGTTGATTTTGGGAAGACGATTTATCTTATTCGTGATAATCGTATCGTAGAGAGCTTCCTGTCTATTTGCTCATATGATTATCTTTTAATTGTCAGATGTATAATAGAAGCGTGACGAATCCATTCTTAATGTAATTAATATATTAAACAGATTATGAATATCATAGGAGTGAATTGATTATTGATTGATTTGTATGAAAAATATTCTATATGATTGTAACATTGTACCATCCTTGATTTTTCAGAAGTTGTTACACTAGTTCTAATATCATTAAAAAGTCTATAATTGATGAGTTTCAGTTAAACTAATCAAAATTAATATACATCAATTTAACCTAAAAAATTAAACTTTTAAATTATAGATCAAACCAATCTGATTTTTTCAATTCTGTGATGTGAGATTATCCTTTTGATTCATCTCCTTTCTCCTACCTGTAAAGGAGGTTTGTCTACACTTGACTTGTGTGATATGTAGTTCCTCTCTAGTAAGTCGTGTCATATCATATAATTTGAATCATATCTTTAATCAATAGACCAACAACGGGTGTCACGATACTTATCAATTCGAGTTTCTTGGATTTAGTAAACTCTTCTGTTGAACCCGCTTCGTATTCAACGAAAAAAAGGTACGTTACACACATACTCGTTTCTTTATTGAAAGAAGAAAAGGACGTGTATGACTGCATGTCACTAGATTTGTTGGAGTGATTTCACAACCATACAATTCATCTCACATTTCTTTCCCTCCTCTGATGACTCCTTGCCTTGTAAGCAGTCATTGTCTGCTTTACAGCTTCACAAAAGGTAAGATGGGACCTCTGAGAGTGAAGTCAATTCAAGTCGAGCAAATTATCTTTAGGAAGCTCTTTATGCCACACAGCATCATGTTGGTCGTCGCATGCGTTTACCCATTAAACACCTTCAGTACTTTCTCAATCTGTCAGCCTGTTTCTGCGAATTGAAATTAATCACTACAGAATGGGCAGGTCTTTACCACATGCCCTCCGCTACAGCATCAGCTTCATACTACAAAAAAGGCATGGTCATATGATGTGAACAACAACCCCTACTTTAGCCGACTTGTTGACTTGGTGGCACAGCCGGAGAACGGGAGTCCATATAGTCGATCATATTTTAGCATTCATCAAGTCAGAAAGCTTGAGCACATCGAGAGAAGGGAGACTCGGCAGTGTGTTGACAGTCGATAGGGTTCCAAAGACCTGCTTCATTGTTGGGCGTGACTCTGGGTCATGTTCCACGCAGCAAAGTGCCAACCTCAAAACTGCAGCTACCTCGTCTGCAACCTCCGTCGTAGGGAGTGATGGACGCTGGTCTAATACATATTTCACAAGCGTGTTTTTCGGCGACGAAGGCAATGACAGAACGGAAACGAGTCCTTCCCCATGTCCTCCTATTAGCAACTCAAGCGTGACCACTCCGAAACTGTAAACATCGCATTTGGTGGTCACTCTCATCTCATAAGCAAGCTCTGCAAACAATAACCGATAACTGAGGAAACCTTATATCGTAGAAGGATCTCCAAAAGACAGCTATGTTAGGCTACTTTGCGCCTTGATTGATGAATAACTACGTGTACAGTAAATCGACTGCTGTTTTCTATTTCTAGATTGATGAATAATTCATGTAAATGAGCTACAAGCTGATGGACTTTTAACTTGCAAAAAATGTATTACTATATGACGTCGGGGGAGAAACTTACCCGGTGCCAAGTAACCATATGTGCCGGCAAGCATGCTCCAATTTGATGAATCTGGCTTCAGGAGTCGAGCAATACCGAAGTCAGAAACACAAGCCTTGAGTTCTGAATCGAGCAGAATATTGTTGGTGGTTATATCTCGATGAACAATGGGCTGATCGCAATCATGATGCATGTAGGACAGAGCACGAGCCACATCTTTGACAATGTTCACCCTCTTCACCCAGTCCAGTTCGGCAGCTGCTGCTTCGCTTCTGAGGAGGGATCCCAAACTTCCTCTCTCCATGTACTCGTACACCAGAAACTTGTGTCGAGCAGAGGAGCAGAATCCGTAGAGCTTGACGATATTTCGATGTCGAATTTGAGTAAGAGTATGTATCTCGTTTTGAAAGGATTGCTCATTCGATGTAGTTTCGTCTTCCTGCAGATGAATTTTCTTCACTGCTAGCATCTGCCCGCTTGCTAATTCTGCTCTGTAAACGCTGCCATATGCACCACTTCCGATACAGTATTTTTCATTAAAATCCTCCGTGGCTGCAACGATATCCTTGTATGCATATCTTCCATCAAAGTTAAATACACAGAATGTCATGCCTTCTTTGTTGCCATTATTTTCGGAAGGCATGGAATGTTTCTTGGTCTTCTGGAACAGTGAAAACGCTCCCAGAAAAACAAGTAAGATGAATAAGACGACCACGGAAGCAATGATAGCTGAGATAATTGCTCTGTGGTGCTTGCTTCCATCATCTTTCCTTGCAGTATAAGAAAGACATGGAGGCAGGCCTTTGACGACCCCACACAAACCTTTGTTGTGGACAAACCACTTCGCCGGAGCTTTCCGGAAGACTGGGCTCTCAGGCACAGCCCCCTCCAATTCATTATATGATACGTCAATGATTAATAAGCTGATCATAGCACTTAGTGAAGATGGAAGACCACCGGACAAATTATTATGTGAAAGATTCAGAATTTGCAGCATCGTAAATTTGCTGAACTGTGAGGGTATCTCACCCGTTAGTGAGTTGTGGCTGATGTCCAATGCGTCTTGAAGGTACTCCAGGCTGCTGATCTCTGCAGGAATTCCTCCGCCGAACTTGTTGCCATTAAGCTTCAGGGAGCGGAGCTTGAGACAAATGCCTATTTGAGACGGTATTCTTCCTGTCAAGCTGTTAACTGATAGATCAAGGATTTCAAGGTCGGGCATCCTTCCAAACTCTATTCGTACCTCTCCGCCGAGTCGATTGCAGCTCAGGTTCAGCTTGTAGAGATGAGGTAACCTGCCCAAGCTCTTTGGAATCTCCCCCTGTATGTAGTTGGAAGAAAGGTCCAGTTCTCGTAGTTCTTTTAGATTGCCGAATTCTGGTGGAATGGCTCCGGTGATGTTGTTATTTGAGATTGCCAGGAATGTGAGATTGTCCCATCTTCCCCAGTCCGGTGGGAGTGCACCTGACAGCCTATTGAATCTTAAATCCATATAAGAAAGATGTGGATACACTCCAAGAAGTTGTGATATATCCCCGGTGAGTTGGTTTTGCTCGAGACGGACTCTGATCAATCCCGTACAGTTCTTTAAGGTCCCGGGAAGTTGACCTCTGAAGCTGTTGTTGCTCAGTGAGAGATACTGTAGGGTTCTTCCTTTGCATATGTTTGAAGGCAAGTCACCGGAGAAGAAGTTGTCTGACAAAAGAAGCGATGTCAAACCTGTGATGTTGTTTAACTCGGCAGGCAATCGACCAGACAACCGATTATTGAACAAGCTTAGGTCAGTGAGGTTCCTTAAGTTACCGAGGGATGGAGGGATTGAACCGAAAAGCTGGTTGTCATGGAGATCCATACCCATGAGCTGGGTCAGGTTTCCGAAAGTGGATGGTATCGGCCCGGAGATTTGGTTGTCGGGCAGAAAAAGTTGGGTTAACTCATTTAGATTTCCTATTTCCGGAGGGATAAAGCCTGACAATTCATTAACCCCAAGATAAAGTTTCTCTAATTTAGTTTGATTTCTTCCCATAAAGAAAGGGATATGACCTGTTAGACTATTATTGAAGAGCCCAAGTTGCACAAGGTTTAATAGATTTCCCAATTCTCTGGGGATGAATCCCGAGAGATGATTTTGATAGAGAGACAACTGGTATAGGTTCGTCAAGTTCCCTAAACTGGGAGGGATGAAGCCAGATAGTTGGTTCTTCCCAAGTGTAAGATGCATCAACTTCTGAAGTCTTCCAAGCTCCTGAGGTATGAAACCTGTAAGTTGATTATCTCGCAGGTGCAAGTGCAGAAGCCCGGTAAGATTGCCCAAGGATGGAGGGACAGAACCACTTAACTGATTCTTATTGAGATATAGGAACTGGAGCGCCTTCATGGAGCCTATTTCGACCGGGAGTTTGCCCGTGAACCGGTTGCCTATGAGATCAAGATATACAAGGTTGGAGAGAGCCGAGATGGTCGGAGGAATGACGCCGTCGAGCTGGTTGTAGGAGAGGTTGAGACCGACGAGTGATCTCAGCGTTGAGAAGTTGAGAGCATCGAGTGGCCCTTCTAAGCTCATGTTCGGCAGGGACATGTCGGTGATGACAGGGCGTCCTCTGTGCGTAAGGTTGCACGTAACTCCAGTCCAATTGCACGGATTAGAGCTGAGATTCCAGGATTCAAGGAATTGCTGGCCGTGAAGGGTGGACTTCCAGTGGAGTAGGGTTCTCGCTTGTGACCCGAGTGAAGCTGTCACTGAGACAAGATGACGAGAGAGCAGCAGTAGGAGGAGGAGAGTGGTGGAGAGGAGCCGCCAGTTGTGCAGCTGGGATGCCATAACTGCGGTCTAGCTAATTTGGAGAAGGATGTTGTACTGCGAGCTAACAAAGGGCCCCCTTATATAAAATGTATGAGATGGATGTGAACTATCGGGAACCGAGTGGGACACATTTGAGTCTCGAGCATCCTCACCAGCGGGGCTAAAGCTGGATGGTATCACCCGTTCTCATACTGTCCCCTCCGCAAAGTTGTGGTGGAAGGTTAAGAACAATTCCTTTCGATCATCACTACTGATCACCTTTCATTTGTTAAAGCATAAAGTGGACTCATATTATTACTTGGAGAAATCAATGTCATATAAGAAGAAGCACAAGAAAAACTTTGTAGCAGTAGATTTCTGAGTCAAGTCAGCTGATCTTATCAAGTTCAGCATATTCCCTTTGCCAACTGGAGTCATTTTATAATGTTAAAGAAGACTAGCTTTTGTGACATTAAAATAAGAAGAGTTTTGCTGATGATTAATTTTCTGCAGGTGCGGCCAAATGATCAAGATTCGGACCAAACAAATATTTTATTTTGTGCAGTTAAAACTATTGTCATTTATTAATGCATAAAGAGATATATGATTTCATGGCTATCGAGATCAGGTTGGGTAGAGATGACGTGCTGAACTTACCCAATGGTTCGTTTCAAATGAGTTGGATCCCGATTCGATTTGGTTGATCCACAATGGATACGGAACTTGATAGTGAGATTTATCGAGGCCAATGGAGGAAAGAGTATTCCAGATTTGAACGATAGAGAAATAGGCAAAGAGATGTGAGTGGGCATTATTATCAAGAATGCCTCAACCAATGAGACTAGGCCATATGTTAGGCTTAAAAGGATAAAGATCCTAATTCCAAAAGTCATAATAGAATGAGACAAAAGGCAAGGGACATGCATGATGTGTTGGTCCGGGACAATTTGGTTTTGGACATTAAAGGTGTTTAATGTGGTTTTGATGGCTGCGAATGGCAACCCCGGCATGGTAGTATTTAGTGTTGAAGTCGCCATCATCAATCCATTTAACCTTGATGTGAGACCACCATGTAAGATTAACTTGGCGAAGGAGGGCATTATATTTGTTACGAAGACAAATATGTGCTTAAGAGCAAAATCACATTGTTTAAGAGAGTATCAGCTTGAGTGGATGCAAGAAGGTACATTATAGTAAACATTGATCTTTGGCATATCATTACTAAGATCACAACAACATGTAATTAGTGATACAAATATGCATACACAATTGTACACATCATAGGAACACACCAAAGAAATCATCCAACTTTCACAACAACGATACATGATATGAACAATATTCACAACACTCGATCACATCACAATAAACATATATAAGTATTGCTGATAGTAAACATAACAATATTCACAACAGTAATGCATAATAGTTCACAACAACAAATATATACACATCATAGTATTCACAACAAAGATATGAACATACATTAATATCACAATAAACATATATATACCAAATTTCATTACAGCAAATAACATATATAACGCTCAAAGAACTTTACCAGCAACAGAAGCTTGACAAGGAAACCATGTACTACACACAGATCAAACCTTTCAATGGCCAATAAAAGATGCAACGGATGGAAGCGAAGTCCACTTGGTTGATCATATTTCTCGAGTCATCAAATCAGAAAACTTCAATGCATGGAGAGATGCCGGGCTCGGCTGCGCCGATGACTTTTCAAAGATCTGCTTCATCGTCGGGCGAGTTTCTGGGTTGATGTCAACGCAATGGATCGCCAATGTTAAAGCTGCAGCTACTTCATCTGCAACTTGGTCAACCGGAAGTGATACACGCTGGTCTAATATATCTTTCACAAACAGGCTTTGGCCGGAGGAAGATGATAGGGTAGAAATGATATCTCCTGGGTAAGTTCCCACTAGCAACTCGAGTGTGATCACCCCAAAACTATACACATCGCATTTGGTGGTCAGTCTCATTGTATAAGCGAGCTCTACAGACAAGAAGATCGATGATCAAACTTCCTTGATACAGAAGTATGTCCTCTAGTTAGAAAGTTAAGAGTCAACGCAATAGGGACATTTGCACTTTTACTGAAACAACAATCTACGATTCTAAAATACCATAACATGTCAAGAAATCTTCGTATGGAGTTACAAAATATTAATCAAAATGTTACCTGGTGCCAAGTAACCATGCGTGCCGGCAAGCATGCTCCAGTTTGAGGTATCTGGATTCAGGAGTCGAGCAATGCCGAAGTCAGAAACACAAGCCTTGAATTCTGAATCCAGTAGAATATTGTTGCTGGTTACATCTCGATGAACGATAGGTGGAACACAATCATGATGCATGTAGGAGAGAGCACGAGCCACATCTTTGACAATGTTCACCCTCTTCACCCAGTCCAATTCTGCTGCTGCTGCTTCGATTCTGAGGACGGATCCCAAACTTCCTCTCTCCACGTACTCGTACACGAGAAACTTGTGGTGAGGAGAGGTGCAGAATCCGTAAAGTTTGACAATATTGCGATGTCGGATTCGAGTAAGAGTTTCTATCTCATTCTGAAAGGGTTGCTCGTCCACCGTGTTCTCGTGTTCGGACAGGTGAATTTTCTTGACTGCGAGCACCTCTCCACTTGATAATTCTGCTCTATAAACACTGCCATATGCACCGGTTCCGATCAAGTACTTCTCATCGAAATCTTCTGTTGCTTCGATGATATCCTTGTATGCAACTTTTCCATCAAAATTCAATACAGAGAATGTACCCTGTTTGATGGGATTCTTGACAGCTTGCACTGTGTGTTTCTTCGTCTTCTGGAATCGCAAAGCAATTCCGACGAGCACAAGCAAGAGAAGTAAGACGACCATAGATGCAACAATAGATAAGATAATGACTGTGTGGTGCTTACTTCCGTGGTGTTCATTTGCAGTAGATGAAGCACATAGAGGCAAACCTTTGACAACTCCACACAAACCTTTGTTGTGGACAAACCACTCTACTGGAGCTTCCTGGAAATGCTTGTTATCGGGAACTGGACCCTCCAATTCATTGTATGAGACATCGATGATGAACATGCTACGCATATCCCTAAAAGTTGATGGAAGATTACCCGTCAAGCCATTGTGTGATAGATTCAAATTTTGCAACATGAACAATTTACCGAATTGCGTTGGTATCTCCCCTGTCAAAGAGTTATGGCTGATGTCGAGTGCGTCTTGAAGGTACACCAGATTGCCCATCTCAAAAGGAATGCTTCCACTGAGGTTGTTGTTGTTAAGCTTCAGCAAATGGAGTTTCATGCAATTTCCTATCTGATATGGTATCCTACCTATCAAGCCGTTTCTCGACAGATCAAGAAGTTCAAGGTCGGACATCCTTCCCAGCTCTGCTGGTATCTCTCCAATAAGTTGATTGTTGCTCAGGTTGAAGTTATAAAGATGAGCCAGGTTGCCCAAGCTCCTCGGGATCTCTCCTTGGAAGTAGTTTGAAGAAAGGTCCAGTTCTTCCAGCTTTGATAGCTGTCCAAGTTCTGATGGTACAACTCCGGTGATATTGTTATTTGAGATTCCTAGGAACGTCAGATTGTGCCATCTTCCCCAGTCTGATGAGATTGTACCCGACAATTTATTGAAGCTTAAATCCAAATACTTAAGATTGGGATATACCCCAAGCTGTTTGGATACATCCCCGTTCAGTTGATTATGCTCAAGATGAACAGTATATAGGCTCGTACAATTCTTCAATGTCGCGGGAATGGGACCTTGGAAGCTGTTGTTGCTCAGCATTAGGATCCGTAGGGCTCCTCCTTTGCATGTCTCTGGAGGCAAATAACCAGAAAAAGTCAGTATCTTTCAATAGAAGAGTAGCCAGACCTGTAATGTTGTTCATCTCCGGAGGCAAAGAACCAGACAAATGGTTATAAGATAAGCGTAGATCGATGAGGTTCCTTAAGATACCTAGTAATGGTGGGATTTGCCCCGAGAGCTGGTTAAATTGGAGAGCCAAGGTAGTGAGTTGGTGCAGCTTTCCAATTTCTGGAGGCATAGAACCTGACAATTCATTCATCCAAAGGTAAAGTATCTCCAACTTGCTCTGATTTCCCACCGATGAAGGGATGCGACCTGTTAGGCTATTATTAGAGAGCGACAAGTGCGCCAGATTTATTAGGTTTCCTAGTTCTCTAGGAATGAATCCCGTTAGCTGATTTCCATAGAGAGCCAAGTGATAGAGCTTTGTCATGTTTCCTAAACTGGGAGGAATAGAACCTGTAAGTTGGTTTGCCCCGAGTTCAAGGTAGATCAACTTTGCAAGTCTCCCCAACTCCTCAGGGATGACACCCGTAATCTTATTATCTTCTAGTTGCATTTCTGTAAGCCTACTAAGGTTGCTCAGAGACGGAGGTATAGGGCCACTTATCTGATTCTGGCTAATATTTAGGAACTGAAGCGCCTTCATGGAACCAATATCGACAGGAATTCTTCCAGTGAACCTGTTGGCAGTCAGATCAAGAGATACGAGGTTGGAGAGCGCCGAAATGGTAGGGGGAATGTTCCCGTTCAGCTGGTTGTAGCTGAGGTTGAGATTGGCAAGCGATCGGAACGCCGAGAAATTAAGAGCATCAAGTGGCCCTGCTAAGCTCAAATTTGGCAGCTGTATCTCGGAGACGACCAAGCGCCCATTGCGTGCGATGTTGCATGCAACCCCCGTCCAATTGCATGGACTGGAGCCGACGTTCCAGGACGCGAGCAACTGCGGACTTCGGAGGGTGGCCTTCCAATGGAGTAGAGCTCTCCCTTGGGACCCCAGCACTGAAGCTGCTCTTACAAGAACAACAAAAGGAGAGAGAAATACTAGTAGGAGTAGTGTGGTGGAGAGAGAACTTCTGCGTAGTTGACATGTCATGATCGTAATATAGCTTAAGAAAGGATTGCAAAACTTTTTGCTATGGGCTTTGGGCAAAGAGATGATGGAACTTTTATAGGCGATACTCCCCTGTGAAAAGAATGTCTTATACATTTACATCCAACAGTTGCTATAGTAGCAATGGAGCGGAGAGAGTGTGTTGTGGTGAATTCATGTCGTGTTATGCACGTTGCCTAGTAGGCTTTTACTGTCCTTATCCAATGTTCTTAGAGTGAGACTTACTTTCACAGAGTCAATAGAAAAGGACAAAAAAAGATGAAACACCAATCGAATAATTGTGGTTGTATAGACTTAGTTTATAGAGTCAATAGAAAAGACAATAATTGTGGTTGTACAATGTGGAAATATTTGTGTATCTCGAAGGAAAAAAGACGAGTGATCGAAAATAGCCATTTCTTTGGTGATCCGGTCTCCTGTTAGTGCCTGTGATCATCAGTTTAAGTCTTCGTTTTGCTGTGGACATTTAATGTTATGTCACCTCACTGTTGGATGATTGGTTTGTGCGCCTGTCCAGAAGAGATTCTATTTAGGTTTCACAGACTTGACCACATCCTCGGCATACAAATCTTTCAACGAAAAGAATTAGTCTTGCCAACATACGAATTAAGATGGCTGTTGCTTAATCATATTTTTTATTTTTTATTTTTATATTTATGTATATATTATAATTAAATATAATGATAGAATTATCTTGATAAAATAAATTATAAAGATTATTTTAAATTATATTGAAAGAATTAATATTATTATGGTAGAAGCATGATATTGATAATATATAATTGCTATGATTCGTATTGCTAATCAGACTTAATATATTATTATTATTTTTATATTTATTTTTTTAAATTTATGTGTATAAATTATGTTTAAAATTCAGAATCCAATTAGGTAAAATAAATTTTATTTTATTTATTTTTTATTTTGAACATTTTGTATCTTATTGGGTAAAGTAGAGAATGTTAGATTATATAACCCTATCTAATTAGGTAGAATATATTATAGATATGATTAGATTCTAATTATGATTATCAATCAAT
Organism: Musa acuminata AAA Group; assembly: GCF_036884655.1. NCBI lineage: Eukaryota > Viridiplantae > Streptophyta > Magnoliopsida > Zingiberales > Musaceae > Musa > Musa acuminata. The sequence continues at coordinate 31,412,574 of NC_088330.1, forward strand.
AAAAAGGAACTTCAATTATGATAGAATTCCTTATGAGATGACATTGATAAGAGGGACTCTCTTAATTTCTCACCTATAAATAGATAAGACCTCATAGGAATTATATACATAATATATAGATACACATACATGGATATGTAAATATATAAAATTATTGAGAAATTATATATCTTTTCTCATATATTCTTATCCTTAAATCTATCAATCATAGTCGTCATATGAAGGATAAAAAGAAAAAAAAGAAAAAAAATCTAATTTTCCTTATAAATTGACATCGTTATAATTTTTAGATTCGATAATGGTCCGCTTACTAATCGGATAAAAATTTTTTGAACAGCATTCAAAGGTACACATCGTAAATTTAGAAATTTATTGTTATTTAATTTCAGATTTTGGGATTAAAGTTTTTTTTATAATAATAATATTTTATACTTACAAGATAGACATGGCAAAGCGTGGTAGAGATTGATGAAGAATGCATTAAGTTAACATGATTAGGTATGATGAAAATTAACGAAGAATGATGGAAAACATAGTAAGTCGACACGATCAAGTGTGGTGGAGAACATACTAGGCTAACATAATCAAACATGACGAAGACTAACTAAGAATGATAAAGAACTCACTAGACCAACATGAACAAGCGTGACGGAGATTGATGGAGACCGCACTAGGGCGACATGACCAGCATGATAACTTTTATAGGCGATACTCGCCCATGAAAATGTCTTTATATTGGATTTAATGAGCATTACTCGCCGTTCATTTTCTTTCCATGTAACAGTTGCGATGTTAGCAATGGGGGCGGAGTGGGTGCGTGGTTAATTCTATACTGTGTTATGCACGTTGCCAGCTAGCAATCTTCTACGTTCCTTGTCCGATGTTCTTAGACTAAGACATAGTTTCAGAGTCAAAAGAAAAAGTAAAGAAAAGATGGAGGGAGCACCAATTGGATAGTTGTGGTTGTTTGTACGTTGCTGTATTAAAAATTAATGTGGATATATTAGTGTTTCTCGACAGAACAAAAAAAGAAAAAGAAAAATCCGAGAGGGCCATTTCTTTGGTGAATTCTCGACAGAAAAAAAAAAAGAAAAAGAAAAATCGGAGAGAGCCATTTCTTTGATGTGGACATTTAATGTTGTGTCACCTCAGCGTTGGCAGAAGATGATGATGACTCCTACATTTAACGGTTGATGGTTCTATTTCTCTTTAGTTTTCACACCATTCACGTCTATGTGAGAATTAAAAAAGAAAGAAAAAATTTATATTTTTATTATATATATTTCTGTTCATAACTCTATTTATAGGAGGGAATGAAGGGAATCTATGATGGAATATTAAAACTTTTGATAGTTTTTATACAAGTCTTTCAAGAGAAAGACGAAGAATTAGCCTTGTCGCCATACAAATGAAGATGGCAACTGCTGCTCAATTACCTGTTTCTTTGCAGACGCAGGATCCAGCGTGTGACAACCACAACAAGCGTGAAGCCTTCAGGTGCCATTTCATTGCTCTGGCATTATAACAAAGTGAACCCAATTGACGTCAGATTTAATTTATCCAGTGAATATGAGTTCGTTTTGGCAATTAGCCTAACGACGGCGACGACGACGACGATAGATTTAACCTAATGACGACGATGACGACGACGACGATAGATTTAACCTAACGACGACGACGCGACGACTATCAAGTGAATATGAGTTCATCTTGGCAATTAACCTAACGACGACGACGACGACGACTATCGAGTGAATATGAGTTCGTCTTGGCAATTAACCTAACGACGACGACGACGACGACGATGACGACGACGACGACGACAGATTTGACCTAACGACGACGATGACGCCGACGACGACGACTATCAAGCGAATATGAGTTCGTCTTGGCAATTAACCTAACGACGGCGACGACGACGACGATAGATTTAACCTAATGACGACGATGACGACGACGACGATAGATTTAACCTAACGACGACGACGCGACGACTATCAAGTGAATATGAGTTCATCTTGGCAATTAACCTAACGACGACGACGACGACGACTATCAAGTGAATATGAGTTCGTCTTGGCAATTAACCTAACGACGACGACGACGACGACGATGACGACGAGGACGACGACGACAGATTTGACCTAACGACGACGATGACGCCGACGACGACGACTATCAAGCGAATATGAGTTCGTCTTGGCAATTAACCTAACGACGACGACGACGAACCAATAAATAAATAAATTTAATATTATTATTATTATTTGTATCTGGAATCCTATATAACTGAACTCAATGAGTCAAGGGACTTACCAACGTATGAATTTTACCGTTGAACTAGTTACTTGTGAGACCAAGCGACACGAGATGGTAAGGTAACAGTCCCATTAAGCCCCAAGTCCCTTACTTGTGATGTTGCATGCGACCCCCGACCAACGAACGCCAGCAATTGCCCAACTTGGAGGGTAGATCTCTCTCTCTCTCTCTCTCTGTGAGTGGAGCTGTCGTTAAAAGAACAAGAAAAGGAGAGATAAGGAAACTTTGTATTATATGTAATTAATGCTGTTATCTCACCTACGAAAGCCACTTTTACCTGCCACACAACTGAGAGGAAATTAAGTGCTCGATAAAATGCATTGTAGTACTCATCTACACCCTATATTTTGGGTTCAAGACACGTCACAGTCGATGTCATGCCATGCTATAGCCGAGGGACTATTTGGCATGTCCCATTTCGGAAGCTCAGGATGGCGCTGTCTAGCGTTGTTCCGCACGTCCCGGGACGATGGCCGCACAAAAGTACCGTCTCATCCCTCGAGGATCGATCGTCACGTCGAACCCACGTACGACCAACCCTCGTACAATAGTATAAAAGCCCCTGGCCGGCATCCGACCAGAGGGAGGACAAACAAGAAGAGAACAAACTACTAACTTACTTGTCGGAGGGGCCAAAGTCAGGAATCACCTGACGAAGACCATTTTGCAAGCAAGCAACCATCCTCGAGTTATGAGCGTCTCAACTCGGGAGTTGCCATCTAGTGCACGAGGGCGAGCTGCCAACCAGCCTGGAGACCGAGAAGTGTTGATCAACACCCCGTCGCGAGGGCACAGTCTTCCTGGGCATCCAGCTCAGTCGACAGAATGCTCCCGATATCGACCCATGGACTAAGCCGTGCTGACTCATCAGCCACGACCCATTTGTTCACCAACACACCCCACCGAACAATCTGGCAGATATTACTAATTACATACATCTTGTGGTGGCAATGCACATAATTGTTTTGTTATTTATACATACAACTTCATCTCGATGAAGATATCTTAGGTTGATTCGAACCAGCCTAAGGGATCGGGTCCGGGTTTGTTTACACGAAACTGGCCTAATGAGTTGCTTCAAGATTGACAAACCCAAATCTGCAACAACAGCAACATAGATAGAATTTATGGTTCATGTTAACAAAAGAACTCTGCAAGTAGCAGAAACTCAACAAGAAAACACACAGATCAAACCTTTCTGTAAGGCTTTCAGCCTAGCGAAAAGTTGTGGAGCGGTATAACCTCGCAATCTCCGTACGCTTCCCTAAGAGAGAAGCAATGCCAAAACTATACAATTCATTTATCATCCCAAATTTACACAATTGAATAAAAGTCTAACATTCATATTACATATTCATAGTATGCATATTAACATAATAATAAAAAATTAAATACCTTAATAAGTATTTCCAAGCATGTCTACTAATGACTTGCTCCTCGATTTCTAAAAAATTCAAGAAACAAGGGTGCAATAGCTTAGTAAGCACCCATAACTCACGTACCAACAAAACTAAATCTTTTTTATCAAAACTTATAAGTCACCTTTCAATTAGTGCTTGTTTCAAATAAATAACTACATAGAAAAAAAAATTTATATAAAGAAATCATAACATAAGCTAATCAAAACTGAGATTTATATACCGTGCAAATGATTTGCTTAAAATAGAATAACTTTCAAATAATATTTTTTTCAAAGTAATATATAAATAGCTAAGGTCATATATAAAAATATATATTATTTTTGTAATGACAGCTATGACTATTCTATATCCCCGTGACAATGTCCAGAACTTAGAAGAAGTCGGTTTCTAACATTTTACCCCCATTGGTGTGGTTCAGATCATAACCACACCAAACAAACAAATTGAAACGTCACATATCATATGTTAAACTTTTGAACGGATTTTTATAAAACATTTGATAGAAACATATAACATTTTTCAAAACTAATTTTGTAAAAAAACATTCCATAATATTTTTTACCATAAAATAATTCGTAGGCCAATACTTATTTCAAATAATATTTGTAAAACAAACATATACATTTTTAATGATTGCAAGCATTTATAATATAAATTTTAATATTTTTTAATAATAAAGTATTTCAGAAATCAATAAAAATCACATAATTCAATAATATATATATCGTTACTTCGAAAATAGATTAGACGGAGTTGTTCGAATACTTATCTAGATCTTGGACTATAAATCCGACATCAGAGAATCCTTCCTCTTTTCCTATATCATATGAGAAATATAAATTAAAATCTCATATGAAATCTTACAATAAATGCATTATTCAATTTATTTTTTTCTTATATTTTTCTCTTGTCTTTCTCCCTTATTTATTTATTAATTTTAATATCTCGATCTTGTTCTTCTTATTATTTGACTTTTCTTTCCTTTGCTTTAACTTTTTTTTCTTCTATAATTTCTCCTTCCCTTCGTCACCCACAATCTGTGGTTGAGTGACATCAACGAAATTTTCTTTTTCTTTTTTTTTTACAATTTCCTCTATCTTTTTTTTTTTTCTCCAATCTACTGATCCCATCTTACTCGAAACATGATTGGCACTTTCCGTATGTCACATGTGACCTACACCACCTACGCTGCAAGGTTGCAACATCATAATCTCCTCTCCGCCTCTTTGCTATTGTCATTTGCCAACAGAAGCCTGTAGAGTGGCCAAGGTGATCAAGCTTTTTATATATAAATATATGATTTCTCTTTACTACTGTTCACTTAGTTTTATTCTTGCAAGATAGACCTTTTTTTTTTCCTAACTTTCTTGTCTCTTTCTCTTTCTCTACCGATCCCCATTAATTTCTCTTTCTGTCTTCTTCCTAGACTCCTTTTTTTTTTTTCACTTCTCTTAGGAAGCCTTTTTTTTTTCCCCTTCATTTCCTCTTCTTACTCTCTCCTTTCTGTTTACTATTCACATACTTTTCTCTTACGTTTCTTCTTCTCTTCCTCTCACGGGTTCCACCTCTCTCTCTCTCTCTCTCTCTTTTTATATTTCTTTCTCTCTTTTCCTCGAGCAAGGTTGCTTGACCGTGACCTTGCTGTCATGGTACCACCACACACCGACGACCAAATGGATGAGTATCCGATCATCATCGTATAAAGATATATCCTTACAACAACCTTCAAAATCCATATCAAACAATCAATAAATTTCTTATAGAACTTTAAATTATGACTTATGAAAATCTTTAGATCTAGATATCCATTTATATTATATATCATTAAAAATATTTATTGATCGACTCACATATTTAACTCAAAAACATAGATTTGATAATGGATTTATGATCTACATGCGCTCTGATGATTACTCGGATGTGTTGTATAGTAGTTTCATAAAATACTTGATAGCTCATCCACTTAAGTATCTTTGACTTCAAAAAATTTTTTCAGTAAGTCTTCAAGAATTGTTCGGTTGGTGACTTTTATTTGATCAATGATCTAAGAATGAGCCATCAAATTAAATTTCAGTTGGATCCCGAAAGGTGAATCCCAACCATAGACATTTCCTTTAGCCTAAAGTAGGTGGAAAATGTCCCAAAATATCTAGCCCCCATTATGCAAAGGGCCAAGATGAATCTATTGTGGTTAATTCCATTGTTGGGAGTCTTTAGACTTGAGTATTACATTAACCTTTGTCACGGCGTTAGATGTATTCTGTGACATCTTGCTTGAGAGTTGTCTAGTAATACCCATGCGAAGAACTTTGAAGGCCAAGGATCTTCCCCCAATATACTCTTCGCAAGTTCCCTCCTAAATTTCGGATAGTATGAGAGATACTTGGCAGGGTATAGACATCATAGTAGTGGTCACGACATTGATCAACTATAAAGTACACCATCAAGGATGCAATATCATACTTGTTGTCTTCATACTTTTCTTGCCTTAGTTGGATTATATGAGAGAGTTCAATACTGAATGATGGGATGTCATCATGGGCCTCATATACACCATTGACTTGGTTGATTATCAATAAGGAGTCACTATAAATTTTTAGGCTCTAGATCCTTATTCCTTTATTGAGTTTTAGACTAGATAGTAGAGCCTTATACTTTGCCTTATTGTTAGTCACTTTGAAATTAAAGCGGAGTGCACGCTCATAAATATCTCTCTCTAGGCTTCATAGGATAAGATCTATCCCCATCGATTACTGACGTTGTGGAGCTATCCACATATAAGGTCTAGCATTGGAGCTCCTATGAAGCCTCTTCAACAAAAGTCATTTTTATCATGAAGTCGGCCAAGGCTTGAGCCTTGATGGTGATCCATGGTTTGTAAGAGATATCAAACTTGCTAAGTTCCACTACCAATTTAAGGAGTCTCCAAGTTACATTAAGCTTTGAGAGGATCTGATGCATTGGTTGGTCTGTCATGATGATGATGTGATAAGCTTAAAAGTATAGGCAAAGCTTCCTTGCTGTTAGCACTAATATGTTAGTTAGCTTTTTATGATATCGAGTTTCTACTTTATAGAGTACATGATTGGTGTAGTATATTGGTCTTGGACTCTGTATTTTTCCTAGATTAATACTAAGCTTATAGCCATCAAAGTTATTGCCAAGTATAGGCAAAATTTCTCTCCAAGGAAAGGACTAGAGAATTGAGGCAGATTTGTCAAATAGGCTTTGAACTAGTCGAATGTCATTGGCACTGTTTGATCCATTAAAAATCCTTTAATCGCTTTAAAGTCTTAAAGAATAATAAATATCGATCGTCTATCCTAGATAAGAAGTAGCATAGCATGGTGATATAGCCTGTTAGCTACTGAACCTCTCTTATTGAGGCTGAGGGCCTCATGTTAATGATGGTCTAGCCTTGCTTAGGATTGGCATTTGTTCTCCATTGATGGATCATGAAGCTTGAAAAGTTTTTGAAACTCACATTGAAAGCACACTTCATAAGATTCAATGACATCTAGAATTTTTTAATAGTCACAAATGTTTCCTCTAAGTTAGAGAGATAGGTGCTTGTAACATGGCTCTTTACTAGCATGTTGTCAATATATACCTTTATTTTCCATTTAGTTTGGTGTTAGAATATCTTGTTGATCGTTCTTTGATAAGTTGCTCTGATGTTTTTGAGCTCAAATAGTGTTACTTTGTAGCAGTATAAAACTTTGTTAATAATGAAGACAATGCACTCTTCATCTTCTCGTACCATCTTTATCTAATTATATCTAGAGAAAGCATATATGAAAGTTAATAATTCATGACCATAGGTTGAGTTGACCAATTGGTCTATTGGAAGGAGAGGAAAGTTATCATTTAGACAAACTTTGTTAAAATTAATATAATCAATACACATTCTTCATTTTTCATTATTCTTTTTAACAAGGACTAGATTTGTAAGCCACTTACAATAGTGGATGTCATCAACTTGCTAACTTCTTTTTCGACTACTACTTGTTGATTCAGGACAAATCTTCAAGGCTTCTGACGAGTTGCTCAATGTTCTGAATCGATGTTGAGGCAATGTTGAGCCATGTCTTGATTAATTCTAGGCATGTCATTTGGAGACCATGTAAAGACCTTTAAGTTGATGTGGAGGAAGTTGGCAAGTTCTTTCTTCTTTTCCTTAGACAGTGTGACCCCAACCTTGATGGTATGTTCTGGCCACTCAAGGTCTAAATTTTTTTTTTCTTATGGCTCCTTCTTGGAGATGAGGGTATGTTGGGGATGGATCTCTATAGTCCATTTATTGTATAGGGTGAGCTATTCTCTTAGACAAGTTGATCGACATCAAATAGTATTGCCTTGACTCTTTGGGATTACTTCTTAGCTCTATCACTCCTAAGCTAGTGGAAAATTTTAATATCATGTAGTAGGTTGATACCACCGCTCATATATGATGAAGCATGGGACACCCTATGATGGCATTATATGCAGACAGAATGTCAACCGCCAAAAACTTGGTCTTCATAGTTTTTTAGCAACTTTCAGACTTGAAGATGATATAAAGATCTACGGTCCCTAGCGGAGTGATAGAGTCCCTTAAGAACCCAGTAAGAGTTGAGGAGATCAGTTATAGATCCTTAGTAGATAAACTAAGTTTTTGGAAAGCATCATAGTAGAGTATATCTATCGAGTTTCTAGTGTCGATCAGGATCCTTTTCATTAATGCATTAGTGATCCCGAGGGAGATTACCAATGCATTATCGTGTTTTGGGTCTGGGTGCTTATCCTCTTCCTTGAACATAATTGATTAGTCTTAATTGTGATAGAATCTTTTGGCCTGTGGCTCTCTTGCATAAGATTTTTGGGTAAATGAACTACTAGCACTCACAGTTGGCTCTCAACGATCATGTTGACTTGTCGCTCAATGGGGCATCGATGATGTTTTGTGAATCATGAGTAGAAACTTATGAAGATGACCCCTTTAGATTAACTCTTTAATTTGCTCCTTTTAGGCATAGTAATATTTAGTGTTAAGTCTATGGTTTTGATGGAATTGACAGTATTTTACTATATTTCTTTTGGTCAATGGGAGATTTCATAGGGTATGGTGTCCTAAGAGCCATTTCTCTTGTATTGATATGAATACCTCTATTTGGATGGTGTTAATTGAGGTGAAATCCTGTTAAGGAGGTAATCAGTCACTTTCTGTTTACCATTTCGTGATCTTTCCATAGGGTTTTGTCACTAAGTTCCTTCCTCCTTTGTCATCTTTTTCAACTCGGCCTTTCTCTTTCCGGTGATTACAAACTCAACGACTATACGATGGTTTGCCTCTTGTAAAAGTTATAGGAATATGGTTGGAGACTTAGTGATAGCTTTATAAAGGAACCATGATAGTTGGAGTTCACTAATGTATGCATTGATGAGTACAGATGGAGTTGGATTAGCAATTAAGTTAACCACACATCATTAAATCTTCTTATATAACTCTCCAATGATCTCTAGGAGAAAGGTGGCTAGGAGAAAGGTGGTGGGTATTTTTAGAAACTAATAACTAATAAATTTAAGCTTAAACTCCTTAGCCAATTGCCCAAATAAAAAGATTACTCTCAAAGAGCTTGACAAACCATTCACATGCAACTCCCCCCTTAAGGTTGTTAGGAAAGTTCAGCACATGAGTGAGTTGACGGTTCCAAATAACATCATTTGAGATATAAAAGTTGTATTCCAAAAGGTCATATTTTCCCTTGTACGTGATGGGAATTGGATGCCTTAGGGGATCAGCTCCTCATTGATACTTTTTATGAAAGGAGACCATAGGTTATGACTCTATTTCTAGCTGCTTTTCCTATTTTATCTCATTTTTTAACTACTGATCCATTTTATTTAGTTGGTCCAAACCTAGAAGTTTGGTTGATTCAGCAACCTGACTCATTAGGAAGATTTGGTATTGGTGTTGGAATAGGGATTTCAGTCAAAGGGAGAAACTACACTTCTTGAGGTGCTGGAGCCTAGATTGGGCGAGACTCAATTGCCAGACTCATGATAAGAATATGTGGTGGAATAGATACAGGGAATGATGGAGTGAATGGGAAAGGTGGTGCTTATTGGGCAAGTTGGGTAAGCTGACGAAGATAAGGAGCCATAGATTAGACGACATTTGCACTTGCTGGATCAGGGTGCTAAAAACTTTAGTAGGCATAGGAGCATTTGGAGCCATCAGACTAGGTTCGCTTAGTGGATTTGGCTCCTTGGGATTTGGTCGATTAGGACAAGTAAAGTTTTCCTTAGACACGATTGGCCCTCAATCTAATGCTAGTTTGTACGATAGATTTTGGTTATCTAACCTATAGGTCAAGTTGGATCTAACCTAGTCCCTTTTCGAGCCAACCTTGGGTGAAAACTTTACTTTATCAAATGAGAGAAGCTGAACCCTATAAAACTATGTCGAGGGCACTCTTGATAAGTACCCATTCGAAGCGTAAATTAGTGAGTTAGTCGGACAAGTTAGACTAGTTAAACTAGTAGATTGAGAAGTGAGTGAATATCTCTAGAATGTATCTAGGTACTTCTTTTTATAATGATTAGTCAGAGTCATTATACTTGTTTATTACATAGTTCATGTAGTACTGGGGGCATGGAATTCGATCAAAATTGTCGCCACCCAATACCGAACTCGGGATTGGATGATTGTCTCCATATGATGCTCATCAAGAGTGGCTAGCTAGCCACATTAGTCAACCAATCGTTTCAAGTTCGGGAAATGGATGATAGTTGTTCCATTAGTCCCCTAGAGCTAAAGTGTCTCTATATGATATAATAAGTACTAGTGACATGGTCGGTTGGCTGACCACATGCTCCTGATGTATTGGTTAATTGAGACTAATACATCAATAAGTAGAGTTGACATGTCGATCATTTCAATTTTATTATATCATATATAAAATTTTTAATTCTTAATAGTATAAGACTATCCTATTCATCCATCTCTCTCTATCTTACGCACATATTTCTAACACAACGCCTGCTATAATGCAAGGATTTTTCTTTTTAGCAAATAAGAAAATATTAATTACTTAAAAGAGAGTCTGACCTAAACATGTAGATTGTTTTAGTCTGCCTATATTAACTGCCCAATATGTTCTATTGCATTCTCTAAAATAGTGAATGCAATAAAAAATTTAGAACTGCATGATAAATGTATGAACGTCTAACAAGATGTTCAAATCTCTCAAGGGGAAGTTTTGCTTTCCATGACGTATTCCTTGAGCAATAAAAGGACTTTTTCAGGGATAATTGAATTAAAACCCTCTTGTCAAGCATGCAAAGGATCTTTTTTCTTTACCATAGCTTCACGTTGAATAGTTTGATAAGTCGAGGAATCCACAATGCCAATCATACTCTTTCAACATCTCTAGCAATGAAACTCACACAACTCTCACCTGCAAGGAAGAGAATTCACCAGTATTTAATTTGATAATATCGTCGAAGGGTCACATCCATCTAATGGTGATGCGGTTACAAATAGGGATCATTCTGGTTGTATTGTCTAGCATAGAAAAGGTAGTAACAGCACAATGGAAGACTCATTAAAAGTATTGCATACCATATTAAAATTAATGTATTTCACATCATATTTAGGTTTATTGTAATATTTAATGATGATTTAATAAATAACTTAAGTACTAAAGAATGAAATGACTGATCCACTGTCAAAATACAGGCTCACCCAAGTATCTTTTTCTGACTAATGCGAGTGACTTAGTGAGGTGAGACCATGTTGGCGGTCTAGTCAGGAGTCATTCTTTTGGCGAGGACCCGATTCGGGATGACCAGATAAGCGGTTCAGAGTCTTTTGTATTGCGAGGTTTCTCCTTGGGATTGTCCTCAAGCGAAGGATTGTCTTGTGGCTATGTCACGATCCTGCATGATAAGCCGACACCAGAGGTTGCCCGACATGGTCTCTTCGAAGCTTAAGTCAGCGAAGGGGAAAAACTAGCAGTGTAAGCAATATGGTTGAGTTAGTGTATAAAGTGTCCCTCCCTCAGCATAAACTGATAGGTTCCTTTTTATACCTGATCCCTGCATCTTCTTACTAGTTGGTCTATTATAAGATTAGGTGAATCGTATGATCATTTTCTAATTTTGATAAGACAGATCAATTATTCATTCATACGGATAAATCGAGACACGTTACCATAGATGTTGATATGTGGTGGTAGATGAGCTACGATGGGACAAAATGATCCCTATCAAAAAAAAAAAAAAATAGTAACAGCCATAGCTTTAGCCTGGAAGACTTGTTAAAGTATTGCATACCGTATTAAAATTGATGTATTTCACATCATCTTTATTTATTGTAATATTTAATGATGATTTTAAATAACTTAAGTACTAAAGAATGAATATATATATATATATATATATATATATATATATATATATATATATATATGTTGAATTATCATATTATTAATGATAAAGATGTGACCTCATAATGAACAGATTTTAGTTTTGAATTGATTTTTAAAGCATCCTTTCTTTTACTATAAATTGATTTGATTTGTAAAGCATCTTTTCTTTCACTATAAATCCATAACATAGTTCTCTCTCTCTCTCTCTCTCTCTCTCTCTCTCTCTCTCTCTCTCTCTCTTCAATCAAAATACTAATATTTCTATCAATAATGTATACTAAAATATAAAATAAAGAGTAACAGAGAGAAACAGAACTCTCTATAAATTATATTTCGATTTTATAACAAATCCCTCAAAGCATTTGTTGATGGATCAAGGTATTTGTCTTAATTAAAATCTAATTTCATGAAAATAAAAAAAAATTAAATATCATGATATTGATGTTATACAATGTTTTATCTGTGCTTACATTAATCGATTACATGTGTTGTGGAGATCAGATGTGGACGATGCTACGCGCAACGATCTCAACGATGAGTTCCTGAGGCAACGAGCAGATCGTCCTACCACTCGAATAGAAACTAACGATATACGTAGTGATTTGTATAAACCGATAAAGATACATATATTGTAATTGGGCTGAACTATAATTGGGCCGAGTCCAAATTAGGGCTAACTCCGATCAGATTTATGTTGTGATGGGCAAATTACGACTTGGATTCCGAACAGTCGATACAGTTGGGTTGGGTAATAGGGAATTCGAGGTGGACTGACTCTTGAAAAAGACCAGTAGGTAAGGAAAAGGAAAGGGACGACAAGGACGGACACAAGAGGAGTCCTCACGTGGATGCATATGGATCTGTCTCCCGTATCTTGAGGAAACCACCAACCAAAAGGTGTGTGTTTTCGCTATTGATACCCATTTCATCACTCCAACGCCACGATAAAAGATCGACGACTCCTTTTAGAAAAATCAATAGGTTGTCTCCGCACGTTTGTCGTTTTGGTAATTATAGCCAATAATAGAAAAGACGGAATTAGATATCACCATTGCTCGACATTTTGTTGCCCCGACCGACATCAGAACCCGTGACGTGAATCGGATTAGTCGCGAACCGTCCGTTCGTCCGTGCCGCCGACACGTCGCATCGCGTCCCGTCCCTTTTGTTCCCAACGAGTCAGGAACTCGTCCGACGCCAGCCCAGCTGCGATCTCTCTCCCCTCGCCGCACCCACCGCTGTAACCAACTTGGCGTCGCCGAACTGCGGGACCGGCCTTGCCTCGACCTCCACCCGCTTTTCCTCGTGTCGGGTAGAGCGCGGACGTCGTCTCCGGCTCCTTGGCCGGCTGACCTGGCCCGGGCGTCCAGGAACGGCTTCTCGAGGACCTCGTCCAACACTACTTACATCGAGCGTCGCCGTCTGCAGGAGAGTGCCGGGCTGCGATTACATAACCTTTTTCGAAAATTAAATTCAGAGGAGGGGGCACAAAAGTAAATGACATTTGCCAAACGTGTTTGTGGGACCCACCACATCACCGTAGTTTAAACAAGGGTTAGAGGATAAGGTTGAAGATGCCTAATCTTTCCTTGCTGCTGCTGCTGCTACTGCGACTCCTGTCAAACTCATATCCATGGAGAATGGTACCAGCGAAATTGTTTAGTATTAGGAATGCGATTGACATGATTAATTATTGGTATCTTTAGCAATCGAAGATGCGGTCCTACTCCTGCATCATATAAATCGATCGTACACCTTCCTAAGTATTACTTTTACTTAGGCCCGGGGGGTCCTACGAAGGTACTCCCACCGACTCTTGCAGGTTTCAAAGGTCGTGTGATCATTACTATTGTAATTCCAACTCCTACGATTGTGGTGCTCGAGATGGATAAGTCTCCTCCATTATTACTCCATGTTTCCTTCATAATTAAGAACGATTTAACTGCAATCCTCGGAAGCATCGAAATCATCTTTTTTACCAAATAACTCTGGCTCAAATCCATGCTATTATTTTATTACGATCTAATTTTTAGTATAATATCGATTTGGTAATAAAAGTCCGATTTTTATATGTTTATATAAATGATTATATTAAAGTGAAGGTATGCATTATGGTTTTCCATATCTCGATTGGTTTAACTCGTTAATATCGAACCCTTGGCACTTAATTTACTTAGCATTCTTTAACTATTTGATGCCCTACTTTTCCTTCTTTAAATTATGACAGATTGGAATTACGATATGATATTTAGCAAACTGTTTTTGAGATTTAAAATTTTATTTTGAAAAAAAATACAAAATGTGTTTTTCTTAAATTTTATTGCAAATCATAGTTTTTTTTTCCTACAAATTTTATTTTTTTTATTTGAAAAGAAATATATATTACTTAAACAAAATAAGTACAAAATTTCCATTGCTTAAGATCTCTTGTGTGAATAAACTTCGTGTATATCATGATATCATCCTCTTCCCTCTCTCTCCTTTCTTACTCAAATGAGAATTCTCTTGTGCATGACATTATCTCCAATGGAATTCTAGTGCTCTTGAGTCTCTATTTCATCAGACCTGTATCTCTTCAAGCATTATAACTATGAGCAATGCCTATAGATATTGAGTAAGAATGCAATATGGCACATTACATTTGTAGCATCCGACACTGTCACCAAGACCACTGTTTTGTTCATCGTTTGCATCTAGAATTTTACCACTTATATTCTCTTTCAATGCACTCTTGCCCAAGCCCCCCCTCGTGGGAATCTTTCCTGCAGCTCCTCAACTTCCAATTCCGATTCTTCCCAAGTTGGCTTCGAGGAGATTGGATTGAGGAAGGTGCATGCATCGCTAGATAAACCATCCCGTGACTAAGTTTCCTTCCTTCCTGCACTGCTACTGCTTTCCGATTCTCGTGGAACAATAGAAACGAGACAAAATATCGCAACCGCTCTGCCAGCCCTTTCTCTCTCTAAAGAAAGATCATGTTAGCTGTCAATGACTCTTATTGGATCCTGATGGCAATGTTGAGGGCTCTAATATTAGCCTGGAGGAACAAGAAGTAAGTTCTCATCAAGAACTCTTCTGATCGACCCTTATGGTTGGGGCGACAGATGCTGCAAAGCTTCTTGCCTCTTGATGGCTAAGTCTATTGTACGGATCAAGTCTGATTCAAAGCAAGTTGTCAGTTTTGTTCAGGGGCTTACTCCTATTCCTTGATGTTGAAGATGTTTCTACCGTGACATCTTCTTTCTAGTTGATAAGATTCAGGTTATGAATCTAGTCACATCCCTAGAGCTTCTAATAGATCCCATAGTTTTTATTTGTTGAATGCTGAGAATGATCCGCAAGCAACTCTTTGTCAAGGTAATGCAGCTGTTTCCTTCGAGGAAAGAAAACCTTTATAGTAGATTAAAGAACCCAAGCAATACTATCAATTTGGAGATCCCATGCTATCTGATCTCAGGCTAAAAAGGCAACAGGCAACATGTCATGAAGTCTCTTTATTTGATGATCCATCAGATATGCCATTACATCTCAACAAAAGCAGTTGCTTTAGAATACTTCTTCCCAGGAAAAAAGAAGGAAAGATGAGCACAACACACACACACTAGGAAATTTGAAGAAGACCACATTGTCAAAGACAAATAATTCCAAGCAGGGAAGTCATTTGATGAAGAGAATACAGAAAACAGAAACAAGAGGGGAAAAGGATCAACTGCTCCCTCCCCAAAGCCAAGCATTAGACTTGCCTATAGAGTGAGTCACAATCTCCCCCTTAGCTTTTCTTCCACTTGGGCTTGCATCTCTCATCTCCCTTCTTGAGCTCATAACCCGACCTCTGAGTTCCTGTCCTCCTCCTCCTAATCTGCTGACAAGAACTCCTCAAGTCGTGAACAAGCTGCGCCATCGATCGATCTCCGGCGAAGGGGCGCAGGCAAGGCTTCACAGAAGCTGGGAGACCCCAAATCGAGCTGCTGCCACCGCTCGTAATATAACACAAAAAGAAAGAGTCAGCTCATAAAGAGGACAGAGATGAAGCGGATGTTGGTTTGGCCTGTCTCGCGCAGATGATTCATACATCCACTTCCCATTGGAAGAAAAAGGAGAAACGGCAGCGAAAAGGCGCATGCAATGAGGTTTACACCTCACCTTTTCCTATAACATATTGTCGACTGTGCCTATAGAGTATCCTGGGCGAGCCTTGTAAGTGGCGTTCGAGGATACAACGGTACCTGCTGCCTTTGGGATGTTCAACCTTTATCTACTACTGTAAGACATGGTGGTGGTGGTGGTCATCGACGTCTACTGCAGCGTTTTGCTTCGTAGCTTTCCCCCATTGTACATGTACAAGATGGTCCTCCTCCAACTCTAGCACATTTTATCTCGGAGCATGGAATCCGATGTGGGTTGTCATATGCTTTAAACAGCACTTGGATTGGGTTTCTGCACCAGCCACTCGTTCTCCATCCTTCACATCCTCCATCCATCTATCGTATCCTAAAGGTAAACAACAGTTATCAACTGCTGGAAAATGTTCCCCGGTCCCTCCATTTCTCCTCACAGAATCGACTACATGTTCTTAAAACTTCACTGCTCACCCAATCTCATCGTTGAAGAGGCAGAACACAACCTACACCATGTCAATCAGATTCTTCTTACATTGTCACTAACTCGAGCACTTACCATATTGCTGTGGCACTGACACCACATGCTGATGCTGCAGATTGTAAGCAAGGTTTTGGCTTCAACTCAGCCAAGCTGGATAATGTTGGTCAAGTCATGATCCACCCCATTAATTTAAGTCCTCAATGGTCTGCTCAGTACTTGTCTGCAAATTTATAAGTGGAGAAAGTGGAGTCTAACTAAGAGGGGTGACATATTGAAGATCCACAACCCCTCACAGCTATCTTTTGAGGGACCTACCCATCTTATAGAGCAAAGCAACTGCAGACTGGCTTCCATTCATGCCCCTACTCTCTGGGAGAAAGAACCGTCTCCCCCCTCTCCTAGTGAGTTTATCCCACCTCTTCAAAATCCCAAGGGAACTGTAAGCTGTCGAGTATATATTCGAGGATAGAGGTGGGGCTGTCTCAAACTAAAGCCACGGTCGGCAGGTCGATCCCTTTCTCGTCGAGCAGTTTTCCTTAGTTTAATGGGAGGACGTGAGAGGTTTATCGGGAGAAACATGTGGGGAATTAGTTGAAGTAGGTTAGCTTATTAGGTCATATGTCATTGTTATTACTAGTAGAACAGTTCTAGACTACTAAGAGGGTACTGATTCA